>NC_138945.1:45975000-46630000 GCF_965226115.1 Aulonocara stuartgranti | reverse complement strand
GGTTCGGTACGCATATGTATCGAACAATACAACATTTGTAATTTATTTTATCAACTTTCCTTCTGACGATGCTGTCTGTGTTGAGCGCTCAGTGAATCTGCGTTCGACTACTCCGCCTAGGCTGCACTGTCGAGCGCAGATCCACTGAGCGCTCAACACAGACAGCATAGTCAGAAGGAAGAGCGCAGGGCACCTCCCCCACCCTCATTCAGATCTGGTGTTTGGAATTATTTTGGTTTTCATGTGACGTATGACCCTGAAGGTAAGCGAGTCATGGACTAAAGTAAAACAGTATGTTGGATGTGCCATGCAATGCTCAATTACATGGGTGGGAGCTAGTGTGTTAGCGCAGTTAGCTCGTTAACGTGTTGGCCGTCTAGCCCCATGCACGGGGCGATCGGCGGTAGCTCGTTAACGGAGATTTGCCGTGTTGTGGCGTTAAGGTCATTTCAACGAGATTAACCTGAAAGCACTAGTGGGAACACAACGAATATGACTGCACATTTACGCCGACATCATCCTAGTGCAAAGACAAAAACAACAAGCATGCTACTAACTTTAGCCGAGTCATTTAGACAGCTGTTAGCACATGATTCTCCTTATGCTGCTGAGAATATAGCCCAGAAGAAGCGGATAGTATAGCTTTTATTTTGGAAAGAGACATTTCTCTGTAATAAACTCTCTTTTCCAAAGATGAGTGATTCCTCAATCAGATACAGGGCTCGCAAAATCGCTAGCCCAACGTCCTGGGGCTAGCGATTTTTTTCAGACGGGCTACCCTGCCCGTCGGGCTATTGTAGGAAGGAAAAATATATGTCAATGCTTTTGCATTCTTTCAGAAATGTAGCTGGGTAATTATGTCATTGGGTGAGCCACTGTCAATATGTGACATATTGAAATCGCGTTTGAATTTGCGCTTGTTTTTTTGCTTTCACTTTGCAATCGTGCGAACGGTGTATAGAGAGCGACAGCACTGATCTGTGAGTGATGATAATTTGTGCACCAATTCCTCTGACATCGTCTTATTAATCGTTAGCTTACTATGCAAACATGACAAGTGAAATCTCCCGCAGCTTAAACATGTGAGAGGTTGATCGCGCAGAGAATCGCTGAGCTTATGTGAGTCCGTGTGTAAAAGCAGCAGTATATATATTTTAGTTCTGCTGAGCCAAATAAGACAGGTCGGGGTGAAGAAGTGACAGCCAAAGAAAAGCTTACCGCAAAACGGAGAAGTTATAACAAATCAGACTATAAGGCAAAAAGAAAGTGCAGCTTTATGGTTTCATGGACAAAAGAATTTCTGTGGCTGCAATATGACGAGCTATATAACCAGGGCTGCACATAAGTGGTCCGCAGGTGCGCATTCGCTGTCAAAATAAAAAACGCGCACAAGGGTTAGGGTTAAATTTAAAAACTGTACTTTTGAGTTAAAATATATATTTATAATTTTAATAAATGACAAATTAAAAAGGCATGAACATTTTTTTGTATCGAAAAAATATCGAACCGTGACACCAAAGTATCGAACCGAACCGAACCGTGAATTTTGTGTATCGTGTATAGAATTAAAAGATTATCTGTTTTTTCAAGTATCTTTATAACTCTGTGTTATTGTACTCACATTATAACCAATCCGGTCCTTTTTCCCCACTTACAATATTTTTACAGAACTATTGTAATATTTGCTGCCATTTCTGCTGTCTTACTCTTACAAAAGACATTTTTAATGTTAATGAGATTTTTTTTAACTGCATAAATAAAGGTTCTATAAAAGTCGCTGCCAAAAACTGATTGCGGCTTCTACCTTGTTACACGAATGTTGTTTGTGGCTCAATATGACTTTGTGTCATCCATGAGGGATGCATTTGACATATGTTTCACATATTATAGGCCAACAAGTTACTTATACCAGTTTAAATACGAGCAATCAGTTTTTGGCAAATACCGGAAATCAGTTTTTGGCAGACAATCACTTTTTGGCACATCACCGGCTACGAGTCAGTTACGGAACCTTCAAGTAACTGCCAGAGGTTTCCTTACTACGGTTCGGGGCCGCGGATCTGGCGCGGTAACACCTGTATCTGATTGAGGAATCACTCATCTTTGGAAAAGAGAGTTTATTACAGAGAAATGGCTCTTTCCAAAATAAAAGCTATACTATACGCTTCTTCTGGGCTATATTCTCAGCAGCATATTGTAGCGGGTCAGGGCTGTTCGGGGTTCTGTTTATACAGTTATGTTTTGTTTATGTTGCCATAGTGACGGGTGACGCCCTCTCGCTGCGACGGTGTGTCCTTCCGGGGTCAGAGGGCGCCCTGTGTGTTGTTGTTGCTGTTGCTGTGCGGTTGCCGTGCTGAGCAGTTAGCTAGCGGCAGTGTTCTTCTGCAGATGTCAATAAACGGCTGTGCTCCCTGGCTAGCTCACGGGAAGCAAGACCAAACGACACCTCCGTCTCCTCGTTGTCTGAGCTCGCCACATTGGTGTCAGAAGTGGGATGATGGTGGCACCCCATGTTCTGACCCTAGTGACTTTTCCCCGCCGGTCGTGACCGGCCGGTGCGCCAAAAGAAGGCACCTGGACATTTGCAGGACTTTGTGTGGGGTAATGGGGTCATCGGGGACGACTGACCCCTTAGGTGGGGGCTATGTAGCGGGTCAGGGCTGTTCGGGGTTCTGTTTGTACAGTTATGTTTTGTTTATGTTGCCATAGTGACGGGTGACGCCTTCTCGCTGCAACGGTGTGTCCTTCCGGGGTCAGAGGGCGCCCTGTGTGTTGTTGTTGCTGTGCTGTTGCCGTGCTGAGCAGTTAGCTAGCGGCAGTGTTCTTCTGCAGATGTCAATAAACGGCTGTGCTCCCTGGCTAGCTCACGGGAAGCAAGACCAAACGATACCTCCGTCTCCTCATTGTCTGAGCTCGCCACAATATTAAACATATCAGGTCCCCATAAGGAGAATCATGTGCTAACGGCTGTCTAAATGACTCGGGTAAAGTTTGTAGCATGCATGCTTGTTGTTTTTGTCTGCTTCCACTTGTCTTTGCACTAGGATGATGTCGGCGTAAATGTGCAGTCATATTCGTTGTGTTCCCACTAGTGCTGTCAGCGTTAATCTCGTTGAAATGACGTTAACGCCACAACACGGCAAATCTCCGTTAACGAGCTACCCCTACGTGGGGCTAGACGGCCAACACGTTAACGAGCTAACTGCGCTAACACACTAGTTCCCACCCATGTAATTGAGCATTGCGTGGCACATCCAACATACTGTTTTACTTTAGTCCATGACGCGCTTACCTTCAGGGTCATACGTCACATGAAAACCAAAATAATTCCAAACGCCAGATCTGAATGAGGGTGGGAAAGGTTCAATTTGCCATATTGCAAGGAGAGCTTAACTTCTGTCTCGCTAGCTTGCCCTGCGCTCTTCCTTCTGATGATGCTGTCTGTGTCGAACGCTCAGTGGAACACAGACGGCATCGTCAGAAGGAAAGTTGATAAAATAAATTACAAATTTTGTATTGTTCGATACATATGCGTACCGAACCGAAAGCACTGTATCGAACGGTTCAATATCGATACGAGTATCGTTGCACCCCATATATATATATATATATATATATATATATATATATATATATATATTTTACCCTGAACACACGTGACAGCCGTGAAAGGGTCTGGAGAAGCCATGGAGAGCATTATACTGCCTGTAACATCGTTCAGCATGATTGGTTTGGTGGTGGTTCAGTGATGGTCAGGGGAGGCATATCTCCGGAGGGATGCACAGACCTCTACAGGCAAGGCAGCGGCACCCTGACTGCCTGCCATGGATGAAATCCTACGCTAGTACAGTGGGTCCTGGGTTCCTCCTGGTGCACAACAAGGCCTGGCCTCATGTGTCTAGAGCAGGGATGTCAAACTCAAATACACAGTGGGCCAAAATTCAAAACTGGAACAAAGTCGCGGGCTTACATTAATATTTATTGAAAAAAAAAAAAATTCCTCCAGATATAAGAATGAATCTTTTCTTATGGACTCAAATGTAATTAGCCAGAGTTTGACACCTATGGTCTAGAGTATGCAGGCAGTTCCTGGAGGATGAAGGAACTGATACCATTGACTGTCCCCCACACTTGCCTGACTTAAATCCAATAGAACATATCTGAGACATTATGCTTTAGTCCATCATTTTTCATTTTTATTTTTTGGTGTTTTTGAATTTAGCCGCCGGTAGGCTGATCATTTTCATTTCTACCAAACTGTTACCCACTCTATGTCAGTATAGCTATCCAGCATAATATTTCTTTCCTTTGTGATCTGATGTCTTTACAAAGTGTTACTTTAATTTTGTTTAGCAGTAAATATTTTTAACAAGAATAAAAGAGCTATACATCTCCCAGCCCCATCATATATTCTTAACATGTACCCTTTAAAAAAAACACTAACGCACACATATAAATACTTACACCTCAAACAAAGTGGAACACACAGTGCATATCTACATGACTAAATGTATTCAAACAATCCAGAGTGTCTGACACAAACCATTAACCAACTTAAAGTACAATACACTACCTGCACAAGCACTTTGCATCTACACACAAACTCACACCCAGAATCCCTCCTTGACCTTAACTATAACCTCCCACAGCTTGTGAGCAGCATGCGGCCATGCTGACAGGCCAACAAGTGAACAAACAAAAGAGCCATTCCATATTTCATGAGCTACCACAGGAAAATACAATGATGATGTGTGAGGCTTGAACACAATAGGAAAAAAATGCACTGCAGTCTTGCTTTGATAGTTTGTCTATTAATGCCATTTCTCTGTTCATTTTCATACACCACGGCTGGAGATGCATACAGCATGTATGTACAGTATGTGTGTGGATAACAGAGCATGTACATGTTATACCATTAGCTATAATAAGCAGCTTGATTTTGTCAGATTCCTAATTCATAAGAAAATCTGTCAGTGTCAATATGCCTCATGAACCAACTAGGACAACTTTCACACTGTTGCACAGGCTTCATAGCCAATAATGCAAATAAGCCTAACTGCCAATTGTCCACCAGCTATTTTACTAAGCTGAAATAACTTTACGTAAAACAAGTGTTCAATAAAACTCAGCCTTGTGAAAATTTTGGAAACTGTTCTTTTGTTCATTGAGCTACTGATTAAATTTGTTTGAGGGACATACGTACTAGCTATATTTTATATTTTCCTTGTGTTGTTTTGTGTATTTTCTACCAGATACTGTGGTACCACACCATTTTTAAAAAGCCACGTGCATTTAAAAATGCATAAATATAAAGAGAGCACAATTAAGTGAAAGAAAAAGGGACCAGAACCAGATCAAATCTGGCCCTCCTCGTATTCGGAGAGTGGTAGTCTGAGTCCGAACCATCAGTTTTACAGCCTCGTACTGACAAAGATAAAACCGCATTTAAGTAAAGTGGCTAAGCCGAGATGTGTAAATGTCTGTTTTTGACTTACAGCAATAGAAATGGAGAAGTGAAAAGACTGACTGAGAAAAAAAGGACTGAGCTCTCTTTTTTCTAGAAACATCTTAGGCTGTTCATCTGGGTACTTTTTTTAAACTTCATTAAATGCAAATGTTTCAACATGTACTTTTAATTCTTTGCACTAAAACAAAGGCAAAACTTCAGAGGTGTTTTCAATCGGTCATTCTGCAGCGGTTTTACTGGTCAGCCCACTAGAGAGCCAATCGAGCTGTGTGCGGTTGACAAAATGAAATGATTCGACACCCTGATTTAATGGCTTTGTCCTCTGCCTACACTCGACCTCTCCGTCAAGTTTTGTTAAATTTAGCTTGGTGGTTTTCTCTAATCTTGCTGACAGGGAGTCAGATGAAAGAGGGGCACTCTGAAAGTGCAGATCTCCACTAGAGCCAATACCCAGCCAGCACAACGTTAAAGAAAAATGATCCAGAGCCACATCGTATCGGCTTCTTTCTGTGGCCGTAGTAGTTTGATGAAACTCAGCCTGGTACAAAGAAACAAACCTGACACAAGGCTCTCAGTGAAAACACAGCCTCAGCAGGGATAAATGCGATGATTTAAATGTTTGGGGTTTTTTATATTTAGTTTCACAATTTTTAATCTTTAAAGAGATGATCTGCTTTAGCCATGTGATTCATGCTTCGCAATCACAGTTATTCATCAGCTTCTTTTCTACCAACAGACTAGCAATGCCTACTCATAGTCAGTCACATGCGCACAAGCACAGCCTTTGGATTAAACTTATTAAATGGTTTATTGTGGTCCACCCGCACCAATGCAGTGTGCCAATGCAGATCAGTCCACCACCACCACAACTCACTCCTCTGAGGTCAGCTTTTTCCCACTGGTAATTTATTATTACATATTGTAAATGGTAAATGGACTGATTCTTATATAGCGCTTTTCTACTCTCAAAACGGACTACTCAAAGCGCTCTATACAACACACCACATTCACCCAGTCACACCCATTATCACAAGCACTACCTCTATACTGAGTGCTTTCTAACTACACTCACACACATTCATACGGAGAGCAACTTGGGGTTAGTATCTTGCCCAAGGATACTTGGCATGCAGACTGGAGGAGCTTGGGCTCAAACCTCCAACCTCCCGATCAGTACCGGTAGGTGACCTGCTCTACCTCCTGAGCTACAGCCAACCCAGGAGTATGTATTTATAAAAGATTTGTAGAAGGTTTAGTGTGATCTCTAAAGTCAGCGAGTCAAAACTACAGCATGGCCTCAAAGTGTTGCCATAAAGTGAGCCGATGTTTTTAGATCAAAACTCTGGACTAAAAAAATATTAATGTGTTCGTCAAATTTGTGTGTTGCCTGTTGTGACACAAACTCACACACCAGGAAATATTCTGAATTTTAATGAGCGTACAAATTATGTCTGCAAAGAGTGCAAAATTACATGCAGGAAAGGTGGGAGGGGGAAAGAACAGGAGGGGGTCTTGAGGGAAGGTGTCGGTTGTTTTCTGATGTGGCAGATGGAAAAATCAGCTCCTTTAGCATAACAACTTCTATGTGAGCGGCAAGAAACTCTGCACTGACCCAGAGATACCCGCCCAGTGCTTAAGGCAGTCAATTAAAATTGTATGATCAACTGTGTAAAACGATGCACTTAGGTCTAAAAGGATTAGGACCGAGCAATCTTCTGCATCTGCTGTTAAAAGGAGGTCATTTGTTACTCTCATAAGGGCTTTTATGCACACCACACAGAACTTCACATTTAGAAAAATAAGGCTGGGGCTTAAAAAAAAAAAAAGGCAGATGTGGTATGTTGACGCTCTTAAAATATCTCTATGACAAACTTGTCTTTTTAGTAGAACCCAAGATGAAATAACCAACAACAAGCGAATCATAGACATCAAAAAATGTGTGATTCACCGTGGCCATCTGGCCCTATTTTGTCACAAAGCAATGAACAAATGGGATGAGTTCAAAATGAAAACGCTGGTGAAAAAGTGGCACGAAAACTTGTCTTTTATTTAGAAGAGAGAAGACGTACATCTCCCTCAGCGCAAGCCATGAATATTTCAGTCCTAACTCAACTTCGCCTCACACAGAGCAGCACCCGTGTCTGCGCAACACACGCTAGTACACAATAACAAACACACGCGCGCACACATTAGCACGGATAAGTCAGCTGTTAACTTACAGGTCAAAGCGTAGATTCTGTCTCTCCTCGAAGAAATAGTCAAGGATGAACTTGCGGACAAAGTCGGGGTTGAGGGTGTTGTCGATGACTTCTGTCCTACCAAACTAGAAGGGAAATGACAGAGGTGATATTTTATTACTGGGAGCAATAAGGGGGCGGGACACACTGACATTGACAACTGACAATCTGAATCATACAGCATATAAGCACACCAGCTTCATGTCAGACACTTTTTCATGAAACTAGGCTAATTATAGTAATATTTAAATTTCCCCTTCAGCACATACACAACATGTGCCACTCCTTTAAAAACTGCTTTCTTGTTCATTCATTTATTCACCAGGAACTCTAACTTGGTCACATGAGATATTGTGTGTGCTATTTGACTTGGGATAAGAAGACGTTTTGTGAATGGAATCATATTAGTGTTTCCCGAAACTGTGCCTTTCTCCTTAACTGTCACGGGAATATCTCCATGCAATGATGGAGCACAGCAACATAACCTTACTCATATTTATAGTCTCATCTTATAGTAGCAAAGACAATTTTATGACCCATGCACAAGTAATTCAGTCGTCGCAGACTGAACGTCGACCCGACATGTAGTTACATTTCTCGAGAAGTGCATCTCAAGTTATGTGGAAAGTTACAGCATAGATTTATTGCATTAGTCCAAATCAGGCCATGGTCTCACTGACACCTGAAAGATGGCCTGTAAAGATCTCTAGCCCACATAGCACTCGCTAAGCTAGTTTAATTACACAAATGGATAAATATGGATGCGCACCAAATGACAGCAACATAATTAAACATTTTCATGCTTTCCAAAAAGAAATGTCTGCACATAACTGTTAAGATTCTATCATTAACACAAGAAAGCACAAGAACAGAATGAGCTTGGTTAAATTTGGTCAATTCAAACTAACACAAATGTCCCAAAAACACCATTACTAGCAATTGTTTCATCATTCAACAAATGGCCCACAGGCAAACTTGAAAAAAAAAAGGATTTAAACGGCTTTAGCGTGACTCACTGAAAAGCTGCACTGCTGCCATTTATACACAATGCCTTCACAATCCCACCGCTGTACTCACCTCTCTCCATTCCTTGTTGGCTATTCCTTGAGTGTACAGGACACAAACTGTTGAATTAGAAGCAGGGAGGGGAAAAGAGACAGGAGACAGTCAGATTGACTGAAGGGTATTTAACACTGAACAAAACAATGCTAAGATGTCAGCTGAGAGCTAGTCCGCCCCTCTGGACCCCAGCATGAGAGGAAAACTCCCTAATTAAATGTCACTCGAACTTTTGCCTTGTAGCATGGTGATATTTCAGAGAGGAGAAGAGGAAGGAGGGAAGAGGAGGATGAGGATGATGGTGCTGGGAGTGGTGAGTGTTTGAATTAGGGCTGAACGATATATCGCATTTGCGATAATATCGCGACATGATCAAGTGCAATTTTCTAACCGCAAAGGCTGCGATTATACTCTGGACATGTCCAAATTCATGGGCTGCATCCTCCTGAGGCCGCATTTGTAGACCGATTACGTCACAGCGACGTGCCGAAGGCTGTCCAAATTACTACCATATCCCAGAATTCATAGCGCGGCCCAGCCAAACTCCAGTTTCCAGCAATGGCGGCCGCTACTAAGTTTTAAAATTACTCATACTAATCTTTCTGGGTCACAAAATAAACTTTTAACATATTTTCAGGCGAGAAAGTAGTTGTGTAAACATCAAATATCTGCTCGGTTTATCAAGATATCCCATATTTGCAAAAGTGCTTCGACGTTTTCAGAGGCGTCTGCTACCCACCAGCTCGACAGCTAGCCGGGAGCTCGAGGGTTACTGATGCGGCCGAGAACGGCACAACTCCCGGCACATCATTTTCAGATCACCGCGGAGTTTCGCTGCTCGGGTTAAACGTAATATATAAGTCACTTAGACAACCTAAAAATGTTATTGTTGGGCTTTTTTCAGTGTTTTGTTTGTTCGTGAGTAAATCGGTTTGGCTGAGATTAAAGTTATTAGATTAGATAAAATAAAACTTTATTAATCCCCCGGGTGGGTTCCTCCTTGGTTTTCACACAGCTGACTAAACGTCAAACAGAAAACTTATTAAACAGAAGTATGAGACAGTCGAGAATTTACACCAGTGTCTGGTTATATTTTAGATAGCAAGAAGCAGACGGCCGAGTTTATTAAACTCCACCGAGACAGCGGTGACGCTAATCAGAAGGCTAGACCGTCCAATTTCACGCCTTTAAATTTTAAAGGCGTGTTTGTGTGTGTGTTTATACAATTGCTATTATGTTTGCACTTTATGTGTAATGTTACTGACTGCAGAGATCAGTAAGATGTGTGTATTTTTTATTTATTCGTTTTATTTATTTAATATTATTTTTTAATTGAATGACTGTCTAGTAGTTCACAGATGTCGAAAAACTGAGTGTGGTAAAGCCACTGATTTTTTTTATGTATATTTCTGCAATCTGCACATTGTACTGACTTTCATTTTAATGTTTACACCAGGGTTCCTTGCCAGCACTTTATGCTCAGATGTTTGTAAGCTAAAAATAAACTATTGTGTATGTTCAAATATACTGTTGTGATTGAAGAAGTTAAATAAAAATGTCAGTCATCAATTCATGCATCACCTCATGTCATCATAACAGAGGTCTGTCTTCCAGGAAAGAACAGTTTAAAATTAATGTAATATAGTATTGGCCATACTATATGATGTATTGCTTGTCTTTGTTTAATAATACAGAAGACAAAGACCTTAAAAAATAATCGCATATCGCATCGCAATATTGGGGCAAAAAATTGCAATTAGATTATTTTCCATAATCGTTCAGCCCTAGTTTGAATGCAGGAAAGTCCTCCTTTTGACATTTGAGGATCTTCATCCAAAGGAGTCTTGAGTGTGTTTTGATGAGTGACCACTTGTGGGAAGAGAGCGAGGCAATCGTGTAGCAATAACATGACATATCATTTGGATTCGAGCAGCCAATACTGTACTTACACCCACCTGTCATCTACCAGCGCATAAAAACTCTGAGCTCACACACTTGTAAATTTGTTTGAAGAGTGAATAGTTGAATGGTGGAATACTAATGCTGACAAAGCACTTAAGTTATGGATACGTTTTCAATTCCAACAGCAAAGCTATGAAACTGAAAATGAGGTCATACCTCAGCAACTGCTTTGTGTACTGACATGGTGATGAGGTTGACCAAGTAAAGGAGCATTACCACAGAATTTTAAAAATGCAGACTGTATATAAAAAGTTGGATGTTGTGTCCGGGTCTGAAAAATGAAGCCGATGTGAAAGTGCCGTTAACTGGCATTCCTGCTAACGGCCAGCAGGGGGAAGCTTCACTGTTTGGTTGGTTCCACAGAAGTCGTTAAACCACCCTCAGTTGCTTTTTGACGTCAGTTAATGCTTTTCTAATGATGAAAGCTCAATCGCTACTTAAAACTCTTAAAAACATCACTTTGAAAATATAATGTATTTTCTCCATTAGATTCAAAGAGAACAACGAAACAGTTTATGCATTAAGGTAGGCCTAGCTCCTGACAAGTCTCCAATTGGTATGTCACAAAACCAACACCAACACAGAATATTTTATTTAATCAATTTTATTTTATTTGATATGCCTTCAGCTGACACACAACTCCACACAGTACTGCTGCAGACAGGCGGGGACACAGCCCCTCCCCTCACTAGCAGCTGAACACATAAACAGCAGCGCAACAAACTCGGCAAAGCATGTTAAGGACTGATGCCCCAGTTTTTATAAGAAATTCGTTGAGGGCCACTACAGCTCCCGTTTTACTGTTAGTGGTTTAACTATTAGCAATATTATATACTGGCTAACGGCTAATAATTAAACAAAAACATTAATGCTAGAGAAAGATGGAGTTCAGCCCAACTGCAATATTAGCATGAAGTCTCTATTTAACAAGATAACATGATTATTTGTGTCTAAAAAAGTTTTTCTTGACTCTGACAAAAGTCAACCAACAACTAGATAGAAACAGTGGCACTCTATTAACGGCTCTATGTTATCAAGAATGAAAATGAGTCAAGTCACCAGAAGCTCAGGAAACAAACAGGATTCGCACAGACCAGTATTATTGTAATCCTCATTTTTTTTTAAATATGCCTCTTTCTTTCTTTCATCTTTTTTCCCCACATGGAAAATGATAGGGAGTATGCAGTCGGCCCTCTGATCACTGCTTACAGCTACATTTCCTCTTCTCATTTCATGTGCTGAGTCAGGTCTCTCTTGCAAATGAGAACTTGGTCTCAGTGAGTTTACCTACCTAAGTAAAGCATATATCAGCTATATAAACTCTGTAAGAGGTTCACTTGCACCAACAGCTCTTAAATTCAAAGGTTCATAATACAGATAAGATGAAATACAGTAAAATAAACAGTTATTTGTATATAATGAAGGTATACATATTTATTAATTTGCAGTTTCTGATACTTTCTTGATATCATCAAGCATTAAGGGTGAAGATGGAAATAAATACGTCTGAGGCTGCTATTTATAAAAGATTAAAAACAGAAAGGTCCTCTCAGGAAAAAAATAACAGAAAAAAACCACAATCAGACAGACCAGAGACTTATTTTTGTGACATCTGATTATTAAAGGAACACCTTCCACTGAGACGGCTTGCGTTATAATTAACTATAGCATTAATTAATTGTAAATTTATGCCTAAGTGAATGCATTAGCTGTCATCAACTGATGATATATCATGACTAGTGCAATCATGTATTCATTAGCATTCGTGGCCGTTAGTGAAAATCTTTGTTTTGTTAGCTTCAAATGAAGATTTAGAAATCTTCCTGCAACATCAGGTTAGGTTGATTTGCTGATAAAGTCCCACCCACCACAAAACTGACATTTAATCGTTTAGAATAGACCTGGAGTCGAGTCAAGATCAAGATAAGCTATTAATAATGTTTTGTAGATTTTATGGGTTTATTTTCCCCACCTCACAAATTTCACACTGAATTTGAGTACAAACTTAAAAAAAACATGTCCTAATTTATTCCCGCCTCCTGTGTGGCTGCAGAAGTGTTCAAACTTGCTGTGTTTTGGCAGTCTGTCAGTCTGGAGTCTGTATAAGTTGCATAGTGTACAGAGTGCAGTGCGCTAGGGCTCAGCTGGTTGAATATACTGTCATCCTTTAATCTTGCTATGAAGGACCGGATGACACATGGTCTCCATGTGAATGTGCAGAGAAAAAAAAGCCATTGATCATACACCCGTACACAATACGTCCTCACCATCAGTACTTTTAACTCTTCCTTAATTAAGGGGGGGAAGAGATTGACAAAGGCACCACAAATGCGACTTTTTTTAACGTAAACAGTTTGATAATGTTCCCGTCTTCTTAATGGGCTTTTCCCAATTGTCGAAACAGTGTGATCAAAGCACATCCACCCACCGCGGGAACAATTGCTAAAACACAAACACACATAAAAGCACACAAGCATGCACCAAAGAGAAACACTGGACCGTTGTTCAGTTTTATGAGCTAATATGAATATGGTACGTGAGCTTGCCCGAGGCCCTGGATGTGTGCGCTTTTGTGTGTGCATGTGAGTGTGAGCGTGGCTCTGCCGATGCGGTCTAATGCTGTGTGACTGGGGCCAGTGCTGTCAGCAGAGCAGAGACATGGACGCAGCACAAGTGCCTCCTTGCATAAACGCAGGGATGCTCATCCTCCTTTCTCACTATCTGACATTTAAAGGTCCAATCCGCAATTCTGGAAGCTCATCAATTATGGGTTCACACACCACCAACCAAGGAGAAATGCTAGTGCTTGCTGTGCAGTGCTCAGGTGCTAAAGTGCTAATATTTAGGAAATTCAGCTAAAGAAACGAAGGACAAACAAACCACGGATGATCAGAAGTTAAAAAATGATTTTAACTTTTAAGATGTCATGTAAATGTGGAGGTTTTTTTTTTTTTTTCTTCAATCATGGTTATTTTTAGCGGGCTGTTAACAGGCATGAGTGTCACAGTTTGCTGGTGAAAACAAAGTAGGAATGACAGATGAAAACAACAAGGAAATGCATTACAATCCCTAAGCCTGTCTGAGCACGTGTGTCTGTCTATGAGAGGATCTGTACACAGTGTTTAGGACAAACAAAGCTATTGAGTTTCTCAGATATTGTTTAGAATCACATATTGTCAATTCTTTCCATTATGGGCCATCACAACAATCATCAACAAGTCATTGCCATCTGCATTTGATGATTTGTAAATGTCATTAAATGCATATTTGTTAATCCAACTGTCAGTCAAAGCAGAAATGCCTTAAATCATACTCTGCTTGTGTATTTGATTTTAAAATTAGACATCATTTAAAAAACAAACGTTATATTTAAGGAGACTTGGAACTAGTGAATGAGACCATCAAGCTTCGACTGAGATCAAGGGAACCAAACTGGTCTGTTCCTTGGACTTCTGTGCAATCTGACTTCTTTTTGAAAACAGAGGTGTCACCTCTAGCTAGCCGTTACAAAGAATCCAAATTTAAGGTGCTTCCTCTTTGGATTCACTTTTCACAGCAACAACCCCATTCGTCCCCTATCAAGGATGTCACAATACAAGAATTTCAAACTTGATACCAGTGCCAGTTGATACAGAGGAAAATTGATACTGATATCAATTGATAGAAAAAATAAAAAAGTAAGAGAAATCTTTTTTTTTTTAAATTTTTTAGAGCAAGATTGGAACAATAGCCAAGCAGCCGTGACTAAGGAAAGTATGAAGTAGGTTCCAGGGTCCTTCTGTGCCACAAACGATTATGCTTGTGGTTAATATTTACATTTTAACCACCTGGCTTAATCGTCTCTTATGTTTTCCTGCCATTATTTTCATATTGACTTAACATAAAACATTCACCGCTGCTGGTACTGCAGCTTGATGCAGATTCTGCATGCCGGTGGGCCACGATACTGGGTTGTGCTGGGGGTTGCCGACTGGTATCTAACCCTGTGGTCTCTAACCCTATGTAGACAAGCTTATTGAAGGGTCAAACCAGCATTTGCTCATATCTTCCTTTTGTTTGTTTTCCCCAAATTTTACAGGAATTGCTTTGATTTTCTTGATATAACAATAGTTTTAGCCCCCCCCACCAAACTTCAAAATAGGAAGATGCAATTGTACCAACATTGCTCGTCTTCTCTAAATAACAAAAATGCACTGCAGTACTTATTTAAGAAAACCAAGCCTGTTTTTCCCCCAATTAAAAATTCTATAGGTACATCTGAAGATGATGCCTGTATTCCTGCTATTCGTTAATATTATAAATGCACCATAGAAGGACTCTGGGTTCAAATGTGGCAGTGTATGAGATATGAAGAACAAATACCACCAACATTAATTTCCATTTTTGAAGCAGTGTGTCTGTTTGGTTATCTTGTTTTCACTGGTGTTGATGTGACAATTCATTTCAATCAGTAACAGAAAAGAATGAAGTTCTGATAGAGAGCCTGTGTGTTAACAGTTTGCCTAAACATAAAACCCTTCTTTGAAATGAGAAGTCCATTTATTAAAATTTTTTTTTAATAAATGGACTTCTCATCCTGCTCTTAATGTCCGTCTACTGAGGCAAATTGCTGTTGGATTGCACACTGGGCCTTTAAAAACCACTGGACCAGTTGCCAAATTGAACCCCTGCTATCAAGTGAGTGAGGAGTGTGTATGTGTGCCGTTTAATCTGTAGGAGGGAAGCGGCTGGTTTGTGTGTGAAGATGATCTGGTTCCCCTCACTCACACTGGGAGCAGAGAACAGTGACGAATACGACCCCTGACATATGCAAATGTCTACTGATTCACACAGGCGAGGCAGAGTGTGTGTGTCCATGTGTAGTGCATGCAAGCTGTGTTTGCACAGTACCAAATCTGCCTGCATGTGGTGGATGTTTGTCTGCGGTTGTGTCTGTTTGCCTGTAGAATTTAAAATCCACCTGTACACGTGCATGAGAGAGTGCGTATATATATGTGTCTGTGGATTTGTGTTAGGTCTACTGGGAGCTGTTGCACTGATCTGTTTGTGTGCACATGTGTGTCACAGAGAGAGTGATAAGAGACAAGCTTACTTGGATCTGACTTGGAGAACGTGTCTCTATCCAGCAGGTTCCTAAAGAAAAGAGAAAGACAGAGAGAGAAAGAAAACAAAGACTTCCATTAACGTAAAAAATTAATTACTCAGCTGTCCTACTTCAACAAATAAAGAGCAACTACAAATTTATTACATCATTAAATTTTCCTTAATTAGCTCCCATTCTGACCCCGACAACTGGTTTTCTCAGAATCCTCCGACGACTTGATTAACAAAAGCCATTTCACCCAGTCACACTGCAGCAGTACAAATCAAGCTTGAAGTGCAGCCCATTTATATTTTAAACATACAGGAAAAGCAGCAGAAAAGAAGATGCATTTTTCACTTTTTTGCACTCTCCCGGAGTGCCAGAAGCAACTGTGGAAGCTGCCATCAAATTTACATGACATTCCCAGCACTGCACGGGCACGGATAAATGCACCGAAGAGCTCCATCATGAAGCAGATGCTCGGCGCTTCTGAGATATCCCACAGTAAGACAGCTCTGAAGGAATTAAATATTCAAATGAAGATGACAAGTTGCAGATGCCTAAGACCTGTGTATGAGGAAATCAAGAAGCAGCTCGAGCTCAGAATAAGGATAGGGAGACCTGGCGTGTTACGTCAGCAGAGGTGGAGCATTTGTGGTTTTAACTGTGTGTCAGTTGCTTCACAGTGCCCTGAGGTCTCAGGAGGAGGTAGTCAGAAGTCCAACAACAACCCAAGGGGCTAAAACAAACCCTTCGCTTATTCCCTCAGCTTGTACTCCTGCCAAATGTTACATTAGAACTTCATAAAGCTTTCATTGAGCAAACCAGAAAGGCTAAATAGTACGAGTAGCCTGGTCAACAGTATTTTACAGCACCACCCAGTTTCCAGTGTCTTGCACTAAATGTAACTCAGATTCTTGGTAATGCGTAAGTTTACTTGGCTTTTTATGAACAATATTTTCAGAATAAAGTCAAGTTATTATGCAAAAGTCTTTGTGTAGAGCTCTCTTACTGCGTGTTGTGATACAACATACTGCATCTTTACGGCATGAGGCTGTAATCGTCGCATCAAAGCATTTCTGACTTTGCACAAAAGAGAAATATTTCCTTATTACTAAAACCAAATTTGAAGTATTTTGTAGCATTTCACAGAGAGTATAACAGCCGTGGGAACAACAACTTGATCCCCACATTTCGACTTTTTGGTATATTGAATTTATTTGCAGAAAAACCTTTTGAGTTTGATCTCAAAATTTCGACTCTATTCTCAAACTGGACAATTTTTTGCATAATGTGGGCTCAATACTCGCATGATCAGAAGAAAAAAACCCACAAATGTACAATCTAAAACCAAGAGTCAGTGTAACAAAGAGACACAGACAGATTAACACTTTTGTCTATAGCAAACAACCGGGTTTGTTGGATGGGATTATGTTATCTGCATTTTAAAAGAAAAACATAGTTTAAAAATCAATAATAGCTTGTAATTAGCAGAGAATTAGAGCAATGAAATACTACACATTTCTAAAGTGTGGGGACTGGCAAATATACAATAGGAGACAAAAATAAATACAAAACAAGTCACACCTACAGACAGATTTAAAAGGATGATGAGCTCAAGCGTTTGTGCTGTCTCAGGCTGTGAAAAGAAAAAAAAAGAAGTTTTTAACAGGCTTTTGAGGTCATGATCCACTATGAAATGGTCATCACTGAAATCTATTATTACTGACAAGAACTAAAGCTGAACTGAGTCATAGCATGATTGCTGAGGTCAACTGTAACGTGTGCGTAAGAAACAAAAATCAGATTTAGACTCTTTAAAAGAAGGCTGTGTGGTGTATGAATTTAAACTGTGATAATCACAGCAGCACGACTTTGTCCATATTGTGCACGGCTCACAGGGAACAAAAGTTGAAGGGCTAGCTGCAGGGTAAGCACTCAGTCGCCCATCCTGTCCTGTGTGACAAGCAGCGAGTGACTTGAAGCCATTGATGGCTAGTGATGTATCTAGATCAGGCACTCGTGTTGTGCTAATCCCACTGCTACCCAGATGGTAAAACGCTACGCTCTGCTGCTTCTCTGTCAGGGCATGCCCACTGGCCCTTTGAGAGCTTTGAGATGTTAAATAAATGACAATAAGCGATGGAACCGAGCCTAGTCATATCGGGGATGTATTTTATGACTGGCAGATAGTCTGGAAGATTGCGTAGGAGTGAGAAGTGGGCAACTTCACCTGCCAAATGAGATAAATGTCCAATAAAGAGGATAGTATACCCGATTGTCTCCCAGAGGAGTACGCGTGGAGGCAGGAAACAAGATGCAGTGAAGAAAAAAAAGCAGCAGAAAAAAACAGAGTGTCTCAAGAGTCTAAAGACAGCACCAAGTGGTGTGTGTGTGTGTGTGTGTGTGTGTGTGTGTGTGTGTGTGTGTGTGTGTGTGTGTGTGTGTGTGTGTGTGTGTGTGTGTGTAGGCAGACATACACACACTTCTATGGATACGGTAACCTCCCTATGAGTCATACACACCCGAGGGCTTCCACCTGCCCCTCAGAGAGAGGGGGGACTCTTTAAAAAGCCCTTTCCTGCACAGGCAGCCTTGCAAACGTCTGGGTGGTCAAAACAGAGTGCATCGTTGTTCATCAAACATTTACGCTAGCAGTCCCTCTTCAACACCAGAATTACATTTGAAATCCCGCCAGTTATGTAACAGGCACCTAAACATGGCAGCTGGAGCTTTAAATACCTGCATGTGCGGGTGGGATGGGGGACTTCCATCTTTTGAGAGCATCTGAGATTAAATTTTCCTTCAGCAGTGAGAGTGCTAGCCTGGGGAATTCAGCCAGTATTCTTTTTCTAATGACACACGTGCATTTCTAACCACAAATGATGTTGGGGTTTTTTTTAAAAGCAAAGTAAACAATTTCTACCATATTTAAAGCGTATAAAATGGTGAAAGTGTTCACAGGGCAATGTGGAAAACCTTCCTCTCCTCAGGAAGAGCCCGTTCCCACAAAGTCTGATAGTTTATCTGCTTATTATTCACCTTCAAATGATGGTTCCTTAGTTTCGACAAGATTCTTGGGGTTAATATTAAGGATACAGATGATAAACAGATACAGTAACAAAATAAAAACTTGCTCAAATTCAGTAGAAAAGTACACGTAGAGTTTGAGAGACCACAGGGCTGTCACAACATGAGATACTGTCAATAAGGCCTCTGCAATGTTCTGAAGACAGTTAAACTTGTCAGGTAGTGATGTCCAGCAGGTGAAAATGCAGCTCCATGAACATGCACAGCTGTGGATTCCAGCTGCTTCAATGTTGCATTAACTCAGCCAGTTAATGCGAGACAAATCTAGCTGCTCATTAAAGCTTTCTGGTTTGATCAGAAAAGAAACATTGGTCCATACACCTGAAAGTCCTGAAAATGCATTGTGAATTCTGTCTCGAGTCTACGAATGTATCCGTGTATTTCTGTGGTGCTGATGCTGTGCTGAGCGGAAAGCTTCTGAAGTGTTGGAATGTAGAAAGCTAACAACGTCCTTCTCACCGATAGGCGAAGTGATTTTTAGCCAATTACAAGTTGAATCTGGCAGTTGGGGTTGTTAGCTAAGATACCGTCATTAAGTCGCGGCACAACTAATGTGTATGCGAGCGAATTTGCTCATTTGCGGCCATGTATTTTTTAATGCACCTTCTCAGATTGTCGTGCCCAGGGCTGAACTGGGACAAAAAATCGGCCCGGGCATTTTGACTAGAGACCGGCCCACCAGGTATTAAAGCCATAAAGCCTTTGAATGAAAACAAACGCTGTTGTGACAGTGATGTACAGTCTTGTCGGTATATGTATGATTTTTATACATTTTACGTCAGATAAAAACTTTGATTGTAAGCTTCAGATAATTATTTAATAAAAACCAGACATTTTAAATGAGAATAAGAAAGTATTTCTTTGTGCCCCCCTTTCCCTGTTAATGCCCTACATGGACCCCTGGCAACATCTTGCTAGACCCACCCCTGCACAGTTACCAGCTGTCAGCTACTTAGAAAAGGATCCTGGTGTTATTTGTCTCTCAGAAACAGTTCACAACTTCCCTTCAACTCATTCATGTCACTTAAAAGGTAAACCTGTTTCTCCATCACAGCTCTGATGATTCAGTAAGGACATCTCCTGGTTTCATCTTCATGTTTCCCTCTCATCACATATCCAAACCAACATCATGACCAGCAGCTTTTACAGCTGTGGCTCCAGCAAACATCAGCTGATACTAGAAAGTAATATTAAATAAATTCTAACAACAGCTGATCAAGCTTAAACGTGCTGCTGTTGTTTAGCATCCGGCAGTTTCCTCTTTCTGGCACAAAGTGGACGATAAACAAACAAGAGAGAAAAGCCGATCAGCTGATCATTGATCAGTTTCATGATTGAAGTAGCAACAGGAGAGGGAGAGAGAGAGAATGAGAGAAGAAGAGGCAGCTGTGCGGCTTAAAGATGCAGAAAAACTCCAGCTTTGTGTCGTTTTCATTGTAGCTGAAGTCCGGGACAAACTGTGTTCCTTTTCGGCTCAATATGAAACACGTAATATTTTCTCTGAATACCAGACGATTCCGTTTTTTCCAGGACAGTCGGCAACTCTAATAATTAGCCTTATGAATAAAATAAAGTTCACTATCAATAACATCAAAGCACCCACCCAGCTGTATAGAAACTCTGTCATGCTAGCTAGTACGCAGTACTTGTTATTGTAACTGACGGTAAAAAGTCAGCAACATGAAAATAAACTCCACCTAAACTTGGTTTATATCTGACCCAGACAGACTGCAGGTCATAACTTCTTACCTGAAGTTCAGTTCACCTGACACTCGGCGGCTGCCTCGGGGCTCTCCTCCTGCCTCCCCTTTCTCTCATCCACCTGCTGGCCTCCACCACTTGCTAATGTTACTGAATCTGTGGAAGCTCCGCCACAGCCACCACCAAATAACTGAGTTATTTTTACACATCAGCCAGCATCTGGCCAATCCACCACCTTTCATTGTTTATACCGTTACAAAAAAAATAAAAAAATCATCGGCCCATAAAAACGAAAAATCACCATCGGCCCACCGAGCAAATGCCGGATGGCCAGTCCGGCTATGGTCGTGCCATCAGTTAACCCTTCGCGTGCCAGCTGTGGCACGCATGCCTAGGGTTGCCGACCCCTGTCTTAAAGTCAGATACCATGCAACTGCGGAGTGGGTGGTTACTTTTACAGCGTAACCTCACGCAAGCACACGAGCTTGACATCTGCCTTCCAAGAGTGTGGAGTGTTGTTCGGAGCAGCAGCAGTCGTCTGCAGAGCCGTAACATCAGTTAATGAAGAAGTTCCCACGAAAGATGCTGTAACCAACAGCACAAGCTGCTAGGAGGATAACTCCAGATCAATACAGTCAATCGAAGCTACAGAGATTACTCGGCTGGTTTGATCAGTTTAGCCTTGAAACACCTGAGAAACTCTCTTAACTATGAACGATTTTCTCAGATTCTGAGTGGGAGGGGGGTTTGTATCTTCAAGGGAAACTGATGTTCACCCAATAATGAACCACGAGAGTCCTGCTTTACGAAAAGAAGCCACAATTTGAGTAGTCTGTGTTAGTTGTATGACATAATTACAATAATAGGTGTTAAAGAAATTATGTAAAATTTGAAACTGTAACTATGGTGTTGCATTGTCATAGTTTAAATATTTATGTGAACTACAAAGTTCCATCCATCCTCTTCTTCTTCTGATGTTAAATCATATAAGAGGAAAATTCCCCTCAGGTGAACATACAATGCTTTGGAACAATGACATTCCTCTTATCCTTGCTATGAAACGATTTCTTCTTCATATGTTTTCAGTGCAGGCAACTGGGGACAAAAGTCCGATTTCTTGTTATGTTCAAAAGTCAAACGATTATTAGTTATTATATAGTAATAGGGTTATAAATGAAATTAATGCCTTTAAAAAAAGCTCTTCTGGTACAAAATTCCCTTGTTGTGTGCTTCATTATTAATATTTTAAATGTTGAGCTACCACTAAAGAGAACGCTTTTTACAAACTAAAGATTAGTAAGTCTCACAACACTTTCACTTTAAGCTCCTATTGTTACAGAAGGAGATTTTTAATGGCTATTATAAAGCAAGCAAAGCATATTTTGCTTGCTACGAATGATAAATCCTCTATAATGACCATCCTTAAGGATCCCAGAGTTTGTTTGCACAACCTATGGGCCATAGCTACACTTGAGTGCGGTGGATCATAGAAGGAGCAAAATAAAAGGTGAGATTTTTATAGAGCTTCGGTGTAGGCAGGATGTCAGGCCAGACAGGTGGGTAAGAAAAACAGTTTAATATGGACCCAGACTTTTCAAACAAACTATTTTCTCTCTCTGTTCAAAGGTGGAACCTAAATTCAGATGACAAATTGATCCAGTATTAAACAAGAGTGTTATAGATGATAGATGGAAGATACAATTAACCTATGACTTATGAGTCTGAAGAACATGGTCAATGCTCTTATTAATGTCTTTTAGTGAAAGTACAGTTTCTCTAATGGTGAGAAACTGATTTTTGGGGGGTCAAAGATAACAGTCTTTTTAATGCAATTAGAAGGTGGCATTTATATCTCCAATGAGGCGGCTTCAAACCAGCTTCAGTCCAGTAATAATGCAGGAATGTTGCTACCACAATCCAATATGCGTGCATTCCTGCTGTGGACTTTTGTAAGCTGAACTATGCATTTCAACTGGTTCCCTTGTCATTTATGACAAGATATAATAGAATAGCTGCTGCCATGACAGCACCCTACTTAAAAAAGATGGTTACATTTTTGATCAAAGTCCTGGTAAATTTCCTTCGAGTGAAGGTCAGAACCTATGTGGCAGGTACTACAAAGATTTATGCCTTCAAGTTCTTGTGAATCTGCTGTGAAATGTCAAGTTTTATGTCCTCTCAGGTACGATTTGTACTTTTGTTTTTGTGTTTTTTAAAGCCCAAAGATTCCAGCAGTTTAATCAGGAGCTAAACATTAATCTGAGGTTATATGTTAATTGTACTGACATTTTTTATAGGCTGCACCAGAACCTCTAAATGTCATTTGCATAATTACATTACACACATGCTACATCATATTCTATTTTTAGCCCATATATTTTTGATAATAGCTTATGATGAATCTGCCAAAGAATCTGTATTCAAGCGACTGAATCGGGTCATTCGGTGCACTTAGCAACACTTGTTTCTAAGACTGGTCGAGAAAGAGTATCCGTTTTTGTGAAGAGCTCCGCCGATTTGTTGAATAACCATTGAGACAATCAACGGAATATTAATGTGCAATCATTTTAAGGATTATAGGTCATTTTTAAGCAAAAATACCAAAATATTCAGACCCAGCTGAGGATGCCACTGTGAGGACTGATTTTCTGTTTTCCTGTTTCAAAGTAAACTGAAACCTTTTCAGGTTTTTGAATAGACTTTTTGACAAAAAATAAAATAAATACAATAATTGATAAATTATTGATATATGCAGCTACATTGATTGCAGTTTTGTTTTTTTTATCCGATTCTTTATTTTTTTCCTAAGTGTGACCTGCCAACACCAATTTTCTTCCGAGAAACTAGAAACTGTCTTATTTGGTCTGTGATCACCGATCTGGTCATCCTCTTCATCGCTGCCATAATCTTTTTATCATCTAAGAACAAAGAGACAGTCATACACGCACTTTAACAACGCAGTCCATAGATACAGGTGCATATCTGTATATTATCTGAAGAGGACTTTTAATGGATTTTAGCAATAAATACCATATAATGTATTTAATATTTACAGCCTGGAAGTAATGCTTCTTAGAACTTAGAATACTGCATAAATCTGCATAAAAATCCTCTATTGCGCTCAGTAGAAAGGCATCAAATACTGGACACTAATCAACATGATGTCTTCAAATCTGTCCACAGCAATCACGCAGATGCAGGAAAGTGGCTGTGGAAAAGATGAAAGCAGAGGAACAAAGGTGGGGGGAGGGAGGGGGATGGTTAGTAATGTGATGGAGGCATGTCGGCTCTCAGAGGTAACCAGGTAAAGCTGGTTACCTCTGAGAGCCGACAGCTGTCTGGTGCCTTCATTAGACCAAATGACTGCTTCAGAAAACTCATTAATGCAGCCACCCAGCACGACCCTTCCTGCGTTTAGGACTCACCACCTGAGACCAACTTGATCTGTTGGCTTTGTGCTCTTTGCTCCCTAAATCCTTCACAATTTAGGTGGAACGGAGCAAAGAAACAAGGTAAAGCAGGATGAAGTGAAGCAGAGGGGAAACATGACATTAGCTTAGCCGGATTTCATTTCATTTAGCTTCATTAGAGTTTTATTTGAACTAAAGATTTAATAGTAATTCTTTAGAGCTAACTAGCAATCAGTGGATCTAAGCAGCAATTAAGAGGAAACAACAGTAGTGGAAATGTATGCAATAACGGGTACTGAAACAAAAAGTACAAAACATGATCAATTACATAAACTGTAACGAAGGAATTTTAGCACCTCATTATACAGTAAGAGTGTGCACAGCCACAAAGAGCTTTGCTGCTTTGAAAATACTCCCCCTCATGACAACACTTTCTTTGTTGTTTTTAATCATTTTAGCCCTGTGATTAGATTGTGAAACAATGTGCAAATAACCTGTGAGAGTTGGAGATCCTGCTACTGTGTGCAGTTCTTTTATAATGGAAAAAGCTTTATTGGTTATACAAAAAAGCTACAAAAAAAACCCATATTGATCTTTCTATTTCTTCATGTGATACTATTTGCTTATTGCTTACTAAGTCCTGGGCTTTTAGTCTGTATTTGAATCAGTTTTTTTCAGACATTTTTTGGACTTTGAAAATTGTAATTACTGTATAGTAAACACATTCCATTTGATCTGATGTTATTTGAAGTGGGCAAGCTATAATTTTACGCAACTTTTCATTGTTAAGTAAACTAAATGGTGATTATACAAAGTAGAATACAGTGTAGTCACACCACTGACATTTAGATATCTATGATATTTCCTGGGTAAATGAACATTATAATGCATAACTAAACAATGAAGACCAGCGCTTCTGTTTTCTCTGGTAGCTTTTCCCAGTTTGTGAAAACCACAGAACATTCATATCCTAGCAGGCAGCTGAAGCCCCTATCCGGTCCTTAAGTGATGACGTGGCGAATCCTATTTCCGGGCCTAAAGTAGTCTGCGTTTAATATGGCTTTTGTGTTGTTAACATGTTTAATGCTATGTATTTTCTTCTATTTAATCTCAAAAGGCTCCTAAAACAGTCAGTGATCACTGTTGACCTCCCTCGGCTTTTATTACCACTAATCATTTATTTAAGCTCAGTTTTTAAAACCTTAGGATGTAACTACAGCCCAGCCATGCAGCAGTATATGAATGACTAACCTCGTATTGTGGATGGATTATCTCAGTTGTTCTCCTGGCTGAAGTTTGGTCCTTTTACAGCATCCTGCCATGCGATTACATTTGTTCCTGACCACGAGAACACTCACGTTAACTTTTATTGAGTGGAAAAAAAGTTAGCTTGTTTATATTATGCTAACATAGCTGTGTCGCTAGCGGTCACGTAGCACATCATTATATACCAGCTAGCCAAACTTCAGTAACCCTACAAACGTCACTGCTGTTTAGTTTTCTGTCTTCATTTATGTTGGAAGTGATAACAGAGCTGTACGTTTTAATTTGTTTCCAAAACCCCGCAGTCAGGACATGCTATAGTGTATTTAGATAGAAGCTAGCGAGCTAACTTCCTGCTAACTTCTAACTCTGTTAAATGTCATAAATTTCGTTTTCATGGATGCCTGGATGTTATACTCAATTGTTACACCTGGTAGAGCAGAACGCTGATCATTTTATTAAAGATGAAAGACTTTAGACAGTTTTTCAACGCTCAGTAATGCCATAGTGATCGTTTGATATATGGACCAGCAGCAGAGTTTAGGCCCAGACACGGCTAGTGACGTCAGACTGAACAACCGGATTGATCTTCAGCAGCAATGTCGCTGCTATCTTGTACTTTGTGGCTACTGTGTACCTTTTTGGTCCTGTTTTATTTTACTATCAAAGTTGAAAGATGGTATATTGATACAAAATAAATTGGCCTTTTTCATTTTGTATATGTCAAGGTCAAATTATACATTTTTTATCTTATGTAATTGAAATGTTTTAATATTTTTAACTTGTTTCTTAGGTGCTTTGCTGCAATCTCAAAATGTCTAAATAATATTTCAACGACGTAAAGCATTTTGTATGTTAGCTCTAATCATTAGCCCCAACTGGTTAACAGGTAATTCACAGTCAAACCAGTCAGCTTCATTTCTACCGGACCAAATGATTTTAATTTATCCTCGTCTAATTTCTTTAACCAGCCCCAATCAGCTGTGCTACACAAAGATCAAGCTCCACTGTTACCAGACAAATAAACGTGTCATCTTTTAGTTTGCTAAATGAGCCTCACCACAGCCATGCTTTCTTTCTTGTAATTACAGAGGAGTTTAAATTGTTGGCAGAACACAGCACCAGTTGGAGATCTCTGCAGACTCCACAGCGAGAGCACCAACCACAATTTATCTTCAGAGACTGTACCATTCTGAGCCTTCCGGTGAAGGAGTCATTATCTAGCTTTAAAGCCTCAATGTGTAAAATGCTGGTGTGATTACATGTTTATGTATGTGGAAAATGAGACAGTCGTACTGAAGAAAAATAGCGCAGCGTGTTCTTTGCTTTCACATCATTCTTCTCAGGCTCCTGGGGTGAGAGTGGTAGTGAAAGCTACTGTTATTTGAGTACCAGTACCAGAAATTGCTTCTTTTTAAAGCATACACAGAGGCTTTAAAGGGGACCTGCTGTACTTTTCTCTGTTTTCTGTCATACAGCTACTGTTACTATGGTGGATGTTGATATTAAATACAACATTTAAAATAATGGATTCAGCATAAAAGAAATCCCTGTCAGCCAAAAGTTTAAGTTTCAAACTGTTTCACACATTTTGTTCTATTGTTGCCTCTTTATGATGTTGGTGACACTGGAAATTCCTAATATGGTCATTTCAGACACAGAGCTCCTGCTGTAAGCAGAGAAGCTCCACCCTCCTGCTATTTCAAACCTGTTTGCGAGAGGCAGCCAATCAGATGATTGCACTTTCATCAGGTGCTGAGTAATCTTGAACTGTGCTTCCCAATGACATTAAATTTACTGGAGAAAAAACAACAACGCTATTTCACTTCTCATAAAAGCCAGAGAAACCTAGTTATTTTTGTTTTAAGCCATTTGTATTTAGAACTAAAACAAAAGAAATCTAAGAAACCTGCACGCTATAGTTTCCTTCCCTGCTCCACTAACTCTTTCTGTCTCTTTCTTCACCTTCCTCGTGGAAAGTGCAACATCAGCTGTGACACATCGACCAGCCTCTCAGCAGGTCGGCGTCCGGCTTCAATACAGCTACACAGAGCACGTCAATTCTTCAAAGGGATACACTTCGTAGCTTTTGTGCCCAAAGGTCATGACTATCTCTCCGCTGTGGACCACTCAGATCACAAGACAGCCGAGCTGACGCGAACACCAACATCATTCCCTACAAACACTTCCCAAAACGCCCAACTGTCTGCAAGGTTCATTTGCCTGTGCAGCTCTACAGACTCGCCACGCTCACTGTCTACTGTCCACGCACAGAATTAAACTCCACTGACTTGTGTTTGTGTCATCAAGGCCTCGTGATCATGAGTGAGGAAACTCAGGCAAATGGCTGTGCGGGGGTTTTCTTCTCACTAACACACCATATTTGTCTTGAGTTAATCAATCTGTCACTTCTGCTGCTTCACTGCACATGTGACGGGTCCGGAGACGGTTTGGATTTATTGAGTGAGGGAGCTTTCACTCAGCGACGGACTCTATCTGGGCTGAATGCTTCAGTAGCTTCGTCAACACAAAAGTGGGAAAATCACACTCTCCACAAGCTGAGGACTGGTAAATTTTGTTTTGGTGTGGCTATTAATGGTTTCACCTCAGGCAGATCAAAAAGCTAAAGCATGTTTGTTCTGTCAAAAAAAAATGAACTAGTACAGTGAATTATTGGACTAGATTTTCACACGAAAGATGCATTTAACAGCCAATATCCACTTAACCAAAAAACAAACAAAAACAGTAAAACAATATTAAGCTATAACCTGATTCAGATAGGTGTTCTGTTCTTGATTTCTGCCACAGTCCAATATAAGGCAGCTGCTCAGAGAACCAGACAAAATGCATGCGTTCATCCAAGGAATCTGTCTCTGTAGGTTTTTTTTCCCCCTGTTTTAAAATCAACATAGAAGAAAACCAAGCTAAAACGGTGTCAAAATGATGTAGTATATCAAACTTTGGTAAAAGAAAATGCCAGGACTGCCAGTTTGGTGTACAACAATGAAGCAGTGCAGTAATCCTACAATGCAGGACTTGGCTTTTTTCTTTGACACACACGACACTAAAACTGAATCTATTTTTGATTTTGGTCGTCAGTCCTAAAAATTCGTTTAACGCTCCAATGAGACAGTGGTGAAATTTTGCAATTAGGAAAAAACATAACAGCAAATGCCTACATGAAACTGCAAGTGTTGTTAGTGCCCCGAACCAAAGGTGGTGCAGTTTAATGCGTCACCATTGCACAGCTTTTTTAGGATAATTTTTGTGCTGGTTGTGAACTGCAAAGCTTGTACATCCCAACACTATACACGACTGGCTCCCTGGAAGCTTTACTCATTTTGTCAAAGGTGACTTGTGTATTTTGTCTATCATTTGGCTCCACAAGCTTGAAAGCTTGTGGTGACAGAAACAATGCATTACCTAATGCCTCTGTCACTCAAAGTGCCTTTGCAAGCATTAAAGAAATGTCACTGCAGTTTGTCCATTTTCCATCCATGCCATTTTCTATAACTGCTCGCTTCTTTTCACGGTCAGGAATATGCATAAGGAAAAGCACATAAATTATGTTTGCATGAATAAAAAGAGCTTTTTATAAGAATGCGGAGATGAGTCATAATTTGCGGGAGCTTTTCTTTTATGATGCCATTTTTTCCCCTTAAAACAAACAAACAAACAAACAAACACATACATAATCAAACACAAAATATCTTCACAAGTTCAGATCTCAAAATCATGAAGTTCATTACCAAGCTGACTTGCTGTGCAAAGCTTTTATCTTAGAACTAAAACTGTCATGGTCCTGCGACCATGACTCAGTGACTTTATGTTTATGTTCTTTATTGTTATTACTTTTATTATTATTCATGGCTGTTTTGGGATGGTTTGTGTTTGGGATTTTAGACACTGGGTTCTGGGTTTGTGCTCCCTCTGTTGGTCCCTGGTGTTAGTGTTCCCCTGTCTCGTCAGGTTAATCAGGTCCAGCTGTTTCCCCCACCTGTGTGTGATTTCCCAGTGTCTCTTCGTGTACTTATAGTGTGTGATTTCCTCTGCTCCTCGTCGCGTCGTCTGTGTTCATACCCTGTGAAATCCCCTGCGTGCTCTCCCTGCTGTTCTCCCTTCATGTTCAGGTTTGCCACTCCCTTGTGTAGTTTCACCCAGTTTAGTTCATCCTTAGTTCTGTTTTGCCATCTCCACTTTATGTTTGATATTGTCAATAAATCGCCTTCACATCTGAGTAAGTGCTGCATTTGAGTCCTCCTTTCCACTCTTCACACGGCCGCTGCCCCGGACCGTGACAGTACGACGCGACCACAACATGGACCCAGCAGCGCTTAACCCATCCAGGGAGCTACGGGAAAATCTCATCGATGCCACACAGGAGCTCATCGACCGGTGGCTGGAAAACCCGGGTGGCACGTCCCAGCGCGCTATAGAGAGGCGGCTACAGCGTCTGGTGACCGGTCTCCCATGGCTTCTGGGCTCGCTTTGTTCGTGGGAGCGGGAGTTCCTCCTTTTGGACCTCGGACTTCACCCCCCGTCTGCTTTTACTTTCGAGCAGCCCGAGGCGGTGAGCGAGCGACATGTTCTGGCTTCCCCAGATTCCGGGACTCTGTTTTCTGGGGCTATTCAGAGCGGGATGAGAGACAGTGTAGATAGCTTACCTACCTTCGTGGTAACGGATCCTTCGCAAGTGGGCGTCTACAAACCCTCTGTAAAACCGAGAGACTGTTTCTCTGCCGCTCCTTCTGAGCCAGGACTTTATCACCATTCTCCGGCTCAGTTCTGTGTCCAGCCACAAGCTCCCAGGTCTGTGGCTCAACCGTTAGCCTCCCCAAGGGCTCAATTACCCGTTCTGCCGCCGCTCCAGTTAGCCACTCAGCCACCACCACCGCTAGCATCGCTACAGCCCACAGTTCCGGTAATGGCTGAGCCACAATTTTCGCACTGTTTTTCCACCGCTGTTTCTGGGCAGGGAGACAAACTATTTCGCTACGGACCTGTTCCTCAAAAGCTGGCAACATTAGAGACTGTTGCTCACTCCGGGGCTTCCCCAGAGGCTGGGTTACTGCCCTCAGCTTACTCTGGACCCCTGGAGGCCAAGATGCCAGCTGTGAACTGCACCGGGCTGTCACTGCCTGAGCAGGGTCAGTGCTCTGCGCAGCTGCAGCCCTCCGTACGTGCGCCAGAGGCCCACGTGCCTACTGGTTTTGTTTCACGTGCGCCAGAGGCCCACGTGCCTACTGGTTTTGTTTCATGTGTGCCAGAGGCCCACGTGCCTTCTAGTTTTGTTTCGTGTGTGCCAGAGGCCCACGTGCCTCCTAGTTTTGTTTCGTGTGTGCCAGAGGCCCACGTGCCTCCTAGTTTTGTTTTGTGTATGCCCGCTGGTTCTGCGGCTGTTTTCGCTGGGGGGCCCGAGGAGCCCGTCCAGCCTCCTGCTTCGCCTGCTGGGGGGCCCGAGGAGCCCGTCCGGCCTCATGCCACACCGGCTGCCACGTCGGCTGGGGGGCCCGAGGAGCCCGTCCGGCCTCCTGTGGCTGCTTCTCCACCTGTGGCTGCTTCTCCACCCGTGGCTGCAGCGCCGCCTCCTGCAGTACCACCACCTGCAGCGCTACCACCTGCTACTACCACGCCTCAGCCTGAGGACGCAGCCTCGCCTGGCCCGGCTTCATCCACGCCTGGCCCGGCTTCATCCTCGCCTGGCCCGGCTTCATCCACGCCTGGTCCGGCTTCATCCACACCTGGTCCGGATTCGTCCACGCCTGGCCCGGTTTCAGTTTCATCCACGCCTGGTCCGGTTTCAGCTTCATCCTCGCCTGGTTCAGCTTCATCCTCGCCTGGTTCAGCTTCATCCACGCCTGGCCCGGTTTCATCCACGCCTGGTCCGGTTTCATCCTCGCCTGGCCCGGTTTCAGCTTCATCCTCGCCTGGCCCAGCTTCAGCTTCATCCTCGCCTGGCCCAGCTTCAGCTCCAGCGTCAGCTTCGCCTGGTCCAGCTTCATCCACGCCTGGTCCGGCTTCATCCACGCCTGGTCCGGCTTCATCCTCGCCCGGTCCAGCTTCAGCTTCTGCTTCAGCCTCGGCCAGCCCGGCTTCGGCTACAGCTTCGTCCTCGCCCGGCCCAGCTTTCGTGTCTGCATCCTCGTCTGGTCCAGCCTTCGTGTCTGCATCTTCGTCTGGTCCAGCCTTCGTGTCTGCATCATCGCCTGCAGCAGCGTCTTCAGCATCCGCACCATCGCCTGCAGCAGCGTCTTCAGCATCTTCGCCCGCTGCGGCCCCGGCTTCTGTGCCTTCAGCCTCGCCTGGCCCAGCCTCGTTTGGGTCTGGAGCTAAACGGCCGTTTTCTAGACCGCTGGCTAGGCTACTGGCCGGGCGCCGTCGCCTGACTGGCCGCCGTTGCCTTCCGCACGGCCGGCCCCCGGACCGCCATTGCCTGAGCGGCCGCCGTTGCCTTCCGCACGGCCGGCCCCCGGACCGCCATCGCCTGAGCGGCCGCCGTTGCCTTCCGCACGGCCGGCCCCCGGACCCTCTTCGCCTGAGTGGCCGCCGTTGCCTTCCGCACGGTCGGCCCCCTGAACTTTTTGCGCGCCGTCACGGCCTTCTTCGTGGACGGCCTCCCGAACTCTTTACGCGCCGCCACGGCCTTCTTCGTGGCCGGCCGCCTGAACTGTGTTTTGGACTCTGCTCCCCTGTGAGTTTTTTTTTTTTGTGAACATTTGTTTGGGACTCTGGGGCCTCCGTCTTTGGTCTTGGCCCGGTCCCTCCGTCCTGGGCCCCCTGCCGCCCGCCCGGATCTGGTGGTGTGTTTCTGTGGCTGTCGGGAGCCAGCCCTTGAGGGGGGGGTACTGTCATGGTCCTGCGACCATGACTCAGTGACTTTATGTTTATGTTCTTTATTGTTATTACTTTCATTATTATTCATGATTGTTTTGGGATGGTTTGTGTTTGGGATTTTAGACACTGGGTTCTGGGTTTGTGCTCCCTCTGTTGGTCCCTGGTGTTAGTGTTCCCCTGTCTCGTCAGGTTAATCAGGTCCAGCTGTTTCCCCCACCTGTGTGTGATTTCCCAGTGTCTCTTCGTGTACTTATAGTGTGTGATTTCCTCTGCTCCTCGTCGCGTCGTCTGTGTTCATACCCTGTGAAATCCCCTGCGTGCTCTCCCTGCTGTTCTCCCTTCATGTTCAGGTTTGCCACTCCTTTGTGTAGTTTCACCCAGTTTAGTTCATCCTTAGTTCTGTTTTGCCATCTCCACTTTATGTTTGATATTGTCAATAAATCGCCTTCACATCTGAGTAAGTGCTGCATTTGAGTCCTCCTTTCCAGTCTTCACACGGCCGCTGCCCCGGACCGTGACAAAAACAGCAACAGAAGCTCCATCTGCATAAACAGCTGGCAGATTTTAGGTCAGCGGGAATTTAAATGAGTCCAAAGTCTTTGTTCTTCTGTTCATTAAAAGTCTCAAATAAGGTTTACAAGAATTAAAGTTTTGCAGTGAAATAAAGATTTAAAGACTACATGATCTCAGCCTGAACATAGACCTGAACGACCGACTAAATCAAATAAAATGTTTTATGACATGCCCTGAATTCCTTGTCACTTATCTTACTCTTATACAGCATTATGATATTGAAAAGTTGTTTGGGGCGTGACTGCCTCTTCAGTTTAGGGGCAAACAAACCAGGATAACTAAAAATCCCCAGATTGTGTCAAAACACGTTACTGATTTTACACATTCAGACGACAAACTGAAGAAGAGAAAATGGATGCACCCCCCCCCCCCCCCCACACACACACACACACACACACACACCTGAAAAGTTACCAAATGAACCTTTGATCATAATAAAAAGAAATTAAAAATTCAGCTTCAATTCAGCACTGATCGTGTTGAATTGATTGATTGATTCTTTTTAATTCATGCTTCAAAGGAGGCTTAAACGATTTAGCGCTTATGCAGATTGTTTTATTATGTAAATCTTCAGTCACATTCTGCTCCATTTTAAAGATTCTGTGATGTGTGAATCATAAGCTTTGCTTTGATTGGACACTTTACACAGTGGGCTTTACCATCCACTGCAATAGCACACTGTACTGTAGATCTTTGTAGTTCACTAAACATTCAATTCTATCAACATAAAATTACTCGCTGATCTATATTTCAATTTAAAAAAAACTTTTGTCATTGAAGAGCACATGCTGCTTTTCATTGCGTCATGGGATTTAAAATGTGTCTTCTTGGCTTTTAAAAAAATCCAAGAGCTCAAAACCCATGATGACACCTTACTTTCTCAACTTTAAAATTTCATTGAATCTAAATTTAATCCTAATCGTCTCAACAATCGTGACAGTCCTGCTGAGAGAACCCAGATGATACACGGAGAGCAGAAATGATTGGATGGATAGAGTGACAGATATAGCATATTTCATATCATTACAAACAGCAAATCCTTCCACGTAAGAAGCAGCAGCCTGAAAATGGTCGGTGTGTTTTTAAAAGCTGACTGGACGTGTCCACTGTAGTAAAACTGCCACAGCGCGAATCAAACAGCCTGCTCCAGCATCCTCCACCCGTCCTCCCTGCAGGAAATTCCCACATGAAATAAATATTTCGTAAGGATGATGACGTGGTGAGGTGGTCACTTTGCTTCGGCGCAAACATAAATTTCTGCAGCTCTGCGTGTGGCAGCTTCACCGAAGCTCGGAAACGTGACAGCAGTGTAAAGACATGTCAACTCTGACCTCCATCCGGCGCTCATCCACAGGAAAACTACTGGCAACAGACGCGCAAGAAAACGTGCCTTCCTGCACAAATCCAATATATAATCATTCACCTGCCACTGCTCTCGTATAAAGAGAAAAGTGGCGTGACTCCACACCGCACTGTACAAACAAATCAAATTGAAACAACGAGCGCAAAGCGAGTTTGTGCTGGGTTTATTCCCTACTATGCAGCCTGCACGGAACTCCCGGGCAGATATCACAGTGAAAGGAATATTTATTGTTTTGTACATCTCAACGCAGTGAAGCAAAAGTGGTCAGCACTCACCTGCACGAGACCGTCAGTTCAACTTTGGTGGCAGGTATCGAAGCGGTGAAGGGGTCCGCGTCCCCAATAAACGCCATATTCATCGCTGCTTGGTCGGTCACAGTGCGTCCCCTACCCCCAGCGCTGTAACGGCGGCATGTGAAAAAGCGGTGTAAAAGAAATAGAAGGGGGGGAAACCTCGCAATGGATGCTCAGTGAGCCGTTTGCTTCCTGGAAGAACCAAACACCAGAGAGCGAGAGAGAGAAAAGCACACGGACGCAGACCTGCAGCGTGCCACAGTCGGGTCTCTGTGCGGCTCTGTGCTCCGGAGGAGAGAGGACAGTGTGAAGGGGCGGGAAGACACACATATACAAACACACCACACACACACACAAAGTGGGAGTCCACAGCTATTTGTGAGGACCAAAAAGAAGGATCGTTTCTATTTAGAGGTGAGTGCAGGGTTATGTGTAAAGCTCTGTTTTGGTTTGAAATTGCAGTACTCGGGAAACTATCATCTTTAAAGGTCTGGAATCGATAAAACATGTTAAATAAAATCAGTTACACCCAAGACAGTCAGGACTTCAGCACAGCAAAGCCTCAATGTGTGCATCCTGCTCAGAATAACAAAAAATGGGTCACAGAGAGGCAGCCATCAGATTCTATAAAAGATAACCAATCAGTGATGTCAAGTTAGTTCAGGCTGGCTGGTTATGGCAAATTTGGGTTATAGGTGGAGGCTTGTTTGTGTTTGTGTGTGGACAGCACAGGGAAAGAAATCCAGCTCTCAGGGGGCCAGACCTGTTCAGTTTTTGGTCCATGGTAAGCCTAATTTACTTTGAGGCATATAGGAGTTTAATGGAAGCTATGTTCAGCCTTGCAGAAGAGCATGGCCTTTGGGTTTGAAATACATATTGATTTATGAGAATGTGTCTGTACGAGTGGACGGTGAGCTTCACCAGTTAAACATCTCTTATCTCAGCAGTAGCCTGACAGTACTTTGTTTGGTAATGCCTATATGAGTGAGATTTAGATACTCAAGTAATCATTTGACCAATACAAAATCTTGCAAAAATCCAGTTTTCCACATTTAGGGAGTAATGAATTCTTAAAAAAAAAATGGCAAAAAAGAAAAGAAAACATTTAAATTGGCAGCATTCACACTGAATTATTAAGGATTATTCATAAGACTACAAAAGTGACTTATCCCCATGGGTGGGAGAAAATGTCAGGGTTTGAGTTGGATTAAAAAGTAGTGGAAAGAAATGTGACTTAAATACTGCAATAACTTATTCAAACTTTTAAATGCTCACAGAAGGCATCAGCCAGACATAAAGAAACAAGTAATTATGGAATAATCAGGCCATGCCTGGGTTATTTTTCTTTTTAACTTTAAGTTGTACAACATCCTCTAATCTATGGCCACGTGGAGTGAGCTGCTACCTTCAACAACAGTCAAATTAAAGAAAAGCTTAGTAGATTGTGATTGGGCAGTGTTAAAAGGTGGCACACTGAAAGCCAGATGACTAAAACCACCTGAGCACAACAAACTCAATTAACCAGCCCAGCATGAACCTTGGAGCTAAAAATGGGCATATATGTCAGCTCCAATTAGTCTGAAGAAGCAGACAGAAAGTTCATGCAGCCGTTTAAACACCTTTTAATTTCCCAAATAAAGAGCCGGGAGTTTGGATTGGGTCGGCATCTCTCTAACACGGATGTTACAGCTCCCCTAAGTAGGTCTTATACAGTAAAATACTTTTATTCCTTATACTAATATTCCAAGACTAGTGCAGTTAGGTGTACGTAAATGTGCTCTAGGCTAATAATTCAGGTCACCGATAATGAGGCCGAGACTCATAAGCCCTCATATTGTATATGGTCTCATTAGACATTTAGACATTTTTTTGCAAACAATAAAATATGTTGTACTGTAACAAAATCCAAAAGGGAAATAATTAACACTGCAATATTCCTCAAACTACTTTCATTTGTCTAAGTGTAAGAGTATCATGATAATTGTGTGTTCACAAAAACCCTGATATTTAAAAATTGTCAAGTGTCAGTATTCTGTCCATGATGCATTTATGATAATACTTATGATAATACTTTCAATACTTGAACTGTGCAATTCACTTGTATTTTTATTTTTATTCCTATTTATTCTATTTATCCCCTTCGTATATTTTATTTATATTGTCTCTGTATTTATATATATGTGTGTGTGTGTGTGTGTGTGTGTGTGTGTGTGTGTGTGTGTGTGTGTGTGTGTGTGTGTGTGTATATATATATATATATATAATATTCTGTAACTCTGTAACTTCTGTCGGTGCTGTGCTTTTTTGGAAATCGAATTTCCCAGAGGAACCCACCCGAGGGATTAATAAAGTTCTATCTAATCTAATCTAATCTAATCTAATATCAAAAATAAGTGTGCACAGCTTTAGTTACTGCACATTCATTTAATTTGCCTGAAGTCAAAATATTGTGATGTCCCTTTATAACGCATTTACACCAAATAGGGAACACAGCCTCATTGCTTTTAGGCTACAATGAGTGCTCACACTTACACAGCTGGTCGTCAACAATGGTGATGTCAGAGTGGCTACCTCTGTCTTGTATACATATTTATTATGTCCCTTGTAGCCCCATTTACATTCTGTTTTTTCTTCTGGGTTTTGTAATATTTAGTTTTGCAATTCCTTTGTTTCCCACAGTCAGACCACGGATCTCTGACCTGTGTTTTGTCTCCGTGCCTAACTTTGATCCCTGTGTCAAGTCGGCAAGTCCTAGTCACAGTCTTATGTTGTGTTTCCTGTTTTATTGCCTTAGTCCCTGGTCGAGTGTCCGTTGTGTCGAGTCTAAATTCCCTTGTCTCATTATTCATGATGTCGCCCCTTGAGTGTACTGCTCAGTTCCCCTGTCGTTGTTCTCAAGTGTTTGTCAAGGGTTTGTCATGTTCAGTAAGTTTTGTACTTTGCCTATTGCTAGTTTGTTCATCAGCTCAATAAAGGGCTCGCTTTTTGCTTTTGTTTGTTTGTACAAAATATCCCATAAACCCCGAGCGATCATTTTAAACTTAATGACTTTTTTCTAGATTGAACAACCCCAGACATGGGTTGAATGACAATGGCAAATGATCCTAAGAGTTTCTTGGATTTTTAACATACTTTTCAAGTAAATCTGGTGAAAAAAAGGAACCGTAAAAGTCCTGAAATTTAGTTATGAGGACTAAACTTCTAAAATCAATACCTAAAAATGAAAAAAAAAAAACCCACAAGCTTTCAACATCAGATAAACTTAACAGAAGTTTTCACCTAATCATTTCCCGAGGTCCATGAGATGAACTGATAGGTCTAGGTGAGACAGAATAAACTAAAGTCGCTGTAATTGCACAATGGGAATCATCCATTACCTCTCCTAGATCAAATATAACAGGCTGTTTTCTGCCTTTAATGTTTTCAGTATCAGCTAAACCCCAATCTCTCTGCATGTTAGTTTTCAATGTGGCTTCCAAATTCTCTCTAATTATCTGGCCTGAGTTTGTTGCTCTACAGCCTGCTCATCTCCATCTGCAGTCAGCACCTGACATTTGTAGAACATATGCATGACCAAAAGATGATCTTACAGCCATTGTCCATGACATTAAAAAATAACTGAGTGAGAAATGGCCTTTTTTTAATGGTGAGCTAGTCATACTTAGACTGTTGTCCTGTGGTTACATCACAGACGGCCTTATCCAGACTCTATCCAGGTAAAGCATCGAGAGTGTTGGAAGCACCTTGCCTCAAACAATTAATGCACCTGCTGATTCTGCTTCCAGCCAGGAATAGAACAACATTCAAAAATCCTAATCAAGTGCGAAGTCTCAGCTTCGCACATTTAATGACTGTTTTTGCAGATTGCACTTGCTGACAGGTACACTGAGTTCTGGATGAGGTCTTGCAATGATCAGTGTATACCTTTTGTTTGTAATATTTCTAAACATTTAAGCACAGCTGCTTTGGCTCTGTACAAAGTGGCAACCTAGAGAAAGAGCCAACATTGTTAACGGATGGACGAGCCCCTCTTGAAACCAGCTCTTTGCCATATTGTGGTTTTGAAATCAAATGTTATGAGTCAGCGTTGAGTCTGACTATGAAACTGAGGACACTACAAAGTAATGGTAGTTGTAGTGACCTGTCAGTCAAACGAAGCCACGCCCTAACACACACCCTGCCCTGTCATCCACTTTCCTCTAAACTGGAGCAACATAAAAACAAACATCATGCTGCATTAAATAAGACGTGTGATAAAGACCATCAATTCATTGCAAAAGCGTTAATTGAGGTCGTAAATCAAGTGAGTCAGTAGAGTCAGCTCATTGCAGTTCATTTTCTCCGGGATTTTTACACAGTCACACATCCATTTGTAAACAGTGATCTCCCCTATTCATCATTTATGCTATTTTCTATTTTAAAATCAGGAAATTTCCCTTTCCAACCCTTGGGACTATGTCCGTATACCTCATAGAGTCCGACTGGTCGTGACAGATTGCCACCACTTCCTGAGCCTAGTTCTACTGAATGTTTCTTCCTGTTAAGAGAGTTTTTCCTTCCCACTGTCCTTGCTTATAGGGCATTATCTGATTGTTGAGGTTTTCTCTTTACTTTTGTACAGTCTTTACCTTACAATATAAAATGATTTGGCGGCATATGAATAAAACTGAATTGAATACAGTTCCTACTTCTGCTGATTGTGATCTGGAGAATCTGCATACTTGGTCAACACCTCGTGCTCCGTCAAGTTCGAACAGCTGTTCTTATGCAGTTTTCACAGTGTGGTGGAAAGCACTATGGGGGCGACCGTGGCTCAGGGGGTTGAGAAGCTCATCTTGTAACCGGAAGGTTACCGGTTCGATCCCCAGCTCTTTCTGTCTCGGTTGTTGTGTCCTTGGGCAAGACACTTCACCTACTGGTGTTGGCCAGAGGGGCCGATGGTGCGATATGGCAGCCTTGCTTCTGTCAGTCTGCCCCTGGGCAGCTGTGGCTACAACTGTAGCTGCCTCCACCAGTGTGTGAATGTGAGAGTGACTGAATAGTGGAATTGTAAAGTGCTTTGAGGGTCTCATAAAAGCGCTATATAAATGCAATCCATTATTATCATTATTATCACGAGGTAGCTGCCACTGCAGTATGTTGTTGCCATTGTGGTGCACCCAGGTGTAGTTTGTGTTAAATAACACGCAGACAAGGGTCAGAGTTTTCTTGAATGTTGTACACTTCATGGGGGCTTTTAATGTTGTGGCCAATAGGCTGACAGTGCTTAGTTGTGAGCATGTGACAAAGCAGAATTTAGCTTTTGAAGAACTGCAGTGGTGCTAACTTAGCTGAAGACTCAAGTCTTGTTTTAGGCAGTTTCCAGGAGCCATGATGTAGGGTCATGCAGAATGAAGGGTCTAATTCATCATCAGCCATTGTTCAGTTCGAGTGCAATATCAGCTTTATACAGTCGCCAAGGGTGTGATCCATGAAGTTTGTATTAAAAAAAGAGGATGGTGATTTAGAGAGTGTTATTTCAAACTCCTCGCCGTACCTGCATGACAAATGAGCTTTATTATCGGGGAACTTTTTTATTATCCCTTGAACCTCCTCTGAATTAATTTTAGATCTTATTCTCCATTTCTTTTAATATTAAGTCTTTGGAAATTAAAATTGGTCATAAAATCTGAACTGAATTTGAAGTCTAAATGCTTCAGAGAAGCTTTCGGGAATGCAAAAAGTTGTGTTCTGAGATTCCTTGTTAACCTTAATCAAAATACTTCTATTACACAATTTTGCTTTTAATCCTTAAAGCTGCAAGTGTTTTTTTTTGTGATAGTTTTTTTTTGCTTGAAGTTGTCAGTGGATCTGGTTCTACAGAATTGCAATATACTCGTGCCTTGTGCCACAAATAGAACTGAAATTACCAGAGTGTGAAGAAGCCTTGGCTGCTCCCTAATTACTGTCTCCTCATTCTCCCTTTCTCTTAATTTGCCAGAGTCTTGCTGCGGTGGCTGCACGAGCCTCCTCACACCTCTGTTCACCCTGCAGAACTTTATTTTAAACTCAAGCACACAGCCCAAACTCTCAAACAGCCTAAAAATCAAACACTTATGAAGTTATGAGTAGGGATAACTTTAGAACTCATGGTTAATGGTTCAACTAAAAGGTTCTCCTTTCCCCATTTTTTTTTTTTTTTTTTTTTTTTTGCAAGGGAAAAAAATAATTCATTATTATTTAGATAAATCACCATCCTTGAACATTTGATGTGATGTAACAGATACAAATCAGCCAATAGCATTGGTAAATGTCATCTTATGTGCTGATAGACTGATGGCTGTCCACACGGCAGATATCAAAATTACTCATCCCACTCTTTGTAATGCCACATGGCTCTGTTTGGATGCTTAGGAAACTCTTTCATTCTCAAACAGGATTAAGTCTTTGACACCTAACCCCAGCAACAGCCACACACACACAGCTCTGACATTCACATCAGGTGTTTGCTGATTGGTGCTGCCTGTCAGACAGTGCTGCAGATGTGTTATGATTTGATATGTTAGGCGCTGGTTCAGATTGATGTCAGTCAAGTCACCTTTATTTAAGCAGTCCAAATGTAGGGTTTTCCAGTTATGTTATACAGTGTCCTACAGCCTTATCTATGTAGTATCAGAGTGTATTTGTACTTCTATAGTGGTGGAAGCAGAAGCTATTATTTATTCATCATGTTACAGTTACAGGAGTAAAATGCTGTTGGGAGGTGAGTAATTCTTGTCATTTTTATTCAGTGTTATTTCCCCGGGCATCTCAGTGCTTCCCACCGTCGGGCCCCTCCACAGTCATGTGCAAACATTTGAGTGTTCATTAGACAATAGCAAAGCCTATAATTAAACATCTTCTAAACAAATTTGTTGTCATTTGCTTTAGATGATACGATTCCTACCAACCACCTATCTTACAAAAGGATACAACCAGTGTAACTGATGTAATCACACAGCTCACCATTGTAGCTGAAAGAAGCAGTCAGTGGTTGTAGTGGAAGGAGAACGTGCGGGCTTCCAAGTAACCTGTGCACCACGCGACACACACTCTGATCATTCTGCGGTGAGCTTACCTCAGCTCACAGAATCATTCTGTGATCGGCAGAGAGCGTCTTGTGACAAATGGATGAAACAACCTATAAACCCAGAATACACAATTAATGATGTGTCACACTAATGGGATCATTGCGGTCAGCATCTAGAAGTCTTCTCCAGCTCACTCAAGTACTGTGCTATACTGACGGGGATTGTCCGCACATTTTCCCCCATACTTTTCTCTTCCCAGCATTTTGGTACAAGTTAATATTTCTTTCATCTGACCAGAGACTTTTTTCTGTTTCCCCCAAAACTGCCCAGGCTCTTTTAGTTTTTTGTTTTTTTTTTAAATTTAACATCAACACTTATTAAAATAATCAATTTCAATTTTGAGTCATTAGTTAAAAAATAAGACTTACGTAATAAGTCCACTGTTATCACTTTCTAAAATTAGACTCATCTGTACAAACTGTCTTTTTTTTTAAATTTATCATCAACAATGAGCATAAACTAATTAGCAGTACTTGCTTGTTACTAAAGGCTCAGGTTTTTCCTCTGAATCTTTATTCAACAACACAAGCGTAAACACAGCAAACAGCTGTTTGCTGTAAAACATTTGCAGGTAGAAACTGAAATCTGCCCGAGGAAGGAGCAGCTTACTTGCTACACAAAGATAATCAAATTAATAATGCTCCAAGTGATAATCAAGTAATTACCGTTGTAGTAGTAATAATAAAAATGCATATGCAGGAGAAAATTGTTAATTATTAGTACACAGTCCTTTATTAGTACATAGTGCACTGAAAATGTAGGACTCAGCTCAGAGGAAACAGTTACTAATAAATGTATTGTAAAGAAGTCTCCTATAAAAACGCCGTCAGTTTTACAGAGGCTGGCTTTAAACAAAATTTTCCATCCATTTGCTTCGATTTATGGTCGTCTGATCTGCTGTCTGACGTCCGTCTCACGTTTTTCTCATGATCTCAGGAGTGAAACTGGATTAAATGAAAACTCTAAAATATGAAGGATTTACAATGCTGAAATACAGTAAAACAAGATGAAGGTGTACTGAAACTAAAGAGGACAATTACATCTACAGGGTGTAAAGGATCAGTTTTAATTGAAACCACACAGGGATTTCCAGAGACCTGGTTTGAACTGGCATCTTCAAGTAGGACAATGTGGAATATTAGACAACTGCCTTGGAGTTTTGTAAACTGCATCTGTGGAGGCAGAGGATCATTGTAGTCCTTACATTGACTGTCACTGTTCAGTTTTGCATGTGTTACCCACTACTGCCATCTTGTGCCCAGTTTTCACCAGTTTAATTTCTGAAAGCAGTCAGATGGCCATCCGCTCTGTAGAGTGTAGCTTTACAGTGTGCAGAAAGGAAAAAAAACAAAACATCTATAGAAAGTTTGGAAAGATCATCTTAGGAGGAACCTTAAATCTCTCCAACTTGAAGATTTGGGGAAAGATTAACATTTCTAAGAGCTCCAAAATAGCAATAAATGCACAAAAAACGAAAATGATAGTATTGCACATAATATTGTTAAAGTTGGCTTGAAAGTCCACAACATGGGGTTAGTTTCTGTTAAAACCACTTAACCACTAAGTAAAAGTGTAAATAATAAGAGTGTTATGTGAAGGAAAAGGAGAGGAGGAGGTCCAGTCTGAGGGAGTTGAGGAAGAAATGACTATAAATAGTAAATAAAGGGACCCTTAAGGTGAAGTGCTGCCAAATCAATAAAATGAAGAACTGTTTCCTCCTGGAGGAGTCTTCAGGTAAGGAGGGTTTGTTGGGCTACCGTGGGCACACCAGTGTACACCTCTGCAGAGATCTCAGATAGTCTTCCACCTCAGATCAATTCCTTCTGGTTTGTCATTTATTACTCAGAGGATGAAGCATCCTAACCTTGATTCTTCTCCCCAGTTTATCACTGGCTATGAACTATTGCCCTCTTGTAGCCAAATGTCATATCGTAGCCTGGTTCCCACAGGCCAGCTGATAGCTTGAACACAGCAATGAAGCAGGTTAGCATTCCACTTTTTAAGAAGATGAAAAATTAAGGATGTCCAGGAAAAAAATAAAAAATAAAATATTGAGTTATCAAACTTATTTGTAAAAACCAAAGACACATTTAGAGGTAGTTTGTTTGCTTGAATAAATCAGCCTACAGATATATTAATAGTAAAAAATAATATATAGTATGTAAGAATACAGAACCAAGAAAATCACACACAGATGGTTGTTTTTGACAGATGGCATTTATTCTGACCAGGCATCTGACATTAGAATCGCTACAGAGTCCGCCATTGGGGAATGGCTCCTAAAACAGGAGGGGGTGCGTCATGGGTACAGGGAAGAAGAAGGGCATAACAAACAAAACAAAGAAAAGAAACTAACCAAAGGCCACTGAACGTGACCTGCCACCTGTATGAAGGATAAGCTCAGTCCAAAGCATTACTGATGCACTCGTCAGTCTTTGTGCCATTCACGGTCCTCTGGGCTCTAGTGTGAGACTACGTTCAGATCGGTGGTCCCACAAAACTAACATTCAGTCAGATTAGTTTTTCGTTTTGAACAGACATTGTTTACATACATTTCATATGTAGTTGAATAATTCCTACAGCTGCTGTTTCACCAAACATTCATAAATGACAGCACAATCATGACAGGCAGGTCAGTTAAACTGCAGAGACCACGAGTGCCTCCAGGAAGGCCCCACGAAGATCAGAACAGAGACAGATGTTGAGTCAATAGTCAGGAAAATAACACTGGTTGCGTCAGAAGGCCTCTCCTCTCAACAACAAACAGATAGCATTACACTTATATACACACATACACAACTACGGTACTGAGTGGACCTCACCTGGAGCCCACGACAAGAAGCCCTCTTATAGGGTTGGGAAGGTGAACGTGTCTTAGCAGCATGGGAATTAGACCACAACTTAGCAGTGTAGGTTTAGTGAGTGTTACCAGCATGTGTGAAGAGTGAAGATATATTTGTGCACACAATGAAACATGGACAACAAGTGCAGACTTATATCAGTGCTCAACCTGCTCACATTTAAGGATTAAGTGAATCTCAGAGACTAATTGTGTTGATTTTTGTTTGGTTTTTTTACATGTGCTCAGCGGTTAAAGGTATATGAGATCCTATGATAAAGTTCCACCAATTAAAAAACAAAAACTGCACCAGGCAAATTCTTCATCAATTAATTTTCTCACATTTATGCCTTTGGAAAATTTAGATTCCCCAATTTCATTCATCGTGCATGTCTTTAAGCTGTGGGAGGGTGCAGAAACCCAGAAACAATCCACACAGGAACAGGGACACAGAGGCCTCGGTCAGCTTCCAGATTCCTGTGAGGGGCCTGTGTTAACCACTGTACCACTTACCAGATAAATTCAAGATTTTTACTGTATTTGCTCAATTGTCCCTCATAGGTCTTCAAATGGCTGTCATTATTATAAAACCTTTCCTGACCACTTGCACACCTGTGGTGCACTGCCTCCACTATGTCAAAATCTTAGCATTATAAGCTTTAAACCTTGTGAGTATGGGAGTTGTTGAGTTGTTGAGCAAAGATTCTTTAAGTTTGGTTCATTTCTACTCAATCTTGGTCCTCAGACCCTTCAGGATGTACAGCCTGACCCCCAGAAGATGAATTCTTGGCGCGCACAGCCCAGTGAATGCAGAATAAAACTACCCTACAGACGTCCAGTAGATGCACCTATTGTATAAATTTCAAAATCCTTGTCAACTAGATTTCAACTCATCTGAGATTTTTAGTAGCTACACGTATGGTATCAATTTGAAATCCTATGTCATCTTGTTCTGAAGTTATAATGGCTGTCCATGGTGCCCCTCTGACAGGGTGACAACAGTACCCCATCCGCCTTTTATGACTGAAGGGTAATGATGATCATGCTTCTTAACTTGACACTGAAGACTCCTTCACTAAACTGCCGTTCAAGCTCTGGGTTGTACCTGAAAACCCAGGTACTCTGGATTCCTCCCACAGTCAAAAGACATGCAGTGTATAAAGCAAGTGAGCTTATTTCCCTAAATGTCAAACTTTAGCTACTCTAAAGTGTGTTCTGTTTACAAGTCCAGCTGAGGACAGCAATAAGAACACGTTACACATTTTTGGTCACTGATCTAAAGCTGCTGCAGAAACTGAAGGGAGCACAGAAGCTAGAGCAGGATGTTAAGGGGTAGAATGATTTCTTTCTCACACAGCCACTTTTCTTGCTCTTGGAAACAGGACTGATGGAATAACACTTCTGTTTCAAGTGCAGAGAAACAATCTCAACAAAGTAGAGAAGTGGGTTGTGAAGACCAGCTACCAACCCATTAGCTCTGCTGCACGTATGTATTTCTGTACTCTGACAACAAAACACCACTTCCTTTTTTGGCAGGGTTGCCTGTGTTGTATCGTTGCACTGTGCTGCGTGTAAGCCGAGCTGCACTGATAGTGTCTACTGTGTGTTCACCACATCCTATAGTATCTTGTGAATATAAGTTCTTATAACAATGACAATAATGACAAACCGTCTAAAGCGCAAGAAGAGAGAAATAGAAGTCATTAACAATACAGTTAACTAAATCCTGATTAGCAAAATCCTCTAAGCATACAGAGTCAAAGAAAAGAACTAATGCGTTAGCTTCCACTGTGATGAGATTACCGTTTCCTGTTGGCTCAGTCATGAACGTCACATGATATGGAAGGTGCGTCGTTTAGGCTTGATAGTTAAGGGGTCAAAGTGCAGGGCAGGAGTGCCTTTACGTCCTTCTAGAGTCAAACCAGGCAAGTGGTACCGTGTTCAGTTACTTGCAACCTCGTCTACACTGTCAACCACTTCCAAGGTGCCATCCAGTCCACCACGTGCACGCCAGATCTTCACAGTCCGATCACTGCAAGACACAAAGACACAAAAGTTATAATATATTCCATATCCTCTTAATGTCTTTACATTTTCACTGATTTGAAGACTTTTTACTTGGAATTTACGTATAAAATTACCAATATGTATATGTAATTTGCTGATCACATACATAAATACGTGTAGAGGGGTGCCAAATTAAAGGGGAAAGCCAATATAAGGTATTTCAGTGAACTCCTGATCCATTATGAGCCACTAGAAAGGCTCACTGAAACTACTGGTTGGATGGAAATCTGTCATCTAGGAAAAGAACACTCCGATCAGAAAGAAATGTTTCATCAGAGGACAAAAGATCACCCAGAAGAGAAAATGTGTGTGAATTTGCAGCAACCCTTTCCTAAGGCCAGCTCTCTCACAGCATGAAACATCAGCTGGAGGTGTTTTTAACATTTGTGTGTTACCTAGGGCGATCGTGGCTCAAGAGTTGAGAGTTCGCCTTGTAATCGGAAAGTTCGAGCCCCGGCTCGGACAGTCTCGGTCGTTGTGTCGTTGGGAAAGACACTTCACCTACCGCCTAATTGTGTTGGCCAGAAGGGCCGATGGCGCGATATGGCAGCCTCGCTTCTGTCAGTGCGCCCCAGGGCAGCTGTGGCTACAACTGTAGCTTGCCTCCACCAGTGTGTGAATGTGTGTGTGAATGGGTGGACGACTGGATGTGTAAAGCACTTTGGGGTCCCTAGGCGGGACTAGTAAAAGCGCTATACAAATACAGGCCATTTACCATTACCATTTACCTAAAGATTGCACTACAGTTTTGTCATACTATGATTTAACAGAACAAAGACCAATGAAGCATTTCTCTCCAGTTTGACTTCTGTTCTTGGTTGTCTTAGCAGACCAGACCAAACCTAATATAAACTAATACAGCCAAGAAGAAAAAATTTAACAGCCAATTCACTGATAGTTTGGGGGGGGGGGGGGGGGGGGGGGGGGGGAGAGAGCAAAATAAGGGTTATCATCAACATAAAGCCTCATCTCCCTCCCTCGAAACAATAATGGTACATGACATTTGTATTCATTTTTCCTTGTACAACTCTGAATCCATCTCACTCCCTAAAGTGTCACTCAGTCATCAAAACTCTGGGAAACCCTGCTTTATAAGGACAAGTGGATCTAAACTCTGCTGGCAGAATGTCGCTCGCAGCGTAACAGACCCAATGGAACCCACTCACCACAGGGTCAATGCTCATGTTTTTACTTTAATTTGTTACCCATGTGTATATGAGCCTCAGGTGAAGTTGTTTTCCCTCATATCCAGAGAGACACAAACAAACAGTTGTTTGTCTCCCTCTCTGGAGACAAACAGAGAGCCTAAGCATGTGTGTCAGTGTGTGTGGAAAACTCACTCTGAGGCGGTGAACAGGTGGCTGCTGTTGGCAGAGATGCTGTTGATGGGGCTCTCGTGACCCTTGAGCTCCCCCAGTGTCCCTAGAGTGTCTGTGTGCCACAGCTTGAGCACCCCGCCTCTGCATCCACTCAGCAAGGCTGGTGATCCGGGGACGACACCAAGTGCACAAACCCAGTCACGGTGAGCATTTGGGACTTGCTGAGCACAGAGATGTATAGCAGTATGGTTAATAGTGAGAATGTCATGAATGGTTGATGTTTTTGTAACTTACTGAAAGATTATGATCATAATGATGCAATCGCTACAGTAACTTGAGGGTATCATATGGAAAGACATCTTTTTCTTAATGTACAGTCATGTGAAAACTGTACTTTTACTTTACTATCGGCCATTATGTGACAAAGAATGTGACAGAAAGGGCAGTTTTCTGCACATTGATTTACAGCAGGTTTTCCAGGAGAAAAATCTCTGGAAAGACAATAATGGTGATAAAAAAAGAGGAAATAAAAATATTTTAGGCTACTTTTGACAGTTATAAAATCAAAATGAAAAAAAAAAAAATCTATATTGCATCAAATGGAACAAACATCTGAATGTCTCCTATCCATATTTCTTTTTGCATTGATCATCCAGTACCTGCAGTAGGTCTTTACGGTCTAGGTCCCACTTTTTGATGCCATTGTCTCGGGAGCCGCTGAAGAAAATGTCCCCTTGGATTACCAGAGACTCGATACCGTCGTAATGTGGTGGTTCAAAGTTGTGTGTAGGGCTGATGCTTCCCAGAGAGCCTTCAGTCACGTCAAACAGCTGCAACAGCAAAAACAATACATGTTAAAAGGGATGATATGCATCTGAACATAAGGATTATTATAACAAAAGATAAATAAAATCAGTTAAACATGGGTTATGTAGCATGTCTAACCTAAGCTGTCCTTATATTGCATTACTGGATGACTCAGCTGCACAAAGAATCTCACTTTATCATCTGCCTCAAGAAACAAGTGAACAACAGAGATGTGAAGAGCAGCAGTTTGAAAGCCTGAAACACACCTTAATGTAATGGTCCTTGGAGCCAGTGATAACCAGGTCTTGGCTGTTTCCAGACTGATCCACAGTCAAGCACATAACTGGACCAAGGTGACCAGTAAGCTTTCCAGTAGAGGCAAACCTAATGCAGGAAAGGAAATGTTAATGAGTCTTTTGTTAAACTGTCAAGCCAATACCACAGGGGAAATGCCAAAATAAAACTTAAATACATGTATCAAATCAAAGTACAAAGAGAAGATATTACTAAAGTAATGATATACTTAATATATCACTCATGAAAATATGTAAAAATGAGGTTTGCTGAGTTCTGTCTCAGAGAAAATGGGACCGTTCTTATACAGAATATTGATTCACAGTTAGTTTAATCATCCAAAGTACCACTTACTGACTGTTACGTTCGTAAGATGAACAAAGAGGCAATTCATCACAGCTAATATCAGGCAGCTGTCAAAAAGGCGTGACAGCTTTGAAATGGATGCTTGTCAGGTTTTCATACACAATTAAGTTCCAAGGCAACACAATGAAATTGGAGTTTGTACTATCTAATGAAGTGTGCATGTCATGCATCTGAAAATGTCAGGGGAAATCATAAACACACGGTCAGTGTTATTGATGTGCATGTGTTTATCAATACCTCCATACAACATGTTTTAGAAAAAAAAAAATAAAGGAAAAAGGTTTTGATCAAACTTTCATCTACGCCTATAAAAAGTAAATCCCAGACGTGAATTTGGCGTCCTCCTTTTAAAACTCTAGACTTCTTCAAATGCTCCTGTTACACAAGGGTCTGACCATTTCTCAGCTGGGTCACATCTCCCTCTCAAAACCTTTTCTCCTCAACAATCTTCACTTTGCCTAAAAACCTTACATGCATACAAACTGCTGTTACTGATGTTACCTTTTTAAGGAAATACTTTAAAGACCATTTATCTGAAAATTGGTCTGTTGACCCACTTCCACCATGCCGTTTTGCATTTTGAAATCAAGACCAGATACATCCAAAAATGTTTGAATCTTGGTTAGTTAAAATATAAAAACAAATTAAGGCAGTGCCCATTTTTGATCGAAGGTTGTTTTTTTTTTTTTTTAACAAAATAAAAAGCATATTGAGGAACTTTCTGCATCTACTGAAATGTTTTTTGTTATGAGTTATAATTATGAGAGTTATAACTTCTTACTGTAATGCACATAGTTTATAATAATTCATTAAGTCAATTTTGAAGACATTGGTGGATGTAAGACATATTTTAGAGATTGTAGTGGTGTAGAATGGGGTTTTAACTTTTATCAGTATTCATTTAAAACTTTTCAAGCTGTTGTGTGACGTTATATTTACAGACAGAATGACAAGCAAAATAAGGTTAACAAAAACAACTGTGCTGGCAGAGGGAAATAAAAACGAAGTGTCACGATAATCTGTACCAAACTCCAAACAATCCACACAAAAAGTACGATATTTCACTTAAGAAAAATCCCTCAGATTGTTAAATCAGACTGACTGCCACCCTGCTAACCCACTGTCTGGATATTACTTTTGCATTCATTTTGAGTATCTCTGCTTACCTTCTCAGGTCCCAGACCCTGACAGAGTTTCCAGCAGCAGCGTACAGGACTGTGCCATTGGGGTTGAGCGCAATCTGGTTGATCTGATTCTCTCCTGCAGGGATGGTGACTGTCCGGCTGGTGTTGGACGCACAGACATCCCCAACATTAACTTGACCAGAAGACCTGAAGATATATGAATAAAATATGTACAAATATGCAACAATTAGGCATAATTAGCATTACAGGAGGTGTAACTTTAAAAACAGGAGTGTCCAGCTCCAGGCCTCAAGGGCCGGTGTCCTGCAGGTTTTAGACGTGTCCTTGATCCAACACCATCCATCCATCTTCATCCGCTTTATCCAGGGCCGGGTCGCGGGGGAAGCAGCCTAAGCAGAGAAGCCCAGACCTCCCTCTCCCCAGCCACCTCCTCCAGCTTATCCGGGGGAACACCGAGGCGTTCCCAGGCCAGCCAAGAGATATAATCTCTCCAGCGTGTCCTGTGTCTGCCCCATGGCCTCCTCCCGGTGGGACATGCCTGGAACACCTCACCCAGGAGGCACCCAGGAGGCATCCTTGTCAGATTCCTGAACCACCTCAGCTGGCTCCTTTCAATGTGGAGGAGCAGCGGCTCTACTCTGAGCCCCTCCCAGATGGCCAAACTTCTCACCCTAAGGGAGAGGCCAGCCACCCTTGGAGGAAGCTAATTTCCGCCGCTTGTATCCGCGATCTTGTTCTTTCGGTCACTACCCACAGCTCGTGGCCATAGGTGAGGGTAGGGACGTAGATCGACCGGTAAATTGAGAGCTTCGCTTTTACACTCAGCTCCCTCTTCACCACGACGGACCGGTGCAGCGTCTGCATTACTGCAGCTGCAGCACCAATCCGTCTGTCGATCTCCGGCTCCCTTCTCCCATCACTCGCGAACAAGACCCCGAGATACTTGAACTCCTCCACTTGGGGCAGGAACTCATCCCCGACCCGGAGTGGGGACTCCACCCTTTTCTGGCTGAGAACCATGGCCTCAGATTTGGAGGTGCTGATCTTTATTCCCGCTGCTTCACACTGGCTGCGAACCGTTCCAGTGCGAGCTGGAGGCCCTCACCCGATGAAGCCAACAGAACCACATCATCCGCGAAAAGCAGAGATGAGATTCTGAGGCCACCAAAGCGAAAGCCCTCCGCCACTTGGCTGCGCCTAGAAATCCTGTCCATGAAAATTATGAACAGAATTGGTGACAAAGGGCAGCCCTGGCGGAGCCCATCACCCACTGGGAACGAGTCCGACTTATTGCCGGCAATGCGAACCAAGCTCTTGCAACGGTTGTATAGGGATCGAATGGCCCGTAGCAATGGGCCAGACACCCCATACACCCGCAGCACCTCCCACAGGACACCCCGAGGGACACGGTCGAATGCCTTCTCCAAGTCCACAAAACACATGTAGACTGGTTGGGCAAACTCCCATGCACCCTCAAGTATCCTGGAGAGGATAAAGAGCTGGTCCAGTGTTCCGCGACCAGGACGAAAACCGCATTGTTCCTCCTGTATCAGAGGTTCGACTAGCGGACGAACTCTCCTTTCCAGCACCCTGGCATAGACTTTCCCAGGGAGGCTTAGGAGTGTGATCCCCCTGTAGTTGGAACACACCCTCCGGTCCCCCTTCTTAAAGATGAGGCCCACCACTCCGGTCTGCCAGTCCAGGGGTACTGCCCCTGATCTCCATGCAACATTGCAGAGGCGTGTCAACCAGGACAGCCCTACAACGTCCAGAGCCTTCAGGAACTCGGGGCGGACCTCATCAACACCAGGGGCTCTGCCACCAAGGAGTTGTTTAACTGCCTCAGTGACCGCGCCTCCGGAAATTGGCGGGTCATTCCCCTCATCCCCAGACTCTGCTTCCTCCTTGGAAGACGTGTCAGTGGGATTAAGGAGGTCCTCTAAGTATTCCTTCCACCGCCTGACAATTTTCTCAGTCGACGTCAGCAGCGCTCTGCCAGCACTATACACAGTGCAGGTAGAGCACCGCTTTCCCCTCCTGAGACGTCTGACGGTTTGCCAGAAGCTCTTCGAGGCAGTCCGAAAGTCTTTTTCCATAGCCTCTCCAAACTCCTCCCACACCCGAGTTTTTGCTTCAGCCACTGCCCAAGCCACATTTCGCTTGGCCTGTCGATACCTGTCAGCTGCCTCCGGAGTCCCACAGGGTAGCCAAGCCCGATAGGACTCCTTCAGCCTGGTGGCTCCCTTCACCTCTGGTGTCCACCATTTGGTTCGGAGCTTACCACCACAGCAGGCACCAACCACCTTGCGGACGCAGCTCAATGCAGCAGCTTCGGCAATGGAGACGCTGAACATGGTCCATTCGGACTCAATGTCCCCAGTCTCCCTCGGAATGCTGTTGAAGCTCTGCCGGAGGTGTGCGTTGAAGATCTTGCCGACTGGGGCCTCTGCTAGACGTCCCCAGCACACCCTCACTACGTGTTTAGGTGCACCGGGTCTGTCCAGCATCCTCTCCCGCCGCCTGATCCAACTCACCACCAGGTGGTGATCAGTTGACAGCTCAGCCCCTCTCTTTACCTGAGTGTCTAGAACATATGGTCACAGGTCTGGTGATACGATTACAAAATCGATCATCGACCTGTGGCCTAGAGCGTCCTGGTGCCACGTGCACTTATGGACACTCTTATGTTCGAACAAGGTGTTCGTTATGGCTAAACTGTGATTTGCACAGAAGTCCAATAACAAAACACCGCTCAGGTTCAGATCAGGGAGGCCGTTCCTCCCAATCACGCCCCTCCGGGTCTCACTGTCGTTACCCACGTGAGCACTGAAGTCTCCCAGCAGGACAACAGAGTCTCCAGGTGGAGCACTTTCCAGCACCCCACCCAGGGACTCTAAGAAGGCTGGGTACTCTGATCTGCCACTCGGCGCATAAGCGCAGATGACAGTCGGGACCCGTTCCCCGACCCTAAGGCGCAGGGAACAAACCCTCTCATCCACCGGGAAAAACCCCAACGTACCGCCAGCAAGCCGAGGGGATATTAGAATACCCACCCCAGCCCGCCGCCTCTCACCAGGGGCAACTCCAGACTGAGACAGAGTCCAGCCCCTCTCCAGGAGACTGGTTCCAGAGCCCAAGCTATGCGTAGAGGTGAGCCCGACAATATCTAGCTGGTACCTCTCAACCTCACGCACTAACTCAGGCTCCTTCCTGGGGGCAAAAGCCCCCAGACAACATATCCGAAGGGATACACAAACCCCTCCACCACGATAAGGTAGCGATTCACAGACAGAGCTGATTTAAATGGCAGCTACCACCTCAAGATGTCTTGAAGTTCTCCGGAGGCCTGGTAATGAACTAATCATTTGATTCAGGTGTGCTGAGCCAGGGTGATATCTAAAACCTGCAGGACTCCTGCTTTAAAGGGTATAACTCAAATTGATGTTCATTTTCTTTAAAGCTAAAGAAATACTGCTAAAACAATAACAAATCCATAGACTGTACAACTTAACATTTTCAATGATTTGGAAAGAAAAATATTTGGGAAACAAGAGAAAAGTGTGAAAACTAAAGTGCTTATTATTTTATCCATATTAAGTACATAAAGCTTAACTATACCAACTGACGGGGTTGTAAGTTTGCTATATAGAAACTATACAGAAAGTGTGTGCCAGGAAAGTGAACATAATGTTCATCAGTCCATAATAAATAGTCTTACTCACGTTAGTGTGCGGATGCATTTGGCCGAGTCCCGAATGTCCCAGACTTTGATGTAGGAGGTAGAGACGGTAAAGACCAAACTAGAGCTATAACGGACTGACACAACATTGTTGGGGTGACCCGCTAGAGACATTATCTCCTGACCCGTCACCAGATTCCACACCTTACAGGTCCGGTCTGCAAATTAAAACACCATCTTGTCATTTTCACTGTGATTTATGACAATATTAAAATACAGAGAACATTTCTGAGAACGGGATGTCAAAACTGAAGAGCGCCACAACAAAACTGATTGGATAAAATTTATCACGGTGCAAGGGATACAAAACAAAATCCATTTTAACTGACAGCAAAACTAAACAGAGCTGGACAGCACCTTCTTGCACTTGGAATGCACAATTAATCCTGCTGGGATAAATTGGCACTCTAGCCGATTTCCTGCACATTAAAATCCATTTGTTATGCTTAAAAGCTCCATCACCATAACAATGTTGTGGCTTGGACAATGTCATTTATGTTCCATCACCTCATTTATCCACCATATGACAATCCTAATTAATCCTTATTGGCTTTTATATGTGGTGTTATGCTGTTATATAATAACACAACACCATGTCCAAGTGTAATAAATTACCATAGCTGTAACAAGAAGGCATCTGAAGAATACTGATTAGAGGTGTAAGATTAGAGTCAGGAGGTGAAAGAAGGAAGGAAGGAGGGAGGATTGTGAGCATTAACCTTTGGATCCTGTGAACAGCAGGTCGTCAGTGCAGTCAACACATAAAACAGCTTTACTGTGTCCCTCCGCCACATGAACACACTGTAATGTCGACGACCGGCTGCTCTTGGTGGGTGGGACCGGGTTAATGACGCCCCTGGAAAACAAACAAACCACCATCATAAAGGGCAGCATCACACATGGCAAAGTAAAAAAAGAAGAAAAAAAACTCCAACAAATTCACACAACAGACTCATGCAGCTCTCTCAGTGATGCAAACCAAAAATAGAAAGAGATGAAAATAAGAGAAAAATGATGAGACAGCTGTGAAAGGAGTCACCCTTGTGTTGAAAGAAAGGAAAGACAAGCCAAGAACCTATAAATAATCGAGATGATTTCTTTTGCAGCCTATAATTGATTGAAACACCCAAAGAGCCGAAGACAGGTGATCACTGGAAACCCATGGAGTCTTCTTATCGGGGACTGAGAATTCTGCAGCATCTCAGTAAGCCTGGTTGATCACTAATTGGCTGGCTGTGATAGTGTAATTGTAAAATTTCATAACCAGCGAATCTGCAGCATGAGCTATCCAAACGATGACACTTATCATTAGTAGGTTTTTGTTCTTCAGGCTTGAAGCCTGAAAAACTTCACAGATGTGAGAAAAAACATCTGTTTTTCTGTTTTCTCTTTTTCATATTTCTGGAGAGCTTTGTAGTCTTCCACAGAAGTCACAGGAGAGGACTGCAGAGGGTTCAGGTTCAATACCAACAATGCACTAAACACAGTGACGCTGTTTGGCTTTGTTCCAATTATCTTATGGTCTTGGAGAAGACATCCATTCATTGATTTTAATCATGTTTTAACATGTTTGTTTTTTTCCTGGGTAACTCTCGCACAAAGTTGCCAAAGCAGTGGGGGAAGAAACCCCAGAGAGAACAAAACCAAAGAACAGCCCTGCAGCCTGCAACAGACTGGCATGCTCCAGGAACAAGCTCCAGCCAGACTCTCACCATGAACTGGCTAAGGGGAAGAAAACAGATGGATAGGTATGGCAAATCAGCAACAGCCCAAAAAGAAAGTATTCATACTTGTTTGAAATCAGAGAGTGGAGCAAAGCTACTGTAGGAGGAAGCTGAAGGACAGGTGCAGGCATCCCTGAGGGGATGATATTCTGATATTCCTGGGGGCTGATTAGCTACTGATTATAAAACTAACTGCTTCCTATTCCTGAGTTCCTGAGTTGTTATCTGCAGTGCAACCTCGAGAAGAGCTAATTGTAGTGTGAGCGTGTACCCATGAATAAAAAGGCATTTTAAAAACATAACACATGGGAGGAATACATTTTAGTGTAATATACTGAGCATCTATATTTTCCATACCCATCAATTACTTCTACCTTCCATAAAGCGATTGGAATTATACAGATTTTTACCAAAGCGATTTAGTAATAGTTTTCCAAAGCTTTTACTTCCAAATCTGATAAATTATGTCTTCACATACATAATGACGTTGCACACACACTGAGAATGTACTTTCCATTAAGCAGAGTGTAGCAGCTAATATAACGTGACTATGGATTGTGGATGGAGAAGTAGGAGTGCCTTTTAGAATTTGTAAGCGCTTTATTAGTTTGTTAGAGGAGCTGCAACTTTGATTAATAAGTGTGACAACTGTGGCTGAAAGGCCTCTTCTCTGCCTCATCTCAGCTAACTGAAGTCACTGAAGTGGATCTCTCCAGTTCAGAGGAATCAGATGACAAACATTTTCTGTTTGCTATCGATATGGTCTAAGGAGCTTGTGCATTTTGAGTCCTCGACCTGAGTGTTTCCATCACAGCCATCTTGGTTGAAAAAAGCTTGATGTGATGAGGTGGTGCAGTTCTGACTCTAAAACTTGCCAATAATTAGTGAGTGACAAGCTATCCAATGAGCATGTGGTTTTAATACCACAGATAAATCTCTTTGGAAACAGACTTTTTTTTTAATGAGTGACTGAGCCTATAAACTCAACAGGACAGTGTTTACAGAGGTCAAATCAAAGCCATTTTCCCAGAGACTTCAGTAGCACCAGACATATTTTGTAAACAACACCTCACAGCTTTCAGCGTATAGATTTAAGGTATTTTCACACTGGCTTCTTTTTTCCAATTACAGAAGCCACGACTATGTTTTATACCATGTATTTTAAGCGTTCGCACTAATTGAGAGATGTCAATGTCTCTGGGCTACAAACATTGCTGGACTAAAAGTTTGAGCCTTTAAAATACAAAATCTGAAACTAAATAGATGTCACAGTGGCTACCTATCTCTTCTGCAGTCTTTTAGCCAAAGAATCAAAAACAATATGGTCTTAAATGTTTCTGCACGCATACAGGCTCCACTTTACAATGGTACAATATGCTTTTATAAACTTTGAATGTCTGACATTGTCTTTTATTATATTTATGTACAAAATCCACATGTATTAACCAAAACATCATTGCAGTTACTTGGGACAGAGTAAGCATTTGGCCAGCATTTAACAAAATAACATTTCAGAAAGCCCATCTGATCCTGCACAACATTTGCAGTATGCCTTAGGTAACCTGTCATACGGCTTAAGTGGCTATTGAGAAAAGCAGTAGGGGAGAGACAGGAAATGGCAGGCAGCTCTTCAGGTTTCTGAAGGAAGGCAGAATCACTTCCAATTAAGCTACTGCATAATTAAACTGTGGACTAAGCTGTTAAAACACTGCTGGCAGGAGTGTGGCAGGACTGCATGAAGAGAGCAGATGCACATGCTGCATTTATGTCATCGAAGCCACCAGCAGGATGGTTTTGGCAGTAAGGCGTTGTCACTTGTTCACACTCATCTGAAGCTAATAAGGATTACTGAAATGTTTGCTGCTCAGTCTGGTGTCTTAAGATTACCAGTTGGTTGACAGTGTAAGCAACTATCATTCTGTCAACAAATCATCATGCCATTAAAGTTCCTGTTTTAGAGCAACAATTTATTCTCTTTTTACACAAAAAGCCTGGCAGACCTCAGGCATTTATTATCCTTGTTTCACTGAAAACCTTATTTATATGCAGTCCTAAATCCCCCAGTTCAACAGGTTTTACCATCTTCCCAGCATACGCAACACTTTTCCCCCCAAATCCATCTTTAATGAGGTCAAATTAGAGCTCTGGGAGAAAAATCTGAACACTGTAATTTTTGGAATATATTTAAAGAAAAATGATTCATCTTGTGTCAAAACAGCTTTTAATGACTGCTTAAATCTAACAATAGCTGAGCATGTGTGTGACTACACTGCACACCAGAAAGAAATTGGTGGATGGTGGATGAAAAAAAGAAGAAGAGAAAAATGAAGAGACTCGTTTTAACAAAAATGTCATGTTTAGCCTGAGGGTGGTGGCAGAGTAAATGCCATGCTGTAGCCTAGAGAGTTTATCCTGTTGGGTGTCCTTGCCTAATGGTCAAAACACAAACAATTTAAATGCAGCAACCCAGGATGCTTCCCATACAAGGCGGCTTGTTGCTGGCATTTTCCTGCCATGTCATAAAAACGCATCCATAAACTTGTAAAAGACCACAAACAATTTAATATTTGTACATGTATATTTTTATCTCTCTCTTCTTCATTTCCACCTTATCCTCCTCACCTCAAGCGTCACCTCCTGAAATGATATCAGGGCTCTAATAAACAAAAATGCGCATAAACATGTTTAATTATTTTGAATATTGTCACAATTACTTATTGTCAGCAGATTAGACAATAAAACTAAACCAGAGCCTTGCTGGTTATAAGCTAACATTATTCCAACTAATGTTGGACTCAAATGTTTTTAAAAAATAAAATAAAAAAATAAAAATCTCACTTTCCCTCTGAGTTTATTCACCAAGTGTCCGAGTCCAACAACGTTACAGCGACTGCAAATAAAGTTTCAGTGACACCAGCTAAGAGTAGCTAAGTGCAACAAAATCCACTAAAACTCAACAACTAACCTCAGTATTGTCATTAGACATCAGTGAGCTTCACTGATTCATAAACTCGTATCAGACTCAGAAGGTTTACAGCCTCCTCCAGATTAAATGGATGTAAACAAGCAGCATACTGATGAGGTAAACGGCAGATTGGCAGTCTACACTCGACGGCCAGCATTGTTTGTCCTTAACCGACCACTGTATCTAGGATTAGGTGCTTAAAATTGGGAAGGGTAAGAATAGAATTCAGTTGACTGCAATCTACTGACATCTAGTCATGAGCTTTTATACACTACCTTTAAACAGTAACCCTCAAAACCACTGCAATCAAGACTCTTGGGTATAATTACAGATACTGACATAATGCTCACATGTAATAATTATGATTCCTAAATAGTTAATGCAATTGTTATTTTTCATTACTTGGACAAACCACTTAGATTTAATCTGCAAGTCTGTACTACAAATACATCTTGACCACTTTCACAGCACTAATATTTTTGAAGTTGCTCATATTCTAAAACAGGACGACAGGCAATGAAGAAGAATTCTTAAGATATAATCAAAAACTGCTGTCAGTATTTTTCAGTTGATGCACAGCCAGTTTTATAATAACTGTTCGCTCACTGTTCAATCTTTCTATTTGAATCTTACGCTGGAAAACTTACTGGTGAGATAAAGAAAAGTAAAGAGAGCGATTTCTGAACAGGACATCAGGAACAAGCGAATCAATTAGCAAGCAAACAATGAATTTGATCCCAAACTATCAAAAATACAGTAATCACCAGCTTTCAACATTAGAGCTCAGAGAAGATACGTGTTATTTAAGTTGGGAAAAAATTACTTCAAATGAAGCATAGAGCTTGGCATGTGACGGTCATCAAACAAGATGCAGAGCATTATGTAGGTGACACCACATGCTTTTCCAAACCAGGAAACCAGAAGGAGGAGTATTAGTAGGGTCAAAGTGAAGTAGTTTTGTCTTTAAGCTCTGTAGCCAGGATGATGGCATCAAGCTCTTACTGTTTAATGTCCTTGACCTTTGCCCTTTCAGCCGCTGCTTGTGCCTTGTCATAGGTCTTCCTGCGCGAGAGCGGGGAAGGCTCAGGAGCTCGCTTTTCCACGCCTGGCAGATTTCTGGAGCCAGAACTGAATGTTCAGTTTTACCGATTTATCCACAAACAACACAGATAATATAACAAAAAAAAGATTTTTAAAACAAATGGAAATGAAACCAATACAAAATAATGGCAACAATGACGAGATGAGCATGCAGTACACACAGAAATACAGTTACCTGATGTTACAGTTCCAAAACAGTGATGGTTCTTCGTCAAGCTCATGTTTAACAATGAGTGCAGTGTGTGCTGCACATCCACAAATATAATTCTAACTGTATCATTTTTGATGGATTATTATCAGCTAAGGTTTATTCTTACATAAAGCAACTGGCTCCATTTTAAAGCACTGCTTGTCACGAGACATTTAATGCAGCCTGGTTAGTATTTCTTTTATTAGTGTGCAACTGACCTGGAATGAGGAACGGCAAGGGAGACTTTTGCAGGGCACAGTAATAATCAAGCAATACAAAATATTTGCTCGTCTCTACATGCTTTTCTCAAATAGATTCATCAATTGCTGTAAGGTATAGCAAAATGTGAAGGTGCTTGTAAACAATATATAACCAAATAAAGCAAAGAAGCAAAGAACAACATGCAGGAAAAAGAGAAGGAGGAATGAATCTGTTAGTAAGAGTGCAGGGCCTGAACTTACATGCTGCCCATTTTAGAGGAAAAGCCAGGGGAGAGAGCTGCGTAGTCCCTGACTGAGCCTGACAAGTCCATGTCTCCGCCCGCATCGGGTGTTTCAGCTAACGGCAACATCGGACTAGAAAAGTCGACAGTAGGTGCATCAGGGGCAGAGTCACTGTTAGCGTAGAGCAACTCCATCTGAGTGGTCGTCCTCCTGCGAGCCTGTACAGCACAGATAAGTGAACAATTAAAAATACAGAAATGGTTTTAGGATAAGGCATCAAACATGTGCAACAAACTCTACAATACCTTATTTCTTGTTTTGGTCTCTCCACAAAGTTTCATGAAATCTGTAGCCAGAGTGCTGGAGGAAATACAGACAAGTTTTTTAATGCAAACACTCATTATAGAATGTGCTTGGACTACACTGCTCCTCTCTGCTTTACTGCTTTGCAGTATAATTAAACAATACTTCTCATAATTAACAAGTTAATTATAAGAATAGTATAAACATTAATGTGAACATAAAAGACAAAATGCAATTTCATTAAAAGATACAATAAAACATCATATGTATATAATGCAATAATATAACAATTCATGAACTACTGAAGCAACTTAACATAAATGTGACAAAATATGCCACAAGATAATATTTTAAATCTACAAATACATTGTTATAGTACTTTTTAAGCACTATAACAGACTTACTTTCCCTCTGCAGAGGGGCTCTGGGCAGATTCGTCACTGCTGCTATCGTCCCCGTTTTCTGTCAGATGAGATCCGTGAACAGAGAATATTAGATGGAGTGATTTAGCTGAGATGACTGGTCAGCTAAAATGGTTCTTAGTAAGTATACTTTGCTAGAGACTTAACTTAACTTTTAACCTTTGCAATTTTGATTTCTTTTGTATAACATGTAGAAAAATGAACAGATGAAGCAGATGAGGGGTGATGTCAGCACAGCGCCATGCTGTTTAATTGATAAACCTGGCCCTCGCCGAGCTCATTAATACCAAATGGCTCAAAAACAGATGAGGTTCAAAGTCAGAGAGAGGTCATATTGGGAAGATTTTAAAGAGACATGTAAGGGAGCTGATATGAATGTAAAAGAACCAACATGAGATAACAGGGTGGACGAGTGCAAGAAATCATTAGTCTGCTGGTCCTGATGGGTCAGCTGACCTACAAGGTCTAACAGAGCAAAATATCCACGTTATATGGTTCCTGTAGAAGAGTCTGGGGTTAGCAGGTGCTAAAACATGGAGGCTGTAGCACATGTGAGCTGCAAGGAGGAGGGGGAGGACAGAGGGTAGGAGGAGTGTATCCAGATAAGGAGAGGGGAAAGCTTCAGCCAACACATGGAGGGGAGCCTGGTTGCACTGCACCTCATGCACCTGTTTATGTTATGTTCAGTTAGTTCTCAAAGTGCAAAGGGAAGGAACCATGCATTCATAACCGATTAGAGTCCAATAGGGTTTCACTTACCAGGCGGGATGTTACCTAGCTCTGTAAACACATAAGAAAACAAAAAAAGGGAAAAGAAAAGATGGGGGAACAGAAAAAGGCAACGCACAAATCAAAAACCATCCCCCAAAATTCGAAATAAATAAATAAATAAATCGATAAAAAAAGATATAAAAATAAAATAAAATGCACCAACTGTCAGAGCATCCTACCGAACAGAGGCTGGCAAATTCAATATCAAAACAAAAAGAAGTAATCAGCTTTAATTACAAGCATGTAAATAGAAACAGTATTATACTAATGTGATCGTATATACTTGTGTACACAGCACCAAAATGTAACCATGGAATTAACTGTCGGTTGTACAACAGGGACGCCAGCTTCTATTCGGCAGAAGGCAACAAGCAATATCACCTCAAAAGGCCCAATCATGCAACTGACCAGTTACCCAGTGCACCTCCTGACAGCAAAATCATTTCTAACAAGAGTATGAAAGCAACATTTATGCTGCTAAATTTAAACACGTACACTCAGGGAGAGAAATAGATCTAAAACATCCCAGAATTAAATTCTAATCTCAGCTTTGCCTAGCATGATATCAGTGACACTTTCAGTGGGTGGGCAGGGCCTGGTCCAAACTGGATACGTTTTTATTTTATTGTATCTTTTCATTTTTTTTTATTCTACCTTGCAAAGCATTCCCCAGCAGCGCGTCCAGCTCTGGGTTAAACTCTGCCTTCTCCTTCAGCATGTGAAAGAGCAGCTGGTTCTGTGTGGCGCTGGTAATTTCAGTCTGCTTCAATCTGCCCTCCATCACCTTCACCTGAGACTCCCTCTGAGCTGCCTGCAGGCCCTGAAGAGGTCAGACCACAGTGTCAGGCCATTTCATCTGCATTTCATTTCATTTTTTGGTTAGAGTTGGAAGTTTCTGAGTTAATGCATGGAACAGATGCTACAACTTAATATCGTGCACATATGCAAATGAGCTTGCATGTCATATTGCTGATACTTGGGCTGTATGACTACTGTACAGCAGTGGCAATTTTTATCAGTTATTAATAAAAAAAATTATCCAAGTTGAATTCTGGTTAAATAAAAGATCAACAGTGAAGGAACAACAAACAACAACAACATGAGATGTTGTCTCAGATCTTCTTCCCTTTCACTCTCCGTCCCTTCCCCCCGTCTTGCAACCATGGGGAGCAGGGCTTTCAGCTGCTCTGCTCCATGACTCTGGAATTCCCTACCTCCTGATTTAAGAAACATCTCTTCCTTCTCTCTCTTTAAGTCCAAACTCAAAACCCACTTGTACAAAATAGCTTATCCCACATAACCTTTCCACTCTCCTATTTTTATTTGTTTATGTCTTATGCTTTTATGATTCTGTAAACTTCTTGCTTTTATGTTGCTTTTATTCTACTGTGTACAGCGACCTTGAGTGTTTTGAAAGGCGCATTTCAAATAAAATGTATAATTATTATTATTATTATCATCTTCTCCCCCTGGTCGCTTACAACCCACCTACAGTCAACTGGTGTCCTACAGTTTCTGTTACTATACAACTGCATTTCTTTCTACATACAGAGGTTTCTACTATTTTGCACATAAAAGACACGTAAGCTAAATAACATCTATGTATAATCATGTTTGTTGTATGTTATTCATAAGGAGAGGAAATGGTGATGTTTTCACTGAACAGGTGTGATTTCTCTTTCTGAAGGAGGGTACCTTGTTAATTGCCATTGACATGAAGTGATCAAGGAGAAAACGAGCCTCTGTCAGTGTACAAGAACCAATCACAGCAGAGACGTCCACAGAATCACCCTCCTCCTGGGAGAAAGAAAAAGTAACATTTGAAGACCATAGTTAACAGAAATGAAATTTAATTTCCAACCTTGTTAACATGCCCATATGTTGTTTATTATGTGCTACAACGCATATTTTTAGCAAAATAATCAGAGAAAGCCAACTTTTTCTCTTGGAACTGGAGTCCACGGTACTTCAGGCACTGTGTTTGTGCTATGAAGTTGTTGTTACAGTTTCAGTATTGACTCTCTCATAGTTTTCCTGACAGTAAAAATGTGTATGGGCTCTCCTGAGTTAGAGTGAAACACCCTTTATACAACTTAAAAAAGAAGAAATACAAAAGAAGAAACTATTTTAAATCAAAGATATATTCTTTCAAATTTACTCTTCAGTCAGCAAGTGCTAAGAACGCTGAATTTCAGCTGATTGTGACATAATGAAGGTCATTCACGTTCCATAGTCTATCCATTTCTTTTATATAGATGGTATCTGGCGACCTCCCCTCTGCCCAAGTTTTGACACCTCACTATATAATCAACAAAGATGCAATTTGACGACCAGTTTGAACAGTTTCCAGGTTTTTCCCGAGGGTCGTCCTATTAATCTGTATAGGCAGAGATCACCATCACTAACTGCTGATTCACACCCGGTCGTTTTATTCTGGAAGCAGGCCTGAAAACATCTCAGTTCAGGAAAAAAAGGCTTAAAACAAGCTAAACAACCCGTCTGAGGTTTTCAATATCTGGCTGCCAATTTCCAGAATCAGCAGGCTCTCTCACCTTGGTTTCCTCCATCTGCATGATGTTGGCCTGACAATCTGCAATACTGTCATTAATATAATCAATGTTGGCTGTCAATGCTTCCACTTCCTCATTGATGGGAAGAACAGTCTTCTCTGCCTCTGGCCCCTCTCTGAGCAGCCGGTCCCTCTTCCTGAGGACCTTCTCCTTGCGCTTGGTGAGCTCCTCCCTTTGCTGTGTGTTAAAAATGAAACAAATTCTTATATATTTTCAATCACTGAGTCATTTCTGAATATGGGAAAAGTCACAGACGATGATTAAATTAACCTAAAGCAATGACATGTTCTTTGAAGCTCATTGATAAGGAAACACACAAGGATGCAGAGCAATATTAAATGAAACAACTGTTTTTGCTGCATTACGCTTAACAACAGCCACAAGGTCATAGATTTTAAAATTTCCCTACTGAAAATAAAAGAACAATTTAATGTCTTCCAGGCGTCTAGCAAGATATCTTTTAGGTCTTTCTCCTGATCTGCTAACATTCAAAATCTATACAACTGTCCTGCTTTAGGTTTTTACCTTGAGAAGGCGGTTCATGTCGGTTTCCATGTTAGAGATGGTCATCCTCTGCATGATGACATCAGAGATACGCCGCTCCAGGGACTGCCATTTGTTGCGAGCCATTCTGGTGCTGTAAACACTTCCTGTGCGCCTGTAAGAAGACCTGTACATGCAGCATCACTCATCAGTAAACTGTCCGATTAATACAGCCACTTATTTAACACCTAAATGTACAAATCCAGGGAGAATGTAGAAAGTGATTAAGAAACCCTCCATCGACAACAACTCAAATGTTCACATTGTGTGCATTTTAAAGTGGATTTGGACATAATTTAGGATTAGTGAAGTGTTTCAACTATTTATCCTTTTAGGATATTTAATTAGTACACATTAAGAATTTATCAAATATATAGATTTTTTTATTCATTCTGACAGCTAAAAGTTTTACATAATAGCCATCCGTGTGTTAATACTTTAAACTACTAACCGTATGTTTTACCTAATAACATTCATCTGTTTATCTTTCATTTCATGCGGTCAGCTTATACTTGTAACCGTTTATCCATACTTTTATCCACCAATTCAACTCTAAAGCTATACTGTTAATAAGAATTTCAACTGCTAGCCACAGTTTTGCCTAGATCTTTGGGCAGCACGGTCGTGCCATCCAGGGACATTTTTGAAGTTTAAAGTCTTGTTTAGATTAGATGATCTTTCCCTGCAGCAATCTCCTGGGGTACTAATCACAGATGCAAATAACTGAAGAAGAGATTTAGGTTTCATTTTATGAAATGAGGCAGGTAGGGTGTTCACTGTTTCCTGAAAATTTCTGCAATGTGTACATCTCAGAACCTTCCTTCCAGCCAGCCTCTTTAAAAAAGTAAAAAATTATGCACTCAAGCAAACATTTGCGTGCACACAGACTCACCAAGTGCCATTGGGAGCACTGTTGCTGGAGGAGTACATGCGTCCAGAGGGGGGTCTGTGTGAGGAGTCCTGGACTGGTTCTGGAAGATTGACCTTTCGGATCACCTTACCCGAGGTAGGCCTGACCTGCCTCCTCAGAGCTGTCACCTGACACACAGAGCTTACTTGTCACACCAAAAAATGTGTAAACACAACATATACCGGACATATGCTTGCATCTACAGTCTCACAAGTACAATTAAAAAAGTTCAATCTGCTTCCTCTGTCAGAAATATTTTTTGATGCCTCTCACCTCCTCAGTCTTCCTCCTCAGAATAAGTTCCTGCTGTCTTTTCTGAGCTTCCAATAACTTCAGCTGATGCTGAGGAGGAAACATGAATATAGTATCATCAAAGAAAGTAATGAAACTCGTGGCACAGACCGTGATATAACTGCAGAAGTTTATAAACTGACTGTTACTAACCTCCTGCTTGCGCTGGTCCTTCTTCAAAGAAGCTATTTCTCGGTTTCTGCGAGACTCGTTCATCCTGTTCTTCTCCTGTTGCTCCTTCATCTGCTTCATAAGACGGACCTGGATAGATCATATTAAACAATATTGGGCTTAGTAACAGCACACATGTAAACTAGAGAGCCCGCATCTCCAGTTTACATGAGTGTCATATCTGGTACAGTTATATACAACAACAACAATCTTTATTTATAGAGCACATTTAAAAGCCAAGGGCATGCCAAAGTGCTTTACATAAAAGAATAAAACAATAAAACAATTAACACTATAACATCAGAGTCATATAAGTGTGGAATTATGTTCACAGGTAAAAACCACTAATAAGAGTAAACTATAGCACATAGCTATAGCAAAGTAAAGCTGTACCATCAACACAGTGATAGAGAACATAGACAACGCAAGACAAACAGAAAAATTAATAGAATAACTCACTGCAAACAAGGCCAGGATTTAACTGGTAGAAAAAGCAAGTTCAAACAGATATGTTTTAAGCCGTGATTTAAAAGATTGAAATATCTCCTTAGTCCATACCTTAGTCCTCTTCATTTCTGCCACATCCATCTGAAGCTTCTTCAGCTGTTTCTCGTACTGTGATTGGTTCTTGAGTAGGCGGGCATGCTCCTTCTGGGCCGACTGGAGCTTTTGAAGCTCCTTGTTCATGATGCTCAGCTTCTTCTCATATTCAGCCTTGATTTTGCGAGCCTTATCCTCTGTACCAGTTTCTACTGAACCTGAAAATATTCAGAAAAAATATAATACTATAACATTTTTTAAATCCAACACTGCTGTGGGACATGCTCCCCCAGCTGTGTGTGCCTGGCTATCTGCAGGTGGACTAACTGAAATCTCAACATTAGGCTACTAAAAATAAAAATTAATTAATTAAAAATACAAAACAGATTTTGTTTCGTGGAAACCTACCTGGAGAAAGTGTTCGTGAACAGAATCACACTTTAACTTTGCAGACAACATGTTTTACACACAGTTGGTCAACTAGTGTGTGTGTGTGTGTGTGTGTGTGTGCGCGTGTGCTTTTTAACAAAACTAATAAGTCTGGCTTTAAAATCCATTCTTTTAAAATCCGTCTCAGACAAACTTTGATGTATTAACTGTCCCCATCTGCCAGCACACGTTCATAAACAGGTTTTTCATTACTAAAGAAAAACAAAGGCTCAGATCAAATAAGTATATACTTTCTGTTTGAGATTGAAATAAGATGATCAGAGGCAGAGATATGATGAACCAAACCCACAAGTGCCTCCTGGTGGATGATTTTATCCAAACTGTCAGAGCACATGTAAATAAATTATGTCACACACTGCAGTGCTCTCCCCTCTGACTGATATGTGACCTCCCATTTCCCTCGCCATCTTACTCATGTTTTGGAGGACGCGGTCTCTCTCCAGCTGGGTGTCTCGGATCTTGCACTGCAGCATCATCAGCTTCTGTTCGTACTGCTGTTTCAGTGTGTGTAGACGCCGCTGGCTGTTCTCCAGTTCATCAATCAGCTTCTGCTTGATGGCAATCTCACAGGTGATGTTGGCCAGATCTGCCTGGTAATTCTCTGTGAGACACCGACGAGCTGATTAAGTATCGACATCCACAGGTACAGGCATAAATCTCAAGCAGTTCTTGTATATTGTTGTTAGAAGATCCATTTAAATAATCTTGGATTACACATAGTCAGGTTTCATTTGTTTAGTCCCAAGTTCAACTTGAAAACTGAAAAGAAGTGAAAGAAAATTAATTTGTACTACTTCATATTTTATCTTAGAAAAGGTGTTTTTGCCCACCTGAAAACATGAAATGCTAAACCTAAAAAAGTTTTAGGCAGAGCCTAAAGACCATCACAAGCAATTACATCAAATTATGTTTTTGTAAACCAGTTTTGTTAATTGAGTAATTGGGTCTTAATTTATGTAAGCAGACATTTTTGTTTTGCTCACTGCCCTTCATGCATATACCCCTCAAAGTCTGGGAGTGAGTATATGCATGAAGGGCAGTATATTCTATAATGAGCCATGTAAAACCCAGAAAAACAGGACGTAACCAGGAGTTTGTACTTGAATTTTTACACTGTCTAATATTACAATTTGTATCTGTTTGGAAGCCTAAAAACAAAAAATGCTCCTTACAAGAAGCACTGTGAGCACAAACCCCCACCAAGGCAGTTCATTGTCTGCACAATGTTTACTTTTAAGGGAATAGCATTGTATTTTCTTTATATTCAATTTGGTTTGTTCTTTTTAAACATAGATTAAAAAGTTTGCAGCTGTTTTTACTGCACTACAAAGTGCAGCCTTTTTAAAATGGTATTTGTCCTGTTGAAGCTCACTTTAATAAACCTGACATAATTCTCAGTACAATTTTTCATTTACATGGATTCATTGACTTGGAAATACTTTCTTCAACTTGAAAGAAAAGCAGATGTGTAATGTAAAAGTGAGGTCAGAGGTCAAATGTGACATGATATTTGGATACAAACTATAACGCGAGATTTAGAATTCCCATATGTTCTTCCCAATATTCCTTTATGTTGTCAATACAAACAATGACAGTATGAAAGAGTTTTACACAGCTCTATGTAGCATTATTATCACTATGATTTTAAAATAAATGATTGACCTTGAAAGAGAGGTCAGAGGTCAAATGTGGCATGATATTTTAAATCTTTATACGGTACATTTTGTATGTTCACAATACAGATCACGCCTGTAAAAACACACTTTGTAAGGCCAACAAATCATTAAGCTGACTTAGGGCTGTTCGATATAACGATATATATCGGATGACGATATAAAAACGTCTATGTTTCATTTTACGCTATCGTTTGTTTCGTGGTGTCGCAAAATAAACTGTTCACGGCAATATTTTTTCATCGTTGTGATGGTCACTGTGGTGGCTTTATTAATTTCTTAAAGTTCTCTCTTTCTCTTATATTTAATATAACCACACTACAGACGGACAAGCGCCTGTTTTTATGCGTTGTGGTTAGCAACAACGATGGTAACAGCATCGCGTGTCCGCTTGTTTATGTTCCACATAAACCTTTCACAATAAAGCTCAAGATCCTGTTGAGACTTTTCAAAATAAACGGAATCACGTGAAAGAGCAGATTATTTACGGATGAGAATTAAAAAAGAGCCGGCAGGTGGTAAAAAATAAACCTTAGACTCAAACATTAGAACAGGCTTTTCCCCGCAGCACGCCGTGTAATAAATACTCACAAAGAAAACGGAGGCCTTTACAACTTATGTCTAAAAATGTATAGTTTCATGCATCTGTTAAAACACTGGAGTCCAGCTACATGACGCGCAGCTGGAAACACTTCCTGCAAGACGAGCTGCCTGAGATTCACAGAATTTACAGAAAATTTTACATTTTTGTGATTTATATCGTTATCGGGATGATAGAATTCTTATATTGGGATATAAGATTTTGGTCATATCGCACAGCCCTAAGCTGACTTTAAAGATCTTGGTGGATGTAAGGCAAGTTTCAGTGGATAGTTAACATGACCCTACTCTATCCCAACAAAGTTTGATCAAAATTCATTCAAAACCTTGAGCTACTGTGTGTATAGGCACGTGCAAATGCCACCAAAAACGTCACTTTCTTGGTAAAGGTAATAAGCACCTCAATGAGAATGAACAGAATGAGAGAAAATTCTCAGGTCACTCAGAAGAAAACTATCACATGAACAGTGGGTTCTCAAAGGTTTAATGATTTAGATGGCCGGCCTATGAGTGAGGGTCACAAGTATAAAGAGAACTTCAAACACATTTAAACAGGGTTCATAACATGTCTGTTTTCAGTTGCTAATGTACTGAATTTAAACGAGATCTCGTGTAACCAGCTGGCTCAAAATCTTCCATCTGAATGGGGGGAAAAAGGGGGTCGAAGCTTACAAGTGACACTTTAAAGACAGTTTCATTAAATCAATAAAAAGAAAAATTCATGCAGGATACCTTTTTCATCTGACTCTGAGTCAGAGTCATCAGAGCTCTCCTCTACATCCATCTCTTCCTCCTCCTCTTCTTCCTCTTCCTCTCCCTCCTCATGGTCACTGCCATCCTGGACCTCCTACAGCATAAAACAAATACCTTTTTATTTCAAAGTACTAGTTAGTACACTGTATATACGAGGTTGATTATATAAATAATGGAGGAACATAATGAAGTCCGTCATACCATTTCCGTGTCCTCACTGGCCCTCTCTGTCATTTCCTTCTCTGTACCCTTTTCTTGCTCATTGTCAGGAACTTCTTCTTTGTTGACGCTGAAAGATTTAAAAGACGTTGTAATCAGTTTTCCATTTGTAATGTAAGAAGAGAACTTGGAAGCTTTTTCTGCAGGAAGTGGATTGCACGTTAATCTGCTGGCAATAAAGAAACGTTCATTTTCTGGATAAACGCAGTAGTAAGTAACATATCTGTGCATGGCATCTTTAACATCAGGGAAAATACTGTCTTTTTGGCAAAGAAGCTTTTTGACTGGTTTCACCACAATGCAAGGTTTAGTTTCCAATGACTCGATTGCTGCAGACACTCGTCTCTGTGAGAAAACATAAACAAGTCTTACACAGTGAGACTTAGATAAGACCACAAAATATAAGTTGGGATTGCTCCAATTTTATAAGCTTGATTGTGCAAAAGACAGTATTTTTAAACAAAAGAAGGGAGGCATCTCATCAGGCTGGTCAAAACTGGCAAAGTAAAGAAGCATGGAAGGAAAATGCAGTACGAAAAATAAATGTTTTAACCAAATCCATGAAGCAGATCTGTTGGATAAATATTTTATCCAAACTCGGGGGGTTAGCAATGCTAAGGTAGCATTTCACACAAAAAACACCCGGGTAAAGTGATCAAAAAGAAAATAAAAGATTAATACAGATTTTTTGTCATCCAGCCTTAGATTGTTTGAAAATAGGAGATTAAAGCTTATTAAGTGGCAAAACTGTGTTTCAGGGAGGTGATGTGCTTTGACAGTAGTATGTTTCACGTCAGAGCAGGGAAATACCTGCCCAAACATAAACAATAAAATTAAAATAAAGTGCTGAATTATGGGGAAGCATGGGAATGGCAACAGGAGGGTGGAAGCTCTGACAAACCTGGCATCCTCAACCTCTTCCACCACCACCTCCTCCCTTTCCTCCCTCTCTCTCTCCTCCAACAGCAGCTGGAGTCTTCAGGGAGGGTCAAAGGGTCAAACGAGAGAAGGAAGCAAGAGATGAACAAAGGAAGAATGGAGGGAAGACTGGTCAGAGGAAGCTCTGCACTGAAAACCACACCTTTAATCCACCTTTCAGCCCCCAAAGTGCCCCCGGGGCAGCTCTGAGTTAAAAAAATAAAATAAAACCTGAGCCTGCGATCAATCTGCTGTGTTTGCTTGCACTGAAATTTACAGTGCAGCGACAGTACAGCACTACCAGAGAACTAACGACTGAAAACATAAAGCTGATGTGTTTATGTGTATAAATGAAGTCAAATGTTTATAAATTATTCAATAAGTTATTTGTGGCTTTTAAGTGTCCTCGTTCCAATATACAAAGACGAACCTTTGAAACAAGTCAAACTGACCTCTGGGTAAAGCAATCATGCCTTTGGAAAATTATGAATGGTTTAGGATAAATAAAAATGCCATTCCAGTATGAAACTCACTCAAATATATGCACGACTGTAGTAAAACATTCAACAGAGCCAATCCTCAAAACCATTTAAAAACAACAAGAACTTCGCTCTGTTCACTGTCACAGTTACCTTTTCTTCTTCTTCTTTTCTCGTTTCTTCAGTTTCTCCAGATCTTTCTTAGCGAGTTCGATAATGTCAGCAGTCTCCTTCTCGGGGGCCAGAAGAGTGGAGGAAAAGGAGCTGGACCCTCCAAAGAACGACTGACGGTTGGAGGCACGGGACAGATTCTTCCTCAAATTCTCACTGACAGCCTCGCTCTCCAGGAGTTTTGCCCTGAGGATAGCATCAAGACACCGACAGATTGTAATACAGAGCCTTCACTGTGTCTCTAGATTTGGTCCCTCACAAATGAATTTCATCTGTAATATAAATGTGTTTAAAGGCTTAAAACAAGGCTTGTGTTTAACACTGTAGATATTCAACCCCACTGTGGTGCCCCCTAAAGAGAGCAGCCGAAATAACAATGTTCAGTCTCATTGCCAATTATGAAAGTCCACTAAAACACTTCATATTTCATATAATCAGGTTGAATCTTTTTAAACAGGTTGTTTAAAGAAGTATTTTTATCGCCATTTAAATCAATGAACAGAATGATTTTATTACAACTGTGTGCACCGTTTGTGCACTGCTGCAGTTTCAGACAACATTGCTTTCCCCTCTGAAGATACCGTGTCACCAGTGTGGCTAATTCTATTTTTTCCAGCCTACTATTTATAACATCGTTACAAAATATTTCAATAAAAAGTTCTCTTCTCCCGTGCTAATTTCATCTCTACCTTTTCATTTTATCCATGTCTACTGTATTTTAGTATTTAGTCTAAATGTTTGAACCATCCCAAGTCTGTTTTTGTTGCAGAAAAAGAAATGACGGTTTAGTTTCATCCAGACTGAGATCAGAAAAAGCTCTGGAGTTTGGTCCGCACTGAGATCCTGGGAAGGTTTCACAGGTGTTATATTGACTGGGATCAAAAGTCCAGACCAAAACACTTGAACTGTGATCTCACATGTCATCAAACATTTCAGGGTAGTGACTGTTAAAAGAATGAGGTAGTCTTAATGTTTATGAGTACAGGAGGCGAAAACATACAGGAAAAGGTCAAAAATGAACAAGGGAATAAATCGGAATTCGTTTACCGAAGGTCTTCAATCTCTTTAATGTAACTCTGAATCATGTTTCCAATTTCCTCTGTGCCTCCTTCACCTGTAAGAGAAACATGATAAGAGTAATGAAGGGAAAAAAGGCACATCATGCATTAACTCTGACTAGAGCGGCACAATATAAAAACAAAAACCCAACAACTCTCTGCTTAAACTAATTCATAAGTTTGATGCATACCTGCACGGGCGAGGGTCTGGTTGGCCTGGTCACTGAGCAGCTGGGTGAGTCGTGCCCGCTGGGCATCGATGGTCTCCTGCATGGCCTTCACCCTCACCCTCAGGTTGCTGTTCTCTGTCTGCAGCATGGAGTTTTCGTGGAACATGTCACTCAAGCTTTCCACACCGTCCTCACCCACCAAACGTTTACCCTGCAGGGGGGGCAAAAACAATATAGTTTAATTTTTTTGACATGCCACGTGGGTTTTTTCTCCTTCCATTTTACATAAGGCTCATCCCTGTCCTTTAAATTCCTCCCGTCTTCTCACCGTCTTGTACTCCATGAGCTCCATCTGCAGTCGAGCTATTTCCGTCCTCAGAGCGCTGATCTGCTGGCTGGCCTTGTCCTGGTTCACCATCACCTTGTTCTTGATGTTCCGCGCTCTGTTCGCGTACTTTAATGTGTTCAAAGTTTCCATGAAGTCACGGTCAGATGGACTGATGCATGCAATCATCACTGTTTGGCTGAGAAAGAAGAAAGTGACATTTCATAATTTATTTTCACACATGATCTCCACACAGTATTGGAATTATGACACCGTGGGACACTGCACCTAGTAGTTATTTCTTACATTAACATAAGAGATAAAATGTTTGAGATGTTCTCACTAATGGAAATTGTTTGGTGAGGTCAGAGAAGGAAATTATGCAGAAAAATCTAGTGTGTGGGTATCCACACCCAGGCATCTCCCACAGTTAACAGTTTTGTATCCATCTAATTAGCTGGGGTGGGTTTTTTTCCATTTTGACTTTTCATCTTCAATTTAGTTTTAGTTAGTTTCCATGGTGGATTATCTTGTTTTAGTTTAGTTTTTATTTGTTTCAGTGTTAGTTTTTAGTGGCTTTAATCATTATTGCATGCACACATTCATCACTGACTCAGGCAAGCTCTAAGAATTTTTTTTCCAAACTAACAAACACTAAAACTAATGATATTTTCTCTATATCTTTATTTTTATTTCCAAGTTCTCAAAATTGTTCCAGGTAGTTTCAATTCTTTTAAACAAGTCTAGCTTTTATTTTAATTGCTTTTCCCCCACATCTACTTTTAGTTTAGTTTTAATTAAATATACTGTAACAGCACTGGTTCTCATCATCTTATACTGTTGTTTGATGATATTCGGTTGAAATCGTTGCCGTATCAGAAACAAATCAAGACAAAATGTTTTTATGAGGAAAAAGCTCAAATCTGTGGTCCTCTGACCTGTTTCCTCCTAATGAGTCCTGCAGGAGTCGGGTGAGTTTGGAGTCTCTGTAAGGCACATGTGAGGTCCGCTTGCTCCGGTCACCCAGAGCACTGATTACATTCCCCAGGGCGAGCTGGTCAAAAAGACAGGAGACAAAGGGAGACAGGATGTCATAGAGAGGCAACAATTTGCTATCAGTCCATTTGTAGAGTTACAGTTAACACTTTTAGCACTACTTTTTTTTTAGTTGCGATTTGGGTGGCCACATCCCAGAAACAGCATGTTTGTGTGGAACAACGTGGGATCCCTGGTCACTCTAACTGTGCTGACTTTGTTCAGCTGGAAATACTTCATAATTCATTCATTTTTGAATTTAAGTATATTTGTAAAGTCTGCCACCAGATGGCAGTATATCATTAGACTTTGAAGTCTTTGCTGCCTCACAAATCCTGGTGCAAGAACAGGCAGACTCACCAGTCCACAGTTAATGGAGATGCCCTCTTTGGCTCGATCACCCGTCGCTCCGGTTCTTTTCAGCCGCTCCGAACCGGCCAAGTCCACAAAGTGAAACTTGGCTGTCAGTGTCTCATACTCGTCCATCTCAGAGTTACCGTTGGTGACTCGATTATCAGTGTCATTTTCTTGCTGTGTAAAAATCATGCATGTAAATACACTCAGTGACAGCAGCATGTACACACAGATTTTTTTACCCCCAACAATCATTGATAATAAAAAGGAGAAAAAAAAAGGAAAGAAATGATATTATTGATAAGATCTAACAGAAATGATTTGCAGTGATTTATTGACGTACATTGTCAGAGGCACAGACGCGGACTTGGCACAGGTGGATGGTGAAGATGGCATGAGATCGGGAGCTTTGGACGTTCATCTGAGTGCTGGCTGTGGTGCGAGACAGAGCCCCCAGTTTCAGGCACTGCATCATCTACAGAGTCAGGCAGAGCATTAAATATTAATACAATGGTTGAACCCACTTTGAAACATTTGGTGCAAAAAACAACAGCAAAGTCACAAAACAAAGTGCAGTGCTAAAAATATATTTATACTGAATATATGAAGCTTTACTCCAGTAACGCTTGTAGCAGTGCAAAGGTTTATACCCAAGAGTACTGAGTAAATCTTTGATACCAACCTACACACATTTTGTCTTGGGGATGTTTTGTTTTAGAATAAACTGATGCTTAAAGGGAAATCAATGATGTCGCGCTGAACACCTGCATAACAGTGCAACACATAATCTGTGTTACCTCAGCCTCGGAGGACACCGTCCGTGTGGTCACTCCCACTGTGTAGATTCCACCGTTGGCATCTTCATGGATCTTAATGTGAGATTTCTGCTTCATGTCTCGAGTTGAGTCAAAGAGGTCCAGAACTTCCTCGTTGTAAAGCTGCAGGAAGACGCAAGAAAATATTTCAAACTAGTAGGAACAAAAGATTATTCTGTGATTGCTGTGTCGTTTCTGTCTACTACCCTATATTATTATCAATGTTTGCTGTTCTCAGATCTCTTGAAGAGATTCTGAGATCAAGCGTCTCATTATGTAAAAATCAGAACGGAAAAGTTGAATAACTTACAAATTGCAAAAATGCCAGTGGGTGTTATGTCTTTCATACTGTGTACAGGCCAAACAATAAGTTACAGCAGCCCGTACAGTAAACAGCCCTGAGAGGTGAAAGCAATGAGTGTACAGTGAAAGACTCACTGCTCATTAAGGTCACTGCTTTTAGCACACTGTGATCACTGAAGGCGAGTCAAATAACAGAATCAGCTATTTTAAATCAACTCTGCTCTCATTTTGATTATGGCAGTAAAACAGAGCGTTTCATTAGCTACATATTAAAACGTTTTTAGAAAATATCTCTTGAACCACTAAACGACTGAGAAAAAAAAGCAGTATACGTTTCACAATATTGGGTCTAAATGATATATAGACATCTCATCCACTGCCAAACAGCTTGGAGCTTTCATTCTCTCTCTTTTTTGTTAAACTTAAAGCAGCTACCAGTAGTTTTAAGGTAATCTGCACCATCTAGTAACTTTTGAAGCCTTAGATCTAAAACGACATCTTATTTGCCATGTGTGACCATCACCATTATACTGCCTCCCCAGCTCAAGATGAGCCTGATGGCCTAGCACAACTGTCAAGTCACATCATCCCTATTAACTCTCTCTATCCAGAGACAGACCTTCTATCACCCCCAACCTGCCCCATAACACCTCCTAATCCCACCGACGACAGCTGCTGCAGTGGCAGTGTGGATATTTTCAAATGACTGAGCACCATGTCAAAGCCTGTTAAACCAGCGGTGTCAACAATATTAGCCTGACCCATGACACTGGAAAGTTTAAGAAATGTGTGTTTTCATTTACTGGGTTAAATTTTGACAACAACAAAAAACAGGTTAAAAAAAAAAAAAAAAAAAAGCTGGAAAGTGGGTGTGTACCTCGAGGAACTGTGCGTTGATTTTAAACTCTGGTACAGGACGTCCCTGCTCCTGGGCGGTCCGCCGGCGCTCTTCAATGCCCTTGAAGAGGTGGTGGACAGCACGGGGGATGATACCCAGCTCTTCGTCTGCTATGTTGACATCGAAGCCAGTCCCCATGGTGTACGTCTTCCCTGAACCAGTCTGGATGGAAAGGGAAGAATAAATATAATAACCGCACACATGGCATTCAGACTGGCCTTCCTGATGACCACGGAAAGCTTTCAAACGTCAAAATTTGCAGAACTTTTAGTTCTGAGAAACATTTTTACTAGACTGATTTATCGCTTTTATTTTATTACAGTGTGTCCTGTTTTAAACTTGTAAAGCTGTCAGCTGCGATCAGTTTCATTTTCCTTCTGTACTGCTAGTAGTAACGTATTATGTTGTGTGATAAAGAGCTGTTACTACTTGCTACTTAGTAAAGCAGAAGTAAAGCATCTCCAATAACTGTTAACTTCACATATCTGTTTAGCAGTTTTTACTTTGAGCTCACAGAGCACTTTGGCTGATTTCTTTAAACAGTAGGGAGCTTTTTTGTGCACATGTCATGTTTTCCACTGGTGTTTCCTCTTTCTGGACATTTACCAGAATGCTGAAATTAACATTAAATATTCAAGTGTGAGCATCGATAATGGATGAGCCCAATGAAAAAAAAGAAAAAAAAAAAGAAACTCGAAAAAACAAAAACAAATAAGAAAAGAAATCTTGCTCTGTTCATATTTTTAAACCTCTGAGGACCAAATCATCATAAGTGGTAACCATGGTAAGGATGGCCCTCAAAAACTAATGTATTACACATTACTCAGTTCTTTATTTAAAGTAACCTGTCACTCTGTAAAATGACCTGAATTGCACTGCAGCATAATTATCAGTTAACAATAGAAACCTTTTTGGCTTTGCATTAGCATGGTGCCTCTGTAGATGCTTGCAAAGATTCAGTGTTAGCAGAGCTCAGTTTGCACAGTGTCTGTTAACTAATTCTGAAAGCACTGGAAAAAATCCATTACGTTTTACACTACAAAATGAGCAGTGTATTTACATTGGAGCTATAAATGAAGCAGGTTCTAGTCCAGGTAAACTTTGCAACTCTGAAAAGTGCCATCTTGTGGCTGCATTTGCTCAGTGAGTTTTACAATCCTACTGACAAAAACATAAAACATTCTGCTGTATTTCACACAGTTTCTTAAAACTAAGCCAGGGCACTGAAGATTCAAAAGTGCTTTAAATATCACTGATTTATTCTCTTTCCTCAACATCAATGCCGTCTGTTTATTTCTGTAACCCAGTCTAGCTGAGTTCTTGTGATGCAGCCGAGTGGGTCGGTCTAAATCTAGATTAGTGCCTCTAAAGCCTAAGAGGCAAGCAGATCTGATCTGGGACAAACCAACCGCTGTGTGCGCTTAATGTGTGGATGTGCTTTGAGAAGTAGGCCAACATTGAGAGAAGCTGTTACTAGGGAGATCCAGGTTAATATGGACACACATTAAAGATGTATATCTGTCTACAAGGTGTGTGCGCTTCACTTCTCTACTGAATCGTATGCAGCAGGAGCTCTGCTGCTAAAGAAACCCGAGTTGTAGGGGGGATGAAGGGGGACCAGAAACTACAGGTTATTTCCATGTAATGGAAATGCTGAAAAAGAAAAACATTTTTAAAAGGCTGGAACTCGTTTTTAGTATTAATTAAACATGATATTGAAAATGAGTGAAAGTGAGAACTACTTACTTCAGGTAAAATTTTAAAAATAAATTTTTAAAACAGTAAAAATTTACAAAAACAATTTCACCAACCCCAGCATGTTAAAATAAAAAGTCCAACAACAATCTAATATCTGAAAGGTTTTGAGGTAGACAACAAATATTTGGCACAAAGTTAAAAATGATTGTGCTTTATGTAACCGTTTAAAAAGACAAGGAAAAAAAACAACATCAAAACATCAAGCTTTGTCTACAAAATTTCAATTTATTGTGCGTAAAGCTTCCTTTGTTAAAAAGTAACTAGCCAAATTGTGACTTTTCGGGTTAGATTTCTTGGTACTTTGTGGATAGATTTAACGACAAGAATACATAGCCATCACCACTAATTTTTTTTCAGTGTTTGATTTTACAGCTGACGATGCAACTGGTTGCCGTCGGTGCTACCACTCAGCCTCCTAGCACATATACCCATGGCATCAATTTCAAAATCCTTTGTCACCATGTTCTCGTTTTATTGCATTCACAAGATTTTCAGAAAACTTGATATTTGACCTTGTTGTCAAGGCCACTGGGATTTAATCTTGTCCAACACTTTTAGCAGATGCTCCTATGGTATCAATTTCAAAATCCCATATTCGCAGATTCTCCAGTTATTGCACTTTGCAAATTTGGGTGTCCCCGCCACCCGCCTGCCAGCGGGGTGACAACAGTACCCCCATCAGCCTTTTATGGCTAAGGAATAAAACAAAGTTATCAATACCTTACAAAGCTTTATAATGGCAGTATCGCTGGCAGTGATTATGTAAACATCAGTGGCAAATACTCAATGTAATGGAAATATTCTGCTTTTCTTTTTCTTAGTTTGTCATTTGTGATGAATGTAAACAGTAAACATGGCCAAATCTTTAAATAAAAAGACCAGCGTAAAGAACCAGTATAAGATGAATAAGATTTTTTTTTTAACTGCAAATCATAGAAAAATGTCTATTTTACTGCACTTTTTCCAGTTATGATGCAGATGCACAAATGAGCACAAATCAGTTTTTGAGCAGTGGAAACAGGCCTTTTTTTTTTTCTGAGTATCAACTTGCAAGATTATAAGTCAGATAAAGAGGGTCAGAGGAGCTCACATGATTTCAAATGCAGATTTTAACAGCCAAATATATTAGTTAACAAGAGAGTATTGTGCATAAAAGACCAGGGACCAGGAACACCAGCAGTGCTGCAGTTTTGACACCAAGGACAAAGACTTGCCTGTCCATATGCAAACACAGTGGCATTGTAGCCCTCGAAACAGCCTTCGATCAGCTTCTCTGTGCAGGTACCGTAGATGGTCTCCTGCTGCGAGTCCATGTCAAACACAAAGTCATAGGTGAAGGCCTTGTCTTTCCCCAGGATCACCTGAGGCTCTCCAGGCATCACATACGTACAGATGTGACATCCCTCAATCTTCTCCCTGGCCAGCTGAGGACGAATCCTGCAGAAAATCCAGAAACAGTGATTAGGCTCTGCCAGGTTTCCTTGTTTCTGTGTACAATAGTGCTAAAAGTTCTATATGACTCGGGCAAAATGCTCCTTTCAGTTAATACAAAGAGAAAAAAAAAGCCATCAGAAATGTGAAAGGGATGCATTACATCGTCACACAAATTCTGACCCTTCTAGGCCAGGATTCTTTCAGCACCATGTCTCACCTGGGTTGCAGGTCACTGTAATATGACCAATTAGAAAAACATTCATCACAAATCTCCAGAAGGAGAGATGTCTCCAGAAAACCATCTCTCCTTTATGCAGAACCAGCCTCAGGGCAGCCATCTGCCAAGACCACTTGAGGTTGAAGAGAGTAATTAGTTCTGCACTTCTGTATAGGTTAGCACAATCATGCTACACAAGAAAGTAAACAGAAGATCAAAGTGCTGTACAGGGATATTATGGCACCTTCTCATTAACAACACACATCTGCATGACATTAAAAAAAGGCATGCAAAAGCTGTGGTTCAAACTGTTCATCTTAACCAAAATTCATCTTAAATCTGTGCACAAGCCACACGTTGTTCTTTTTCAATAGGTAGATCACAGGGACATAGTGGATTAAACATAATCACATCAGCGATAGATGTGTGGATCTGCAGGGACAGGGTCAACACTCTGGATCCTATTGTGACCCAGTATTTTGATCTGTAAAATATGCCAGCTGGGTGAATCTGTGCTTTAGTGTGTCTGTGTGAGCGCATGACAGAACTGCTGTGGTTTTGGCCAACTGAAATCTGGCAGGGATCAACTAGAGTAATGCGAGTGTGGAGGAGTAAGACAAGGTAGACAGTAGCACTGTGTGTGCTCATTGTGCATTTAAAATGAGCATTTCTTTCTTTGTTGAAAGAACAGTACAGCACACACACCACATATCCACAGAGGGCGTGAATTCAAGGACAAACACAAACGGCAGCACTTATTTAATGGTTGGTCAGTCAGTCAGTTTGGTATGTAGGCAGGCAGGTCGGTTGATTGATAACAGGGCGCTGTTAAAATGCTAAGCAAAGAAGCTATACCGAATGACAGCAACATCAAGAAGAACGAACAGGAGAAGCTCAAGAAATGTCAAGGGCTGAGAGAAGAACTCAAGATGTGGAAGGTGAAGGCAACCGTGGTCCAAGCGGTATTCGGAGCCCTCGGTGCAGTGGAAGACCTGAGCAGGGCAAGTGGCAGTTCTAGGAATCGCAAAGATACTGCACAGGACCCTCAAGCTCCGAGGCCTCTGGTTAGAGGACCCGAGCTTGAAGGATAAAAACCGCCTCGCAGGGCGAGAGAGGAATTTCTCTTTTAAACCATCGTAGTGGGAAACTGTTACTTACAGCCCAACATAGAATAAGTACTGATCTTGACCATCTAATCTTGGAGAAACTTTCTTCCATTGGTTTTGAGACAATTCTAAGAAATAGGGCTATTTTACTGAAAAAAATAACTATAATTATGAATTAAAAACAACAACAACCAAGCTTTATTCGTCACATACACAATGATTACACACACATACAACATGCAGTGAAATGTTTTGTGTCCGAGCTGTGGACAGGCTGCAGACGTGGCCACGCCATTCCAGGGTTTGGTTTTTAACATGGGGGTCTAGCCAGGACCCTTACTGGATACTGGGGGGGGGGGGGGTCCCCACCCCAAAGGTGTGCAGTCTTACCACTACACTATCCAGCTGCTGAAAATGGCTGGATAAATGATAGATAGATGAAAATAGGATTAAAGACAACCCTCCAAATGTGATCCCTAAATCTGATATGTTTGCCATTTTTCCATTTCAGACAACTTTTTAATGGCTGATAATAAAAATGTAAAAAGAAAAGAAGAAGGTTTAAGGGAAATGCTCTTCAACTGCAAGAGTAAATAAATACATGAGAAATGAAAGTTGAAATGTTTGGCAAACCTGTTTATGTTTCATATATATACACGTTTCACATTATATGAGTAAGGCTCTACCAGACGTCTCCTTTTAACATGCTCATATTTTTCACTAAATAATTTCTGGGCTTATCAGTCAGAATCTGATGTTCTTATGTAAGGTTTCAGCTTCTACAACATTACCCAAGTAATTTCAGTCTATGTTCTGCGCATGTTCAATATGGACCAAAAGAGACACTTTTTCCAAGCGGTTCTTTAGACAAATTCTCTTCATGGGTTCAGCTCACGAACAAGCTTGGGAGAAAAGCACCTGACAGCAGGCTTGCCAGTCCTGAGTGGATAAGGGCCTTATTGTGCCTCTGAGTTCGGGGGAAAACAATACTGTGAAGGGACTACAGTGCAACCATTGTGTCCGCCTGTGTGACAGTGGATCCCAGCACTGACACCAACGCCACGGCTGCAGGATTACACGGCCAGATGGAGGCGAGGGAGGAGAGGTAATGTCCTGTAAGAAGGTCATGCAATGTTGGTGAATAATGAACAAAATGGTCACAGATGTGTACACAGGCAAAAGATGCTTCGCTTGCTGGGACGCTTTTTCATTTGACTGTTTTGATTAAAGCTTCTCAGGTTCTCAGATTTCTTACTGCATCAGTTTTCAGGCGACTGATTTTGTTTGTAGCCACAGAATTTTTTTGAGATCCTAGTGCATAGCACTGAAATACATGAAAAAAGACTTTTAAAAAAAATCTGTGAGTACTCTGAATTTCAATAAGCTGCATGAAAAATGCTCCTTCTACAACCCACAGACCAAACAGCGTTTTTGTGGAAGAGTCCACAACAGTCAAGCCTGAGTGTGGTGCCTCAGATCAGTGTCACATTCACCGTTTTGTGACACGTGCCATTGTGTGTCTGCTGAGAGTGCACTGACGTGCAGAGGTATTTTGGGAACACCAAAAAAGCCTCAGCAGACAGTTTTGGCTGCACTTTGTCTTCTCCTCTGGTCACCATTTGACGCAGTAGAGGAGGATCCATTGTACGTCACAAACCCAAGCGGTTAAAACAGAACTGTCATGGATCCACATAGCAGGAGCAGCCGGAGCAGTGTGTGGCTTCAGGAGATTATGAGGTTCTGCTTTAACTGCACAGTTTGTCTGCACAGTACGTAGAAAGTAACTGAAATGTAGCCTGAAAGTTGCAAATCCTATTTACTCTACAGATATGTAATTGTCCCAGTTAGCCTAAGTGTAAATATGTTTTTAAAAATCTGCCTCAGAAGAGCAACTGAGATACAGAAGCTGGTGTTGCTGCATGTCATCCATGCTCAAAATACAAACCCTGTGTAAGCAAGAGTGCACCAGCCCATGCTACCTTTCAGAGTTAAAGCTCGTGCTCTATTGTATTCATGTCATGTTGCTGTCTTAATGCACAATATGTAATCCTAGTCAGAAAATCGATTAAATTCCGTGTCAAATTTACCGTATTTAACCAATTACATGTTTCCAAGGCCACACGGGGTGGGTGGGGGGTATCTTTGTTGCAGATAATTTAACTCACTAATTGGGTGTGTAATCCTGTCTCTCTGAATACCCTGGGAATCTGATGACATTTCCTAAATTAACTCTGCATTTCATCTGCGCCATCAGGATTTCAGCATTAATATTATACACAGTTATGTTCAATTTTTTTTTCAGAATTATATTCAAACTTGTGTATTAGAACAAATAACTAGCCACCATCTTAGCAATAACAGGTAATTAAAACAAAAAAAGAACTTTTTTGTTGTTTTACTGCTTATAGTCCCAGATATACAGTATATTACTGTGATTGTGCTATTTTTGTGTAGGTGAATTTGACATTAAGAACTTATTAACCTTACTGCTTCAATAGGAGTTAAGAGGGTAGCTCTAGATTGTTTCTCATTAAACGCACTTAATCAAGAGATCAGCAAGTGTGACCTCTTCTGTGAAAGCAGATGTTTTGGCAGTTTGCTTGTGTGGAGCACTCGGTTGCATGTTATCACAAGTAGGGTTGCAAAATTCCCGGAATTTTCAAAGATGGAAATTTTCCATGGGAATAAACTGGGAATTTTCAAAATTGAAGGATGGCTCTTCTTAGGGAACTTAAATATAGTTGAGCAAAGTATATTTTAGCATAATATTGACAAAAACAAACAAATGCAATTCAAATACACTTGAATATCCATGCCATTCCTTAATCACATGTACAGAGCACATGCTTGCTGCATGGCTATTGAGACCACCTACTGGCACTGTGCATGCCTCCATCACATGTACACATGGACCACACTTTTGAGCCTGAAGGACAAAGAGTATTAAAGGCACACATTTGAGCCTGTGGACTTAACAAGTGAGGTAAGTTTTGATGATATTATGGGAAAATATATTCATTAAATGTTTAAATTGTGAATATCACATAAAATGTATTAATCTGGTAGATAGCAATCTGATAAGATGCTAAATAAAATGCTAGCATCTGTTAGATGCTAAATAAGCCATAGCTAGTATAACATAAAGAAGATGCTAGCTTCCTCATTTGGCTGTTTTGTTTTGAAGATCATTCCAGTTGTTTAGCTAGCCTTACTATTTATATCTGTTTATTATCATATTGCAATTGTATTATTACGATCTCTTGCATTGCATTAGCATTTTTACAAGCTCTTGTTTTATTTTACAGAAAAATGCCATGTGCGCTATCTGATGTGTGGAGACATTTTACACCAGCTAATGTACAAGGGAAATCTGTATATATGTGTAAGTATTGTGATAAGACGTACGTGAAGAATGCCACAAAAATGCAGCAGCACATTGCAAAGTGCAAAAAAATTCCTCAAGGCCCAACACATGCAGCAGCCAGGAGTTCCACTCAAGGGGAAAATGAATCTGTTTCAGCTGTATCAGAGTCAGATACCCACTCATCAGCTCCTGGTCCCTCTGGCATCGGAGGATTCTTTGATTTTATGGATGACACTAGCCAGAAAAACGCAGATGAGTGTTTCGCTCGTGCAGTCTATGCAGCTGGCTCACCCCTGATGCTGACATCCAATGTGTACTGGAAGAGATTTTTGAATGTTCTCTAACCAGCATACATTCCCCCAACCAGACATGCATTGTCTACTCATCTACTGGAGGAAGAGTTCAGTCGAGCTCAAGCAAAGGTGAAACAGACCACTGACCAAGCTGACTGTATTTCAGTCATCTCTGATGGATGGTCCAATATCAGGGGACAAGGAATTATTAACTACATAATCACCACTCCTCAGCCTGTGTTCTACAAGAGTGTAGAAACAAAGGAAAACGGACACACAGGCCAATACATTGCAGATGAGCTAAAAGTGATCATCAATGACCTTGGACTAGATAAGGTTTTTGCACTGGTCACTGACAACGCAGCCAACATGAAGGTTGCCTGGGCACATGTGGAGGAGACCTACCCTCATATAACTACTATTGGCTGTGCTGCCCATACACTAAATCTTCTCCTAAAAGACATAATGGCACTAAAAACAATGGACACTCTGAATAAGAGAGCGAAGCAAGTTCTGAAATATGTTAAAGGCAAACAAGTAACTTCCGCTACATTTCTGTCAAAGCAAAAGGAAAAGAACAAGAGTACTACACTGAAGCTTCCCAGCATAACGCGATGGGGTGGTGTTGTTATCATGTTTGACAGCCTTCTGGAGGGAAAGGAATCTCTGCAAGAGATGGCCATATCCCAGTCTGTAGGTATCGACAGTGACATCAAGAAGGTCATCTTGGATGATGTGTTCTGGGAATGAGTATCTAGCAGTCGGAAAATCCTCAAACCTATTGCAGCAGCAATAGCGAAGATAGAGGGGGATGGTGCCATCTTGTCAGATGTCCAGTGCCTTTTTGCAGAACTCAGAGGAAATCCAGACAATTCTGCCCACTTCCCCACTACTGAAAGCAGAGGAAACGGCTGTGGTCAAGTCATTGGAACAGCGGAGGGAGCATGCACTGGCTTCATGCAGCCAGTGCATGCAGCAGCATACATGCTGGACCCCAAATATGACAAGGGCATACTTTCTGGGGAAGAGATCAACGGTGCCTATGCGGTCATTACAGCCATGTCTGACCACCTGGGTCTCGATAAAGGCAAAGTTCTAGGCAGTTTGGCAAAGTATCGAACAAAGCAAGGCCTTTGGAAAGGGGATGGAATATGGCAGTCATGCCAGCACATATCTGCAGCCACCTGGTGGAAGGGACTATGTGAATCTGAGGCCCTTGCACCTGTAGCCTCCATCCTCCTCCAAATCCCACCATCATCAGCCGCCTCCGAGCGCAACTGGTTACTGTTTGGCAACACCCACACAAAGGTTCGCAACAGGCTCACAAATGTGAGAGTGGAAAAGCTGGTCGGCATTCGGGCAAACCTACGGCTCTTTGAGCCTGACACAGAGCCATCCTCAACAAGGCTGGAAAGTGACACTGAAGAGGAAGACTCAGAGTTGGATGCTGAGGAAGTGGACATGTTGTTGGATGATGATGAGGTCCAGGAAGAGTCTATTGACTGAGCAAAAATGAGAAAAGAGGATTGCTTGAAGGAAGATTTGCATGTTTAATGGGACGTTTTGGAGGATAAGTGACATTCATTTAACCTTTTGAATGGGACTTTGCGGAGATTTTTGGACAGGGGGCATTTTTGAATGAGCGGGGTTAGGGGATGGTAATATTGAACTCAACATTTCTGTTTTTATTCATCCATGAAACAAGTTATTGAAACGTGTTCTATTCTACTGTACTTACAAATAAATCTGTTGAAATATCTGTTGAAAACATTTTGCATGGAGGTTTTCTTATGATTTCTGTTTATATTTATGCTTGGAAATAATATATTCCCAGTTAGTTCTCCTAAATTCCCATTAATTTCCATAATTCCCATTATTTCCATGGAAAGTTTCCAATATGGAATATTTCCAAAATTCCCAAGCTTAACTTACCATGGAAATTTACCAGAAACTTCTCGGAAATTTACCGGAAATTTTACGCCCCTTTGCAACCCTAATCACAAGACACCAGCAATGATCTTAAAGATGCTTCTGTTGCTGCCCATAAATCTGGGAATAGTTATTAAAGCCATTTCCACCAATCTGAAGTCTATTATTCTGCAGCAAGAAAGAGGATTTAAAAGCGGTAAATATTCAGGAGAGGTGTCCCAGGAAAATCATCATAAGCTCAGTGCTCACAGAATGACCAAAAACCCAAGAGCTCCAGATCAGATTCTTCAGACTTCAGTTAACATTTAAAATGTTAAAGTTGGAGAGAGTACAATTTACAAAAGACTGAACAAGTATTGCTTTTTTGGAAATATTGCTTGGAGAAAAGTCAGCTGCAGTTTGCAAAGTTGCACCTTAAACCCCAAGACTTTTGGAAATTTGTCCTTCGGATAAAAGACACCAAAGTGGAGATGTTTGACCATGATGCACAGCGGGACATTTAGAGAAAACCAAACACAGCACATCAGCACAAACACCTCATACCCACCAACATATCAAGCACAGTGGTAGAAGGGTGATGATTTGAACTTATTTTGTAGTCACATGTCCCCCAATCGTTGCGGTGACCACCAAGGTTTTTCAAAGGTCCAATTAAAAACCCAACTAAACTACTATAGACCTTGAGAGCTGAGCATAAAAGAATGCCTGCAGCTGAGATCTGAAGATATAAAGATGAGTGGCCCAAAAGGCCTCCACAGATAACAGACTGATAGTCTTACAGCAATTTACATCATATTATTGCTGCTAAAGGTCCTGCAAGCTACTGAATCACAGTCTGTATTTAGTTTTTCACACCATGCTTCTGCATTAATTTCTGAGGATATTTAATAGAAAAAAAATGTTGGACTAATAAATATACACTAAGCACTGATTACACATTCATCCTTTAAAAATATACAGGAGCGGGCACTGGTTTGTGGAAGCTGCCATGTCACTCACCTAGACCACTGTCTTGAATACAGTGGCCAGGATGGGGACTGTCATTTTACCTAAACGTGTTTTATGTATGTGGCTTGAGATCAGCCACAAACATAAAAGTATGCCTTATAAGTTATTCTAATTCAAGGATCACATACAAATCACACTCTCTCTGGCAAACAGTTTGATTAAATTCTTAGATCATATGAGTTTATTTGGCAAGTATTAGACTTCAATATGACAGTTGGATCCACCTGAAAGACAGCTTCACTAACGTATACTGAACTGTATGACTGAATGATTACATTTATACTTCCACACATTCACACGCTGCCAGCATTCAGCTATGAATACTGGATCACGCCCAAACCTGCTACCACACCCCGAATCCCTGGAACTGCCACCAAATCACATTTTCACTGCTACTTAATAAATCATTAAAGGTGCTGCATATCACCTTTCTTTAAAAGGAGGGATGGAGTGCATAAATGTGTAATTGTCTGCCTGTGTAGGACTCCACAAAGTCATTTCACTTTCACCAAAACCTTAAGTTTTAATTTTGGCTGTCTGAAAAAAAAAGTTTAAATGAGATAAATGGTATTAAATTCATGCAATTCCTGCACAACTTTATGCAAGGATTAGTGGTCATTTTTTAATGGTCCCATTTCCTTTTAGTAATCTTATTTCTCAAATGCACACTCCATCTTAGTTTTTGAGGAAAAACACAGTAATCCTTAGTAATTCAAACACAGACAAAGGTCAAAGCTAAGATAAAACTAAAACACCCTCACAATGGTTGTTGTAGATGGGTGAGTGAACAGGCCAGAATTTTATATGGAGATTTGCTGAGGACAGCAGCGTAGCTGCTTCAGATGATGTCACCTGCAACTGGGCTCGTCAAAGCTTCCATGTCCTTCACAGAGGAGACAATTATGCCTGTGTGAATGGCTGGGAAAAGCAGCCGCTGCAGGCTGGTGGCTACATGCCTTCTTATGGTTGTAAACAGAGTAATGAAGCACTGGTTAGTTTAACATTGAATTGCTTTGAGACAGTTTTCATTAGCTTCCTTTATCAGCTCTGAAATATCACTCCTGCACCACCAGGGTGGGGTCCACCTTCTCTAAGCAAGCTCAGAACTAGCCAGGCAAGTTGAAAATAACAGGAACACAAATTGAATTCCTTTGAAGCTCTTTGCTGTCATTTAGAAATACACTTGTATGTGTGTAGGCCTTTCTATGACAATAGCAAAAATCACCTGAACCCAAAGATTTAAAGCAAACCAGGTAATTCTCAAAATCTGCAAATACACTACCTTTCATGCATTGTCTTGCTTTAGGTGGAGATGTGTGTAAAGCTCTTTGTTTCGTGCTTGTGCAGATTTATGTTACTTTCCTTCTACTTTATAGAAAAGGGTTTCATGGTGAAGCTCTTACCAAACCAGATATTTTGTACAATTCAAAAAGCCTACCAGCAATTGTAAAGTTCATCAGTTAACCGTTTCTATATTGTGTGTAAACTAAAAGATGATGATGCTGAAAACCTGTGTAGGCCTAACTTTTTGCACATGGACAGCTAAACAAATGAACCAATCCACAATGACGTTGTTATCAATTAAATCTTACCATTTGAGTTAGCTACAAGCATTTTCTCCGTGTAAACATGCTGCATGCTGGCAGAGGTTGCATATTATTACACTTACATGCAAGTAATCAACTCTGCAGTACAGGGATTAAAGCTAAAGCTCTGCTGGTTTGTGCAGGGAAATTGAGAGGCTGACTACATATTTAAAGATATTTTTAACGCAGCTGGAGCAGCAATTATATCTGGCCTTCACCAAAATTAAAAACCTGCGAGAGAGACTTCACTGCAGAAATGAGACATTGGTAGGCAGCAGTGGATGTTACATTCCATCTTTTTCACTTTATGCCTACTGTAGGCATGTTGGCTTACCACCTCAAATGAAGGAGGTGGTAACCAAACAAAGCATTTAAAGAAAACTACCGTAACAATGCACGATAAATGCTTGAAAAAGGTCCTGGGCAGCTTCTATTTGGAGAATCGTTTTAAAGAGTCCCACAGTACAATGAGAAAGTGCATTTTTACCATCAAAAAACTCCAGAAGTGCTTTCATGCTCTGCCCATTCAGCCTGACGGGACCACCTACAGCACCAGACAAAGAGCTGAGAGCAGCATCTACTTTAGACATAATACTAGGCCAGAGAGGAGGGGGAAAAATAAAATTTTGACATCTTACAGCAAGACACAAATCCATCACTAGCAATGTTATTTTTTTATATATATATACACTCACACACACATATACATTCTGGACTACGCATGACAATAAAGGGCTGGTGGGTGGTGGGGGTTGCCATGGTGACCAGTAATAGAGGCAAAGAATTAAAGTCATAATCCGATCACAGCAGGATATAATGCTGGTCTGGTCGACCGAAAGATGCCAGGAGGAGGGGCAACAGAAAGAGACTCAGCATCTCGTGGCAGTCATCAAAGACTTGAGGATGAGGTTAAATTGCTACCGGCCCAAGAAATTAGGCAAGAATATTTTCTCTGTCTACAGTGCTCAAGAAATTTATTAGGCCACCACCAAATATAAGGTTTATGACACAACTGCCCTAATTTAACAGTACTGTTAATTAAAAAAAAAAAAAAAAAATTATACATACATACATACATACATACATACCTGTAATTGTTAATCCACCAGTATATGCAAGCTCTTTAAATGGAATTATATTTTTCATACTAAAATATACATTTTTATCTTTAATGCTACCAAATACATTTAAAATGTACTGTTACACTGAAAGGGGTAAAACTAGAAAAGCAAAAAATTATTTTTAGAAAGATATTAAGAAATTACAAATTGGTACATTTGAGTTTTCTTGATTTTGTGACACATTAGTTAAGTCCTATTCATCCTCACCACTGTAGCCCAAGCATGAGAAATACCAGTCTACCGACCACTGGGATCATTTTCCCTATTTCAACTTTTAAAACTCAGCCAAGCCCAAAGTAAGAAAGCATTAATTCCACAAGGAGTTGCTGATGGGAAATTAAGTGTATTTTATTATGGTGTGATGCATGAATTAGCCCAAAGCTAAGTTGAGACAAAAGGCTGGCTTCTGTTTAAATTTACTGGCCTGACTCCTACATTTTATCTAAATATGTTTATGAGGATAAAAACAGAAAATAATAAAATAAGGAATTTTCATTTTTCAAAAAGCGTTACAATTATCGTACTACAGTAGTACGATAATTGTAACGTTCTTTGAAGAGTCCCATGGTGGAGGACTCCCTTGTCCTCCACCATGTTTCCAAAGTCATACCCACACACACTATACAGACATACTATAAAAAAGGCCCAACTATTTCCAATACAATCCACTGTGATGTAGTTCAAACAGGTAAAGTACTACCAGGTTTATCTTAGTACCATGTGCTTCACTGATACTTGCACACATAAAAAAATATTTACAAACTCTACATAAATGTATTCTTATACAGACCGGTTACATATCAGTCAGAGCAAATGAACATTCAATATAACAATTTGAAACAAGTTTTTCACACCTCTACGTACATCTTTTCTAGATTCAGTTTAAGTACTAATAGCTTTGGTAATCAGTAAAACACATTTCTCAATTTAGGAAAGGAAGGAATTTTTACAGATAAATGAAACTTGCCATCACAATAAAATCAGGCATAAGAAACACTTACAGAAGAAAGATTAAATCACAATGTAAGACAATTTTAACAAACACCAAACGCTTAGTATCTGAGCTTTTGATCTCTTCTAATGAAAACAAATTAGTTTCTTCATTTCAATATTTGGTTATTTAGGATCACAGATCTATTCAAAGAGAAGAAAGAGATGCTAATATGCGCACATCTCAATATTTGTTTGATACTGAAATGATCATATGAATTCCAATAAAGAGTAAGTGCACATCCAACTTTTTTCACATTGTTTATTTAGAGGTAGGGCTGCACAAACCCTAAAGGAAGGGCAAGGTTCTCACAACCCGTGGAAAAGCCCTTAATTTTTTCCTAATCACTTCAACATAAACAAAGCTTATTTTGGCAACAGACTTCTCACCTCATGGTGCAACTTAATCCTGGAACAGGTAAAAGAGACTGGGCATGAGAATGATCACACCCCAGCTTCCAGCTTCACAAATCTTTTGCACAAATGCTAAAAACTTTAATAAAAAGATAGAATTGGATTGATTCTGGACTGAAATTATAGATAAATGCACAAACATACACAAACAATGCTTTTGATACCAACTGCTGCAAATGCCATCTTAGGACTATGAGGAATAAAAAATATAAAGCTCTTTGCCATAGTGATTCACAAAACATACAACTGATCTAATTTTGAAATGTTTACGATATTTATAATGAAGCTGCTGGCTTGTGTTGATACACTTTTAAGCATGCTGTAAAGCAAGAAAAAACAAATTCACCACATACTTTGCACAAGGTCAGCACTTGCAAAAACAAGGCACATGCCCATGCCTCTGTCGGGGCACAATGACTGGTTTACAGTCTGCGTGACGTGTGAAATCTGACCTTGCCCTGCTCCCAATTTTCCTTTATTATCATGATTCCTCTAATAAGGTTTTGGATATGTGTTGATATCCCACTCATTTTTCAGAAACCGTGCTTATGAAAACAAATGAGGGCATGCCAAATCCCTGTGGCATGCTGATAACAACTTTGCTGCTTCCTGCAGGTCAAGGGTCAGACAGCAGACTGCCCCATCGTAACCAGAGGGAAAGGTTAGGAAACAGAAGGCCTCAGCTAGGGAATTGCAATGGTTAAATATATTGTAAAGTAATTTAACTCTCAGTTCCATCTAACAACCTTTAGACTAATTTCAGTGAATTTCCAGCAAATTTTAGCCAAAGTTAGCCAAAGATTATGGAGAATTATGTTATACACATCACCGGCATCTAGCATAACACAGATTTTCCAAAAACTAATCACTGGTCCAAGGGCCAAGGCACAAAATCTTCAGTCACCTCTCCTCTCTGCTGATACTTTTGAATTGCTCCATTCACACCTACCACGACAGATCTTACTGAAGTGCAAAATGTGTCAAACTATATGTGGTGAGAGCATAGCCAGAGAAATGTTCCCTTTTAATTACTGCTTTAATTAAAAAAAAAAAAAATGATGGCACAGGAGTAATTTTAAAGCCTCTTCTTCTAATCTGGTTGTCAGGCTTTATTTGTAGATATTCCGGTGTTGCTTTGAATGAGTCATCCTTTTCAGGACTGGAAACACTGACACAACAGACATGCTGAATCTAATACGAGGTGTCTAATTCAATGTGGATCATCACACACAGCAAATAAACTCTGACATCATTAATGTGGGTCTGGTTAAGTAATGACCGCAAACATCTCATAACAGATTCTAAAAATGATAACTTACAATCAGAAGACGAAATTACGCTAATTAAATATTAAATATGGAATCTAAGGTCCATGCTCCAGAATCCAGGCCCATGTTATTGTTGCCATTGTTTGTACTGACAACATATCAGCATACAGGGAAAGCAGACAAGGATTCTACACATCACATTATTTTAATACGAGTCTGTTAAAACAGGTTTAAACACACAATAATTTTTTTGTATTTTTTGTTAAACAAAAACTTGTGATTAAAAATGTTTTACCCCCCCCCCCAAAAAAAAAAAAAATCTAAAAATTTTAAACTCAAACATTGAAATGAATGCTACACATGAATTAGAGCCACATAAATTTAAAAAAACAAAACAATTATCACTGCACTCATAATTATGTCAAATATATTAAATGTGTTTCAACAGGAAAATAACAAAAGCATGTACTTTACACTTGTTTTTACTTCACTACAAACATTTTAAATATCTTCAAAAATAAATAAAAACAAAATGAATATTTAAAAAATACAATATAATTCACTCAAAAGTAAAAACTGCCCAGAGAGTAAGCTAACTTGGTGAAAGTTTGTGCTCACAAAGTGCTTCTTGTTTTTTAATGCATGTGTTTTCTGCCCAGTGTTTGCCCCCTTTTTTTTATTAATGTGGCTGCAGGTCTATTTCTTTGTTTTCCTATATGCAACTTCCCAAACAACAACAAATAAATATTGCAGACATTGTTAAAAGCCTTTATGAAAACTGCTTTGTCTTTTTTGTAGTGCATAGAAGAAAAACAAAAGATATGATTTCGTCCAATTAACCAACAAAATAAGGAGAAAATGTACCCTGAGATAGCACACTCCTCTGTGATAGAGGCAGAGTTAGGCCTAGACTGCAGTGTCACTGAACCATGTGTTGTTGACATAGGAATCTCATTTCTGTGTCAAACATGGGTCAGCGACACAAAGGCTAGCCCTAAAAACTGTGTGTGTTACAGCCAGCCACCATCTGCAGTTTTCAGGCCAGATAGAAGATAACAGGTTAGGTAAACACACCATTCAATACAGAGTGGAAGGCACTTTGACTCTGCACTTAACTATTTACAGCTCTCAAATACAAGACTTTATTTCACAGTGGGTGACCAATCAACACAGAAAGATTTAACAAAGGCATTGTCCACGTTTAGTGTTTAAATCTGCAGCAAAAAAAAGTGAAAGACTAACACCTCATGAATATGCAGATTGAGTCAAACAGCTGCCATATGATGCCAGCAGGTGGTGGAACTTCATTTGCACTTTGGTGCCTTCAGCAGGATTTAATCCAAGGCTGCACTTTAGGTGCAAGACATCTAAACACAGGAGGGGTGTTTGACAAGCAAAGAAGCTGTTTTATTGTTCAAGTAACTGCCTGCTACTCCTCATCCAAATTGAAGATGTGATGCAGAGGTGAGCCACTACTCCTCCAGCAATTAGATATCATAACAGCTAGAATTTCAGTTTTTCAGTTTTTTGTTTTGCATTTTCATCTGCTGATGCATTTTTTTGCGATTAATCAGATAGGATAGGGTAAGGGTACATAATGACATCCTCAAAGGATTTAATGAAAATGTATAAAGCTAACGGTTATTTTTCAACAAATACTCATTCGAGTATCATGTATTTTGCTTCAAAGGCAACTATTTGTGGTATGTACTGGCATAGCTGATGACAGTTTGTTATCAAAATTGCTTCCAGCGAAAATAAAGACTATCCAATCCAAAGCTGAACAACGATTGATAATGTACCTTTGGACCATTGCAACACCCTCATTCCTTTCTTTTTCAGCGATTCTGTTATAGATTTGCTGTGTGTAGGATCACTGTCCTGTTGCATGAGCCAATTCTCATCAATAACTGTCAGTAGTTATAGGTATAAAGCAGAGTTCAGAGACTAAGTGTCCATGTCTAGTGGCTCCAAAACGAGACCAAATTACCACTCCTTCACCACAGACGGTATGAGGTCTTTGATAAGCTAATATGTGTCATGTTTGGCTTTCACCAAATGTGGTATTGTACGTTAAGGGCAAATAACCCTATCTTCAGTTGCAGTGTTGTAACCAAAGATAACACTGCGACCCAAATTCAATGCCATCACATTACTGTGGTGGAATACACAAACCTCACTTTGGTTTAGGTAAAAAAAAAAAACAAAAAAAAAACACCCCTGCTAAGCTGACATGTAAAGTGAAGTAAAACTGAAAATCACCATCCTTAATGTCTCTCTAACTATAATATTAAAACATGCGTCACACTTTTTAGATTAGAGAAAAAACAAACAAACATGAAGTGCCAGATGAATGGATTCCAGTGCTAACATAGTCATGGGTCCCTAACGTGGTGACTGCAAGCTAAACATGCATCTTCCATATCAGCACAGCAACATCTATACATTTCAACATAACCTTAAAACAAAATCTGATTCACAAATAAAAACAGATCACTTCATAGAAAAAACATCTGTCCCCATTAACTATAGAGAGTCTCTTGACATAAATAAGGTGGCAGCTTGCTATGCAAACAGAGCTATTTGTGACTGTCTGAGTCCTATTTGAGATTATGCAGGCAGTTGGATGATAGAAGTTAAGTTACATCCACATCCTATTTGTGGCTTCTGTTCTACATTTAGACCATTCATTTTTGGCTGAGTCCTTAACTGGACAGATCTGTACAGTGAACAGGAAAAGGCATACATATCAAGCAGTGGTACACTGCTGGTAAAATTAAAGGACTGGGAAAGAAAACTACCTAGGGGGGAAAAAAAGGAGCAATGCAAAGTGCGCCAGAGCAAGACAGTGCCAACAACTGAGCCAATAACATTTTTCTAAGGGTGTGGTTTGCATGTAAGCTACTCTATGATTACATCCAATTTATTCTGTGTAACCATCTAATTTTTATGCTGTATAATGGAGGAGGAGAAGGAGAATTTGGGAAATCCGGTTCTTGTTTAAAAAAAAAACAAAAAAAAAAAAACATGTTGACATGTGGTGCATGCAGACTGCACAGCACAAGGCTCTTTGCATCGGTGCAGATGCATCTGGCAGAAATGTGCTGACTCCTGAGGTTGTGATATAGATAACTGAGGTCTTCCAGGAGTGCTGCGGCCAGTCAGGAATCTATTTTGAGGCAAGTTGAGCTTAAGTGTAGGCTATGCTTAGCATAGCCTTGGAATGGAAGAGCCTTCTGTCTAGAAGGAGGTCATGATGGCCAAACACTGGAAGTGTTATCTGGGCTACACTCAAATTAGTGTGATACAGGGCAGTCCGTCACCACGACAAAGTCAGTTACTAAAGATAATTTGACTTCCTGATATTGTGGTCCTGCTGCAGTGAGCATGTAAGGCCTGCTGTGGAACTTTTCCTAACAAATACATAGAGCTATGTATTTTAAGTAAAATGTGCCTTAAAATCTAATTCTATGTCTTCAAACTGCTCGTTTCTCCAACCAAAATCCTAAGATATTCAATTTACAAACTTACAATACAAAACATTTACTGACATTTGTGAAGCTAAAATACTCAAATAGTTTTTTGACACAGCATACCAAATATATCACTTCTAGTTTGGAACTTGCAGAAGGCATTTTGTCATTATTTTTTGACATTGTAGATACTAACCAAGGACTATAATCTTAGTGAAGTGCAGCACTTTTAACAGTCTGTTATCACAGCACTTTATCACACAGGATTAAGTGCTTTGTGATAACCTAAATGGCACCACTTTAAAGTCATGCAGGCTGTCAGCTCGAGTAATTTTTATACAGTAAGATCATGAAGTACAAATGATGAAGGTCACTTATGTTACATGATAATGAATTGAGTCTATCCAAAGCTTGCCTCTGTCTCTTGTTGGGATCACATACCTCTTCCCATCTAATGCTGCAGGCCAAGTAGGTGTTATTCATAGCGTAACTTGGCCAGTATTTACACATTTTGGCTACTGCTTAAAAAGACAAGAGGCATGTGCAGAGATGTAATACAGTCCTATGAAAGCCTCCATCAAGCCCTTTCTTTAATAAAAGCATTTAAATAGAATGACAATGAAAAAGTGTGCGGAATCCACACAAGGCAAAAGAAGAACTCTTTGATCTAGACAGAGCCAAAAAAGTAAACCAGGTCCTCCAGACGGATATTAATCTCCTACAGTTGTTAATCTCAGCAATAAACACTATTCTTCCCTTGTTTGTGGAATACTGTGTAAATAACAAATTGAATCACATCACTGTACCAAGAAATACTGTTTTCTATGACATGTGCCTGTTGTAAATGTTACTGACATTTTGTGTTTTGTTAAATCAAGTAATATGAAAAGGTTCTTGCTGTATTCCGTTTTCAGTTGAAAGTCAGAAATCCCGAGTTCTGAGTCGGAATCTTCCACTGGAATGCCTCCTCAACTCAGATTACCCACCAGACCCCAACTTCACATTCCAACATGGTAGCAGTGCACATAAACAATAGTAAAGCTTTAAATCTTGTAAGATGTAACACCACTATTGTGCATTTACTAATTACTAACCTATACACAGAGCACTGACCTGTGGATGTGCTGCAACTGTGTTTAAGTGAAGGGAAAAAGGTGATTGATGAATTTCTCCCTAGCAAGGTAGAAAACCTGTTTTGGGGGTATTAATACTGTTACTGCAACATGGTCACTTCAGGAGTGATGTCACTTGTATCTCCGACATCCAACTTCTGATGTAAACGGAGTGCAGCAAGAAGTGTGCATCAGGACTGCTTCATTCAGTGATACAGCTCAATATTCGGCTTGCAATGGTTATTCAGCAACAGTAAAATATTGAGGCAAACTTTCATTTTGCCACCATTCTCAGTTTCACAGTCTACTGAATAAGTTGTTTAGTAAAGTCATTTTTAACATTTTTGAAAATGAAAAAAACAACAACAACAACAAGACAAAAAAATGGCCATGAATAAATATTTCCCTCACACTTCCCTGAAGCCTGAGGCAGTGGCTTCGAATTGCTTTCTCTTTCTGAGTCAGTCTATTAATGCACAAGACAAATATACTGCCACTTTAACTTAAAGTTAAGCTACTATTATAGTTATAGCAGAGGATCAATTCTAGTTTTATATGTATCACAGTTCATACCCTTTTATGATCTTACAAATGGGAGAAATGTAGGTGATACTTTTGGTTTAAAATTTTAATAAACACATTGTCAAACTGGTTTTTAATCATCTGCAGAATAAAATACATAAATTTAATTTCAAGATGAAATTAAAGTGTTTGTACAGGCTCCCTCATAAATTTTAAAGTTCAATTTAAAGTTTTAGGTAATAGCTTTCAGAGCTCATCATGGTCAGATGGTTTCCTATTTTTTTTTACTTTTAAATCTGTACGTAATTACAGTGTCTCTGAGGTGAACTGATTAATGCTGTTCATAGAACCTCAGTCCAGGTTAGAGACGGAGGGAAATTGTGCTTTTGAGATTGTAGCTCAAAAGCTATAAAACTTCCATTGGACTTAAGATCTGTACTGATCACCCAGTCCCAGGGTTAACATTTGAAACTTAACCAGCAGTGATGGGTTAAAAAAAAAAAAAAGAAGTTACACTGGACAATTTACTAGAATGGGAGAAAAAAAGAACGCAGGTAAAGACCAACACACTCTTAAACCCACACACAAACACATCTAAACGACTGTGGGTCAACAGCTACATCCTGACAGACTCTCACAGTTCAGTGGATGTGAACAAAGCGCGAGGTCTGCAGAGGCTTTAAACTGAGGGGCTGTGTTTAGTTGGTGCTGCCATGGGCGACGAACACGAATCTAAATGTCCTGAGCGCCAACTGGTCCTCTGCCAGTAACCTACTGGCCCTGCCCTTGTTACAGTGTCCAAAAACCTGTTAAAACTTCACTCAAAAAATTCATGTCTTTGCACTTCAACTATAAACTTTTGGACAGATAAACCTTTAGCTTTTATGTAGCATACAAAAACATGAGTTGCTTTTAAACACAGAAAATAGGTATGTTAAGGTTAGCCAACTAATGCTTCAGCTAACTGTTTAACAACAGACACAAATTGATATTTTACATGTAGCTACATGCTTTTCCCCCTTTGTTGTTTTTTTTACAATTTTTCGACTGAGCCCTTTTCCCCCCCTCTCCGATGAAAGACACTAATCTCTATTTGCATTGTAAACCTCGGCTCACACAGCTTTTGTCAGCTGAGCTGAAGCCCATTCTGGTCAATAATATAAGATATCTGCTCTAATCATGCAGCTCATTTTAACAAGATTGTTCCACCACAGTTAGTCCTGTCTCTACAGCTGGCTTGTGAGCCACAACCTGAGGCTTAGCCTTACCCACTTATACCAGTTGCTGCATGCCTACACTTGATTACATTAAAGCATGGCTGTAACTTAAGTCTTAAGAGGTTTAGGGACCCATTTAATTTCATTATCGTCATTGTTATGGCCTTCAGCTGAGCATCAGAGACAACAAGTCTTTACAGGGGAAATGAGGAGGTAAATTTCAAGGTGAGATGTGGCATGGCTTTTGATTTTGCAAGCTCCTCCACTTTATGTTATTAAGTGGTTAATGCACAAGCTAAGCTCTTACAGCAGATATAAACAAAGTCAAAGATACTTCTCTCTCACTTTGATCCCCAGTGCTAAGCTGTCAGCACATTAAAAACAATGATTCTGCTACATACACTAATAACAACCACAGCAGGCAGGTTCAGCAAGTCCTCACTGCAAGCCTTTCGGCCCCTCCCATCAATGCACACCTACCATTTAAAACAGACTGTTATGACATAATGGGCTGTTCAAATAAACCAGGTACAGTACAATTAATATAATGTAGTCAGGGAGGGATACGACTGTGCAACTGTTTCACAATACACCCTCTACTGCCACCATTTTTCTGCACGAGTAAACACTGACAAGCAAATGTTCTCGGCTTTGAGTTCCTTTGTAGAAGTCTGACAGCGCAAGATGGCCTTTTTTATATAAACATAAAGTTTTGGCCTTAAACTGTTAAATTACCTTAAGAAGTCCTTTTAGTCCTTAAAACCAACCCTGTATAAAACAGAACCATGAAAACTGTTGGTCTGCAAGATGAGTTCAGCTATTTTTCCATGATGTCTACATATGAGGCGTTTTTGTTGACACACACCTAACCAAATATCCATAGGCTTGTTGGGTTTAGCAGAGAGAAAAAACAAAAACGAAACCGTCATGCCCAATTTGAAGCATCTATGCACATGCATTTGTCACTAGAAAACCCATTACAGATGAAAACTGATCTTCAGTAAAACTCTGTGGTAACAGAATTACATTTAGAGGCATCATTATGAGAAAGCTCAATTATGCTTTTCAGGGTACATTTACCAAATAACCAGTCTCACATATGGCAAACTGAAGTACAGTTTACTAAGATCAGAGCTGTAATTTTAGCTGGTGGAACCACAACACAAAACATTCACCTCTTCCTAAGTGAATGGTTGTCTACACTTTCACTGCAATTTGCATGCTCCTATAGCGACTCTCTCTGACAATGCAAATCATTTTAAAAATACACTTGCATCCAATTTGGACAGGCGTGCGTTTTACTTTCATATGAAACTGGCATATCATAATTCTGCTACCTTACACTCATGTATGAGGTGTGAATCAATATGAATTATTACATTAGACAGGTGATTTTTTGTAATCAGATACGTTGACTTCATGTGTACGCTAATAGGAGAAAGGGTTTTCTATTCTATGTAGACCCCCTCCATTTCATCTTGTGGGGTAATTTATTGTCATCATCAAAGTAGATTATGGTTCGGATAACAATTTGGCAAAAAAAAAACAGTCGCTACTTTATGATTTGTGATGGTGATAATTAACTGAAAGAGTGTAGGGTGAACAGAAGTTAACCAACTTGCAGAGAAGAATATTAAACACTCTTAAGAGGTAAAATAGTGTTCAGCGGAAAAAAGCTAATCAGATTTAAAAGAAATGCATTATTAAAATTGATTAATGATGACCATTACCTCCACTGACCTTTGACCTAACTGACGCGCACACAACTGACACCACAGTTCGTTCATTCCTAGATGCATATTTCCGGACTTTTGATTTCTTCAGGACTGTTTGGCTATTGCATCACACAGTCTCACAACGTATCACTGTATAACCATACTGTCATTATAGTGGTAGCATTATAGGAGCTGCTCCATTCCTAACCTTACATCCCTGCAAACATCAAAGGTAATCAAAACATTTCTAAAACTCTTAACAAAAACCCAAAGTGCCTGCAGCAAAACAACACTACAAATCACACCACAGAATCGAGACAAACAGCAAAACTTTACAGTAAGGCAGCGCAGGGCCGTTATATTACTTAGTGCAACCAACTGTGCAGCCCCAGAGGGACAAACAGGAAAGCCCCAGCAGAGTAGACTCCAGGTGGGGAGAGACAACTGACCGCATTACAGGCTCCACAGGGGAGAAGTGGCACTCGATCCACTTAGACTGGGACGGCAACATGCTGCTTGTTCTGGGAACTGTTTTGTAATTAACTGGGCAGGTCCAGGCAGTTGCCTGTTTTGCTTTCATCCTTCCATTAAAACCACTAAATGTCTATCTTTGCAAAGGCAAATTTTTCAGGAGTTATTTGGCAACAAATAACAGGCGGTACAAAACAGAACATCTCCAGAATCACTAGTTTCTGTTGGAAAATGTCCTACCATAAAAACTGTGTTCGAAACCAACACTTGAGACCAATTCAACCCCTGTTTTACATGGAGTAGCAACAGCATAAAATAAATTATTCCCCTCATAAATGGGATACTGGGGAATGGTATCCGGAAGCTCAGCACAAACATAATCATCACAAATAATGACGAGGCACTTGTGTGTCTTTAAGGTTGAACAAGGAACACAGGCGAGCAGCTGAATATGAGGATACCAAAAAAAAAAAAGAAAAAACAGATATGAGAAACTATACTGCCATTATGAGTCATTTTTATAATTACTATGGATACGGACAGACTGGAGGGGAGAGAAAGAGATTGGTTTCCCCATTATGTCACTGTCAGTGCCACTTCACCATCTGGGTGTGAGCGGCCTTCTTCAGCATGAATACAGCCGCCCACATCAAGTGCATGAAATTAGAGGTGAAGCAGCCTGTCCGTTTGGTGAATTGATTGGAACAGTACTGAATCGCTGAGAGCCGTGACTGAGCTGTCCACTGAATGTCTACAAACAAAGAGCAGGCTTGACAGCGTTATAGGCCCACTGCCCTTTTCCTTGGAACCTGACTGTCAGTGAAGCTCTTCTTTCATCGATCCACTGTCTCTGCAGGAGGCTTTGATGAGACGCCAGACCGTTGGACGAAGACAGGCCGACTGGCTCTCTCCCACCTTCTCCATCTGTTTCCTTTTCTATGATAGAGAGAGCCGCTGCAAAAAGATATCGTCACTCCTCCCAGCATGCACGCTACAGAGGATGGCCCGTGAATGTGTGCGCGCGTGCGCGTACCTGTGCAATGGGCGTGATGCTCTATGTTTGTGAGCCCCCAACACAAAACCTGCTCATTCAAACTGAGGTGAGAAACAATTGCGCCGCAAACATGTCCTGAAAGCCGGTAACAGCAACGTCACGACGCGGAATATTTTCCAGGTCAAAGAGTGTTTGGCGAACACAAGATGATGCTGATGACCTGCAGGTGTTTGCGAGGCCCGCTGCACTGACTGACAGGTGGCACCGGGCAATTAATGTTGCTACGCATTTGGGAGTTAATGGAAACATTTAAATAGTCTTTAGCGCCTTACCTCAATGCCACACGGACAGAGCTTTCATCCTGTCCCGTTGTCATGATTCCTTATGCAACAGCAGGTAGAAGAAAAAATAATAATAATAGTGCGGATTTATCTGCGTTGGCTACTAGCTCCGGCAAAAAAAAGGAGTGCGCACTATACTCCCGCTGGCGAGCGGATCACCTCGACTTCAGCGCCGCCATTAAAAAATAAAAAATAAAACCCACAACAACCTATCTTAACGGTGTTTAAACCATGATATCGGGGAAGAGCCGCGGTGGTGTGCCCGCGTGCTGCGTCTACGTACGCTGCATCTCTGCGCAACTTGGCCCTGATGCTCCGACTCGAACCCGTCTGCACACTGCCACTCCGGCTGCTGGTGAGCCAATGGCGCGCGCGTACGCGTTCATTGGTTCAAACACACTCGCACATGTGCGCGCGCCCCTCGGTGCCTCGCCGTTCCTCTCTCCGCTCCGTTTAGACACTGGGAGGGATCCGCAGTGCGTCAGCAAGCCACGCCCTCTCCGGGGAGTGAGGCGATAGTAAGAATCACTGTATTATTTTTCCCCCCAGTATATTGGAGGAGTACCAAAATCTGCATTTCCACATTAATAAAAAGCGCTCGTGACACAGTCCAGAATGAATCTGTAGCCCAAAATGTACATTTTCCAGACAGTTATCATCGTTTTATGATAGAAAATGTTGGGACAATATTAATTTAATTTTAAAACATTTTTTTTCTGTGCGTCTTAGAGAAATCACAGCACCATGAACCGCTTTACAGCATCAGCCATTTGGCTTTCAGGCATGAAGTCATGTCAGCAACGGTAGAGAATCTACCAGCAGCCTTCTGATAGCAGTAACCTTGGACTACCACAAGCTTCTTTTACACAAATGAAAGTTTCGATAGCTTAGCAGGTAGATAGTTGGACTTTCATGTGACTACAAAAGATGGGCAAACACGAGTCTCTATAAGAAATCCTAAATGACATCAGTACATATTTCGAATTCAATTTAATACCATATCAAAACGTTTGTTTTAAGCAATTTTACAATATCATTTAAATTACCAAATAAATAAATGGCAATATTCTATTGTTTATTATTTAATATACTCTGTAATCATCCCATTAAAAAAAAAAGCAATCATTTAGTTTACAGATAACAAATATATGAATCCATGTTCCCAGTAGCAATAAATATAAAAAAGTCACTAAAATTGCACTGGCAGATAATCTATTTTTTAAGCTCACATATAAAATAAAGGGTTTTTTGTTGTTTTTTTCTTTTGTTTTTCTTTTGCTCCCTGCTAACGTTCATCGCGACTATTTATTCTCTTTAGTTGTTTTTTACTGCCATCTTGTGGATTGGATAATCACAGTGCCACACGAAGGAACTGTAGGGGCCAACACTGCATTTATGTTTCTTTGAAAGAGTGGAACACATCTGGTCACAATGGAAATCAAATCCTACGACTGCACAGAAATAACTGACCTGATGTGTAATTTGCACCCCTTCTCTAATATAAACATAACCTGACGTCTACAGAGCCAAAACTGTGACTCAGCAAACCTTAAGACCAGGTCAGGATTCGATATCCCGTGGCTGCATTGTTAGATTTTGGATCATATGCAAGTCTTTTTTTTCATACATTTTTATTTTTTCTACAGTGTCAGATTGTTTACAAAAACTCATCCTAATGAATTTAATGCCACCTTCCCACCCCACAAACACCTGTAAAAGTATTATATAGTTACTCTATTACATATTTTATATTTATATATTTACAAGTTCTTTAATTGAAATAAACTTCCCATCTTATCTACAACATGTTCTAGTTTTTATCCCTTTCTCATGCCATAACGAAAAATTGTCTTTACCCGACCAAAATCTGGATTGTTCCAAATGTTTTAGTTTACCTGGGATAAGTGAAGACTTTTAACACAACCAATTAAATACAAAACATCCTGAATGTTCATCACCTGGTTTGCCACAAAACAGAAATGACCCAGTGACTACTGATTTTTTCCATCAACTCAACATTTACCAGCAGTTTCAAGATCAGGGTCTCCTTGTGACCAAAAACACCAAAACACCATCCCAACTTTGCATTAAGTATTTCACCTAAAAATGGGCTAGAAATCAACCACTGTTATTATGTTAAAAATCATATGTGATTCTCCTTTGCCAACATTAAAGTGGCCTGAGATTTAAAGCAGGAGTGCACACACACTTTAAGACTGTGGGTGCCGGTTTAGTTCACTGGGATGAGCAGGGGACCATATGACATAATGCAACGTGTACACTAATGTCAAATGGACTCTGAACAGTTCAAAGATCACTCACAACAGTAATAAAAACTATAAACTATATAAAACCGTACAAGAAACACATAAAAAGACCAAAGCTGCCTTTCCCCACTCTCCCAAATTACACAGAGCACATTCATGTGGACATGGACAGTCAGAAGGATCTTTTATATTATTAGCTTTAACTATGTAGGTCCTCTAGAGTAGGTAGGGGGCATCCCATGGTTTTCTGGGCCACCCTCGGGAGCGCCTTGTTTTGTGCCACTGTACAAGAGGAAAACCACACACAGAAGTAATATATTAAAATACTCTGTGGAGCAGCAGTAGGACACCAACAGCCTCTGGGAGATGTTCTTCCTCAGGATCTTTGGGAAAGTCTCTGTTATTCTTTGTTTCAGTGTTGTGAGCACTTCAACAATTTTTCATGCCGTCTTAGACTCTTAGAAATGATGTCATGTTACCATCTTCAATTACATTTGAGCAACACTCAAATGACCTTTTCACACAAAAACTGACTGACTTCACAGATCAGGCTCTTTTGACAAGTTTATTTATCAAATATGACATTGGTGAAAAGAAAACAAAACACACATATATTGTAACTCTGCAAACAGTTAACTTTTCATATACAAAATGCTGATCCATTTATCCATAAAATTCATTTATGGCCTTTTAACCTGAAATGCTTTCCCCTCGAAGCTGTCAAGACAATCAGCTCTGTTCACCTGAGGAAAAACTCTGTCTCATATAAAGGTGGTAGTGTCATGAGTCTATTCTTTTCCCCCAGCACAAGAGGGAAATCCATTCATTTCAAACAAAAGCAGAATGGACCTTTAACTACAGATCACGTAGTTTTAGGTATCAAGCACTTTCATGTTTCCATGTGGAGGTTTTGTACAATTTCCAAATACATCTTAGCCTGTGCTTGATGTACAAATGAAAATAAAAATAAGGCCGCATGAAAAATATTTAATGAAAAATCAATATTTGTAAATGCCAGCAGTGCCAATAAAGCAAACTGGTACTTATCAAAGTATCCCAGTGTAAAAAGGACATTCTGTACAAAAGCCCTCTGTGGGACGTTGTTCTTGGTCACCATTATCTCAGCTGCAACAACAAAGATATGAAATTGAACATTTTGAACATCAAAAAGGCATTTTTCTTTGTACAGTAACATAACATCAAAGTTTGTAGCACTTTAATACCTCGATGCATTACTTACAGTTATATAGGCTATGGCACTGTCTGACTCCACGGCTCCATAGTTTGCTTGGCTGAATTCCAAATCATGCTAAAAAAACAACAACTTGCTATAGCAATCTGGCACGTAGGAAACATTTTATTTATCACTTAATTTTATTATTTATTGAAAAAATAAAAGACTTTAAAGTGCAAACTCACCCACTTTCTAGTTGACAACAGAAACACGTGATTAGTATTTTTGACACCAGCTTTGATTGGAGGACTAACCCCATGTTAATGATTTCGAAAAGATGTGCAAACGTCCAAGTATGGCAGAAATCAGTGAAAGCAGTTTCACAGATCTTCAAATTCTCAAATCCTTATCATTTCACCACAATCAGATTTCTGCCCGTATCTCGTTTTTGTAGTTTATAAAAGATGGATGGTCAGACGGAAATCACGCAACTTAATGGAATTAAATATGTGAGGGTAAACGATGAGTCAGCAACCAACTGTGTGGTTAAAACAACAACAACAAAAGGCTTGTTTCTAAAAGGTTTCTCAACAAGAAAATGGAAATATTTCACTCATTTTCATTGTGGTCTGATCAGTTTGTAAAACAAGGATTTTCTGATCCCAGCAACACTGTCACAGATTAACTGTGCCCACAGCAATACTGCGTAGACACCAGTCAGTATTCCCTTTTTATTAGTGCATAAATGACGATGAGAAATAAGGAGGATATTCAAAAGTAAGAAATGCAAAGCAACACGATTTCCAGGTGAGATAAAGGCAGAACTAAAAAGAAATTTGAAAAAGTTGCTTAAATGAAAGAAAGCACCAGTTAAAGTCAACCCCAGGGGAGCTCTAGCCTGCGTTTGGTCCCATTCGATCACACCCACCAGAGGGAACCGTGAATACCTTTTCCTCCCCGCAAGAGCAGCCATCCCAGGAAAACCAAAGGACAGAGTGGAAAGCGAAATCATCCCAGTCTACTCTACATCTGAGGCGTCGTTGTCAGAGGGGAGGTAGTTGCTGCCTTTTACCCGGATGTATTGGACATGACGATTGCTGTTGGGTGAAGGCTCTCCACAGGAGCAGAGCTGACCTGCGAACAGGTTCTCAATCTCTTCCAGCTGTAGGCCCTTTGTCTCTGGGAGGCAGCCCAGTACAAAGATGAGACCCAGCATGGCCAGGCCCGTGTACAAGAAGAACGCACCTGGAATACAGGGATTTTGGAAATTAGGCTCAAAACTATGAAGTTCTTGGCTGTAAATTAAACTTGATAAAGTTGTGTGAATTGTTTATTTAAATATTTAAATAGGAAAAAACACCTAATAAACAAATTCAATTCCTCTAAATAACCTTAAAATAACCTTAAAAAGCTATGCACACTGCTCAGAAAACTTAAACACAGCATCAAGTTAAGCTTGCAGGATATTGATGTGGTCAGTTAAGTAGCAGAGGGGGTTATTCATCAGTTTCAGCTTCTTTGGGGTTAATAAAATTAACATCAGGTGCACTAGAGGGGCAACAATGAGACTACCCCCAAAACAGGAATGGTTTTACAAGTCGAGACCACTGACATTTTCCCTCCTCATCTTTTCTGACTGTTTTTTCACTTGTTTTGCATTTGGCCAGGGTCAGCATCACTACTGGCAGCATGAGATCATATCTGGACCCTATAGAGGTTGCAAGAGGTAGTCTAGCTCCTCTAGGATGGCAAATCAATACGTGCTAATGCGGAAGGTTTGCTGTGTCTCACAGCAGTCTCGAGAGCACAGAGGAGATTCCAGGAGTCAGGCAGTTACTCTAAAAGAGCTGGACAAGGCTGAGAAGGTCCTTCAGTAGGACCCATCAGCAGGACCACTATTTGTTCCTGGCGGGATGGAAACTGCCAGAGCTACAAAATGACCACCAGCCAATCACTGGTGTAAATGTCTGACCAAACAACCAGAAACAGACCTTATGAGGGTGGCCTGAAGGCCCAATGTCCTCTAGTGGGCGCTGTGCTCACTGTCTGGTACCATGGAGTCTAAGGCTACTTTCACACTGCAGGCGAAATAGCTGGAATGAAGATCGGGAAAATGGACCAGGCTGCCGCATCATTTTTTTCACTTTTTCAGGAGGTGTCTTTGAATAATTTTCATTTCCATCAAACAACTCGGGATGCTTACGTTCCAAACACATTACCCAGTCCATATCATTTTTTCCTTGGAGGTCTGATCCTTTAACTTTTTTTAAAGAAGTATTTAACCCAATTAACCACAACTCAACCAGCAATAAAAATGTCTGTCCCTTTCTTTTTTTTTGCCAAGTTTTATACTTTTAGCGTTTCCAGTTACTTAATACCCTAAAACACTTTAGCTGCTATCTTAATGCAGTCTTACCATAATAAGTAAGAAACTCTGCAACATGGAGAAACGTCAGAGACACCAAGACATTGAAGATCCAGTTCACTCCAGCTGAACAGGCGTTGCCAGTACTGCGCGCCCAAAGTGGGTAGATCTCAGAGTTCACTGTCCAAGGCATGGGGCCCATACCTGTAACGTGTATTGTATGCATTATTTTATCACATTAGACATGTGTCAACGACATATTAGCTGTTGGTTAGCCTTCACGATTAGGATAACACTGATAACATTCAAAGAGGTTGAGTATGAAGAAGCATTTTCCTACATCTTGAAAATTTGTTCTATTTCCATAGCTCGTTTCTTAGTGTCACATTACAACGCATTAAAAAGTGATGATTTTGTTTTCGAATTTGCAAATGTTTGAATAGACATGATTTGGTATAAAAGATGGACCCAGACTGTTTGAAAAGTGATGCTAAGGTGGAAGCGCCTTTTATAACGAAGGAATTTATAAGGCAACTTTTAAATGAGATCATGTGTTTTCAGAAAAGTCATTTTCAGATGGGGCGACTCATCGGTAGATGGTTTATTATTCGAACGACAGGCTGTTCATCACAAGTTTTCAGCCAATAAGACAGCAATGCAACAGTCAGGCCTAGTGCTCACTCCTCAGCTTTATAATGCCACTTCACTGACTGTCACACAGTAGCCATATCCATCATTTATACTGTCCAAGTTACCTCACAGTCAAACTAAATTAGGGGAATAGACTCAGCACGTTTAGGTTCAGCTGCAATAAGATGGGGATGGCTATGAACTGAGAAATAATAATTTAAACAACAAAATAAAAACAAATACAAAAAAAAAACAAGAAGAAATTAATTTTAAACCTGGAGCAAAGAACGCAAGGTAGAGGATGAGGCCAAAAAGAACAATCCAGGAGTAAGACGAAGGACAGTAGTTGTACGCCCAAATTGGATTGTCGCTTGCTTCTGTTCCACTGGAACACCTGGATTAAAAACAAAAATAATAATAATAAAAAACAGAAACCATATTGTACTTCATAAAGCCACCCTACTGTTTTACATTTAGATTTTATTTAATTAAACATAATGTTATCAAATGTTTTACTTACTTTATTTTCATTGCATTTAGATTTTTACTTATTTTGCTTCTTTGATTTACTAAATTTTGGGATTGAATACTTGTTTCATTTTCCTTTTATTGAGCTAATCATCTCAACTTTGGGGGTAAATAACACAGATTAGCTTAAAAGTATTTGAAAAACAATCTATTACAGTGCAGGTCATAGACAGCATTGTAATATTTCAAGCACTACTTTTAGTAGTATTTTAAAACTGGACCTTCAAATAATGTTCACAGACACATGAACTGAAGGTCAGGAAGAGACGTGCTCTCACACTCTCAGATACGCAACTCAAGCTTAAAACACACAACACATCAGCACACCTATGACGTAACACTGGATCCTGTTAATGTGACACAGACAGGAAGCTATAAAACTCCACCCTTCTGTTCCTTCTAACAATTGTCTTACAACAAAGAGGATCATTCAAGTTAATAATGGAGAGTTTTATCTGCATCTGTTCTGTGTTTTGTTAACATTATATATGTAAAAGATGTCTGTTGATGGCATTGCAAGACATCCCTGTGGTTTTTTTGGTTTTTTACCTTGAAAATGATTGCATTAGTGAATAAGTTGAGATGATATTATGCAGGTTTTCCATGAGTTTGTTAGCACTATTATTTCACTACTTCTTTATGCACTTTTGATATCATCCATATTTCCATCCATCCACTTAGCAGTCATATCCAAGAAAGAAATCACTGGAACATCTTTTCGGACCTTTACATTTTTTGTGAGCTAATGCATACACCTTCCCTTTATACAAAAACAAAAGACCCCAAATATCTGACCTTCCCCAGGCTGCATGATCCGTGGATGACTGATTGACAGGAACACAGGAAGAGTCGTACACGTTGGTGCCATTTTCAAGGAAACAAAATCCACAATCTGGATCCAGCATGCAGCCTTCACAAGACCTGCAGGACAGAGATGAATGCAAAAGCTTTCACAAAAGACAGCACCAAATCTACTGAGCGGCAGAGATCAGGCCTTTAAAGATTAAGCAAATACAGCTATTGTTGGAGGTAGGAGGAAGAGTGAGGGGTTAAAAATCACCAGAGATGCATACACGCACTCCAAGAATGAAAGTTAGCGAAATCATTGTCACAACAGTGAAGAAATACCAAGATAAGCATCACCACTGAGCCACAAAATACATAATACAACCAAATGTTGAACGACAACATAGTGTAAACTGACAGGAAGTCGAACTGCCTGCATGCTATGTTGCAATACAAAAACAAATAAAAATTAGTGCAGTGTGATTTTTTTTTCTTCTTACCCATATGTCCTGCAGGTTGAGTTTTGGGGGTCTAATGGGTGGAGGGTTATAGGAGGAGAGTTCTGGGCAGATAGCAAGAACCCAACTGCCAACAGAGCCAGACTCAGACCAGTTCCTGCATCGGAAACATGAGACAAACACACTGAGAAAGACGGCAGGGGTGTCTGCAGAAACAAGCAGTTCATTTTCATATACCTGAATAATATCATTGACCAAATATAATACTATTACCATAAAAACACATTAGTTTTACTTTAGAAGTCAGTCTGGTTGCAAAAGTCCCAGAGATGTTTACATGAAAATGACCCCAGTCCTGCCCACTGTAAACACTTTTGGCCTTAGCTACAGTAAGAACACATTTCTATATTTTTATTTTTGATTTGTGACAAATTGTGTTAAATTAACTTAACACAAACACCCCCCCCCCAAACTTAAAAAAAAATGCATCTATCAATCAAGTAATCTCTATAATTACAAACCTAAAAGACTGCCCAGGGTCAGCTTCCTGCGACCCACTTTCTCAACAAGCCAGACTCCCAACAAGGTGAACACAAAGTTGGTAGCTGAAGTTGCTGCGGCCAACCATATTGCCTGTTTATCATCACGCACCCCAGCCATCTGCACAATGGTTGCACTGTAGTACCTAGGATACAGCACAGGACAGATTTACAGAAAACACACTTGCTCTGATGTAGCGCTTGAGGTTTTACAGCAATGGTTAGCATTGTCATGCGGTCTGAAACTGAACAAAACAAAAAGTCGGCCTACATGACGGTGTTTATCCCAGACAACTGCTGAAACATCTGGAGCCCACAACCAACGATGAGAGCCCTACGAGTCGGCGAGTGCCTGAGGATACGGAAAATAACAGGCCCACCTAAAAATAACCAGGAAAAAAAAAAGAAAACACACAGTGTGATTAAGCACGCGCACATAACACCTGCTATGTTTCCCTTTTCCTAGACATCGTTTACCTCCATTTAAATCTTTCTCTTCTTCCTCAATGCTGGCTCTGATGGTGTCATACTCCTCATCAATGTTCTGGCCTCCTCTGATCTGGCTGAGAACCTGATGAGCCTCTAGGCTTCGGCCTTTTTGGAGGAGCCAACGGGGGCTCTCGGGCAGAAAAATAAAGCCGAAGAACTGCAGCACAGAAGGAAGGCAGGAAAGGCCCAACATGTACCTAAAGCATGGAGAAGATGCAGCTTCTTGGAATCTGAAAACTCTGGTGCCCTTATTGGCATTCACGGCAAAGATCCAAATAATGGTAAAAAAGGGATAAATCAAATTTAACCAAACTAAACTAAAGCCCTTAGCACAGGTGAGAGAGCATCAAAGCTGCGTACCTCCAGCCGTCTTGTCTCACGTAGCTGAAAGCCCCATCAATCACACTGGCAATGAACTGGCCACCAGTGATAAAAAGGGAATTGATAGTGACCAGCTGACCTCGCAGGTGAGGAGGGGAAACTTCTGCGATGTACACAGGAACAGTCATGGAAGCAATGCCTAAAGGCAAGGAGAGGAACAGTTTCATGCTAATGCACAACAGATGCATTCCCACAGACAATTCATATTACATCCTAACTCTGCCGTATAATTCAGAGCTCTGTGTTTGAATAAGGCAAATATTGAATAATGAGAGTCAAACAAAGGGTTCCTTATAAGGAGCAAAATCATAATGGTGACTTTACCTTGATACAAGCTGTAGTGTTAAATAAAAATAACTTACCTATGCCCAAACCAACTGTAATTCTGCCAACAAGGAGGACCACCTTGTCTGGGGCAAGACTCAAGATGATGCCACCGACAGTGAAGATAAAGCTGGCCACAAGGATACAGATCCTGCGGCCCAGCCACCCGTTCAGGTAGCCTCCACTCAGGGCAGAGAGCGCCGCAGCTCCCACAGTACTGGAAACCAGCAGCTCCTGCCACAGAGCATTCAGGTTCATCTCCTTCTTGAGGAGAATCATGGCTCCAGAAACCACTCCAGTGTCATACCCAAAGAGGAATCCCCCCAAGGCAGAGAAAAACGCCAACAAATAGACAAAAAGCGGCTTGGGGGCATCCCGGTCTGGGAGATTCTCATCCACATGCCTAGATGGAGGTCCTATGAGACTCCGCTCTCCATCGTCCCCGGCTTTCTGTCTCCTGCTGGCCATGAGGTTGCTCATGTGCTCCAAGCTGTACTCATCATAGCTGCTGGACATAAGAGAAACCAGAGGTTAAGCTAACCAGGGGTTGCAGGTCACCACTTTATTAAATCAGCCAGGTGAGATACTTCTGTGAGGAAGTGGCGGTGACGTGTACATGGATGCAGTCATGTCCCATTAAAGCAGATTACAAATCATAATCATTTTTTGTTGTTGTCGTTTTCCCCTCAACAAAATAATAGCAATATTTTCAGTGCAAGACGTTCAGCTAACCTCTAAGTTAAATTCCAAACCTTGGGTGTGTTTTTAGGTGTCCAGCTCGAAAAAGCAACAGGAAAGAAAGCACCACGTCGTGATTTTAGCAGCTATACTAGCTAACTTTGATGACGACATGTCGTGACTAATTCCTGTGGTTAACCGAGCGCCAGATTCTGCTGTGTCGCATATTTCGGAGTCGCGTCGTGGGAAAGCTGCTTAAACAGTGTAGGTTGATGACTTTAAGCTGACTTTAGATGTTTTGTTCACCACTGACAGCGCTACTGCTTTGCTCTGCGTGCAGCCATGTTTGTGCGTGAGGTCACGTGCCCACCCGGCTACAAAAACAATGTTGTTTCTTTTTTTTCAAACAGAGAGTTTACGATCTTCCTACAGCACCGTGCCAAACTCCATCCAAAATGTCATTTTTAACGAATTTGTGCTCAGCGGAGACTTTTGTGCACGTAAAACCAGAGTTGACAGCACATGTATTGTCTACTCGAAAATTCGGCAGAGATGTGAGTGAACAATTTTCATTCAGATCACTTTTCCCCATCTATTTTTCATTACTTTCATGAGTATTTCCGAATGTAACTTCTACTTCATTTATTCTTATAATGCTAAAAGTACGGAATGGTAAGTGACCCTTATGCCCCTCGTCCCCATAAGTCATCTGTTTGCAATAAAGTCAAATAAGTCGCATTACTGGACTTTAGCCTAGGTCACCTTAACTATCTGTGAAAAAAAAAACCATACCTCTAAAAAAGCTGCTTTCCTCCAGCGCACAGTGCTGCTGTGGATGTGTTCTTCAACAAACAGGAAGTCTGTTATGTGGATCATATGATATTATCCCTGAAAAAAAAAAAGTAAACACGCCCATTTGAACTGTAAAATGTAACCCAACTGGTTCTTTTTATGGTAGTCGTGATTAATGAGCCAACACAGCAGGAATTTGCACTGGCCACAAAACATGGCAAAGATTTCAACTGTGAGCACTTTTTTATGCGCTATCAGTAAGTTTGGGCAGATTTAGATGGATACGTTTCGCGAAGGTAAATATTAACTGTTGCTTAGCTACTTTCGTTTTTGTTTTCTTATGTATTTTTACCCCCCAAAATATGATTAACATTCTTTTTTTAATCAAACAGACACTTGACAGATAAAGACACGTTTTCCACTGGGCTTTCCTACATATAAATTGTGCAAAGTTGGGTGATTGTGGCTCAAGAGTTGGGCGTTCGCCTTGTAATCGGAAGGTTGCCGGTTCGAGCCCCGGCTCGGACAGTCTCGGTCATTGTGTCCTTGGGCAAGACACTTCACCTGTTTCCTACTGGTGGTGGTCAGAGGGCCCGGTGGCGCCAGTGTGCCCGGTGTCCTTAGGGACTAGTAAAGCGCTATACAAATACAGGCCAAAAAGCAAAACCCATCTAAACCGTGGTCTAATGTATACTTTAAAACGCATAAAACATTCTTGTGTCCTAAAATAAAATTTCATGACTACAATCTTTAAACAACAAGTAAACCGGAGGTTTTTTTTTTCTTTATTTATTTAAGTAGTCTTCAGGAATAGTTCTGAATGATTAAAAAAAAAAAAAACGGCTGAAAAGTGAAGATATTTAGGCATATCACTGGTGGTTGGGGGGTTGTACCCAATGCTGAATACAGGAAAAATAAGATATGACCACTATGTCAAGCTGATATTCTGTGCTCACCGACTGTCATCCAATCCTCAAATCAGATGGTGCTCTCCTTGCCAGGGAACAGCTGGACCTGAACCACAGCTTCTAGGGACACTGGAAGTACCTACACTATAACATACTTTGTACTTATGCTATACAACTTAAACAACATAGTTTTATCAATGATTTCTTGTTTTAAGCCTCACACTCATTTACTTTCCTCTCTGTGGGAGAAAAGGGTCCACCCAATATCTCAAAAAAAGTGCAAAGGTAGACAGCATAGTATGGTAAACAATATATATTTTATTCTATATGTCAATGGAAAATTGTATTTAGTAGTCAGTATAATCTTTTAGTGATATAAGTTTGCTTATGGTAGGATGCTGTTTGTAGTTATTTGGTAGTGACAGGATGTGTGATTTTTAGCAGGCTTGGTTCACCCCCACATCCTGGGAGCATGGGAGAGGTCGTACCTTGTTTTATTGTTTTAACGTAGCTATGTCTGTTTTAGTCTAAGTGCCTTAACTGCTGGACTTCCTCACCGTGCCATCTAGGGTGGGGGAGACTACCCTCTTTATGACCAAGGATGTACCTTTTGTGCTTTCATGTTTTATGACCCTTTGATCAGCAGGACACACACACACACACACACACACACACACTGAAGTATAAATAAAGACCGGGGCAGTTTCTTAGTGCGAGTCTCAGTCTGGAGGCTGCCCTTGCTAGCAAGAAGTTCTGTGTGTTTCTCTTCTCTGAGTCTTTACTGAAGAAGTGTTTTAGAATATTTTCCCTAACACTATATATCTATATATTTTTCATAGCTGCTTTTATTATTATATTATCATGATCAGAAACTAATCCCACAATATCATTTGCATTGGTAAGTTAAACTGCATAAAGAAATTATTATTTACAATGCTGCAGTCTGTTCCATGCAGCTACATTTTCAATAGAATTCACTGGAGAGCAACCTGTTGAAATGATCCCATATCCATCCATCAGTCTACCCATCCATCCATCTTCTTCTCCTTATTTGGGGCCAGGTTGCAGGGGCAGCAGCCTAAGGAGAGAAGCCTTGACTTCCCTCTCACCAGCCTTCTCCTCCAGCTTATCCCAAGGAACACCAAGGCATTCGCAGGCCAGCCACCCTTCAGAGAAAGCTAATTTCTGCCTCTTGTATCTGTGATCTCAATCTTTTGGTCACTACCCAAAGCTCAGGACCATAGGTGAGAGTAAGGACGTAGCTCAACCAGCTAAATCAAGAACTTTGCTTTTACACTCAGCAGCAACTGCATCATTGTAGCCACAGCATAAATCTGTCTGTTTATCTTCCACACCCAGCAGTCATCAACAAGACTCTGAGCTGCTTAAACTCCTCCACTTGGGACCGTAACTCATCCCTGACCCGGAGTGGGCACAACATCCTTTTCCAGCTGAGGACCATGGCCTCAGACTTGGAGCCGATTCTCATTCCTGCCACTTTACACTCAGCTGCGAACTGCTACAGTGCGAGCTGGAGGTCGCCGCCTTACTATACCTTTAGGCGCCCCAAGTCTGTCCAGCATCCACCCCCGCCACATGACTTGGATCAGGTGATCAGTTGAGAGCTCAGCACCTCTCTTCACACAAGTATCCAGAACATATGGCCGCAGATCTGATGATACAAAATTGATCATCGACCTGCAGCCTAGGGTCTCTTATTGCCATGTGCAATTATAGACGCCCTTTTGTTTGAACATGGTGTTTGTTATGGACAATTTGTGGTTTGCACAGAAGTCTAGTAATAGAACATTGCTTTGGTTCACATCTGGCAGGCTGTTCCTCCCAATCACGCGCCTGCGGGTCTCACTGTTGTTGCTCACATGAGCGTTGAAGTCTCCCAGTAAGACGACAGCATCCTCAGGCACACCACCTAGAGGCTCCAAGAAGGCCAGGTACTCTGAACCATCGTTTGGTGCACGGGCGCAGACGACAGCCAGGACCCATTCTCCAATTCAAAGGTGCAGGGAACAAACCCAGGAAAAACTCCAACTTATAGGCAGCAAGCCAAGCGGATGCTAAAATATTCTGACCAAACTGTTTCCAATTTTGCACATTAGGTACAAAGCAACACTGAGAAAGTTTTTACTTTGGAAGCCAAATCATATTGCAAAAAAAACAGCAATACAGTGTAACTCTAACAAGTGGGGATGCGTGCATTGATACAAATATTGAAAGTACTGATCCCAGCATTGATATTGCTCCTGTTTCATGAAAAAGCAGCCACGTCTGTGCAAACACCGGTCCTTTCAGCCACCCTTTGCTCCACCCTCACCTCCTCCTCCCTGTGGTTTGTTGCTGTGGAGTCACATGACTTAGGTGCACCTGGTGTCCAGATATTTATAGCTGTAAATGAAAACACTGCAAACAGCAATGCCTGTAGGAATTTCTCTACTATGACTTTATTGAGTCACAACTAGACAACAGTGGCAGTACAGATTAAAAGTACACAGTTTTACTGTTGTTTACGTTCAGTGATGCCATCTAGTATTGTTAATTCTATGTGAGGCTGCTGCTGTGGTGGGATTTTTGAGTTGAGGGGGGGCATTCCACAAAATATTTCTGACCGGGAGCTCGGAACTTCCGACTTATTCAGGAACACAGCATTAGAAAAACAAAAATATCGATCATATTACCTATCATCGATTCAATACCAATACAAGCTTTGGTATCGATCCGCCACTTCTAGTATACAGGGGTGATTACTTTGGGAGGACACCTAATTTAGAGATTAACTGAAATAATTTAAAAACTACTTTAGAGTTTGCTTTAGTGTGGGAATTTTCCTCCATCATACACAGCAAATGTCAGTACCAGGTCAAGCTGCATTGTTGTAAATCTGTAAATCAGCAACTGGCATTAGACGCAGAGTGGGAGGGCTAACTCAAGCCACTCGTTAGCTTGTAAAAGTGTAGCTTGAAGTAAACAACAAAACAACAAAAAACCCGTTGGGGGGTAACGTAAGTGCCGTTGACTTGGCTCTCTGTCTGACTCGCTTCCCCTGTCAGAGAGAAAGTCGGATTCTCTCTGACTCTATTTTCAGCTTCCTCTTCTGTAAGCGGGGAGTTTTTACTGCCTGCAGTCATATGATGCGATCGTAGGAAAGCAGGAACACGCCTTTCAGAGAGGACTCGCTTCGTTTTCACATCCAAGCAACATAAAGTCACCGACTCCGCAAAGAGGAACTTATTCTCTGCCACAGGAAAGTTAGCCGAGGACTGTGATGTCGGAACCGAAACTCCGCGACACTGACCGCTTCCCTTGTAGCAACAGCCACTTATAGCTTTCTGTAGCTACTGTATTATTATGCAACACAGCAATTCAGTAATGATTTGTAAAGACATGAGTAACTACAGTGGATTTTCAGTGAGTTATTTATACGCTAACGCTGCGCTCAGTGTGGCCGCTCGAAGGCCGTTGTCGGTTCAGAGAGAGCGCAGTGATTGATTTCAATGCACGTCAAGTCGTCGTCAGCTGGAACAGGGCGCTTTAAAGACCATGGTTAACAAAGAGGAGCTGGAAGAAAGGCTGAAAAAACTTTTGGTGAGGCTGAAAACTCCCCAGGAAGACAGGCAACTGTGCACGCTGATTCAAATCATCCAGGATCTGCTTTTCCTGGCGCACACCGACTATGGTAGGAAGCACATTGTTTCAGCGTGTGCATCATCACGCTGCTCATAAACAGCCATCATTTCCTTTTGGCATTTTTGCATTGCCTTATGAGAATTAGGTCAGATTAAAAAAAATCAAGTAGTATTTGCCCAGTGTGAAATGTGATATGGCATTCAATAATTTTGCATGATCGTTTTTATGGTTTTATTTATTTCAGACCACAATGTAATTCACTGAGCTCTTTAAAAAAAACAAAAACAAACAAACTCTGCTCCTTTTGTGCATTTTTTCCCTTCCATCCTTCCATCTTCTAGTCTATTGATGCTGTATTTCTTTGTTCATATGTCCTACTTTAAGGTTTGTTATACAGCAGGTTAATGATTTAGCTGTTTTTACAGAGTAATTTCCCAGTTTTGGCGATAAATAAAGCATATCTTATCTTAAATACAAAACATAATGTCTTTGGGGTCATACTAAGGCCATTATAGTTTACTTAAGACTAGGCGTGAAAACACATTCAAGTTACCTGAAATCAAATTTAAAATGAGATTTACTTAGATTAGTAGATTTTAAGCACAGACTTGTACCTGCACAGTAAAGTCCTGCTGTAATGCTGCCTTGTTATGCACATTTAAAAACAGGAATGAGGGTAAAAGACCCAGTCACTTTATTCAAAACTAATGGGACTCATCGTGTCTTCTTATCTCTTGTTCCATGCTGCAGCAGCTGAACTGTTTGAAGACAAAGATGTCCACGTGCCCCTCGTGCTGGTTCTGTCTACCCACATCAGCAGCAGAGGAGTCCAGCAGGTAATGAATGACACAACGAAAATTAGCCATTATAATGGCAGGTGGTGCTATCTGTGTGAGGTAAGGTGAGGTGTGTTCAGCAGCATCACTCGCTCTTTGTTGTTGACAAAATCATCTGTGGACTGACGCGCCTACACAAAATCTAGCATGTCTTGTGACTGCTGTGTAATGCTAATTATCAGAGGTAAGACTACATATTGAAGCAAACTGAAAGTGAGATTGTAAGATTCATATTTTCTCAGTACTGTAATGTGTATGCTTGAGATCAGAATCATTACTTTTCATTGGTTTATTGTAATGACTCATTCCCGTCATTTTAATAAATTGTTTGTTCTTCCTTTTCACAGGCTGGCTGGTCATTGCTGTGTCAGCTGATTGAAATATGCCCCACTACACTGGACCAGCTAACCAGACCTTTGGATGAAGCCCAAGAGTGGGAGGTAGAGGGAGTGCACCAGTAAGTGAAGACTCTCTGGCAGCTGTGGGCTTTATGCAGCACCACTCATTTAAATGAATGACTATCATGATGGCTCATGCCACACGAAGGTACATGAAATATATAGGCGTGGTCAAGACAACCTGCTCAAGTTCAAACCAAGCATTAATTTTGGGAGGAAAGGTGATTGGAGTGACTTTGAACGTTGCATGTTGTTGCTGTTGGTTCCAGATGGGCTGGGCTGAGTAATTCATAAACTGCTGGGTTTTTCCCCTCAGAACAATCTCTAGGGTTTACAGAGAGTGGTTCAAAGAGAAAATGTCCAGTGAACGGCAGTTCTGTGGGCAAAAACCCCTTGTTGATACCAGAGGTCAGAGGACAATAGTCAGACTTTATAGTAAGGCAACAGTAACTCCAATAACCACTTGTCACTATCAAGTTTTGCAGTAGAACATCTCTGAATGTTCCTCTGAGATGCACAGCAGAGATGCACAACATGTTGATCATTGAAACAGCTACAGGGGCAGCAGACCACACTGGGTGTCACTCCTGTCAACCAAGAACAGGAAACTAATGCTACGGTTCAAACAGTCTCGTCAAAATTGGACGACAGAAAAACTGGAAAAACGTTACCTGCTCTCATGTGGCTTGATTTCTGTTGTGATGTTCAAATGTGAGGGTCAGAGTTTGGGATAAACTGCATGAATGCATGGATCCATCCTGCCTTGTAGCAAGTGTTCAGGCTGATAGTGACGAAATGGTACCAACAGAACCACTTAAACGTCATTAAAAAGCCACAGCGTAACAGAGTATAGTTGCTGATCATGTTCATCCCCTTATGACCAGTGTATCCATCATTTTTAACACAACTGTGCACCATGTATAAGATCATCATCCCAATCTGGTTTCTTGAACATGACAATGCCTATGCTGACCTTTAAATGACCTCCACAGTCACCAGTTCTCAGTCTGGTAGGGCTCCTCTGGGATGTGGTCGAATAGGAGATTCGAGTCATGGTAAATCTCGAGGCAAAAAGGAGACTAACCCCTTCAATTTTTACTCCACTTTAGTAAAATTCTCAATTCTGATTTTAGAAAAATGAATGTGGACCATACTGAATTGAATTTCTTTGAATCTGAGGCACATTTCCTTTTAGGTTTATAGAATCAAGTTTATAGAATTTGATTCAGATTATTTGACACCAGCTTTAGCTGCTATGACCCTATTTACACGTGCCAATTTCTATTAATTAATTAATTCTCCATGTCAGGCATTTGTGTTAGCGGCAATGCTTACACAATTTTAGAATAACACAACAGACAGCCATTTTTCATTTAATAATCAAATGATCAAGTTAGTATTTAGGGTGAAGTAGTTAAAACAATATATATCATAAAATAAGTTTTAATTCAGTTAATTTTTGCAAAGGTTTGGTCTTTCAATGGAGATGAAAAAAAATGACCAAATCTATTTGGCGACAGCTTTGGTGAAGTTTTTGCTTGTTGTATGTTTTTCAGGCAGATCCTTAAGGTGCTATCTCAGTACAGCGCAGATTGTCGAGTGACCATGGTTGCACTCAGAGCCTTGGCCCTGCTGCTCAGATCAGGTATGAATACACCGAAGATCCTTCCTGCTACAGATGGCACTGCAAAAGCCTTATTTGTCATTTAAGACTCTTTAATGTGAGCAAGTTAACCACCTTGTTTTTCTTTCAGTGATTTGTTTGCCTGCACGGTCACACTCCTTTCTACTCTGATGTGTAGCTGAGTGATTTGAGGCTTCTTAGAAATGCAGAGTTTCAGCTAATTCAAGCATTTGCATACCCAGCAACAATGGAACAAATATTTCCTGCTTCTAAAAATGTTTGTATAATCTAATAATAATATCTGTGCTTGTCAGAAGAATTTCACCACTTATCCAACATGCATTCATGAAAAAAAACATTTTCTGATAACATAGCTAACCCATACATTGTAATAAGAGGAGCGGTCAATAGAGTAAAAATTCTGAAATGTTTTTAATCTGCAGGTTTAGGGTTTTTGCTTTTTGTTTGAGCTGGTTGGGTATAAAACAAGACGGGGAGTTTAACGAGAGGCTCGGATAAGATAATCGAAGCAGAAAATAATCTCAGTTTGGTGACTGGCTGCAAACAGATATTCATTGTACTTGACATTTTATCTCTCATACATAGCCAAGATTCCTCTGCTGCTACTGGATGAGGAGGAGGACGTGTTTGGCCTTGTGGTGTACGCCATGAAGGCGTTTCCTACAAGCGAAGAAGTGCAACTCCAAGGCTGCACAGCTCTGCAGCTGCTTCTGGAGGAAGGTGGGTAGATACACACCCCAACCTCGTAGCGTGTGGATTTATTATGAACTTAAATGTGTAGTCTACACTGTCTTTGTGTTTCTAGCTTGGTATGTGTCTTACACTGATCAGTGACACTGCCTGACTTTTATTTTAGAAAAGAGATTAAACTAATTTAACAACTATGCTCTACGTCATGCGAGTGTAATGCTTGTTAAATACAGCGTGCAGTCATTGTCTTTGTGACCTGAGGGTGGTTCCAAGTCGGAATGTGAATGCCTAAAGAAAAGTGAAATAAAGAGCCGCAGCGAGAGTCCTGGGGGGAATGGTATTTAACATTTGCTATTTTAACCCGTTAAATTCTCGAGGAAACACTTTGTAAAGTTGTGCCTTTCCTGTCTTCCTGCTTACGTTTCTTCAGTTGGACTTTCTCGTTCTTATTTGCCTTAGTGATGCAGGCTTCTCTCTTACATCATCATCGTCACTGCTTTTTGGGACACACCTTTCATAAATCTCACTGTGATTTTGCATTTGTGTGTATTTCTTGCAGTGTTTCCAGTCTGTAATGACTTTTTCTGAATTCTTACCAGAATTTGTTTACTTTTAGTCAGTCTACACTTCTTAAGGTACACCTGTTCAGCTACTTATTAATCTAATAATCAATGCAGAAGAGCACACATCCTGCAGTTTCAATCACATAATGTCACCGTATTCAATTACTAATGTGCTAATGTGAGGATGTTGACATGTTAGCTTGTTTATACATATTAATGGAGACATGACAAAAGAGAAACATGGTGCACAGAAGAATAAAACCTTGAATAAAGTTAACAAAAAAAGAAAAAGAACATACAGATACATCTATGTACTTCTATTTTAATGTCGAATGTTACTGAAGATTAGCTTGTGTACATTTGGAACACAACTTTTGGCATATAGTCATCGATACAGCATGTCTAATTGAGCTTTTTGTTAGCTTCACATTAACATTTTCTTCTGTGTGTTGGTGAACAGCAGCCGTATATCTTTACTGCGTCTGTGTTTGCAGTCAGCGATGAGCACCTTGTGGAGTTTGTGGAGAACCAGGATCATGCTGTGGTTCTGGCAGCTCTCCAGAGGTTTCCGGACTACTGGGAGATGCAGCTGCAGGCTTTAAAAGTGCTGCTTCCTCTGACTCACCCTGGTAAGTCCTGATGACATCACAGTGATCTTTATGATGGCCATAGAGTAAAGAAAAAAAACCCCGTGTTATTCTTACTGCACAATCCAAAAAAAGTGCTGTGTGTTGGTTCTTATAAAACGTTATGCCTGATCTGTGTAGCTGAGTCTTAGTTTGAATAGAGAGATTTGGTGTAGTTGTCCTTTGTGTGTGGCTGTGTGGTTTCCCTCGGCTAATGTCATCTTCTTTTTGCTTTGCTGAAGTCACAGTGGTAACAAACACAGGTTATGAAACAAGCTCATAAAACCTCGCATGGTCCATTTGTAGATGGACCATCAGACCGTGATGTCACTGCAATGCTTTTTAGGGACTCTTGATTTAATTTCCATTATCCCTCTAATGCCATTACATAGGAGTAAAATAAGTGTCCTTCTGAGAACTTGTGGGACAGGATAGCCGTGCATGTTTGGAAAGAAAAACATCAAATTGTCATTGTGAGAAAACATAGCAGCTCATTCAGTGAAGACTCTCTGAAGTATATTTCCCAGTAAAACATGTTACGAATGCAGCAGATAATTGAATTGGAGACTTCCTACAGTTCCATGAAATGTATTTTAATTATCAGGATGTGGGAAGTCCGAATCCTGTTTTTAGGATTACAAAGATTGCATTATTATTATTATAACACTGTTTAAAAGAGACTTTTGTTATGCTGCCAGGAAGTCCAGGAGAATGGTGGAAAGTACCAGTAACAGTCCGAGTGAGTCAAAAAAAAGGACAGAGAGCTGAAAATAGGAACAAAATATATATTAATGATTAAACTTAAATAATCCTTAACCTGATTAAGTGGAGTCAGCTGCAAATTGTCGTACCTGCTGTAAGGCAGGGGAGATTAGGCAACATCACAAATGAGCCTGGAAGGGCCGTAACTCATTCAGTACCTTTTATAAATATGACTTATAAGTAGATGTACTTTAAGCTACTCCATCTACTACTCTTAGAGTGAAGTGGAAGATGGATCAGCTATGCTCCCATCTCAGCCGTTTCAGTTATTCTTGGCTTGTATTGAGAAGCTGCAGTTAATATTTTTGAGAGAGAAATGAACCGATCGCACTTCAGAGATGTTCTCTGAAATACGCAGGACTGTACAGAAGATGGTGCGTTACTTTTATGCATAATCTAATTTTGAGCTGATTCAGATCTGAATGATTTCTGTATGGAATATGTAAAAAAAATTTAAATAATTTTGTTGTTGGTCGAGTATGTAAATCTTATTTATAGCCAGTATGTAAGTGTCTTATACTACTCATTACAGTTTTGTGCTATTTGTAATTCAGCAGTACTCAAAGACTCAGGTGGAGTTGCGTACTTGTCTTTTGCAGGCAGTAACGTGGAGGTGTTGATGTCAGGGGGCACTCGGTGCTACAGCACCATCATCGCTGCCATGGATGCTTTCCCTGAGGTGGAGGAGCTGCAGGAGAAGGCCTGCTGCCTGTTCAAAAGGTTTACTTCAGGTCAGAGCGAGTGGAAAAGGAGAAGAATCATATTTTAATCATATTTTTATGGCCTTCTTCTTCCTCTAATGTAATTTAGTACTGACATTGTTTTTGTGGATGCAGATTTGTTTTGTGCACTTTTGTGTTTCACTTCAAATGCAGAATATTAATTTGTGTATTATCATAGCTGATAAGAGCTATTGAATTAGACTCATAAGACTTTTGAATTACATCCACGTAGACATTTTACATACTATATTATATACTGGTTAATTAGGTAAATTAGTCTTTCAGTAACATTTCTCAGTGATCGCTGAGCTCATTCTCCCACTCACTGTTTTGTTTGCTGTTGTTTTATCAGCAGTTTTTGTGCCTCAATTAAATGGCACAGCTGACGAAAGTGAAAGTAAAAGTAAATGAAGAGTGAGAGCAGAACTAAACAGAGTGGTAACTCAAGCATCTGGAACTTCCACTGTCCCACCTGCCGACTGTAGAAACATTAATTATCTATCTATCTATCTATCTATCTATCTATCTATCTATCTATCTATCTATCTATCTATCTATCTATCTATCTATCTATCTATCTATCTATCTATCTATCTATCTATCTATCTATCTATCTATCTATCTATCTATCTATCTATCTATCTATCTATCTATCTATCTATCTATCTATCTATCTATCTATCTATCTATCTATCTATCTATCTATCTATCTATCTATCTATCTATCTCAATTTCTGAGCCAACAGTGAACATTATTAAGTATCATTGTTGTTAACTATACAAACTAAATAAAATTAAAAAAACAGTGTTAAATGGGTCCAGCTCTCAGATGTACAGTTAATAAATAACTCATGAATAACACTAGTAATGATAACACTGTTTGTTGAATCCTCACTGTCAACACAGCAGTGTTTGGATTTCATTCGTTCGGATAAACTAACGTGTTTTTTCAGATGACAGATGAAGATTGAGGAGAGTTATCAAAGTAATCAGAGTATTAATTCTGGGTGCTCGGCTTATGGTGTCTTGCAGAGAGTTACAACGACATCCTGGTGAGGAATGGTGTCCACAGAGTCGCAGTCAGAGCCTGTCAGACTTTCCCTAACAACCCCAAGCTGCAAGCCGCTGCTCTGTCCTGCCTGGCTAACCTCAGTGAGGACCCACATTCACAAACTATATTTAATGGACGTGTGATGGTCTTAAACTCAACATCAATATATAGTGATGTTGCACATTTTTTGAAATATTGGAGTTCAGAAGCAGCACATTTTCCATATAACCGTGATGTTTGCTTAGTTATTTCACTAAAGTCTTCAAGCCCTGCATCTGTTTTTAAGCAGATGTAGACGCAGACGAATAACCCAAAGCAGTTGCCAAGCTTTGTGGTAAAAACCAGATGATACTAAAATGCAACTGTCTCTTGACCTTTCTCCATTCTGCAAAAATGACACAGTGATTGACACAGACTTTGTCCTTTTTGTTAGCTGCAACCATCGTGCAGAACAAGGCGGTGGCCGAGCAGGGTCTGGAGGAAGGAGAGGAGGAGGAGAACAGGGGTAACGGGCAGGTGGAGGACATGGAGCTGAGCTGGATGAGGGAATGCTTTACTGCACTGGAGCTCCACGCAGATGAGCCAGATGTTCAGGTCTGTCTAACGTTTGGCTTTCGAGTTTTACATGGTACTCCTGAAGACTTGAACTTATTTAAAAATCACTTGTACCGTCTCAGGAAGCTGCGTGCTGGGCCATTCACAGTCTGTTTCTGCACGGAGCTGCACTGAACCATCTAGAAGAAGAGCAGGATGAAAGGTGACACAGTGACATCTCCACACGTGCGTTCATAGCCGTTGAATCTGTGCGAGAACTGAATGTAATGATGGCGTTTGGGTATTTGCTCCACAGGACTCCTGTTTATAGACAGCTGATGGCGGCCATGCTGCTTCACTTTGCGTCTCCCAATGTGTTTAACGCTGCTACCAGCGCCATCGCCACACTCATCGCAAACAACAGTGAGTCTCACGTTTCCACACGGTGTGCAGAGATGCAGTTATGATCAACATCTGTTTGTTTGTCTGTGCTGAAACTGCCGCCTGCAGCCTGTAATAAAAGCTTATGCTACAGATGCTATGTATATATCTCTATATAATATAAAAACACTGCTGTTTTGGCTGTTGCCACGGTAACCGGTTTGCTTTGTTTGCAGGTAAGATGCGCTCTTTGCTGCTGTCAAGTGGCCTTCATGTGAATTTGGTGGAGATGATGAAGAGACATTCAGACTCAGCCGAGGTTTCCATCAGTGCCTGCAAACTGTTAAACCTGCTGTTCCAGGGAAGGTGCGAACGAAGACGGTTCACATTCTACGATGAAAAAATTCAGACACACTGAGGAGAGCATTTAGTGTTTCTCACAAGCTTTGAAACTAGTCTCCCTGTATTTGTAGGGCCGCCAGTCTGGATGAGTTGACCATGGCCATGAACCAGATCCTCAGCACCATGAAGTTTCATAACTTTAATCCCGAGGTTCAGCTGGAGGCTCTGCAAGCCAGCTTGGTCTTCCTTTGCCCGGGTACGCTCTTGTTTTCTTTTCTCACTTCCGTTCCCAGCAGCTACGTGTTCTTTGTGTGGTGTTTGTGCGCAGAGGTGACCTGCCAAACAAAAGTTAATGGTCGCACAAGTAAAGTTTTTTTTCCCATCTTCTCCAACAGGGCAGCTTATTTACCGCACTAAGCTTCGTCCCAGAGGAAGATGGAGAATATAATTTATGAGTATTATTTTGACTAGTACTAAGTCACAGTGTAATGTGAAATGAGCTGCTCATAATGAGGAAATCGCATCTATTCGCTAATTTTGCAGCCCTCAGAGCATATCAGCTATTTTTGTTATGGAATTTTGCTACATGTGCTCTTTAATTTAAGGGACTTTTCACATCTGAGAGTCTAAACCACGGTTCCTGTTTTTGTTCTCTTGTGTATATCTGATCCAGTTCATTTTGGTTTCACATTGCAGTTATGCAAAGGCGGTAAGACCTTTATATGACGAACGTGCATGGTTCATTGTATTTGATTGCTTGGCAAACAAGTGTGTATCTATTGTAAGTCCTTTTTGGCAAGTAGCCTGGCTCAGTTTGTATGAATACGAGAAAAAACAATAGACAGATTCTTTGTAATCCTTATGCCCTGTGATATTTAAAAAAAAACAAACTCTTTCGGTTGTGTCTGAGGGTCCGTGTTTACTCATGTCCTTGTCCTCACTCGTTTCCTTCTCAGACAGGAGTTTAAGGGAGCACGGCAACTCAGTCGCAGATCCCGACATGGCCGACGTGTCTCTGAAGGTCCTGAAAAACCAGTGTGTGGTGGAAGGAGCTCACATCCTCTACCTGGAAGCTCTCAACAGGGTATGGGCAACACACACTTTTTCAACATTTTGAGCATTTTGGTTTTGTTTTGAAATGCCCAATTGGAGATTCTAATCGGGTTTTATTTTTAAGAGATTTTTTTTCAATAAAGAGAAAATTATTCAGGCTGCAGAGCGCCTGAATGAAACGACAGTTCACCCATTCGTTTTATAAACTGCATCGTAGCCTGTTCTGCAACTAGAAGATCAGAAGGATTGTGATTGCATTTCTGAAAAGATTTAATAACAATAATAGATTGGATTTATATAGCACTTTTCAAGGCACCCAAAGCGCTTTACAATGCCACTATTCACTCACTCTCACATTCACACACTGTTCTCAGTTTTCATATTGGTATGGACGTTGAAAATGTCCGTCTTTATGCTTGAGTGTGGATGATAAACACTGACTGAATCAGCCTCGGAAAAGAGTAAAAACCAGAAAAAAGACACCACATGTCATCGAGGAAGTGAACGTCTGTCAAGTCTAAACAGTCATTTGTCTCATATTTAGTGTTTTATGATAAAGAAGTCGCGACTTCACACAATGACTAATAACTGAATACGTTTTTTGTGCTTCATTATGTTTTAAAAGAACACAAACAGCAAAAACTCTGTTGCCAAAGGCCGTGACATCTGTGGCAGAATAATGTCTGAATAGCAGTTTATTTAACGTAATAATTTGTGCATTTGAAACCCAGAGTGCTAAAGAAGGCATAATCATTCAAAATGAGCATTCAAACAGGGCACTTTTGGCTGTTGTTTTATTTCCAAGGGGTCACCACAGTGGCTTTATCCGTATATTGGATTTATGACGGTTTTTATGCTGGATGTGCTTCCTGACACAAGCCTCCTATTTGTCTGTGTTTAGGATGCGCAGAAAGTACACTAGATTATGGCTTAGGCTGGATTTGTGTCTATTCCTCTTCACAAACTGGGGCTCTTTCACGTTTGAGACAAATATGTTAAGGATAATGTGATTTTTATTTGTTTTACAACCCAAGAAACTTCTCTTAGTCTTAGTAGACTGAGTCCCAGATCATGAACCTGTCTGCTGTTGAGCATTTCAGTGTACTCTAAAGGACAAAAGAGAATAAGAGTAAAGCTCAGATTAATGAAAGTTGTTTTATGTCATTATATATTACACGGTGTGCTAAAATGATATATATCCATTAACTTTTATTCTAATTAATGTTTCATCCATGCCAGTAGTACATAACCACATTTATATTTGTTACTAACGTTCTGCTGATGCAGATGTGTGCAACACTTCATTCATTTTGGTCTCTCTTCCCTTTCTATGCATGCACGTGCGTACAGTTCATCAGCAGCTCAGCCATTCAAACATGTGGTTTGAAGGTGCTGTCTGCTCTGGCTGACTGCTCTGGTGCGGTGGATCTTCTGTGCCAGCAGGGGGCGATAGACACAGTGCTGCATACACTACAAATGTTCCCGCAGGAACGAGGTACACATTTGTCACTGTAAAAAATGCCAAACTTTCTCTTAACATGATTTGCAGGGAGATCCGGGGTGTAGTTTTTCACTTAGGAATAGCTGAACTAATCCCTTTGTTCACTTCATTAAATCTGTGTTTACTGCCTTTAGCTGCCTGAAGAAAAAAAAAACAAAAAACACAAAGCTTTTTCTCAACAGAACTTTATTAAAGGCAAATAACTACACTCGCACTAAATTTCCTGCCCTCTCCAGAGATACACTACTGGGGGCTGACCCTGCTTACCTACGTTGTGTCCAAGAAGAAGCTCTCGAGGATGATCGTACCTGTACTGGCCTCCGTTGTGGTTACCGCTCTCATTCAGTACAGAGAAGACTCTGAGATGCTGCTAAAGGTGACCCAAGTGTTACTACTCTGATATAACGCCATGACGTAATAAACCCGCCCTGTAGTTTCATTAAAAATAAAAAAATTACATTATTGGGTTGAAGAAAAAAATCTTAGAGCTCCCATTTGAACAGAATGTAAATTACGGAGTTCTTCTTTTATAATGTTATCTCATCCTATCCTATACGATTAAAGACATAACCAATTTAAAAAAAAAACGCTAATAACCAATTTTTATGTATATTTAAATCCCTACTTTTCACATTTGGATGACAGCTCAGCTAATAGCCATTACACATGCTATGATGTAATTGGTTGCTAGCCGTCTGGATACAGTGATACAGTCACAGAATTGTAGATCTGATCTTAAATCAAGCCTTCAAAGGCAGGATGCTGTGCCCTTTGAGGCTAATTTCTACCCTGTGTGTCTTGTTAAAGGCAGTACTGACAGTGTTGCCCTCGTAAACTTTCTCCTCCTGTCTGGTTTGCAGTGTTTACAGGTGGCATTGAGGATGCTGGACGCCTGTTCAGGAGCAGCTGCTGAACTGCAGAAAGAAGACTTTGACAGGCACATCTTCCAGTGCCTTAGAGAAGAGACTGACCAGAGCATCAGCCCAGTAAGTTAGACCACCGCAGCAACAACAACTGAATGAATTTCTTTAAAATTCAACACACATGTTCACATCCTTGTGATCAGTTTGATCTTAAATGTTTTCTACTAGGCATCATCAGATACAGATATTGATTCCAAATATCTGACCTTTTTTATTTAGACACTTAAACTTGACCAGTAATTTGAAAAAAATTACTTCCTTACTCATGATTATTATTTCCTGTGTTGCAAGATCAAGGGTAATAGTCTCTATCCCAATATCAGGAAGCAGTTGTGTTGAAACACAGGCTACTCTGTGAACACAAATGACCACGCATTACGTTAATCGTTTAAGCCATTGTCTGCTGGTTTAATATTTCCTGTGACATGCTTTCCTAGAAAGCAGACTTGCTGCCCTTTCTGACTCCTAGTCTCTCTGTCTGTCTGCGATCAGCTGCGGAAGTCGGTGTGCCTGGCTCTGTCTAAAATGTGGTGCGACTCAGAGCTGCACTACAGCATGCTGGAAAAGGCCTGCATGGATGGAGATACAACAATGACTGAGTGTCTGATTGAGCTGGGAGCTGACATCAACAAGAAGACCAAAAATGAGTCTCTCATTTACCAGGTCAGAGGTCACGATGGTTTCAGAGTGATTTGACTCGTTCACTCAGTCACACACAGGCATACAGTGCTTTTACCCATGACTAAGCACTTTTATCTGACATTCACACATGCACACTTACTCTCCTATGGATGCATTTTGTCCAAGGATACTTCGACACATGGACCATAAGAGCCGAGGGATTGATGCACAGACCGTCTCATTGGTAGTGACCCGCTCTGCCTGAGCCTCAGTGGTCCCCATTTAATTTTGTCTCAATAGACAGTGGCTCTTCCATTGCTTTAAAGATTAATAACTGTGACTTTGAACCTAGAGGAGACATTCATTTTCCCCAGAGGATGAACCCCACATGTGTATGTCCCAATCATGATCGACGTCGTACATAAGGAGTACCCTGATTTTTCTGACAGGCCTCAGCTTTACTTTTTTGTTCAGCACTACATATTATGTACGTCCATCCATCCATCCATCCATCCATCCATTAATCCTCTTCTGTTTCTCCAAAGACACGTCACAGTAGCAGGATATTCTGTCCTTCTCCCATGTTGGAATGCTAGGTGTTCCCAGGCATGACAGGATGTAATCTCTGTAATCTCTCCAGCAATCTGTGGGGCAACCATCAGGTTCTCCTTTCAGTCGGATATTCCTACAAAACCTACAAAGGGAGGTGCTCAGGAGGAATCCTGTCTGTGTGCCTGAACCTTTTCAATTAGCTCATTTTAACACAAAGGAGCAGGAAGTCCACTGTGAGCTCCTTCTGGATGTCCAGGCTCGTCGCCCTTTCTAAAAGGCTGAGCTGATCTTATGGAGGAAACTTTTTTCGGTGACTTGCATTCGTGATATCATTCTTAGAGTAAGGGGTTGAGACATGGATAAGACTGGAGTTACTAAAGAATTTTTTGGTACAGTGTTTGATGATACTTAAGCTTCATTACTAATAATACTAGCACTCATGTGTTTTTCAATTCCCAGTCATGCTCGAATAATCTGTAATAAGACAATCAGTTCAGTCTCGATCATGGCCTGTCTTTTTCAGGTCTGTGAGAGAGGTGGACCTCTGGAACTGGTGGAACTCTTGTTAAGCCGAGGCTGCCACGAGCAGCACCTCCGCAGGGCTCTGGCCGTGAGCGTGAAGAGGGGTGACGGGCCCACAGTCATCCAGTTACTTGGCCGTCTGGGTCTGGACCTCAACAACAATGCCCTGTGCCTGGGCGGCTTCAGGCTAGGCCGTCTGGATGCTGCCTGTCTGAGCCCCCTGCTGGCCGAAAGAAGCAGAACTTCCAGTCTACGCTACAACAACAGTGAGGAAGAACTGCTTAGTTTTTAAATTTTATATCACAATTTTATGTTTGTTTGTTTTTTAGATAAAACAAGGAGTTTGAATGTAATCATTTATATAGAGCCAAATCCCAACAAAGACCACCCCCGCGCTGTCTGCTTAGAGACACTGGTTTTGATGCTTTTTCATTCCACTATGATAAGATCACTTATCTTGACGACATAAAAGCCTGGATATGCTTGCAGGTTATCCAGATGTCATGTGATTCCATGTAGCTGTGCATAATCCACAGCAAGAGAAATATTTGCAGTGTTTTTTTTTAAATATTACTACCTAAGGGAATAAGTATAAAGTGAAAAGTAGCAGCACTCGCACAGAACCATAACAGAACCATAACAACATATCTGACACACTAAGGAGGCTCTCTGTTCTTGGAAACTCTGATGAGGATTTTATTGGATGATGGGAAAAAAGCTGCAGAGGAAATCGATTCAATTAGCAGCTCTAATTTGAATATCTTTGTGTCTTCAAGCTAAGGGCACGAGTCTGGCAAAGTACATCCAGTTTCTCCAGAGGTCCAAAAGTGTGAGCTGTCCCCCTCGGTCAGTGACTGACCCATGTTTGACCTCTGGCTACATTTCTGATGAGAGCGACGACTCCAGCTTCAGCTTTACCTCTTTGGAAGACGGCCTGGTTTTCAACGATGACATGGAGAGTGATGGTAAAGGGATGCTGATTTTCACCTGCCTTTCTTAAAGAGGGCATTTCAGCTTCATATTCTTGAACTCTGTAGCTATATAACACTGTAGCTTCTCCCATTCCCACTGCCCATAACCTAGTTTTGTCTGATTAGTGCTCCTCATAAACCAGAGTTGTCAACAACATTGTGTGTGGGCTGCTGTGCTCACAGCCAGAGTTTTGTGCCTGGGTTATCTATTCCAGTAACATTATACAGAGCCAAGAGTAGAAAATATTATCCTAATATTATCTAAAACGGACTTGGAGCACTACTTGTACTTCTCTTTTAGATAACTTCCAGCACGGGCAACAAACAAGACACGTAACTGACACTTGATTATTAGATTTGCATGCTGTTCAGAGAGACTGTATAATTCTAACATTGCTCTAAGTAGCAGTAATCGGTTGCACTGTAGTGGCATTGTTCTCCAGCAGCGTTGTTGTTTTCTCAGAACTACAGCTGAACATTCTGTACATGGAAATCCTTCATTTTCCACTGCCAGAGTAATTCATTGTACATGTATGTTTTTACTTGCGATTAGACTCGGCCTATTTGTAGTGAAGTGGCGGTGTCTCAGTGACCCATTCGTTCAGTTTGCAGTGACCTTTTGCCTCAAAAGGAGGTCTCACATGGACTCGATTAAGAACTACACATTAAAAGCACATCTGTAAATGATCACCAGTGTCTCACACTATGAGCACATGGGCATGTTTAATGAATGCATGGAGTGTGCTGCTTTGTTCCCTGACAGTTTAAGATGCAACAAGCTAATATGGTTCAGTCAAACAATTTCAATCTTTCATGTGATTCAGGGGCAGCACACAGAAACAGCTCTGTATAGCATTATTGTTACTTTAACCTTCAGATCAATCTATCGACCTTGAAGGAGAGGTCAGAGGTCAAATGTGACATTATATTTTGGATATTTATACAATACTAATACAGTAAAATGCACACCACACTTGTAAGAATTACAGTTTCTTAGAAACCTTTTTTGAGCTACAGTGTCTGCAGACAGAACGAGACACAAACCCGACCAAAAACATAACCTCCTTGGTGACAGCAGCAAGAGAATACGGCTTCTAGTTGGCAACAATTTCATATCGCATGACGATTGGTACCCTGTAAAAACGATTAGGGTTCAAATATACTGCAAGTGTATTGAATAAGCACTCACGTTTTACTGCGTGTATCTTTTTTTATAGGAAGCGATTCGCTGTCTGGCGCTCTTTCTCCAAAGCCGTACAACAATTCATCAGAGGAGCTGAGGGGGGAATCCTTAAGGAGGAAGCAGGGCCGCCGCAGACATGCCAGCGCAGAGGTAAGAGCTGTTAAAAGACATTTGGTATTTTATGCTTTGGCCCTAAAATTTAACTTGTCATCGCCGTTTTTTTTTTTTTTTTTTAATCGCTTTTTAAAGTATGATCCTAAAAATGTCTTTTCTTGGACTCTGAGATTTACTTCCCTAAGCAGTCCCTTCTTTTGTAACAGTCTCTGCTATAACTCTGATATGAAGCTTTCTTGTGCTCGTATGTCCAGAGTGGTCAGACTGAGACTGAGCACACTGAGCCTCTTCGCAGAAGATATGGACGGAATAGCTCGAGTCAGAAAGGTATCTGAAAAATCTGATCTGTGATCTTTGATATTTGTCTCTCCTTTGTTTTTCTTCTTTGCCTCTTCTTTTCTTCGATAACTGATCCTGTTTTTAATGATATAAAATCATACATGGACAACAGCAACTTATTCCATGAATTCATCTTATTTTTTTGGATAACACTTCCGTTTGTGACACTAAGATATCCACATTTGAAAGGATGCTGGAAGCATGTACACCTCCTTCTTAAAGACATCACGTAAAATAAGGAATATTCAAAATTTAACAATGCTTGTTTTTGTAAATGAGATTCTTAAAGACTGTGGCAGCTTTGAATTGTAAAAACTGGCTCCATAGGTGCCCGCTTTACCACAGTAGCCTCAGACACTGTGGACGTTTGCTAAACTCGACACTGTTCTGAGAAACACAGTAACACGCAATAACGATAGCATCAGTTCTAACCCACCACTTGAAGAGCAACAGTCCCACGAGCTTATGGTCTTAGTCACGAAATGTCGTGAAGGGACTGCCCCCGTCATCACTGACCAAAGATTATTTCTGTAACTATAAAACCACAGCGTGCTGCTGCTATGTTTTGTGTTGCAGCAGTTTGTCTTTCACACGCTGTTGTGTTTTTGTTTGTCCACACTGTAAAAGACTTACTGAGTGCAATGGTGGCGCTGTGACAGGTCAACAGGCATGACTCCTGGTCCACACCTAGCTACTTTTTTCAAGTGTGTTTTTCCAGCTCTCTATCATACCTGAAGTGGATCTGGTGCTCTTGTGTATTGGTTTTAATTGGATAAAAGGTATCTAAGTAATGAAACTATTGCTTTTGCTCTTGTTATCGCCTTGTCAGTGCTGGGGTCTGCCGAGAACTCTGCTGCTCTGCCGAAAGAGAAAGAGAGGATCCACCTGCTGGACTTATCTGGGAATGAGCTGGACTCCCTGTCCTGTCTCAACGATGGCTTTGTCCAGCAGCAGCTGTGGCATATCCACCGTCTGGACCTGAGCTATAATTGTCTGCTCAAGTTTCCCTCTGAACTCTGCTTGGTAAGGTCTGCATTCGATCTGCACTAATAAAAAGAACTAAAAGATAAAAATATGGGCTACATTTTTTTTTCTTTCTGTTTTTTGACTCAGAGTTTGAAGAATTTGACTCGACTAGACCTGCAGGGGAATCAGCTCCAGTCGCTGCCACAGGAGCTGCTGTCTCTGCCCTCGCTGAGCATGCTGAACGCCTCTCGTAACTGCGTTGGCCCCCAGCTGACCTTTGACCCTGCTGTTACCTGTCCATCACTGAAGCAGCTCAACCTTTCATTCAACAAAATCACCACATTCCCTTTCGAGCTGGGCCGCAACCTGCATACGCTGGAGGAGCTTTATATGGAAGGGTAGGGTTTTTAAGGAAATTGATAGTTTTACATCAAACAATCTTATCGTGGATCCACAAACGTCATTTGCAGAATTGTAAAGACGATTTTTTCTTTTCTTTTCAGAAACTGTATCACTGAGCTGTGCACACCTCTTTGTCTGCCTGAGATTAAGTTGCTTGATGTGAGCAAGAACAGCGTGGAGAATATTTCTGCAGATTTCCTGAGCAGCTGCCCCAAACTGGAAACCTTTAATGTCTCTATGAACAAACTCCGTGAGTATTACCAACTGACTGATAAATTCCACACTAATTCTTTCACCATCAGTTCAGTCTGGGTAGTATTTTACTATCTAAACATACAGTGAAAAAAGAGCTTCATGCTACAGGTTTCATCAGACGTTTTTAATTTAGAGTTATTCAAGAATGATTGATTTGTATTTATATCATATTTTTTAAAGTAGAAACATTATTTTGTGTTCTCCAGGTTCCCTGTCCCGTCTGCCAGCTAAGGTTATGACACTAAAACTTGCAAACAATAGCTTTGCATCAATCCCCGAGGCTGTACTTGAACTTCCAGTGTAAGCCAGATCCTCACCTTCTGTTCTTATATTTTAATTCAAAAGTTCTATCAGTAATAAAATTGTAAAAAGCCTCAAAGATTCTGATTCTCTACTTGCACGATCCGTCCTGTTAGGTTACGGTCAGTCGATATGAGAACCAACAGCATCGTTGTCCTGCCTGGCCCGGCGTCCTGGGTGTCCAGCATCATCAGAGAGCTGATGTTCAGTCAGAACTGCATACAGACTCTGGATCTCAGTGGACCTATCCACAAATGGACCAGACTGGAGAAACTCCACCTAAGTGCCAATAGGCTCACTGAGGTAAAAGAGAGCGTATACAGCACTTTCTAGAATGTAAACAACACATTGTTGTAAAGGGTTGTCTTTGAGGGTTGTGCTGTTTGCATTCAGATCCCCCCCCAGATTGGCTTGTTGGAAGGCCTGACTTCCCTGGATGTGAGTCATAACACTAACCTGCGCTCATTCCCAGATGAAATGGGAAAACTGAGCAGACTGTGGGACCTGCCACTAGATGGCCTTCAGCTGCAGCTGGATCTCAAACTCATTGGCAGCAAGACAAAAGACATAGTCAGGTCAGGCGGGGTTGACATTCTGCTGCTTTTTTTGTTTGTTTGTTTGTTTGTTTTTTATGTTATCTTGTATAAAGAACCATATATACTCTCCTGTCAGGTTCCTTCAGCAGCGGCTGAAGAAGGCGGTGCCATACTATCGGATGAAGCTCATCGTGGTGGGGAACGCAGGAAGTGGAAAGACCAGCCTGATCCAGCAGCTGATGAAGCTAAAACGCTCTCAGCTGAACTCAAAACAGACGTCTTTTGGCATTGACGTCCGCGACTGGACCGTCAGGGAAAGAGACAAGAAGAAAATGGTGTTGAATGTCTGGGACTTTTCAGGTTGGCCCTCTTGTAAAATCTGAAAAGATAAATTGACATTTGGATATCTTATTACACCAGCTGTGATTTTGAGGCCCTACCTGTATGTTTACCCCACAGGTGGAGAGGAGTTCAGTGGTTCTCACCCTCACTTCCTGACGTCCAGAGCTCTTTACCTGGTAGTTTACAACATCAGCAAGGGAACTAGTCAAGTGGATGCTCTCAAACCTTGGCTCTTCAACATCAAAGTAAATCTAGTCATAAGAAATAAAAGTCTGTGAACTTGTAATCATTCTCCTGGCCTGATCTGAGCTGAGTCTGCAGTAGGGCAGCATTTACAGTGGGGCAAAAAAGTATTTAGTCAGCCACTGATTGTCATCATTTTAGGTGGGGGAACTTGCACAGAGGTCAGTAATTTGCACCAGAGGTACACTTCAACTGTGAGAGACAGAATGTGAAAAAAAAAAATCCATGAATCCACATGGTAGGATTTGTAAAGAATTTATTCGTAAATCAGGGTGGAAAATAAGTATTTGGTCAATAACAAAAATACAACTCAATACTTTGTAACATAACCTTTGTTGGCAATAACAGAGGTCAAACGTTTACTATAGGTCTTTACCAGGTTTGCACACACAGTAGCTGGTATTTTGGCCCATTCCTCCATGCAGATCTTCTCGAGAGCAGTGATGTTTTGGGGCTGTCGCCGAGCAACACGGACTTTCAACTCCCGCCACAGATTTTCTATGGGGTTGAGGTCTGGAGACTGGCTAGGCCACTCCAGGACTTTCAAATGCTTCTTACGGAGCCACTCCTTTGTTGCCCGGGCGGTGTGTTTTGGATCATTGTCATGTTGGAAGACCCAGCCTCGTTTCATCTTCAAAGTTCTCACTGATGGAAGGAGGTTTTGGCTCAAAATCTCACGATACATGGCCCCATTCATTCTGTCCTTAACACGGATCAGTCGTCCTGTCCCCTTGGCAGAAAAACAGCCCCATAGCATGATGTTTCCACCCCCATGCTTCACAGTAGGTATGGTGTTCTTGGGATGCAACTCAGTATTCTCCTTCCTCCAAACACGACGAGTTGAGTTTATACCAAAAAGTTCTACTTTGGTTTCATCTGACCACATGACATTCTCCCAATCCTCTGCTGTATCATCCATGTGCTCTCTGGCAAACTTCAGACGGGCCTGGACATGCACTGGCTTCAGCAGCGGAACATGTCTGGCACTGCGGGATTTGATTCCCTGCCGTCGTAGTGTGTTACTGATGGTGACCTTTGTTACTTTGGTCCCAGCTCTCTGCAGGTCATTCACCAGGTCCCCCCGTGTGGTTCTGGGATCTTTGCTCACTGTTCTCATGATCATTTTGACCCCACGGGATGAGATCTTGCGTGGAGCCCCAGATCGAGGGAGATTATCAGTGGTCTTGTATGTCTTCCATTTTCTGATGATTGCTCCCACAGTTGATTTTTTCACACCAAGCTGCTTGCCTATTGTAGATTCACTCTTCCCAGTCTGGTGCAGGTCTACAATACTTTTCCTGGTGTCCTTCGAAAGCTCTTTGGTCTTGGCCATGGCGGAGTTTGGAGTCTGACTGTTTGAGGCTGTGGACAGGTGTCTTTTATACAGATGATGAGTTCAAACAGGTGCCATTCATACAGGTAACGAGTGGGGGACAGAAAAGCTTCTTACAGAAGACGTTACAGGTCTGTGAGAGCCAGAGATTTTCCTTGTTTGAGGTGACCAAATACTTATTTTCCACCCTGATTTACGAATAAATTCTTTACAAATCCTACCATGTGGATTCATGGATTTTTTTTTCACATTCTGTCTCTCACAGTTGAAGTGTACCTCTGGTGCAAATTACTGACCTCTGTCATCATTTTAAGTGGGGGAACTTGCACAATCGGTGGCTGACTAAATACTTTTTTGCCCCACTGTAAGTTAACAGTTCATCTGGATATTTTAATGTATCTTCTATTCATTTGTTTATTTTCTTCAGGCAGTAGCACCGCTGTCTCCAGTCATTCTAGTGGGAACCCATACAGATGTGAGTGAGGACTCACAGCTGCAGAACTGCCTGAGCAAAATCAGACAGGAGCTCCTGACCCACCAAGGCTTCCCTATTATCAGGGATTATTACATGGTCTCAGTCTGTGAGGACTCAGATGCCATCGCCAGACTCCGCAAGGCCATTGTCCGGGAGGTCACCAGCTTCAAGGTAAAAGGAAACATAAGGAGACTAAGGAGATCATCTTTTTGGAATAATTCAAAAAGATGATCTCATATCATCCTTTCCTAACTGCTTCTCTTTGACCTCGATGGAAATCATCATTAGGTCAGGGAAAGGTGCAGAGGTTAGGCATAGCAAACTCATGCCTAACTGGGATTTCTGTGTGTGTGAAAAGACAAAAACAATACATAAGCTTCATCAAATGAATTAATTTGTCAGGTCTTTGAGCTGAGACTTTAAGCATGAGGAAGTGAATCGGAGGTGTCTGTCTGCTGGTTCAGGTGCAGGAGGGAACCAGTTAGAGAGACACTCAGAGTTTGTTGAAGAAAACCTGCCGGGGAGCAGGTGAAGTTCACGGTGACTGAGTTGTTAGCTAAACCTGCTTCCTGGAATAAGCTATTGGTCAGCTCTTTACACGGTTCCATGGTGGAGCAGTTTGTAATTGCGTAACTCTCCTCTGGAGAGTCCTCTGGAGTCTCTCAAGTCTCTTGAAAGCCACACAGTCAGCAGCTGTACCCAGTGTTTAAACTGGAAGTTTGCGCTGCTCTTACTTGTCATTATTGAAAACACTGCTTGGGTCTTTGTATGTGAACTGGCACATAGGGAGTAGATTGCCCTGCAAATTCACACTAATTTCCCCCACAATCTATATGAAATGTAAAATTCCCTCAATTCATCTCTTGAACTAACTAATTAAATAATATTCCTAAAGGCTGCAAAAAATGAATGGACTTAATTGTACAGAACCTTAAATACTCTCTGTTCAATCAGTAAAGCTCATAATCCTCATTTAGAGAGCGTATATTCTAATAATTTCTTTAAATAATGCAACAAGTTGAGAAAAACCAGATCTTATTACTGCAGATTAATGGTCATAGTTTAGCTGTGCAACAGTAAGTTATGCAATGAAATTAAAAACACACTTCTAATTATCATTTACATGATCTGCACCACTTTGTCAATTATGTTAAAGGGATTTCACGAATGACTGGATGGTCTGACTACGAACTGTGGGATGACATTATCTCATCTCATTTCATATACATACTCCAGTTTATTCTGTGCCAAGGGAGGTAATGAAGGCATTCATATCCTGTTCCCCTCATAGATACAAGACCAGCCTGTGATGGGTCAGCTGGTGCCAGACAGCTACGTGGAGCTGGAGCGCCGGATTCTTCAGGAAAGAGCCAGGGTTCCTCCAGAGTTCCCTGTCCTCAGGCACCATGAGCTCCTGCAGCTCATCCAAGACAGTCAGCTGCAGCTGGAGGAAGCTGAGCTCCCTCATGCCATCCACTTCCTCAGCGAAGTCGGTCAGTCTGAATTAGGCTAATAAAGCAAGCACTTTTCAACTGAATTTTTAGTTTTGAAAATAAAATAGCAGCTTTGCCTCAGCACTTTCACACTCACACAGTGATATCCTGCAGAGTAGCTTGGATATCCAGCTTGAGTGTGTTTTCACTTTGCGTCTCCATCTGACAAGTTTTGTTGCATCTTTGTCACTGCAGGTGTTCTATTGCACTTCGATGATCCTGCACTTGAGCTTCAGGAGCTTTACTTTATTGACCCACAGTGGCTATGCAGTGTCATCTCACAGGTAGCCCTTCTTGTTATGAATCACATGCATTTGGTTTTGTGTTTTTTTTTTTGGGGGGTTTTTTAGGTTTTTGAGAAAAAGAAAATAGTTTATTCATCCCAAAAGTTGGAAATTACTGTGTTAAAGCAGCAAGAACAGAGACAAACCACAGTTGAAAATTACACTAAAATGGGCTTAATTAGAACTTTACAATCTAAATATGACCCAATAAAGGGATTCAATCTTGAACCTTAAGGTGGTAAAGACTTTCTGTATTTGTCCTTCTAGCATCATAATATGACGACAATGATGATGATGAGGAGGAGTTAGAGAGAGGTTTGGAACTTGGAGGATGGCCGTGTGAGAATTGTTGAATGCACAGATGCTTGTGTTATCTTTCCTCTGTGCAGAAACTGACTTTAAAGAGCTGTGGCTACTGGGAGCATCCTAAAGGAGTGGTCCAGCGCTCTGTCGTGGAAAAGTTTCTGTCTGAGACGAAGTGTTTCCCGAAGAGTCACCTGACACAGTTCTTGAAGCTGCTGGAGAAGTTTCAGATTGCTCTTCCGTTTGGCGAGGACCAGCTGCTGGTACCCAGCAGGTAGGCTGTGTCTTTGTGGAAATACAAGCAACAAATAACTGCTTCACACACGCTAACCACTCAACCCATAATCCACAGCTTGTCCAAACACAGACCCGTCATAGAACTGCCTCACTGTGAGAACTCTGAGGTGATCGTCCGACTGTATGAGATGCCGTACTTCCCCATGGATTACTGGTCTCGGCAGATCAGCCGCCTGCTAGAAACATCCTCCTACTTGCTTTGTGGAAAGGGTAAATTAAACATACACCAGTACATCAGTTGACTTCTTCAGTGCAATATTTAAAGAAGCCAATTGTTAACTGAATGCATTTCACACTCTGTGCTATCCAGAAAAAATGGTCCGACCCAACCGGATCTACTGGAGGAGAGGAATTTACCTGAACTGGTCCCAGGAGGCGTACTGTCTGGTGGAGGAAAATCCCTCCAGCTGTGTCAGAATAACCGTGCCCGCATCATGCAAAGGTGCTGTAGTATTTAAGGATGATAATTATCCTGAAATATCCAGTGTTTGAAAGCAATAAAAAGACAATGACCACAGAGAGCTGAGGCGAGATCGGACGAGCTCAGGGTGGTGTAACTCTATGGTGGTGTTACAGTTAAATGAAACTTCCATTTGTGGGTTAGTTACAATGAACCTTCATAAAAATGGCTTAAAAAAACACACATTATCGGCATTACCAACACTATGACATCCAGGGCTGAAAATGCATTACAGTACTGATAATTATTACTATGAGTTGTGGAGGTGTCTGCGATTGTTGTCTTAACAGTTTTCACTCCTTTGTAAGCCCTCATTTGCATTCCCCCAGGCCGGCTGCTGCTGGGTCAGGTGGTGGATCATATTGACTCCCTGCTGGAGGAATGGTTTCCCGGCCTGCTAAACACCGACATGCACGGCAGTGGAGAAGCTCTGCTGAAGAAGTGGGCTCTGTACAGCCCAGAGGATGGGCAGGAGTGGAGGAAGATTCCCCTGGAAGACATTTTTACAGGTGTGTGCACTAAAACATCAGCACTTGTATTGTTTCCTTAGTCAGGTCAGTTTTGTATTACTGTCATGGATTCAAGAAGTCTAAAATGATAACTTTGTTGATTGTAGATTTCTTGCGAGCGAGCGCAGAAAATCGGCCCTGCACTCTTCCCGTCTTTCAAACAGCCCCTGATCTGTTATTGAGTGACCAGCCTGCAGGAACAACACTTGACAGTGAAGAACTGGATGTAGATCTGTCTTTAGAGAACAGACTGGGTACGGCTGTGTAATGTCCCGATAATTTCTGTTTTTTATGAAAAAGCAGATTGTTAAAAGCACCATTTTTAATTTTGAACCTTCTTGTTTTAGTTTCATTTTTGTTTCTTAATTCTTTCATATTGGTTTTGTTAACAGGGGACGGTGGCTTTGGAACTGTCTATCGAGGCGTCTATAAGAACGAAGACGTAGCTGTGAAGATATTCAACAAGCATGCTTCTGAGCTTTACATCTACAGACTCCTCAGACAGGTACCACTGAAACTTTGCTTACCAAAGTCCCAACATTCCTCTTCCTAACATCTCTGTGTCAAAGACACCTGTGTTTTCACTGTCCTTGTGGCTCAGCAGTGATTAGACATCATACATTGTTTCAGCAGGAAGAGTTGCACATCTACCTGACCTCTGTGTCTTTTGTATCTTTAAGAAATGACAAATGTCACCAGCCATTTCAGAGCTAAACTTTTGATGCATTTTGCCTTCATCGATTCACATTTCTCCCTGTTTTTCAGGAATTAGTCGTTTTGGGCCGCCTCCGTCACCCCAGCCTGGTGACCCTGCTGGCAGCCGGCTCGACTCCTCAGGTCCTGGTGATGGAGCTGGCTCTGCGCAGCTCTCTGGATTCCCTTTTCGAAAACAAGAACGTTAGCTTCAACCAAAAGCTCCAGCACAGGATTGCCCTGCAGGTGGCTGATGGGCTCAGGTAGAACGAAGAGCTGTTGACATGTTATCTTAACCCAGCATCAAGAAATTCTTCACATAATCATCAACTAATTTTAAGATTGTGTTTTAGATTTTAACCACCATAATAACTTTAAATATCTCTAAATCAGATTTAAATGCTCGTGTAAAGTACAGAAATCGACTTACCTGCTGTTTCTTTGTCAAACCTGTGTGATCAGGTACCTTCACTCAGCCATGATCATCTATCGGGATCTGAAGCCTCACAACATCCTCCTGTTCAACCTGAAGACCGACTCTGACATCATCGCCAAGATCACAGACTACGGCATCGCTCAGTACTGCTGCAGCATGGGAGTAAGAAGCTCTGAGGGGACAGCAGGTCAGAGTCCAAAGTGCCTGTTTTTTGGGGGGGTTTTTTTCAATTATTATTTCATTGATCATGCGATCAGAATATTAAATTATTTTTAAAATCAGATTTTGAAGACATATTTGTCTTTGTGTTGTTGTTTTTTTGTCCACTTTGATTGGACTGCTTTATGATGTTATACTGTTATCAACTGATTACAGGTTTCCGAGCTCCAGAGGTCGCCCGAGGTAATGTGATTTATAATCAGCAGGCTGACGTGTTCTCGTTCGGCCTGCTGCTCTACGACCTGATGACCCGTGGCGAGCGCATTTTAGACGGCATGAAGTTTCCCAGCGAGTTTGATGAAATTGCAGTTCAGGGAAAGCTGCCAGGTGGGAATGCGACAGTTCACCTATAATCACTGACAGTGAATGTTAAGAAAAAGAGAGCCACCTCAGACATGGTACTAATAACTAAATGCTTGACATTAAAGCCACATTAATTTAAAAGAAGGCAAAGTAGTACTCAGTTTCTATACTAGTATATTTGAATTGGATTTGCATTATATGTGTTGTTTTATATATTTCACAAGTTAAAGAGAATTCACTGAAGTGTGCATTACTTCTTCTACAGATCCAGTAAAACACTACGGTTGCTCACCTTGGCCCAGCTTTCAGGTTCTAATAAAGGAATGTCTGAGGGAGAGCCCACAGGATCGACCCACTTCTGCTCAGGTTAGGACCCGCAGACTGTGTAACCAGCTTGTTCACCTTTTCTATCTGAGAAAGGTGATGGTGGTGGTGCCACCGCCCCCTAGTGGCATTAAAGTGGATACTATGTAACAGAAATGCAGAAGTGCAAGCAGCAGATTTAAATTTAACTCGATTATGATTTTTAGTCCTACTTGAGTGATACACAATTAAGAGGCTTTTGTGTGTGTGTCTGTGTGTGTGTGTGTGTGTGTGTTATGGGTGGAGGTGTTTGACAGGTTGAATTCAGGTGAAATGCTGTGTCTTATGAGGGAGCTTGTGGTTCCCGGGGTTTTGAGTGCCGAGTGCTTCATTCTGAGCTCTCGCACCGCCGACAGCAATTCTTCCAGCCACCGGGTCTGGCTTGGTGGAGGCAGCAGGACCCAGAAGAAGGGATCCATCACAGCTGTGGACCTGAACACCAACACGGTCGCTACACAGGTACTGATACACAATGTTAATGTGGCAGAGGGCTGCCCCTCCCTGAACCTTGTTCTGCTGGAGGTTTCTTCTTGTTAAAAAGAAGTTTTTCCTTCCCACTGTTATCAAGTGCTTGCTCAGAAGGAGGGTCAGCTGATTGTTGGGGTTTTCTCTGTATTAGTGTAGGGTGTTTGCTTTACAATATAAAACACCTTTCCGTTGGGCATCTTTCTTTGCCTTTAGACAATAATTCTGATGGCAAAAGAACCAAACGGGACAGGCGAAAAAAAGAAACAAAAACAATATAAAACACCTTGAAGCAACTGTTACTGTGATTTGGTGCTATATAAATGAAACTGAATTGAAAGTTTTTGATTTCACACGTTTGATGCAATTTAATTCATTTAGCGTCTTGTTTCTTTACATCTTCTTTGAGATCTCATACATTATAATCCCTGTAAAAATGATTCTCTTATCATGGAATTATAATTTGCATTCACAGGCTGGTTCATTCGAGGTCGACACCAGTCCCGTCCTGTGCCTCGTGACTGTCCAAATCCCAAACGAGGACAGCGATTGGCTGGTGGCAGGCACCCAGTCTGGCTCTTTAGTGGTCATCAACAGTCGAGACACGTCGACTTGGCACCACCTGCAAAGGGTCACCGACGCCGTCACATCACTGTACTTCCACGTACACCCTCGACGCACGTAAGCATGTGAAAAAGTGCACTGTGAACTGCTGCAGTTCAGGTTTAGGTCGTATTATAACTACTTCTATATGTTCCCTGTTGATCTCTTTTTTTAAAATTTGTTTGTTTTTAGTCAAAGAAAGAATTATTTGCTGGTTGGGACAGCAGATGGAATTCTTAGCATTTATGAGGACTCTGTGCTCAAGGTAAGTATTCAAGGATAAAGAAAAAGCCCTTTTTTGATTGTTTAACGGATGATATTCTGATACATGCTAATTGTGCACATTTATCAGCTGGAATTCTTGTTTTTTAGCAGGAGAACGGCCAACCGGTTAAAACGCTCAGTGTGGGCCACGTCAACACTCCGGTCATGTGTTTGGGCCAGTCGGTGCATTCACTGGACAGCAGGTCTGTGTGGGCCGGCTGCGGATCCAAGATCCTTTCCTTCACCACTGACTATGATGTCTGCAAGTCCATCGACACAAGACCGAACCTCTTTTCTCAGTAAGTCTGTGTGGGAATGTCAGGCAGCTCGTTCTGTAAACAAATGCATATATATGATATATTCCAGCTCCATTTACATAATATATGAATGGAGTGTCGTTTTCAAGGTGCTATGAAGATTAGAAAGTATGAAGTGTGATCAAAATGTTTCAGGAGTTGTCTTTTAAAAAGACACAAAACACTTGGAAATGGTCATGTGAATGTCTCATCTGGACTTCTTTACAACTGATTGCGTAACAGCAAAATTCTGTGTCTTTGTGTGTTCGTGTGTGCGCGTACGCCCTTCAGCCAGCAGCGGTCACTGGGGAGCGAGGCGTGTGTGTATCGTATGGTTGTGGATAAATACGTGTACCTCAGCAAAGCCAGGACAACAACTGTTGAGGTTTGGGACAAGAGGAGCGAGAGGATGGTGGACTGTATTGACTGTGCTCAGATTATTAGGTACGCTCGCACGTGACACACACTGACATACGGAAATTTTTCTGCAGTTACAAAGTCGCAGTGACTGTTAACTTCCACTAAATAAAACTGTATTTTTCTACTCCATGTCTTTGGAGTATGAATGTAGTGCATACAGACATACAGCAGGCCCCCTCCAACCAGAGGGAACAGCAGAGGCAGATCTCTTGCATTATTAGCTGCAGACACTGACTGAATAAACAGTGAGAATGAGAACACAGGGATCAGAAACAAAAGGTAAAAGATGATGCAGAGCAGCCCACGGTTTGAAATTAACGTGCGATTTTGAAAAGACACCAAACATTACCGAGCACTTAGCAAGAACATTAACTGAGCAGGAAAACTGCAGGTGACTGTTGTCAGTCTGTTTTTCAAAATTCAGATAGTTTTCCACACAACAGCAGCTGCATGCTAATGCCATCCGTTCCCCGCAGACGTGACAGAGGCGGGCACGGCAGAGAAGCTGAGCTGCCCTCTGAGGCGTCGCCCTCCTTGGCCACAGTGAAGGCCCTGCTCTTGCCAAGCGCCGCCATGCTCTGGATCGGCACTAGAAGGGGCCACCTGCTGCTACTGGAGCTCCCCAAACACCAAATTCTGCAGGTCATGGAGCCCCACTGTGATTCTCTCCGCTGTATGGCATCTGCACTCATACGTGGGTCCTTTTTGTTTTTAGTTTGACCTTTAATTTCATGCCACTCTCCTGGCAGATTAGCAGATCCGCACGGTTCCTGGTTGGTGTGGATGTATTGTTACAGTAATAATAATAAAGCCAACCACAGCATTCATTTAATGGAACAGAAGCGTCATACATTTATGCACCTTATATACTTGCTGATGTCGCTCGATGTTGTTGTCTAAAATTGTATATTAAAAGTGGAAAAATATTTTGTGGAACAGCTCCCTCATCAGTGCACAGATATGTGCTCATGTGCAGGGCGTCTGCGGTCCAATATCTTCTTACTGCTGATGGTTACTGTGAGATAACAGATAACAGGACACTAGGCAGTTGAAGTACCTCTTAAAACATTACATGTGATTGAAATTGTGTTTCCTGCACACACTGCCGTTTCATGTTCATATTGAAGATTGCTTAAAGTAAAAATATCACATCAACATTATTTTGCCCCCCCAAAAAATAAGAGTTGAATTAAAGAAGAAATTAAAAATTGATGACCAAGTTCATTGATTCTTTGTTTGTGTCAGTCGGTGTGAAAACGTTGCAGTTTTCTGTTTTTCTGTTTTTTTTTAATAGAAACACTTAACAGGGAGAATGTGGTTCTGGTGTTGGGCCGAAGACAAACTCAGCACAAGAATCAAAATGGTGAGTCCGACGGTTCATTGTTTCTCACACGACCTTGAAAGCGGCGATCCTGCTGTGCAGGGTTTTTTTTCTTCATCTGTTCAAAGTGTTTGTTTGTCTCGGCTGTCAGATGAAGAGTCTGTGCTTACGATGTGGAACAGCATGCTCCCGGTGGAGGTCAAAGACCTGAGAAAGCACTGCGAGAAGAGAGAGCAGATCGCAGCCAAAATGAGAGAGCAGCTCCACCAATGAGCACACTGACTTTGTATGTTTTCACTTTTTTACATCCTGCTTCTCAGCTCATATATGGATTTGTTTTTATGCTACTGTCATTGCTTCATTTTTACTTTTATGAAAATCTCAATTAAAAAAGGACTATGGGAGGATGCCAGAGAGAACCCACAAACACACAGGAGAATCGGGGGACAGCATGGTGGTTAGCACCATGGCCTCATAGCAACAAGGTGTAGGCTCCAGATCCACTTGCCTGTGTGGTGTTTGAGTGTGTTCTCACACAGCCCAGCGACATGCATGCTAGGTTAAACTTCTGAATTGGCTCTAGGTGTAAATGATTGTCCATCTGTTAGACTGTGACAGATTGTCGAGATGTCCGGGGTGTAGCCCCGCCTCTCGCCCTGTCACAGCTGGGACAGCCTTCAGTCAGAGTTGGATAAGCAAGAAAAAACCAGATGTACAGATGGCTTAACTGGAATCTCTAATGATGCTTTAGGTCATCCAAAAATACGAAACACTTTAAAGGATTCAAAGACTTTCTTTGAACTGTTTTGATTATTGTGTTAATCCTTTTTTTTTTTTTTTTGCAGAATGTTTGTTGAAAAGGGATCAACTTCCCACTGCAGGAGTATCTCGGCAGTGCACGCTGAAAGGGGCGCGTTACCTCAGTTTCTAATAGCCATTCAAACTTTCCAGCACACTGACCCTGGAAGAGCACTAATAAGGGGACGACTTTGTAATGAACTGGTCAAAAGAATCTAATTCAACAAATGTTTCTCGATGTTCTTGATGATGCACATTTGCACCACTTTTTATCAGATGAAGAGAACCTTTAATTACTTTGTCAGAAGGGACACAAAAGGTTTCATTTGTGTTTTCAGAGCATATGTACTAAACCTGCTCCTGATAGATAACTAGAAAGCCAAAGGAAGGAAAAAAAGCCCTCAAAGTGTACATTTGACTATTTATTTTATATGTTTACCATTGAGCTCCATCACGCCACATCAGTAAACAGGAAATGAACATCTCATAATGCTGCCTGCTTTTCTCAAATTTATATTTCCTGTTGTTTAAAGTGAATGTGATTGTGCCAAACACAAGTAACTACAGTTTTATGTACTGTGATGGCTCTTTGTTGTGTCGCTTTACGGAGTATGTTCACAAAAAGACAGAAGATGAGAAAAATGTATTTTTTATAAGAAGGAAATGTAGAGAAAATTTGAATGATTTGGTGTTAATTTGCACTTTTTTCTCATTTTCCAGTCGCATGTTGTACATTGAACAATGTGTTTTTCTGAGTAGTGGGATACTGTACATACTGGAAATAATCTCAAATTGCACTGCAAGAATAAAAGCAACAAACTGATTTCTAGTGTGTGGTTATGTTTAAGCTTTAATCAGAGGGAAAAGACATTAAAATTGAAGCTTTTTGATGGAAAAGAAAATATTTACAGAGTAAAAAAACAAAGATGGGTTAAAGAATTAGAGTACTTCTGAACCTTAAAAACACTGTTTTGATATCCAAACTAACAAGATAAATATATTTAAAATATTTATATTATATTTACAGAATACTTTAAATATACAACGGCCATCGTGTATTCTATAAACAAATATAAATAACTTAGGCACACTTTTCTTGCAGACAATCAAGGGAGTGGCTTTCAAAGGCCATCCTTTCGACCCAAACTCGTGCCAAGAAAAACTAATCTCGCGACATTACTTCATCATTGACACTGCAGCTAAGCTTGGTACTTTCTGACCACCTCTTACATCTCTCACCTGAACTGGCTGACTCTTGGAGATTCGTATTCAAGCAGGCCTCTTTGGCTCTCCAAAAAGAAAGGGAGCAAAGACTGGAGGGAAATGGAGATGAGTTTGGGAAGCACACAAGCAAATCGGTGAAGGATTCGACAAGGATGGTGTTTATTCCTAGACCTTCTTTTAAGGGATACAGTTGTACTAGTGCAGTTTCACAGACATGAGATGAGCCTGGCCTCAGACTAACGTTTTCCCCATGGAGATTTTTTTAGGTTCTTTTAGTACAGAATTAGACTTAGTTCAAAACTCTGAAACTGGCAGATAAGGTTCAGAGACAACAAATAAGAGAGCAGTTACAATATATACAAAGAAAATACGGTACAAGAGAAATGTACAGCGACAATACAGCTAACTAAACGCACGCAGAGAGTTGAGGGGGGAGAAGTGGCCCCCCGTTATGGCTGCGGAAGGGCATACTATCACTGTCAGTCTATAAGTCTGACTCAGGCATATCTGGCATGTCAGCCATCAGGTAACCGATACCATAACGGCCATTAGGTGCGGTGTCCACATCAGTGCCGCCGCTGCCGCTCTGCTTGCGGTAGATGCTGTTGCCAGGCATCGGCGAGGGAGCCTCGCTGGGAGACTTTCCATGAATAAGGCTAGCGTCGTCGTCTTCCTCTGGCCGGGCGGTCTCCTTGATGATGCGGCCTTTCTTGTAAGAAACAGTGGAAAGGCCACTCGTGTTCTCACTGATGATGTTGAAGTAGCGTAGGCCAAAGACCACGGGCACGGGCAGGATGGCCATCACCACCAGAGAGATGCAGACCACAATGCCCCACGGAGGGAAGCGCAAGGTTTTCTCTATGGCCTGGAGGGCAAACACAAGAAAAGCAACGAGTTATAGTGAAAGAAGTTAGCAGAAGAAGTAATGTAAGTAATGTGATACTAGATTGGTAGAATATATACTTTTTTAGACAATCAATACTCTATTAACATAATTTTTAATAGAAGGCTATTTTTCTAACTAAAGCAATAATACTTGTGGATGCACTTTGTCTAGTATGACCTGTGCTCCACTTTATAGCGGTTTCAAGCTAATAGCACTGGTGCTTGAAGGTCTATGTGGCAGACATGTATCCTGTTGATTTTCCTCAGATTAAAGGATATCTAAACCTCTGTTTATCAGCCAAAAAGCCTGGCTCGTTTTCTACTTTCTTGCCATTTCTTTGAACTCTTGAATTTGCTTTTTACTCGTTCCAGGTTTACTATTTAGGAAAACTTCCACCCACATTGATCCCTGATTTCAGAAGCCCAGCCGGAGACATTAACTCACCTCTTCCTGGATCCAGGCACTATAGCTGGGCGGCGTCATTATCAGCTGAATGAAGCTGGAGCACAGGAGGACCATTAGCAGGATGGGTGTGATGTACTTCCACATGTAATAGTAGAAACGGTACGGCGTAAAGCCCAGCATGTCCTTCAAGTCTTCAAAGAATCTGAAAACAGAGCAAAGCAGCGGGAGGTGAGATCAGATGAAGAATTCACAATAGTTTCCTGTTTTCGCTTTATACACCGGATGGCTTTATATATGTGGTTCTTATTTTTGCCATTAAAGTTGCATTCAAACAATTATGTTTAAAACAAAAAAGTGTCACAAAAATAGACAATGTGGAAGTTATGTAAGGAACAAGTACAGTCTGTAGCCCTGTAGGTAGGTAGTCTTTGTTACAGCCATTTGCCTTAGGCAGAAAAAAATACATTAAGAAAAAACTATAAATGAATGGCTTAAAGAGCCATTAAAAAGCTTTTTTCTGCATAAGCAGTAAGTGAGTAAATATTAAGGAAACATGGAGATGATGTATATTGTGAACTTACTTATCGATCCCATAGAACCAGGCGATCGCCACGTTTTCCAGTATGACCACTATGAGCAGAGGCAAAGTAGCCGAGTAGTCATCAAACATGGTCACAAAGTAGTTCCCTGAGCGCTGAACAAAGAGGAGACCGATGGAGAAGGCCAACACGCAACATCCCACTGCAGGAGAGATCGCAGGTAGTTCGTCACTGTGCATACTGACATACATTAAAGGTCTCAAATGAAAACTCCATAAATATTACATGTGTGATGGAGCTTAAACTCAATACTGTCATCATTCCCCAGTTTACAAGAAGAGTTTGGAGTGGAGTATATATAAGTGGAACGGGATCCATTCTAAGCTATCTGACTCAAAAAGACCGGCTCAGCAACCTACATCTTTTCACTGAGAGTGTGACAGCCACTTTGCCACCATGTGTTATTAATCGAATTTGTGTTTTTACATTATTACTTATCTCTCTGAAACTATATTTTTGAGGGTGTAGCTTGGTTTTGGGTAAAGTCAAACTCATTTAGCTTTAAATAGCAGCTCTTCTCTCGTAGAAAGAAAACATAAAGCATTATAAAATCAATGTGTTTTTAATGGCAATGGTTTATTTGGGACAGTTGTAACTCAAAGCTATAGTCAGCCACAGTCTGCTTCCTACAAGATGTACGTCTGAGTAAAACAAGTCTGCACGGGTCTTCTGCAATCGTCTTCCATCCACTTTTGCAAGACTGAATTACTGCCTCCATTTATCCTTCATACACAGCATGTCTAAACATTTCCTTTTACAGAGCTGGACTGATTTAAATATGGTCATTAGGATAAAACACAGGTCATGTGATCTTTCTAACCTGTAAGAAACTCCTTTCGGACTTTGAATGTGTCTATCAGCGGGGTGAGGATACCCTCAATGGTGCCAAACATGCTGCCGAGGCCGAGGTTAACCAGCATTAGGAAGAACATGACGGACCAGAAGGGTGAGGCTGGGAAGTGGGTCATGGCCTCTGTAAAGGCAATGAAAGCCAAGCCTGTGCCTTGTACTGCCTGTCAGGGAGAAAAGAAGGAAAGGTTAAAACACAGCACCAAAGTCCTAGCTAGCTAGTGTAGCACTAGCTACTTTTAGAGGCCTCGTTGCTTTGAATTTGTTCTTTTTGTTGTCTTTAATGAAGACTAAACAGACTGCCAACCTGACCAGAGTTGCCAGAAATATGTGCTTTTCTTTTACAGTAGGTGATCCAAAAGTTAGCACAATCCTGGTTTCCACGAGGTCCAACAAAAATCTAAGGGGGCTTTTCCATTAGGTTTTGGAATACTGTAGGTATAAGGTCCATGGTGAAAAAAATAATACCAATGTTTTCAGCAAGATAACTTTCCCAAAGTGTTGCCACTTTTATGAATTCTGGAGTTCAAGTATACTTACCAGAAGTACTTCGGTCATTCCCTATTTCAATCCCTTTTTCCAGTCTTTACACATATTCCACATATGTAAAAGACGTCTAACTCTTTGTCTTCTGCAACCCTTACCCTCCTTGCCTTGTCAATTCTCGAGTCTTTGGATGTTGTCTTGGTTTAACTGCTAATAGTCTATACCTGATAAGGTGTGGGTAAAGGCAAGTTTGAGGTTGGCTTGGGAAGAATACCACTTGCTCTGTTTGCAGCCGTTAGCTTAAATTATTTACTTATGTAATTTCAAATAAACCCATCTTTCTGAACACTCACAAAGTGGGTAACACTTGACAAGAAAGAAAATAAACATCTTCAATAAAATGTTATAGACTTTTAAAATAACATACGGCCACGTGGAATGACTTGAATACGGAGTCATTTACAACTTTTATCCCCATGTACCTTATTCAGCTCGTCTTCGATGCTGCAGGCTTCCAGTCCCAGTGACTCGAACTTATCCTGCTTAACCCCTTTGATGTGATCTATCATCTTATGGTAGTCCTCACCACTGACTTGATTAACCTGAGTAAGGTTCATGGGGTGGGGAATAAGGTTTTGCTCAAGGATGCCGCTCCCCAACAATGTTAAAATCTTGTTGGTGTTCCTAAAAAAAAAGAAAAAAGTTGCTGATTGTTAAATTCTCAAGAGATTTAAACGGTGGTCAAAAAGCTAAACATCAATCATCCTTGAACAATCTTCAGAAATACCACATTCAAAGACTGAAGTATGAAAAAGTATTGTCTGAAACAAGTGGACCAATGGACTCGTTGCTGTTGGTGTTAGAGTCTTATACTCACATTGCAACACATTTGCTGTTCATGATATTGGCTTTGAAGCCCAACACGGCAAACACCACCAGGGTGGCCAGCACAGAAGTGAAGAAATTGATAAAAGACACCAAGACGGCATCAAAGTGGCAGTTGTTGTCGCGCTTGTTGTAGCTGGAGAAGGCAATGACGCCACCGAACCCGAGACCCAGCGCGAAAAAGACCTGCGTGGCTGCCTCACGCCAGACCTTGGCCTCCAGCATGATCTCCAGCTGAAAACGAACAGATTTGAATTAAGTCTTAGCTCTAAACACCTATTACAATATAAATGGATGTGCAATGACATCCCCAATGTAACGTCACAAAATATACCAAATGATGAAGCTTCAATCAAGCATTTGCAATAACTGGCAATGATAGCTGACATGTTGTCAAAGTAAATGAAAGATTAATGTAGTTCTTAGTCATATATTTGTGATTTCTGTAAAAACCTGATTGTACTGCTTTCTTGTGGAAATAATATATATTGGTGAAAGAAATGTTCAGTCATTTTGGCAATTTTTCTGGGAGGAGAACAGACTGATGAGTGTCATAAAACACCACATCACTGTCATCTACCATAAGTTATGTTTTAAAGTTTTCAACTCTGCTGATAGGCTGGAGACCATCTCAGCTGAGACCAGGTAATCCTTGGAGAGGTCGTGTCCAAATTCATGGGCTGCATTCTCCTGAGGCCGCATTTGTAGACCGATTACGTCACAGCGACGCGCCGAAGGCTGTCCAAATTCGTAGACCCCTCCGAATGCAGCCGACAAATGCGTGCTCCTTTTTCCGAATTTGAAGGTTGGGTCGGGTGTGTCCTTCGTGGCCCACCATATCCCAGAATTCATAGCGCGGCCCAGCCAAGCTCCAGTTTCCGGCTAATGGCGGCCGCTACTAAGTTTTAAAATTACTCTTATTAATCTTTCTGGGTCACAAAATAAACTTTTAACATATTTTCAGGCGAGAAAGTAGTTGTGTAAACATCAAATATCTGCTCGGTTTATCAAGATATCGCATCTTTGCTAAAGTGCTTCGACGTTTTCGGAGACGTCTGCTACCCACCAGCTCGATAGCTAGCCGGGAGCTCGAGGGTTACTGATGCGGCCGAGAATGGCACAACTCCCGGCACATCATTTTCAGATCACCGCGGACTTTCGCTGTTCGGGTTAAACGTTGTCAGCCGGTGATCAGCTGTGATCAGCTGATCACGGGGCCGGGGTTAAAAGAGAGACGCCAGACATCATTCTCTTCGTGTCAGGAGCTCCGAAACTCTGCCGACGTCAGTCTCCGCCTGATTCAGCAACCGTGAGTGATTATCCCTTCAATCCTTTTTCTCTTCCCGGCTCCGCTCGCTCTCTGTCGGTAACGACCGTTCCGAAGCCACGCTTCGTGCACTGATCGTTACTAGAATAACTGCGTGCCTGCTCCAAACCCACCGCTAGCCTTCGCCGCGCTTGGGTCTAGCCAACACGCCACACGGGCACGCTGAATTACTGTGTGTAACCCGCCCGGCCGTGACAAACGTAATATATAAGTCACTTAGACAACCTAAAAATGTTATTGTTGGGCTTTTTTTCAGTGTTTTGTTTGTTCGTGAGTAAATCGGTTTGGCTGAGATTAAAGTTATTAGATTAGATAAAATAAAACTTTATTAATCCCCCGGGTGGGTTCCTCCTTGGTTTTTACACAGCTGACTAAACGTCAAACAGAAAACTGATTAAACAGAAGTGTGAGATGGCCGAGAGTTTACTCCAGTATCCTGTTATATTTTAGACAGCAAGGAGCAGACGGCTGAGTTTATTAAACTCCACCGAGACAGCGGTGACGCTAATCAGAAGGCTAGACCGTCCAATTTCACGGCCGTTTACTTCCGGCCTACCCGATCTTCTGAGGACCCGGCCCACGTAGACCGCGAAGGCCGGGTCCTCGGGAGAATGTAGCCCATGAATTTGGACACGACCGTTGTCGGTCTATTGAAGGGCTAACCATTCACATCAACAGCTGCAGCCAATTTGGAATAACCAATTAACCAAACATGCACCTCTTTGCACCTGGAGAGAACCTATGTAACCATAACGACACAATCTCTGCACAGAAAGCCAGCCGATTCAAACGCAACAGCTTCTCGCTGACAGCCAACAGTGTTTGTTTTATTAATTGCATAATATTCCTTTTACATATTTATTCATGAGCACACGTATCAGGTACATGAAAGATGGTGGCAGAACGCAAGTGTCAGCGACGAGGCGAGAAGACATGCAACACAGACATGCACTGCTGCCAGTGTCTGCACTTGGATGGTTACGTAAAAACTCAGTAACTCCTGTTTCCATGGTGACATTCATCTGCAGCCTGACATGCCATTGGCCAGTTGCTGCTGAGGAGCCAGCCTATCACAGTGCGGAGTTCTTTTTGAGTTCAGACACAGTTTAATTCAACAGCGATTTCAACAGTGAATAAACAGAAGCAGAAATAAGGGCATTCTGACCTGAGCACTATTCAACTCATGTCTAAGTATAAAGCCAGTACTATCATCTAAATGGATTAAAGTATGAAAGTACTCATGATGCGAACAATCCTCTACAGTCCTGTTCAGTATTATATGGTTCTATCATACGATCCATTAAAGGAGACCTATTATATTTTTCCTTATTTTCTGTCATATTCATGTGAAAAAAATGTACTACATACTGCTCCAAACACTGCGTTTCAAACTTCTTTTCTACTTCTTTTTCTGTTTGCTGTCAGAAGTCAAACGACTACTGAAGTCAAGGAACACAAATAAGGAGCATTTAATATTTAAACACCATTGTGTTAGTGAAGAAGCTAATGTTGTCAATAAGAACATTTGTGATGTGTGAAAAGGTGATTTTGTAGTATAAAGTAAAATACTTTCATTCTGAAGTGTAGTATTAAAGGGAAAATTAGCTCGAAATGATGTATTTTTAAATATATGATACTTTAATTATACAGCATCATCAAGTCCAAACATCATAATAACAAAAAGGTAATCCTACACTTGAGAGGATCTTTACCTTGGGTGTGAACATGTGACGGATCCCATCCATGGAGCCCTTCAGGAGGAGCGACCGAACCAGGAAGCAAACCAGCACAACGTACGGGAAGAGGGAGCTGAAGTACATCACCTGCAAGCAAACGCAAGTGTTTTCCACATCACACAGGGCACGTATCTTTGGAAAAACTGTCAAACAAATTAAAATGAGTAAACAAATGCAGCGTGATCTCACTGCCTGACTTTCTATGCGGTGCTGATCGTGGTCGTTTGACAGGAACATCAAACTGTTCAGAAAAGAGAGTGAAGATCTGCTGAGAGCTGATAATAAGTAAAAACATGTTTTTCTTCTATTGCTGTACTTTCTTTAAAATCGAATTTATTCAAGCATTCAAAGCAGGGACCAAACATCTCGTGAAGAATTTCAGTTTGCAGCTGAGGGATGTAGTCTGAACATTTATTATTTTATGTGATCGTGGCATCACATCACACTAATTTGTGGGTGGGCTTAAGTGCCCCCTTCCCCCTCAAACCTACATATCATTAACCGGATAGACAAGTTGGCGCTTAAAGACTATAAACGGGATGAAACCCTGAGCCAGATAGTTTACAGATCCTGTAGGGTGTGGGTGCAGACACCGGGAGATAGTTTGGGATTGAGTCATGAGCACAGTCAGTGATTCAGAGACATTACTATCTAGGTCCTTCCCCTTTATAGCCAGCCTGCCTTCCAGCTAACTTTCTTCTGATTGGCTGTCTTCTGCCTGACATCATAAACAGCCGACGACAGAAGAAACTTCCCAGAAATGGGCACCAGAGAAGTCTGGAAGGTTTCACGGGAATTACAGATAAACCGATCTCCTTATTTAAAATATTGGCCATTTTTACCATGACGTTTCATGACTGTAGCGGTGTATATATAAGATAAAAATATGGAACAGCATGGTAGGTCCTCTTTAATCAAGGTCTCTGGCATTTAATGAATTTCTCCTCAAGCTTTAATTTTAAAATAGTAAAAAAACAAAAAACAAACAAGAAGCAAGTTTTGTGTTTTAAATAGATTTTATAGCCAATCATTTAGTACGAGGTATAGCCTCCTCTGCAGATGCAAGCTGTTGCCCATCTGCACATGGACCGCATCTGTTGTTGAAGAATTGCTGACCATTCCTGGATCAGCCTGCCGCTACGCAACGGTCATTGGTTGTGGATTTCACTAATAAACACATCGACCCAGCACGTCCCACGCATGCTCAGTTGGAGACATATTGGGACAAAAACACTGGTCAAGGAAGTCTGGATATGCTCTTGATTCAGAAAGGCCTGTGGTGCTCTGGCAGTGTGGAGGCTGAAACTGCCAGAGGGACAGACACTGCCACGAGAAGTGCAAAAGTACAGGTTGGAGGACCTCATCTCGGTGTCTCTGTCGACTCACATTTTTACCATGAACGATCAGATCAGAGATGGTGCTCTCATGGACACGCAGGACTGTAGCAACAGTGCGTGCCACGATTGCTCGGTCAACTTCAGTCAATTGCACCATGGTGACACTGATGATAATGTCATGCATATATTGGAGGTGGGGGTGGGAGTGGGTGGGGTAGGGGGTGGAATGTGTTCTGCCACTGAAAAAAACCAGTGAAAAGAAATGGAAAACTACCCACAGAAGATGTTTGGGTTTTCTAAGAGATTAAGATAATGTACTGAGAGATGGATTTAAAACTAAGATTGAAAATGTATTTCACAAAATATGAACTTCTTGTTTATTTAACTCTCTATTTATTTTTTGAGTAGTATATTTATTATATATACAGGACGTCCCTGTAGAATATGTAAAGACCACAAATGTTTACCTTCCTTCATTTTTAAAGCACGGACACAAAGTTTTTTTTTTGTGATATGATACGTTTCAAATTTCAGGAGAACCCAAATAGAATTTAAAGCAACATATATAATCAAATATATTTATACATTTATTGAGTTAAATGTTTCTCAAGTGAAGAACCCTTACATAAAGTCAATGTGATAAGCGGAGTTCATTTCTTCAGTTGGTTTCTCGTCTTTTTCAGCTGTAACTCTTTTTAGCACTTTGCTGAACTGAAATGCAGCCTTGGTCGTCACAAAGCCAAGCAGGCTGCTCCTTTGTAACCTCAGTCTTATGGTCTTTGAAAAGGGGTGTTTTTCTCTGAAGGCTCATGTATTGTTACAGATAGAAGGTTCTTCTTGCAACGGTTAAGTTCTGGGAACTTCACTGTTCTCTACATGAACTGATAAATTTCTCTGACGTCATTACAAGAAAGCCTGACTGTAAAGTAATAAAGTAATTTTTTTAAACAAGATTTATCAGTAATCTTAACATTTAACATTTAAAACGTGACACATAAGTTGCCATAAAAGTATAAGAAAACAAAAGCTTTCAAAGTTCTGTTATTTTATCAGTTCAAGTCTATCTTTTATCATCTCTTTTTTTCACCACGCTCTTGACAATCAAGTCAAGCCAAAAGAGTGTGTATAACCATGGTAACCAAAGGTTTAGATCCCTTTCATGCCCACCCACACACACACACACACACACACACACACACACACACACACACACACACACACACACACACACACAAATGGGGCAGAGACGCAGATTGTGGCAGGGATATTCCTCGGACAAGTCTTTTGTGTGAACATTAGCAGAGAGGGCATTAATATTCTTTTGTATCATGTGCCGCTGATTAAACTTCTAAGACACTTAGCTGGCTCCTCGGAGGGAAAGTTTGCGCACAGTCTCTGTGCTGGACAACTAAAAAGGGCCTTTCAGACCCAGCTGGTGGTTGTAGGACAGCCATCTGGCTCAAACTGTACAACTAACTGACAGCTTGGGTGGCCCTGATTACCTCCAAAAATGAGTATTTATGTGTTTCTTTCTGTAATTTATTTTATTTCATTGATAACAGTATAAGGGTCTGACTGTTTTGTGCTAATGCATAAATCCCCTCCGATGACGCAGCACTAGTGAAACACTGATTGTATTTATAGGTGAGAATTCTTGCCAGGCAGCAGGGTGTGGCAGACAGCAGAAAAGAGACCAGCGTTGCAAATCACCGCCGACAGCGGTCCAAGATTAAAGGACTTCTGCTGGACACGGCATCCATCTTGTTTTGTGCGTCTCTGCTGGGGGGAATGCAAAGCCAAGCATGCAGTAGACTGCTGCTACTCGCTGGGATAAGACTTGGGGGGACCTGAGAACAATGGCTCTCATTTGCTAACAGTGTGTAAGCACAAATGTGAGCGCAAACTGCAAGCACGAATGTTTCACACACAAACCAGCAATTTACCAATATTTTCATACCTGAGTTTGTTTGTAGTCCTTATCTTTATCTGATTTCATTATATTTTAAATGAACTCATCTTTAATTAAAAATTGCTTGCTAGATCCCATCACTTATAGTCTAATAAGATACAGTAAGACTGTAATCAGAATACTCTAAATGAGCCGCTGGGTTTGCCAAAGTCTTTTTGCTGCCTGCAGATGTTGGTGAATGAAGGTGAGATTGCAGCACTTAATAAAAGTGCTGTAAAACCAAAAACAATGACCTAAAAGAGGCTCAAAAGCCCAATAAGACTGCAGAGCGTGATAAGAAAGTCTGAGGTTGAGTCAACTTAATAGGCCTTCACTAAAAGGCCTTACTCCACTACATAAAAAAATATCGTTCACATCTACCGTATTAATTTTGACCCTACACCCAGTTTATAACTCGCACAACATCAAAGCTCGTTTTGGGACTATTTGTACAGCACAGTTAGCAGAGGCTTGACTCTGACCCCAAGAGTACACCAGCTAATACTTGTCATATGATAGTGAAAGTGTGGAATGATAACGATCACCTGTTAAAAGAAAGCGAGGAACAAGCAAATGACAACCTTTATCCAGGGGCTAATCCTTCCGGATGCTGGTCACGCTACTGTCAGCTTTGTTACACTAAGCTAAAGTCAGCTAAGCCAGAAATCCTACAAAAGATCACATGGGCTCTGAAAATCATATTTCAGGCTGTATCATTAGAAAAATTTGTCAAGGCACATTACTGCGGTCAGTGCCTGTTGAAGAGAGCTAATTGTGTGTGAAAAGACTTTCCAAAACATTCTGCAAGCACAATCCTTTTGTTTCGCTTACTATTCTCCATTTTCCACAGTGCAAGAGTCCTAGCAGGTGCTGATTTCTTCCTGTTTTGTTCCATCTGTCTCTTCTTCTCTCTTATTTTCTACTGGTATCTTTTCTCCCTATCTTAAATTAACTGTTTTAAATTATGCGTACCTTCCCAGAAGACTGGATTCCCTTGATCATGGCAAGGCAAACCATGGACCAGGCAACCAGCAGACACACGGTCATCTTCCAATTCAGCCCTCCGCTCTCAGAGATGCTGTCAGAGATGTCCAGGGCCTCGCGGTACCAGTAGTAGGTGGTTGCTGAGCTTTTCTCACACTCTGGCACCACATCTATGGACAAAAAACATAGCGCTCATCATGGACGTATTTACTGAAGATCATTTCCAAGCGGCACAAAGACCTTAAGAAGCCTGCCGAATACTGCCGTTACTAAATTGCGTCTTACATGTACTGGTCTTGTTCTTCACGAGGGGGCACTCGTGCCATGGCAGAGGTTGCTGGAAGGACTGGGAGAAGTAGAAGAGACTCCAGCTGATGATGACATTGTAGTAGAGAGCCACAAAGAAGCACACCTACAGGCGAGAGAACAAAGTCAACTTCAGACACACAACTGAAATCATAAACAGTGTGAAACACAACATTTAGCCACAAAATAGAGGCTAAATTAGTAAAGACTCCCCACCCCACAATTTTCCTTTTCTTCAAATTATTGTCACTCCATATTTTTCCCTACCTGCAGTGACTTAACAGCTCAGTGTGAGAATCAATATAACCAACAGTATGCTAATATACCACCATACTGTTTATACACAATGTTTTAACCATGTTCAGACAGGACCCCTGTGTCTCACTCACCACACAGCTGGCAAAGCCAATCCCCCCCAGCCGAGGGCTGATGTAGTTCCACACACCGATGCTGCCCCTACGGATTCGCTGTCCCACCGCAAGCTCCAGGAAGAACAGCGGAATCCCAATCAATATGAGCAGGATGAGATAGGGCACCAGATATGCTCCTGCCAATCAAAACAATATGAAGAGCAGGTTAAATGAAGGATGCAAAAAGAAGAGTAAACTGTCAAATCACATAACAGTGAGGCACTAACATTTGAGTTCCTGAAAGCAGTTAACAAACATGTGGTGACAACACTTAAACATCAGCTTTTTAAAATCTTACCCTTTGCCCCATTCTGGCTAGAAAATCACACCAACAGACAGCTGTTTTCTAAACTTTAACTATACAACAACATAACATCTCCCTGATGGTGACACATTCACCTAAACAGCAAATTAAACACACAATCAGATCCAAACGACTACACACACGTGCTGCCTTGATGGGCTTCTACCTAACAGGGCCCTATGGAGCGTACAATAGTGCAATCAAATCATTATGGAAACCAGAAAAGATACTGAAGTCTAAAATTACCTAAATTACAGTGGCAAATATAGCATTTCTCTCTAGAATTAAGGTTTCTGGGTGAATAACCAACATTAACTGGTGTAATAGTGTGGTACGGTAAAATACAGGATGCCGCATCTCCTGTGAGCACCGAGACTGCCAAGCGCACAACAACTTCAGGACAAAAAGAGAACCCAAAGCTAGATTTTGGAAATAATGAGCCGTTTTATTTTCCTGAGAGGAAACGGAAAGGAACTGTGCTCCTGTGGGGTTGTTTCGCTTTTTCGCACGTGAAATGAAACTTCCTGTCTGCCCTCAACCACTGATATATATTAAAATCAATTGCATCATTTCCAGGGTGCAACTAAAGCAACGAAGAAGAAGAGAAAAGCCCCCTCTGTGACACGGTACCAATCATAAGTCTGAGCCACATCAAACGTAAACACTGGTGAGTCGGTGTAGTGTGAGGCTTGCTGTGAGTCATTGACAACAGCGCCGCACCGCAATGGGTTTATTATTTTAAAAACTGGTTTCATCTCTTTTGCAACAGAGCTCATTGTTTTATCTGGCAGGACATTCATTCACATCCTTTCCTGAGTCCTCCCTTAATGGGAGTGGTCACACACGAGAAATTAATATGTGTGTGTTTCTATGCTTTTTACACAAGTGTGTGTGTACAACATACTTAGTAATTTCTATTAATATAATATCTAATTCTGCTACAGAATACGCAGTTTATTTTGGGCTTTGACAACATCAAAACCCTCCCTCTGGTCTCCATTGTCTTTTAAGAACTTCAACAGTCTCCCTGGGATATTCAGACACTTTGATGGCACTTTGAGAAAGCAAACAGCCCAACAAGAGTGCAGCTTTTGTTTTTTCCTTCTTTAAAAACGTTTCACAGTCCTCCTCAGTCCCAGCAGTAAGTGAAATGAAATATCTGGTTTAGCCAGTTATCAGGCACGCAGCAATTCACTTCCTGTTCGGTACCAAGAGATATGGATTACTTGCATTATTACACACTACTAGAAATACCTAACAATCTATCCACCACTAAATCTGTTTGACTTGATTTATGATTTACTAGAGCTAAAAGGCAAAACACAAGCTGACTACATGCATTTTCCCTGCTTGTATATATAAGCCTAACACTGGGCTTGAAAGTGTTCCTGGAACATTGTGTACATGATCTCCAAAGGGAAGGTGAGAAATGAAAACAGACTGCAAAAGTCATAAAGACACACAGAATTGCTATACAAAGGGTTTTTAGAACTTACCTGTTTACATTTAATAGAGGCTTATATTTATGCTTTTATGAGTTAGCTGTCTGTTTTTAGTGACAGGTAGGTACCATCTCATTTGCTAATGGTCAGTTAGCGTCACCTAAGCTAATTCAACTCTGGATTTCTGCTCAGCTAATTCTACCAACAGCCTGTAGACACAGAAATCAAATGGCACCTTACCTTTCTAAACAAAATGATAGAATTTCATCTGTAATTTGTTTATTAGCACTAATTAGCAGATACATAAAAATATAGTCTCTGAATGTACCTTGCTAACCAAACTTGCTAGCGTTAGCTGCTAAGTTAGCACTCCACCTACTAATCAAATTATGATTAGTTCTGGCTCAAAAAACAAGATGGTGATAGCTGTTCTATTTTATAATACACATTTGGTTGGTGCAGAACATAAAAGAAAAAATGTTGTCCTCTAAATTTGATGTTCAGAGCTAAAAGAGAAAGATGAGCAAAAGACCCTTTCCTTTACTAAAGCTTCTGCTCCCAAGTGGGTTCAAAACTCACTCACTGGTCCTCACAGACATAACAATATAACACACACACACACGCACGCACACACACCGGTTTCAGCCCCCATTTTAATCTAATTACAGTGGAACACAGCAGGGTGACCAGAGCCGTTTAAAACAGACCTGAAAGCATGACAGTCTGTGAGAGGTGGTAATTTTTCTGAACGTCCCTGAGCACACATGCACACTATCTCATGCCAATTATATACACACTTCTAAGAACATGATTCAAGGTGGTATTCTATACCAATAAAGAGCCGGGCCTCTTTTTCTGAAGACGTGTCACTACAGTGGAGTATTTCAGACTCCACTGTAGTGACACGTCTTCATCAACCACACATTTCTCAAAGATTCTGCATCTACTGACCTCCCCCTAAACCACCTACCTGTGACTCAGAAGTGGGAGCGACTTGAGGAATTAATATTCAAATTTTCCTTTTAATAAACTGCAGAAAACTTACATTTCCCCCTCTTTTTTAAACCTGGAGTTGTGTATAGTGTTGGGCACAAACCCCAGTCTCCCAGGTTAAAGTCCTGGGTTTGACCTGTGCAAAACGCTTTCTTTCTACTCAGAGAGTGGACATCATTACTCTTTAACTCTACATGCACTCACAAGTTATCATAGTCCCTAACAAGCAAGCAATTATGAGGTGTTTTTCACATAATAGCACATTAATAACTAATGTAATTTGCCTAACACATGATTTTTTATTAACTTATATATTAATAGCCATTTATGATCATGATGAGGATTACTTTTCCTAGTTTGGGGAAATGTTGTTTGCCCCGAGTCTACACAGATCATTCAGATCTTCAGTGTAGTAATAAACCTGGACGGAGTTTCTATCCTGTCTGGCCAACCTGTTTATTTAATCAGCTTTCCAGAGACACTCAGTAGCTTTACATAATCTCCATGCAACACCTTATCAGGACACACACACATACACACGTTAGACTAGAGACACAACAATTGTCTGCGAGGAGTCAATCAAGTAGAGCAGACCGCATTGTAGGAAACGTGGTTATCATAAACTATAATCCGAAGCATCACGCTCTTCTTAGAATTATTTCCTGTATGTTGAAAGCAGTGTCAGAGGTTCTGTGTTTGGTTATTTGCTCTTGTATGTTCTATGAAATCACAGACGTAACAAGGCAGTCGCATTAACATTCTGTCTGCGGTGAAGCTCACAGCCGAGTCTAGTTTTGATGGACACATCACGGGACTCTGCACCCACATGGTAAACACAGAGTACAACACGTTCACTGTAAAATGGTAATTTCATGAAGTCATGACGCCATTTAAAGCCCATTCGGAGTGTCTGCAAAGAAACAAAAGTGGAAGGTGATACTTCTGGTTTCTCAGCAAGGATGAACAAAAAAACAACCAAATCAAACACATCTTCTTTAACTATTTTTTATCCTCTGTAAAAACATGCACATGTAGATGCTAGACTTGGCTTCTACCCAAGAATATCACATCCCGGATCTACGAACACTTTTAATTACCACGGAAAACACGGAACTCCTTTTGTCCCCTTGTGTCTTGGCCTTTGTTCCTTTTGTTATCATGCTTAACATGGTGCTACCCATCAGTTATACGCTCTTACTATGTGTGTGTGATGCTAGCTGAGACTCACCCCCCCCATTCTTCTGACACAGGTAGGGGAATCTCCAGACGTTGCCCAGGCCTACAGAGAAGCCAACCTGGGCCAGGATGTACTGGAGCTTGCTGTTCCAGGCCGGTCGTTCCTCCTCCTCGGCATCTGACCCTCCTTCCTCCACATCGCACTCTTTCCCTTCGCCTTCATGGTTGTTGACGATCAGCGAGCTCTTCTTGAAGGAATCATCACAGGCGTCCTCGTTGGAAAGCAGATCTCTGACAGACTCCGTGACATCGTCGTCAAGCTCTCTCTTGACGGCCTTGCTGTTTTTGGGCATTTGATAAAGCAAACAAGGGCGAAAGGGTGGAACGTCTTCTTGGCTGGAGGGCTGGTGGGACAGAGCCGGCGTGTGAAAAGAACTCTGCGCAACGGCACAAGTTTGAAAGTATTCTGGGTTCAACGGCCAGCGGGCTTTGACAAAGTTTGTAGAGGTTTATTTCCTCATTATCACCATATATCTGCGGGGGAGAGATAGGAACACAGCAAAGGGTAAACAGCCAATGAAAGTGAAAACCTGTCTTTATTTTTTACATAGTTTCAGGTACTTATTTCCTTCCTAAAATGCGAAAATAACTTTGACAAGCGATGACCAGAAATGAACTTACTAAACTAACTAAACCCAAAGGTAAACCTTTATTTGGTTTACCTTTGGGTGATTTGATTTCAGTTTGACTCCATTTATATATTTCACATGAAATAAACTACTTTTTTAACCTTACTCCTTATCCCTCAGCATCTTACTCGAATTTACACTGTAGAGAGAATTACTTCTCCATCTGAGGGATGCTGATTTATTCCTCACATGGATATCACATGACTGGAAAGGGCACCGAAATCAGTGAATGGGATTTTATTCTCAGTGCTTGTTCTGGACCAAAAAAATGGGCCTGGAGCATTTAGCTGGTTGAGCACGCTGCCTAGGACAGTGACACACTGGGATACAGAGGCTATCCCGTTTCAAGCCCCCTGAATAATTGAACAGGCAAAGCGATTTGCATACAAACCCAAACATTCCCTCCTTTTACCTGATGGGGAAAGCCCTCAAATATAAAAGCATATGAGCTTCCCAAATTACACTTTTCTCTCCTATAAAAGAGCTTCATCACGGTGCATTAACATTTAATGACGCTTAGTACCGGCAGCACTGGAAGAGAATCAAGGGTGTGCCGACCACCTAAAGGCTGATTAAGGTGCGCAGCATCCTTGACTCCTAAATGTGAGCATCCTTTCAGGGAGGCTTCACATCAAGCTCAAATCCATCCTCGAACATTTTCATTTAAACTGTCAGAGGCGCAAAAAATATCCCCAGCACGACGAGGGGCGTTGCGACCACGAAGCACTGCGTGTCTCCCGCCTTTCACCACACAGAGGATTAAGAGATTAATAGATTTCTTTCAGTGCTTCCAGATTAGCCTGGTTTGAATGAGGCAAAGGCCATCGTTTCATAATGCAGTGAGCACAACGCGGCGTCCAAAAACGAGCAACGATGCTGCGCAAGCCTCGCCTCTGTTCATATTAATCGTTTAATAGCAGAGCACTTATTACAAATATTAAACATATGAGTGCGTCTAGAAGGAGAATGACTCATTCTGTGGTATCTTTTTTTGTATGCACATGGCTCGGCCTGTTGGGTTAACATGACACACCAAAGCGGATGAAGCAATAGATTAAAAAATAGAAGAAAATGTATTATCAACCCAACCGGTGTCACTTGTGCCATGTGGCGTTGTCCTCGTTAATTCATTTCCTCCCTCCCGCTCACAGCCGTCATGTCATCGCTGAGGAGTGTTTCATCATTCATCGGTCATCCACATCAGGGTACCTCAATCCACCCTATACTCTCAATGTATCACGCCTTGCCTTTACCATCAGCCTGTTTATCCCTGCTGGAGATGCCGAGGATGGTACTCACCTTCGCGGAATAGCAATCTTCTGAAATGACTCGTCTCAAGGAATGAAATTGTGAGAGCACATGCACGGGGAAGACATTATCACCAGTTTGTATCTCAGCCGGTGTGTAGAGCGGCGCTTCGGTCTCCTGCGCTTCACTTGTCTGGCTCACACAGTAGAGCGCCGCTCAGAAAGGAAAGGAGGGGGGCGGAATGGGTGGGGGGGTTTCTCCGCCTCCAACTCACTCGTGACCGTCAGTAGGCAACTCTTTATTTACTTAATATTTAACTTTATATAGCTTATATCACATATCTATGTCACACTACACGCCACGCATGCTTACACCGTTCCTATTTAGTTGAAATAAGCATATTTGTACCCTCTTCCTCCCCCCGTTTGCCACTTGGTACACTCCACTACTACTAATCCGGCAGAAAGGGGCTGGCTTAAGGACAAAAAAGCAATGTGCCTCTGTTTATAAACGCGGATTTTCTCTGACTGGATATGTATTTGGATCGTACATGTATTTTTTTATTTTTTGCAATTTATTTAAAAAAAATACAGACTGAATTTAGGGGGCATGGCGTGCAGATAGCAAGGTTTCTGGTTCAAGGTCGTCGTTTTGAGCGACATCCACCATTCGACCTCCCAGAGCGGTGCGATGAAATTTACATACATCCTCGACGAGAGAGAAATCAGACAGAAATATTGTTTTGTCATGCTTTTTATTTAAGATATATTTAGATAATACCATTATGTCAGCAAACTAAATGAATGAAAACAATGAATATTATATTACAGGGAGTAACACCTGCCGTCATGGGTCCAGTTAGGTCTACAGTAAATGTATGCCAAGGTGTAATATGGATCAGAGATTCATTATATATTTAAATTGGAATCTTGAGATCAAACTAAACTGTATGTCGTCCATGAAGTGAATTGAGCTTCATACCTAAAAGCATGACGACTAAAAACAGGTATAAAGGCAGTCATCTGGATACTCACATTTATTTTCCTATTACACGGAGGTGGCATAAAATGTCATTTTCTGAAATGTGGTCTCAAAGATTTTCACTTTGACTGTTTGCAGAATATTTCAGACCAAGTATTAACTTGTCAGAATGTAGGAGAAGTTTGAGCGACTAAGAGGAAATATGTGGTTTAAGGTTGCATAACCTGAAATTCGGGCGTTATCTCGGAGATGATAGGTTTACCGTTGCCTTCGTTTTTTTCCCTTTCTTTTTTCTCTATAAAGTTGTTCTATTCTCTGAGAAGAAAATCATGCACTTGGAAACACCACCCACGTTTATGTCCTGTGTTGCCCTGGTGGCTAGTGTGAAATCCACCCACAGTATTTCAGGTGCATCATCACAGAACTCAGTAGTTGTCACCCCAGTTGATCTGCTGATGTAGGCTACTGCAAATCAGAGGATTATAGAAAGGTGATTAAAGGACTGGGAGATTTTGTTTTTGATTTTTTTTCTAGAGGAAATTGATCTTTTAAAAAGTTTTTCCACTGGTTGATTTTTTCAGAGTGGTTATGTAGATCTACATTTCACAAAAAATACATTAAAAAATACATAAGTACAGAATACAAAGAACTAGCACCTGAGGCTAATTAACAGAGCTGATAAGTCTGGGTTAACCTTCTGGGGATTGGGTGCAGTGGATTTGTGGTGTTATGTGTTATGGTAAATGTCACTGATTCAGCTTTTTCTAGTTAGGTAAGTCATAAAGTGAAAAGAAGCACTTCTTTTCACTTTATGACTTTATGACAGCAACAGCAGAGGATTACACTGGTTCTTGATGACTACTGTATAAACATTATTCAATGGAATAGCAAAGTAGCTTCAGGGGGTGGAAACAGTTGGCTGCTCAGTCTACAGATCCAAAGATAATGATGATGATTTGTGTGCTGAGTAAAAGGAAGACCTCTAAATTGAATTCAGTTCAATTCAATTCAATTTTATTTATACAGCGCCAAATCAGAACAACAATCGCCTCGAGGCGCTTTATATTGTACGGTCGACCCCACAATAATACATACAGAGAAAAACCCAACAATCAAATGATCCCCTATGAGCAAGCACTTTGGCGACAGTGAGAAGTGAGATTCAGGATCACCTGGTCCAGCCCTAACTATATGCTTTAGCAAAAAGGAAAGTTTTAAGTCTAATCTTGAAAGTAGAGATAGTGTCTGTCTCCTGAATCCAAACTGGAAGCTGGTTCCACAGAAGAGGGGCCTGAAAACTGAAGGCTCTGCCTCCCATTCTACTTTTAAATACTCTAGGAACAACAAGTAGGCCTGCAGAGCGAGAGCGAAGTGCTCTAGTAGGGTGATATGGTACTACAAGGTCATTAAGATAAGATGGAGCCTGATTATTTAAGACCTTGTATGTGAGGAGCAGGATTTTAAATTCAATTCTGGATTTAACAGGGAGCCAATGAAGGGAAGCCAAAACAGGAGAAATCTGCTCTCTCTTTCTAGTCCCTGTCAGCACTCTTGCTGCAGCATTTTGGATTAGCTGAAGGCTTTTCAGTGAGTTTTTTGGACATCCTGATAATAATGAATTACAGTAGTCCAGCCTGGAAGTAATAAATGCATGAACTAGTTTTTCAGCGTCACTCTGAGACAGGATATTTCTAATTTTAGAGATACTGTGCAAATGGAAGAAAGCAGTCCCACATATGTGTTTAATATGTGCATTTAAGGACATATCATGGTCAAAAATGACTCCAAGGTTCTTCACAGTGTTACTGGAAGCCAAGGTAATGCCATCCACAGTAAGAATCTGGTTAGATACCATATTTCTAAGATTTTCAGAGCAGAGTAAAATAACCTCAGTTTTATCTGAATTTAGAAGCAGAAGGTTAGCGGCCATCCAGGTCTTTATGTCTTTAAGACATTCCTGAAGTTTAATTAATTGGTGTGTGTTACCTGGCTTCATGGACAGATAGAGCTGGTGTCATCTGCATAGCAGTAAAAATGTATACTATGTCTTCTAATGATATGGGAAGCATGTATAATGTAAACAAAATTGGTCCTAGCACTGAACCCTGTGGAACTCCAAAATTAACCTTAGTGTGTGAAGAAGACTCTCCATTTACATGAACAAATTGGAGTCTATTAGATAGATGTGATACAGCCCACTGCAGTGCAGTACCTGTAATACCTACAGCATGTTCTAATTGCTCTAAAAGGATATTATACTCAACAGTATCGAACGCTGCACTGAGGTCTAGCAGGATAAGCACAGAGATGAGTCCACTGTCAGAGGCCATAAGAAGATCATTTGTAACCTTCACTAAAGCTGTTTCTGTGCTGTGATGAACTCTGAAACCTGACTGAAACTCTTCAAATAAACCATTCCTCTGCAGATGATCTGTTAGCTGTTTGACAACTACTCTTTCAAGGATTTTTGATATGAAAGGAAGGTTAGAGATTGGCCTATAATTAACTAAGACCGCTGGGTCTAGTGATGCATTTTTAAGTAAAGGTTTAACCACAGCCAGCTTGAATGCCTATGGTAAATAAGTGATTGTTAGAAACAGGTTTATCATATTAAGATTGAAGCATTTATTAATGGCAGGACATCTTTGAGCAGACTTGTAAGAATGGGGTCTAAAAGACACGTTGATGGTTTGGAGGAAGTTTTGTGGTCTGGTTACCTATAGGCTGGCCATGATCAGCAGCCATCAACTTTACGACTCATGATAATCACATAGCTGTGTATCTTCTGCAGATCCTTTTCATTTCTCCTTTAATTTCCTTGTATTCAAGATCATTGCGTCTTTAAGAAGTTATGAACATAGGCCAACAACCAGTAACTAGTCACTGTGAGACCACTTATTTTGTCACTGGCCAATCTGGTCATTGGTTCCTCCTCCACAATATGATCTATGGAAGCAAGTGGAAGCAACATGCTACAGATAAAAACCCCCAAACAAAAACAAACAAACAAACAAAAAACTTTAGTTCCAATAATAAACCTTAATGAACATTGCGTTATTATTAATATTTTTTGGTCAAAATTAAAGGACCTCCATAGTGACAATAAAATGTAGTTAAGGTTATGTAAAGGTTTTTAAGAGTTAAAAGCATGCTAATGTTCAATGTTTTGTTGACCCATAAAAAGTGTTTAAACAATTCCAGTCTGGCCCTGCATGCTCCTGCTTGATGAAGAGTGTAACTCAGCGTGGAGTCACACGTCACACTGCGTCTGTGGCTGTGAGTGTGACTCCACATGTTGCAAAATGAGCTGATCCTCATGTGGTAATGCAATAAAGATCTCTTTGTAGTAACAGTAAGGGTGGTTAACAAAAAAACAACAACTATGCAGTGAGGGATATAATATATTTTTAGGGGGAAATACTTTGTCTCTCTTTGCAAAAAAAGCGACTAGCAAAATGATATCAGTAAAGTGTAAACCTTTAATAAAGTGTTTTGGGATATGAAATCAGAAATTGAGGGTGAAATTACATAAAATGGTCCTCACACTTATCTCTTATCGTTTCACTGCAATCAATTAGCTGTGCTGATCAGACCCTGTGCTACAGTAATTTAACCACTGACTGACAGCTGACTGGAGCCAGTAGAAGGAAAATGGAGGCGAGAGAAGACCATAAACAGTGAATGGTGGCAGAAAAACAGCTAATCTGTAAGATGCAAAAACCAAAATCATTAAGAACCACAACACAGGAAACTGATATAACAAGTACAGCAGAGTGGAAAGAAAACGCTTGTGGACAAAATACACAAAGGGCAGGTCTCCCATGGAAAACAGCTGCAGCTGATGACAGACAAATCCTTCAAGCTGTGAAAAAGAACCCCAAAACAAATGTCAGTGACGTCAGTACCAGTCTCGAGAAAGCAGGTGTTATTATGTAGAAGACTCGAACAGCAGAATTACAGAGACGATGCTGCAGGATGCAGACATTATGAGCTGCAGGGATTCAAATGTAGGATTGAAATTTGGGCAAAAATAGAAAAGACAAGCCAAGTCAGAAAGTAATATAAGAGCAAAATGAGCTTTTACCAAAGTGTTGGAAAGCCCACATTCATAAGATACTAAATGTTCAGTTATGATTTGTTGCAATTAATTATTAAACTCGTACTGCACTGGGACTTAGCCATTTTGTCTTTTTTGTCTTTATGTATTGGCCAAATTAAATAAGACTTGAATTAATTCTCTGCATTTATTTGCAGTTCTTTTATGTGTGTCCCAGATATCGGTTGTTTGTTTGTAACAAGGTATAAAACATGTGGTTAAGTACGAGGTGTTCCCCATCCCGTGATGCTGTTTTGTTTTTGTGATGGTAAACACAGAACTGGTCACAGATGGCAGCTTACACTGGTTACCTGCTGAATACTTCATGAACTGCCTCTGACTTTGGTAACATTATGCCATTTGGTTGTCATGAGTTTTCCCCTCCCGGACCTCTGATGGAAAGTTATGGCGGATTGGTTTTCACTGTGTCACAGATACGTAGGTTGTCAGCCAATGGGAATCACACAGAGGTGGCATAAATAAATGAACTGGGGACTTGATGGTGGACATGAATTTCCAGGTTTCTTAGTTTGAGGAAACAAATCTTGCAGACAGGTCACTTTTACAATGTTTAAATGTATTTTATTTTGAATAGTGTTATTTAATTCCCTGATTTTTCTTTAAATGAGTAATTAATTAATAACGAGCAATCAAAGGACTGAACAAGTAAAGCATGATTTCTTAAATGAAAACTGTGAAATAAAGTAAGTTCATAAGTGGACTAGCTTTCAATTTAATATAAAATAAAGAGCATTCTAGACCCATTATCCAGTCCTATGATATATATTTTTATTTTTATTGTTACATAGAATAGTTATTTCTACCTTAAATGTGTGCTGTTGTCTCAAAAAGATCTGATTTTGCCTTGGGAAGGAACAGAACATGTACTTGATGTGCTCTCTGCGAGCTGCTTTGAAAAGCCTGTGTTCTGTGATTGGCAGCTCGATCCTAATTTGATAAAACAAAAGAAAACAGCCAGTGATGAGACTTCACTGTATCAGCCTTGGTAAGCCCCCTCCCCCTCCCCACCACCACTACCACCACCTGAACATTGAGGTCACAAGGTCATGAGAAGTTGTGATGATTGGAGAATAGAAACGAAAAATAAGGTACTGATGATAAATACAATCTGCTTCCACTATGTTGTGTCTTCTTGAGTCAAAGTGTTCCAGGTGGTTACTCGAGGATATTAAAAAATAATAAAAAAAAACCCTCCATGGATTTGTTTTCAAAATGTCCCATTTTTGTTTTTCCAGGGGGAAAAAAAGGACTAAAGAGTTTTGGATACATTGTGGATAAAAAGTTTTTGACCCCTTCCTGATTTCTTACTTTTTTGGATATTTGTCACACTCACATGTTTCTAGATGATCAAACAAATTCTAATCTTAGACAAAGACAACTTGAGTAAATACAAAATGCAGTTTTTAAATTATGATTTCACTGATTTCATTGAGTAACCAGGAAAGCTGAGTTTCATGTCACTAGTCACATCCAGTCCTGATTAATCAAGAAATCAATTTAGTCCTAAGTCCAGTATATGCTTTAGCAAAAGTAAAGTTTTAAGCCTCAACCTAAAAAGTAGAGAGGGCGTCTGTCTCCTGAATCCAAACTGGAAGCTTGGTCCACAGCAGAGGGGCCTGAAAGCTGAAGGGTCTGCCTTCGATTCTGCTTGTAAATACTCTGGGAACCACAAGTGAGCCTGCAGGCTGAGTGAAGTGCTCTAATGGGGTGATATGGTACTATAAGGTTATTAAGATAAGATGGGGCCTGATTATTCATGTGAGGAGCAGGATTTTAAATTTCATTCTGGATTTAATAGGGAGCCAATGAAGAGAAGCCGATATAGGAGAATTATGCTCTCTCTTTCTAGTCCCTGTCAGGACTCTTGCTGCAGTGTTTCAAATCACTTAAATAGATCAGTCTGACAAAGTGAAGCAAGCTAAAAGATCAACACATCATGAAATTATCTAAAGAAACTCAAGAACAGATGAGAAACAAAGTCACTGACATCTGTCATCAGTCTGGGTTTCAAACGCTTGAGGCTTTGGGACCAGAGATGGGCAGTAATGCATTACTTGTAATGTGTTACTGTAATCTGATTACTTTTAAAGTAACAAGTAAAGTAAGGAATTACTATTGCAAAAACAGTAATTAGATTACTGTTACTTTCCTGTAGGAACGCTGCGTTACTGCGTTACTAAAACCATGATTCTTTTTGCGAGAATGTCTCATGACAGTGACGTAAGCGAGTGCGACGTTCATGACAACAGCTGTGTGCAGATCAACAATGGATAATATATCGATTGTGGGAGAGAGTGTGAGCGTGCAGCGTTTAAAGCGTGGAAGTACTGACCTTACTTTGAGTTTGATTCCATAAAAAGTGACAAAAACATTAGCGTCCGCTGTGCGTGGGAAGAAAACTTCTTTTTACAGCGAAAAAAACCCCTAAACTTCCGAGCAAGCACCGAGTGTGCAACGACGTAATGGGAAACTCACAGAGAAACTCGCGGATTCTTCAACTGACCGCTGCGGCACACCTGCACCAGGGTAAACCTCCGCCTACCCTACTCCTGCTTTACAGGTGAAAATAGAGCAACAGGACCGCTGAGTCTTTGACTTTATTTATTTTCTGCTGTGTTTTACTTGCATCTATTTGAAAGAGTGAGTGTAAACACAAAAAATATTTTATTTTATGTGCTGGAATGTGCAGAAAATAGGTTAAAATGTTAAACTAATTTATTCAAGTCAGAGAATGTTGCATATAATTTAATTTTTACTTGATGCATAAAGTTAAAAGATTAAAACTGATAAAACAAGTTAAAAAAGAGACTTTTCCATTTGATTACATTTTGTATGATGGATTATGCAGAAAAAGTAGAATTGGGCTGAAAGATCTATCACTTTATCACCTATTCAGGTTGTAAATCGTGTTTTTAAAAAGTAACTAAGTAATTAATTACTTTTGAAAATAAGTAATCAGTAAAGTAATGGGATTACTTTTTGGGGACGTAATCAGTAATTAGTTACTGATTACTTTTTTCAAGTAACTTGACCAACACTGTTTGGGACTCCAGTGAACAATGCTAGCTGCCATTATGGAGAAAGCTTGGAACAGTGGTGAACATTCCCAAGAATGATCAGCCTACCAATATTACTCCAAGACCACACTGACAACTAATCCAGGAGATCACATAAGATTCCAGGGCAACATCTAAAGACTACAGGCCTCATTTGTTTCAAGGATCATGATTCAATTATGAGAAAGTGACTGGGTAAGAATGGCATCCATCCATCCAATGTGAAAACCCCTGTGGCTTCAGCAGGAGGGCTTGAAGACAAAGCTTTCCAAATGTGCCTGTTTCCAGCCAGAGTTTCATTACTTGGGCCATGCCATTTCTTATCAGGGTGTCTCCACAGGTCCCAGCAATGTTAAGGTAGTAGCTAACTGGCAGCCTCCTAAAACAGTTTCAGGAATATGGTCCTCTCTTGGCTTTGCGAAGTTTGCTGTCTCTCTGCATAGACTGGTGGCACAGTCTTGGGGCAGAGCATGGTGTCATTGGGAACTGGACTGAAGAGTGTCACCAAAGCTTTAAGCCATTAAAAACTAAGCTCACAATAGCACCAGTGCTTTCCTTTTACAGATTTCTGTGTGCCTTTTATTTTAGAGGTGGATGCAAGTAATTTCGGCCTGGGCCTTCCCAGTAGGGAGGAGGTAAAGTGAGACTAACAGGCTATGCTAGCCGAGGTTTGAGGCTAAATTATAGTTCAATGAAGTTGGAGTTTTTGGCACATAAGTGGACCGTGACTGAAAAATTCTTGTTGGGCTACAAGTGTAATTTTTATACTGACAAGAACATCACCAACACCACTATGCCCTCCAGCAGGCCGATTCTGTGATAAAATGAAATCCTGGTGTTTTAGCTTAGGTTTGTTTGTTTAATTGTTTAAGTTCATTGCCCCAAAGGTGCTGAGGTGGTGCTCCAACTTTTGCTGCCTCATGTACTAATTAGGAGGTGCTGACTCAAGTTCATCAGGACCACGACCATAAAGGTCTGGAAAGGACTAGACGTTCATGGTGCTACTGGCCAGGTATGTCTGCTGAGGCAGCTCACTGGTGTCAGGCATGGGAACATTGTCAAGTTGCAAAAAACACACAACCAGTTGCTCAAAGCTATATGGGACAGTTGTTGTCTTTTTGCCCAAATGAAAATTTTGCAGCAGGACGATGATCTGAAAGACACCAGATAATCCACCTATGTTCAGCCAAAATGAGTGTCCTAGTCAAAGATCAGACTTAAATCTAACTGAAATGCTTTGGCACAACCTTAAACAGGCTGTTAATTCAAAACAAACAAACAAACAAAAACCCTCCAGTATAACTGAATTAAAACAAGTGGGCAAAGAAGAGTTGACCAAAATCTCTCCACAGTGATGTGAAATATTCATTGCCAGTTATTGCAGTTCTTGGCACAACCGTTTTTTTTGAGGTTTAGGGGGCACTTAACTTTTTCACACTGGGCCATCCATGTAGGTTTAGATAGCTTTTCCCTTAACAGATGAAAATGCATTTTGGGTTTAGTTGCAGTACCTTTGTCTCATATTCAAATTTGTTTGATGACCTGAAATATTTGAGTGTGACAAAAAATAAAAAAACTAAGGAGCAGGTGGGGAAAGTTTTTCACACCAGGCTACATATAGCAGAGCAACAGTTTGTTGTTCTTTCTTTTTGCACCTCACCTGGATATCAATTGCGATTAGCTGCTTTGTTTATGGGTTTAACACATTTAACACAAAAAATAGAACCTGCTTGTAGAAAAATGGTACCACTAGCGTTACTACTTGTTCATATGCCATTCTTTTTTGCCTTTATGTTTGTTTATTTGTTTATTTATAAGGAACCCCATTAGCTTCCACAGCAGTGGTTGCTAGTCTTCCTGGGGCCCAAACCATCAAATACCACCGAATAAAATATTACACAATGAGTTGGATGCAAAATATCCACATAATTTGGTTCTTACATCCACAATAAGGTTTGACAATTCTGAAAATATAAGCATGTAAATATTAAAAATGATAAAAAACACTCAAACAAAATACACAATTTCCATTACAAGTGACATTACCCTCTTACAATATTTACAAATAAATTAAAAACTGCCCAAATAGGCTTTTAAGTGATTTTTAAAATTATGAATAGAAGCCAATTCTCTAATTGCATAAGGCAACTTATTCCACTGAAAAGATGCTCTAAATATAACAGAGTTTTTCAAAAAGTTACTTTTAACTCGAGGAGTTACTTAATTGTGGTTAGTTGAGAATCGTGTAGCATGATTATGTATTTCATCTGTGAAGGAAACTGTTTCCAGGGCCTAATCCGTGGATCGACTTCCTTCGAGGCGTGGACGTCTATCAGCAGAGAATGTCCCTTAGTCTGTAACACAGTCAAATATATTCTCAAGTAATATTCAAGCATGCCATTCAGCGTGTTAGTACGAGCTCGGGAGCAGCTTGGGAGAACAAGAAAACAGAGACTGCTTCAGGTTGTCTTCCCAAATTGACTCAACTTTATTCACAAGTACAACAGTTTATATAGAGGGTAAAATTCATGAGACAGCAGATTTATCAGTTTAAACCAGTACAGACCAAGATAAGGCAGCGTCTTCCTGCCCTTGGGTGAAGAAGCATCCTTTGTGTAGTGTATCAGTTCAGCTACAATTGTGATTATCTCAGCGACATATTTTCAAGGCACAAAACAAAGAGTTCTTAGATTAGTTCTTACACACACACACACGTAGGAAAATATTTAGTATACACATCCAGAAATGCATACACTATTATATATTGTACATATATTTATTAGTTTCAGGTTGGCCATTCTTGTATTTTGCTCGTTTGTGTTGTTGTGTTTGCACATCTCTGTTGCTTGTGGGGCTCGCACACAAGAATTTCACTCGCATGTGCTGTGCCAGTGTGCCTGCACATGTGATGTGACAATAAAAAGTGATTTGATTTGATTTGATTTGATTTGAAATCTGAAACAAACCATTTGGCCTCAACAGGCGTCTCCTAAAAGATTAAGAAACTAATGTAGCTGAGGGAGTGATCTCTGTGGTATTTCAACCTTGTACCAGCCTGTGATTCTCACACATCAATTCTTGGGTCAAAGAGAAAAATAACTAAAACAAAGGGGCCTTATTGAATGACAGAGTTTTCCTGCATAATGTCACTATAAAACAATATCCAGTAAATGCTCCCATGGTACTAAAATACCTAACAATCTGGATACTGCAACTGAGCATAAAAAAGTGTGGTGTGTTTACCAGTATTGCTTTCTTTAAAAATACAAGAAAGCCATAGTATAATTTAGCTTGTACAGCTAGCTTGTTTGTAGCCTTTCTTCATTTCATTTTTAATAACATAAACATTTGATGATTTTTTCCATTCAACTTTCCAATAAAGCTTATACTGGGAAATAACAAAATAGTTAAAATCATGTCGGTCATGTAGGTTTCTGGATGCAGAATTAATTACATTTTTTTATTATGGAAAACTGGCATTCACTTAAATAAAAACGACAAATTTTTCATGTGATACGCTGCCCAGATAAATCATGCCTTATACCCCACATTCAAGTCTTAGGAATTTAAGGTTTGGCTCTAACTTCCTATAGCAGATGAAACTGCATTTGAAAAAACCCTGCTCATTTAAGAATTACACATGAAACAACTAAACACAGACACACACACACGGATACACGAGGCGTGTTGGCTGGATTTGATGCTCTTTCAAAGTGAGGATTAACAGCTCTTTTCTCTTTCCTTGGAACTGTCCTGTGCTCAAGGCCAAGAACAAGTCATGGGACTTACAGAACATATCAGACCTGAGCCAAGTGCTCTCATCATGTTTTTTTTTCTTTTTTAAAAATCCCTCCAAGGCACATGTGGTTGCCGATTTTGTAATATCAAAGTCAGTGACGTGCTGTAATTTAGTCCATTTGGTAATTCAAATAGGTGCAAAGGATAAAAAATGATTCCAATAGTAGGTAGAGATCTTTTAATCTCAAGACATACAAAACTCAAATTCTCCAAAGTGGATTGAAAAACTATCCAAACAGTAGATGTTTACAACTTATTTAATAAATGAATACCTTGAAGATTAAAATGAAGACTAGTAGTCGATAAAAAGGTAGGCAAGTTACTTTTAGTGTATATAACTGAAAATGAAAGCACTCATGCCTTTGCTTCTATATTTTTGTACATTTCAAAATTGTAACAAGTTTTCTGTTTGGACAAGATGTAAGTGACCAATAATCACAGCTTTTTGTCTCATGCCCTCTTCCTCTATTCTGAATTTCTTGTATGCAGAAAAGTACTATTTTCTGGAAGAACTATAGCAGTTAGTGTCCTTTACAGTTTGCCACTGTTCATTCTGTCTCTACACAGTGGATTTTTGTACACTACATGCTGTAGGCTGATACAGAATAGTTTAGCTCGGGACATTCTCAGTAGATACAGAATTTTCAACTCTTTTGTGGAATTAACAAAAGAGCTATATTTCATTTTGCTCCATGGCTGTCAGCATGACCATTGATACAGGCTGTTCTTCGAAGTGTGAATGTTAAACTTACGCGGGGAACATGTTTGGAGTTTTTTGGAAAGCCTGGAATTTACAGTTCAAACAAGAGAGATGAGTTGTTTAAGTATTAAATGAAAAAAGCACAACTATTACTTTAAGTCACTTGTAATGGACTAAGCTAATCCCAAATTAACCCTCACCAAACCCTCTTAGGTGGACTTATGATTGCATCAATAATCCCACAGTCATTTGAAGCTGATTTAGATGTACTAAAACTCACAATGGCAGCATAATGTTAACTTTGAAAGAGAATCCAAATCTGCCTTGAAGTCTAACTAGTTCACTTGTGTTGTCAGTCTACTGAGAAGAAGAAAAGCTTGGTTAGGAGGATGCTGGGATGACCTGGTTGAACTTCTCAAATCTGAGCCACTCTTGTGTAGAAACAGCTTTGAAAATGTACCGCAGGTAATGATTGCACAAGCAAGACGTGATATGACAGTAGATACTTGCAAGAACGCAACACAAGGCGTTAAGCTTGCAGAGGTATTTGTGCAGGATTAGCTTGCTTAACATTTTCCCCATCACATGCACATAGTATATTACCATCAGGTCGAGTTCCTTTATCATCTCACTGAAGCAGTAACCTGAATGTTCAAGTCTGCAAAATAGATAAAATGTATGTTTTCAGGCATGACGTCTAATTCTTCAGATCAATTGCATTAATCACTAATAAATACACACGGATATTGCAAATTGTACCTTTGTGATGTGCACTAAGTTAAGTTAAAGGTTAGTTGGGATACTGGCAACTTTTTTCCTCCAATCCCTCTTTCGTCAAATCCCTCAGATGGAAATGATAGGCTCGATTTGCTCAATGGCTGCCAAGATAATGGCTACAGACGAGTAACAGAAAACCCTTGACAGTGTAAACACATGGGTGCTATCTAAACCTCTGCTGCGTTTGGGCCGGAGCCGCTATTGACTGGTGTAATCTGCTGCATAAATCTACAGCTTGGCCCTGTCTGGCTGCTGTCTGGGTTCCGTGCACTTGGACAAAAGCGCCGGACACCTTGCCCACTGACAAAGGGCCTAGCCCTAATTGGAGTAGACAAGGCTTGCTGATGGAGCCTTTTTAAGCAATTGAACTTGGTCAATGAATCTTAGGGGACCTAATACAACATAAGGGACAGGCAGTTTGACTCCAACAACGGCAGTAGCACCAAACTGTCCTGTAGCTCCCCGTCAGCCTAAGCACTGAAGTTGGGCTATGACCCATAATGACTTTTTATCAAAGTACAAAACGGTGAAGGTGTTGATCTTGTGCCACAGTAGGGCTGTAGATGGGCCGTGTTTCATTGTTATTGTGTAATTCAGCTTTGCTTTTTAAAGGACCTGGCGCCATTCCACTGTTTTGTTTTCATGTATTAGAATAGAGAACAGGCCTCACTGTGTCTCCTGACCAAACAGTTTTGGATGAAGGACAAGCTGTTCTTCGTTTGAAAGTTATCAGGAAGGAGACTGGGTTCCTTTTAGAAAGCTATCAGGAATGTGTATGGGAAACCTGTGTGGGCCACTGGAATCTCCTCAAAGAGAAGACTATAGGACAAGTGCAAAGCCCTCACCACGGGAGAGAGGAACTGGTCTTTGTGATCAGAAATGCCATGGAAAAAGTGCGCATTGTTAGCAGCCCAACAGATTTTGTCCCTCTGGTCGTGTGATTCACCTACAAGGTCTCGGGCTCACTGACCCCCCCCCCCCCCTGCTGGCTGTTAGAATGCCCACACAAGTCAGTGACACTACATTTTCTTCACACTAAGTAGCCAAATAGCTTTGCTGACCTCAGATTCATAATTTTGCTTCTGTAACTTCTGTGCAACTTTTTTCAATAACTGTGCAACAATATGAATTATTGTTTCAATGTTTTCTAGTTGGACTTCACCAGACAGATCTACAATTGTTATGCTATAAGTGTATTGAAAATTAAAGCATTTTTATTCAGATCATTTTTCTGTAATTTGATAGAATTTGATATTAAAAGATGAAACTTTTGGTATATTGTCTCTCTAGTTATTGTCACGCATTATAAGGGGCTTCTTCTAGAGCTGTGTACCTTTGTGATGTGCACTAAGCCATTGCCTGTGATCGCCATCTTGTGGTAGTTTTTTCCTCTGTTCTGGTCGCCTGTTGATCAACGGGAAATTTAAACTGATGATGTAAAAAATTAAATAAATGCCTGCTTATTTACTCTTTTTTCTTTGTCTCGTGCGTTAGGAAGTTTCCAAGGATCAAAATAATTCAAGAATAGAATTATTAAATTGCAGCCAACGTTTGAGGCATTTTGAAATCATTTCATTTTTATAGCAAGCAACACGTGATTTTCTTTTTTCTTCTTCCTTTTTTAAGGACACAATGTATGTGCCACACATAAAAATGCCTAAATTAGCGCCCTCTTCATTCTTCATGTAAACACCATTAGAAAAGGACTCCTTTTCTAATCGTGTTTACATGAAAAATGAAGATAAAAATACTGACGTCAATACAACAAATGCAGTCTAAAAAAATTAAAAACAAAACGTAAGCCGCCTTTTTCCATTTAAAATATGAATTAGTTTTTCTTTTGCGTTTTGTTCGGTAAGTCCCTTTCGAGACTTCGTAGTTCACAGCGTTGTTTCCATAGAGACAGAACTTCGTCTAGACGCAAGAGGATCTTTCAGCCAAGTTCTTCTAAGCTTCTAAGCGAGTATAGCACTAGTGCTGTATCCAGGTAGGACATTTTAAATAATTACGTATAACTTAACGGTAAATATGAGTACTTTGGATAAACGTGTTACAGTAAATGGTTTCAGCAACTGAAACTTAGCAGACCGTCTAATCATGCCTTCATTTTCACTGCTCTGACAGATAAGTAAATCGTCATGCTGGAGCTGGATGAGCCATTCACCTCTGACGAAACTGAAGAAGAACAGGAAAATGTTTCATGTCATGAAGAAGAGGTAAGGGTGTGGGCCTCGTTCTAAAAATACAGCACATGCATGTATGTTTCCGCTATTCTCCAAAATATTCTCTTCATTTACTATTTTTTGTCCAATTCTGCATACATTCTATCACCCGGAGAGCTGGAAATTAACAGCTATTTGTCAGGGTAGACACCTTAATTTATATCTCTACCACAAAAGCATCAGGATGATTCGTTTGAGAGCCACACATGAGCTTAGAGTGACGCTGAACAGGACAGCGAAGCTAAACGGATAATGGATAGAAGATAAATTATGCACAACATAAGCTGACCCTCCGTAAATCCACTTACTGCCTTATGACTTATACATCCCAACTATTGCTTTTTCATATAGTGGGTATGGATGGGATTTAAGAAATTCTTCCAAATAAAAATAAATGGTACCAAATTGTCCAGTTCATTGGACTAATATCTCTTTAAGTGTAGTAATGCCATTTATGAATGCTGCTTAGAAAACAAAATGATAATTGCAACACAGTGACCCCAAAACCTTTGAGCTTTTGTATGTGTGGGTCACATACAGTGCAGACCCTTTTTTCCTTACTTTGTTTTTCTACTTTTGCATTCTCCCTGAACGTCTGCTGGCCTACTTTAAAATTAATCAGAAATCAATAAGGAAACCGATTGACCCATAAGCAGAATAGACAATGGATTTAGTATCAGTAAGAGTTATTGCTTCACTTTTGTCCCCACAATGCTTGCTAATATTGTTAATATTGCTTGCTTATATTAACATTTTCCTTTTGTGGCGAAAGCAGAAATAATAATTAACCTATTTTCTGACCGCAGGCTTCAGATAATTTCCCACCAGCTCTTCTAAGCTACTTTGAAACATCAAAAACTAGAGCGGCAGTTTGTGAGAAACTTATCCTTGAGGAACTTGAAGGTAAGTAATAACTTACAGCATTTAACTAATGTGTACGGTGATAAAGCTGAGATTATCTCCTCACCATTCTGGATTTTGTCTGCACTGTCTTTGAATTCCATGTCAGACTTCACACCATCAGATTCCACTGATAATATGATGAGGCTATCAAATGAAGTCAGCAAAGATATGGTGAAAGTGAATGAACAGGTAAATTGGTCTTAACGGTCTAATCTTGGTTGTTTTATTACATCTAAAATATGTCACGTGGCCTAATTTTTAAAAATGATTTCTTTTTACTGATACAGGTGGGTGGTGAAACAGAAAATGAGGAAAAAAAGGCTGATGGGTCCCTTCTTCAAACACGAATAGTGACACAAAATCCTTTGACTCACAATATGTCCATGTGGCCTAATAATGAAGGTAGATAACATGTACATGTGTATTGTTTGGGACAAAGACACCATTGTTGTAGTTTTGCTTCTGTACATCACCACAATTGATTGTAGATCAAACAACCAGCATGTGCTTGAAGTACACAGGCCAATAGCTAAACTGGACTCAAACGTTTTTACAGTGTTTTATTATGAAGTCAACAGGTGAATTTGTGGCAAAGTGTTACTAATGATGCGGCCGTGGGTCAGTGGGGGTGAAGGGGGAATTGGCAGGTTGCGACGGGGATGGAGCGGGTGCATCTGGGAAGAAAGGAGAACAAGGTTAAGAAGGCGCCAGACGCAGGGTATTTAGCGGAGGTGGTAATGACTGACAATGCTTACTGATAGTCAGGGTGAGCTTGGCTTTGAGGGAGAGGCGAAGAGAATCCAGGTGAGTACTGAAAAAGGCTGGCTGACCTGAGTGCCGAGGTGGTGAGTGGTGGCTGGAGGGCAGGCAGGTGAGGTTCTTTGTATTTTTCCAGAATGCGAAGATAATCCAAGGAGAGCTGAGGTTGAAGGCAATGGCAAAGAAGGTCCAGGAAAACTGTAGCACAGGAAACCAAAGTAGGCAACAAAACAAGTGGCAAGAGCATGGGGCAAAACCTTAGCACCGATACCAACGTGAGGTCATTGACAAACTGGCAGCAAAGGAGAGTCTGAGTGGAGCTTAAATCCTCAGCCTGATTACCCAGAATCAGCCTCAGGTGTGCAGGACTGCAGGAGAGATGATGGCTCCGCCCAGGGGTGGAGACCAAGGGACTCAGGTGCCTGGTGGAACTTTCCAGTCAAACCTCCAGATCCTGACACAGACTTTCTTTTTTGCTTCAGTCCCCTATTTCCCCCAGGTTCAAATTTAATGGGATAATTGATTGACAAGCAGTGGCCATGTGAGGCCTGATCATTTTTTTTAAATTTTAAATGAAGGAGATATAATATCTCAAGTCAATTCAATTCAAGTCAATTCAATTCAATGTGTTTAATTTTTGTTTTTATAGCTTTATACTGTAATTTCAATTATTTATAATATCAGGCCAAAAGAGATGTTAGTGGAAGTGAGTGAAAAAAGTGAAGAAAAAAAAACTATCAGAGAGACAGCCGAAACTTTAGAAATGGCCAGAAAAGTGAACAACTTTGAGGTTACTGAAGTTCTGATGTTGCATAATACAGCCATAATACACTCGAAATAAAGGTAAAAGGTAACATAGTTTGCCACAAGACGTCACTACTTTCATAGAATTTGCTGTCACTCACGACTTCAGTAACATGAAAAGGTAGATAATCCTGTCTTGTGAATAGACTTTTAAATTTGCAACTGAAAGCATAAAGCTAATGGTGATCAAGCTTCCTGGAGGTATATTTTAGTTAAATCATATATAATGTAGATGGACTCAAAATCACTGCCACGTCACTGATGTAAATTTAGAAAAAAGATTAGATTTGGATCATTCTTTATGCAGGAAATTTGGTTGTTATTTGTTATTAGTGCATAACAATCAATGGAGAGGCAAGGCATGTCTTACTTTGAGCCTGATTTGAACTACATATGCATGGCTTTCCTTTCTTGCTTACTGAACTATTGAAGCCTTACATTTTTGTATTTGTCTTAGATGGAGCTGGAACAGATCGATGTTGGGAGACTGAGAAATATTTGGCCCGGGACTTTAGCAAACATGACATAGCACCAGAGAAACACTGTGATGAGGAGATGCATAAAAACGAGGAAAGGCAAAAAAGAGAAATTAACTTCCAGGAGGAGCTGAGGAAGATAATGGAGGCAGAGAAAGTAAGTTACTTCTGACTTTTTTTTCTCTCCTCGACATAGTACTTTTGGATCCAGGTGGTAGAGCAGCTATCCCATAATTGCTACGAATAAACAATAAGCTGGTCTTAAGGGTAATTACATAACCCAGCCTTACTTGGATATGGAGGAAGTGGAAAAGAGGCCTCTGATAGCCTGGTGCACCACAGAGCCATTGTTTATGTTTATGGCTGATACCTTACTTAGTAAGTACACAGACTTAGTCCACAGACCGATCAAGCTCACCACAGAGGATATGAAAGGTTTGACTGTAATTGTCCACTGGAGCAAAAATTGTGTGTCTTTAGGACACTGACACACTGAGAACACCATCCCCAAAGACACAGTGGGCAGAGAAGCAGAAGATCATCATATCAAGAAGAGCCTGAGTAAATGTGGTTATCCAGCTGGGTATTTGACTACGCTGGGAAGACAACTAAGCAGTGCTAAAGTGTCATCTAAAGTGAAGACCACTGGTGATTCCTTATGTGTCTGGAGTGTCGGAACAACAGTGACACATGTTTTCATAACATTGTGTCTCTGTGGCTTTCAAATTCCAAACAAAACTCTCAAAAGTTTGTCCACCCCGAGGATTGTGTCCTCTGCCTTAAACAGAGTAATATTGTGTACGCAGTTAAGGACCAAGAACATTGAGATGAATTATGTAGGTAAACTAAACAACCTCAAGCTTAAGAAATGGCACAACACATAAGAGATAGCTTGTCTAGCCTGGACTCTACAGTCTATTTACAGCATTAAAGCAGTGGTCACGCTTTCACTGGCACATGGAGGAACACTGATTTGAGCATAGTAACAAAGGAACCCTCCAACCAAACATAGTTTACACAAAGATCACATTGGGAAGACAGGTCAGAAACTGATAAGAAGAACAACGAAAATACACAACATGAGGTGAGAGGAGGAGAAAAACGAACTCCACGCAGAGTGAGCTCCTAATGGGAGAACAGTTTGAGAACAGAAAAAATAATAATTAGGATAGATTGCAGATTATTATTGTGTAAGCTGTAGAGTACTGCAGCATTTTGGTAATTAGTGCAGTGTATTGTGATTGCAGTCCTGTGCTTCTACAGTAACTGTGGCAGGAGCAAGATTGGTGCTTGAGTTATTCTCTCGCTCCTTTAAAATGAACTTAAACTCCTGCATCGTAACCATTTTTGACAATTTCTGTCCCTTCTGTAGATTATTCCAGAAAACCAGGCCAGCATATTTAAAAGCCTTTTCCCCCTCAGTTCTGTTCTGATTCTCAGGACAAACATTTGTATTATGATAATATGATGGGCTGGTATGGTGTGGTACAGGCTGGTATGTACAGCATTCATCACTAAAGTCAAGGGACCTGTTGTTTTACTGTGTTCTTAAGGAGTGGGGAAAATAAATGTATTCATTCAGATGCCTCAGGATTAGATGTTTCATACCCCCAGACAAGGGTACGGAGGGCAAACTGTCACAGAGAAAATACAGAATGCAGCAAAAATGGCTGTATTAATTAACCCTGTTGTGTTTTATTTATTCTGGTTCCAGCTGCATGAAAAGGAACTGGAATTGATGGCGAAAAGAGCCCAGGAAAAACTTGAGCAGGAGATGCTGCTTCAGCAGGTAATTAATTTTTTTATTTTTTTCAAATTTGTGTGCAGTGTGACGTAGAGCACAGGCTCACCATTGTATTTTTAGACATTTGATATACTTTTGGGTATTTGTTATCAGCGCAGCATTTGGTAGAATCAATTTACTGAACATACTGGATTTATAAATCAGTGGTCCTCAAAAACACACCTTAAATTTAGTACTTATAGATGCTTTTTTCCATTTTGATTGAATACTTTTTGTGATGTTTGTAAATTCCATGTAGTTTGCTTAATATATTTCAAAGAATAGATTAAAGAAATGAGGCAACTAGTTTTTTTGTAACTCTATAAATATCATCTCTAATTAGGAACTGATTGGTAACTTACAAAAACAAGTGGAGCAAGAGAGGAGGATGATTGAGGAAGAGCAGAGAAAGAAAAACAAAGAGAAGAAAAGGAAAAATGAAGAAGAGAAAAGGAAAAATGAAGACATGCAAGCGAAAAAGAAGCAGGAAGAGGAAGACAGAAGGAAAATGAAGGAGGAAGAAGAGAAAATTAAGAGTGAAGAAGAACAGAAAAGGAAGAAACTGGAAGAGAGGAAAAGATTGGATGAAGAGGAAAAGAAAAACATGATAAAATTAAGACATAAAGAAGAAAAGAAGCAAAAAGAGCTGTGGGAAAGGGAGGAGGTAAAGAAGAAAATGGAAGAAGAAGAGATTAGAAAGAAAGAGGAAGAGAGAAAAATTGAAGAAATCAAGGATGAGGAGAGGAGAAGAGAGATACAAGAGGTGGAGGAGATAAAGCAAAAGCAGAAGGAGAGAAAGAAAAACAGGAAAAGTGAGGACGAGGAAACAAGAATAATGGATGTCAAAAACAATGTGACAGAGGTTTCTGGAAGGAAGATGACTGAAGATCAAAAGACAAAAAATAAAGAAATAAGAAGTATTAAGGAAGAAAAGAGAATAGATAACGGAGGTGAGGAAGAGACGACAAGAAAGGAAATTGTAAGAAAAACTACAGAGCATAAAATGGAAAGAAATGAGGTAGAGCAAAGAGAAAAGCCCGAGATGAAGAAAAAGCTGTTGAATGAAGACATCAGGGGAAAAGATGAGAATAAAAGAATAGATGACAAAATGCAACTCACGGAAAGTGAGGAAAAGAAAAAGAACGATGAGGAGAGTTTGGAAAATCAAGATATGATGAGGAAGGAGGAAAAGACTAAAACAAACAAAGAAGAGCTGATTACAATGAGAATGGAAGAAATGAAACAGAATGAAGAACAAGAACACAGAAACACAGATGAAGTAATAAAACTCAAGCCAGAGATTTGTGAGAATAAAGACCAGAACACAAAAATGGAACATGAGAGGAAAAAAGATAAAGAAAAGAAGCAAGAAGAGTTGCAGAAACACCAAGAGGGGCTTAGTATAGGAAAAAAGAAGGATGGGACGGGAAACAAGGAAGATGCAAAGGATTATGGAAATGAGGTGAAGGAAAACATACAAGCAGAAGAAAGGAAAGTAGAAGAAGAGTTGAAAGAACGAGTCATAAGTAAGAATGAGCTGCGAGACAAGGAAAGAGAAAATAGCAGCATGCAATCTCAGAATACTGGCAGGATCTCACACCCAGGAGGCAACACCACGCGGACCTCAAGTGCTAATTCACTGCAGAGTGAATCTACAGCTGACCCCGTCAGCTCTGAAACTGCAAAACAACAGAACCTAAACAAGAACATCAGTCAGATCCCTGTGTATAAAACCAGTAACCGGCAAGATCCTGCAAAGCCTGGCACTTCTTCTTGCTTTTTGCCTGCAGGCCTTCCAGAGCACACAGAGCAGAAGAGGCTGTTGTGGATGAAGGAATGCATCCCTTGGTCTAATCTGTCCTGCCAGAACAGGAGGAAGCAGAAAGGATCAGTCCGGAGTAGGACAGGGCCAAGGAGGGTGGCAGAGGGTAGCAGTCTGCCCCCTCTGTGCCCACACACTCTGCTTCAGTCCACAGGATGGAGATCCCTGCAGGAGGTAACATACTGTGTGCTTAGCTGTGATCCAGGAACACTGATGAAAATGTTTTGTACTTAAATGTTTGTTGTGTTCGGAAAGAATATTCACACATAGAACCCATTATTTTCATTTGAGATCCAGAAGCGCTGAAATATGTTTGGCTCTCTTTCAGGTTACCAGTGTGACCTTGGAGGACTTACCTGGCTGTAGCCTTTTTACCCTTGCCCAGTGTACTCAACTTCAGTGGCTCACCCTCAGACGCTGTGGACTGAAATCATTGGAAGGTATCAACCACTTACAAGAGCTCTGGTACATTGACCTACAGGTGATTATATAGTTAAAAAATAACAAAAATAACAAAAAACTAGTCATTACTGTGATTTTTTTTCATGTTGTTTCAGTCATTTCAGTCACAACAGCTTTGCTTTTGTTTTGTTTTAGGAAAATGACATCTCATTTGTGGATTGTGAAAACATGAGCAGCTTACGAGTTCTTCAACTTGCCCACAACAAGCTGACTTCCATCCATGGTTTAAATGGTGCTGAGAATTTGGATATTCTTGATCTCTCGCATAACTCCATCACCCGTATTGGTGAGAACTCATGAAACACTGACAGCTATTGAAAAAAGCCCCAAAAAAGAAAAACGGATTAATTTTTTCGTCAGTATAATGTCTGAAAGTGTTTGTGTTTTAAATACTTATTTGCTAACAATGTGTGTGTAGCAGCTTGAGATAACGCGTGACTGATCCGAACACCTGGTAAGTCTAAAATCCTCAAAAAAGAGCAGCATTCACTTAACCTGAGAACAGGGACGATGCCATCGTGTTCCATGTAAACACAGAAAGTAGTATGAGTGTGAAACTTCAAAATAAAAAGAGTCTATGGAGTATGTCAAATGCATTTGGACTTCTTTATGTTTAACAAAATGAATGAAAGTTATGGCTCTTAACATCAGAATCCTGGTAAAAGACATGCTGCAGTTACAATACATTTCTTACATATATTTCATTTGAAATTCTAAAGGACTACATTCAGAGCTTATCAAACCTGAGAAATAAACGTGAAAATGGAAAAAAACAAACAAACAGTATCTAAAATCTTTCATGCAACATTTTACTTATTACCTCACATGCTAAAGGACTATCATAGATGGACATCAGGAATTCCAAGTTTCCCTCCAGGTTTAACTAAACTTCCTCTTCTGGTCAAAAAAATCAATGTAATGTAATGTAACACAAGAGGGCAGCATCTCTCTTCTTTCCTGCTGAGGACTTCACACCATTCACTCTGCAGTGAAAACTGCAATTTTGACTCCATGTACAGACTGTACTTTTTTTTTAGACTGTATCATGTCAACTTTTAAGACTCATGCTCTGCTTTCTGCATATATTCTGTCTGCTTCCTAGCTGGTCTGGAGTCTGTAAGGAGGCTACAGAGGTTGTCAGTGAACCACAACCAGCTGATCAACACCAAAGGGATGAGAGATGTATATACACTGCTCCACCTGGATTGCTCTCACAACCACCTGGCCAACGTGGAGGGTCTGGAGAACAGTGCTCTGCTTCACACACTGGATCTAAGAGGAAACGGCCTTACTGAGGTAAAAACTCACGGCAGATGACTGGAAGCACTAAATCTAATATCACTGTTCACTGTTGCAATTTTGCGAGAGCTGCAGAGAAAGTGGTGTGGGTGTTTGAGACAGGTGATGGGCTTGAATTAAGCCTAAAATCCTTTTGCTTTTATCTACTACGTGCCCTTTTAATTGAGAAACAGTTCCCCTTATTCCAGAAGTTACGTTTAGTGATAAATGATTGTCAAACCTTCAAAAAATAAAATTAAAACCAGGCAAGTATGACAAATATAAATAAGGTGCTTAATTTCAATTAAAAAAAAAAAGGAAGCTGATCCATCAGATCTAATCCAAGAAGTACCTCAGTCAAACACATGCTGTTGTTTGCTAATTCGCATTTCTCAGCTGTGAAAATAAATTTTACCTGGCCAAATTTTAAATTTTCTCCAGTCCAGCAGATGTGCTGTTAAAAATGTATATTATTGCACACATGTGATAATGGCCCACTCTATCCTCAGTAATCTTTCAGTCACAGATTAACTATGCTTGTGTTTGCCAAGCCTGAAAGTTTTATCACAGTGCTTCACAAGCAGTGACGAGCTTCGCTTGTGGCAGGCACTCATAGCAGTAGGCATAGCAGGGCTAAAACAACTGACATTGATGGATGAGGTCGTTTCGTTGCTACAGCAGGAGCAGCGGTGTGAAGTTAGTCTAACCTCACAGTGTGATGGGTGTTAACTGACGACTTTGTCCTGTTGCTTCATCAGCCCCCGAGTCTGAACAACCAGGTCCTCCTCAGAGAGCTATATCTGGATGACAACAGCGTCTCCTCCCTTCACGGCCTCGCTGCCTGCTGGCTTCCTCTAATGCAGCACCTCTCTGCAGCTCAAAACGGGTATCCAGTATTCATCCAATACTACTTGCCATCTGTCTTCGCCTAAGTTTTGTTATGTGATATATATTCAAAGTAGAAAATAACACACGTGCCACAATTTTTTCTGGCTTTTCTTTCTTTTGAAAATGTAACTTGATATAAAAAATTGCAATCAGTAGGTTCTGTAAAACCACGACGAGTCAAAGCCACACAGTCGCATAAATTCAAAATGCTTCTGTGTTTAACGGTGACATGAGCGATGCATTGAGATGTGGTCTAGCTTCTAATGTAATTTGTCTCTTATTTTCCTAGAATTACTCAGCTGCCCTCCATGTCTAATTTTGTGTCCCTTGAAAATCTGGATCTTAGATACAACTGCCTGTCAGGTAACATGTTTTCTTTATAAAATGGTGAATGGGCTGTGCTTGTTTAGCGCTGTTTTACCTTAGTGGTTCAGCAAATGTCTCTTGTTCACTGTTATGCAAGCGCTACTCCTAATAGAGCATCGCCTGCTCTGTTAGGAGCAGCTTGGCCTTCATTGTTTTGCTCAGGACAGCCTGAGTATAGAGCTGCTAATCCTGTGATTAGTGGTCAACCTGTTTTACCACCTAAGCCAGTTTAAAACCTGTGGTTTTTCTTCTTCTTTCAGCTCACCGTACTTGAACTATTGCTTTTATATTTTGTTGATCTTATTTCGGTGCCTTGTGTAAAATTTTGTAACTTTGTAACTTTGATATAAGTTCACTACACACCTCTGCTTATTTCATGTAGGTTGATATAGTTTGTAAGTTGGAGTTATATTGAAACTGAAGAATATATTGAAAAACGTGTCATGCTCTCTTTCAGACCTGCAGAATGTGTGTGAAAATCTTGAGGGATGTCAGTTCCTGCGTGAAATCCACCTCACAGGGAATCCTCTTCAGCAGGAGAGTGGCTGGAGGTAGGGTAAGCACTGGACAGAGTAAGAAAATGACATGATATACTGTCTTTTTAGAACTAAATATGTTGTTATCTGTATGTATCTGCTTTCACGACCCATCATGCAGTGATAGTGCATTGCGCTAGTTTCAGGAATCTTGAATTTTCTGGCTGCCTCTCGTTGAGACACATTTTCCTCACCTGCTCCACAGTTTCAAATCAAGATATAGTAATTAGAAATTTCTGTTCTTTTTGGAAATTATTTGGATAGAAGTTCCAGTTTCTGCCTCTTTTGCTCTTAAATATAACTTGATATGATGGGTGATCAAAGGAAAATACCACTGAAAAGTCAGTATTTGCCTATCCAAAATTTAGTCTGTGGGCTCAGGTAGTCTAAACATTCCAGCTGAACACTGGTCTCCCTGTCCACTTCCAGGATTACCACTCTGATCTGCATTGCCTATTAGATTACCAACATCTGTATGTGTGTATGCCACACTAAGTGGTCATAATTTCCAAAATATTGATACAGCAGAAAAATCAATTATCTTTTCATTGTCAATTTGCTCATTCACTTACATTGCTTAAATATTTTACCAGTGTTAAGGCAGTTGCAATGAGTTTATATGAAAAATATGCAATGAGCACTTATATTCTTTGAGGTTCTACTGGGATGTCATGAGCGGTGATGTCAGCTGTTACAGGTTTGCAAAGTTATTTGGCTCCTCAGAGTCAGTTACACCCAGCAAAATAACCAAAATATGAAAAACTATACTAGTTTTGGAAACTTTTTGCTTATTTAATAGTCAGATTTTTATCATTGTTCATATGTTGGAGTTACTGCCCAGCAGGTTCAATAAAAACATCAATAAAAAAACAAAACAAAACAAATGTTCTGTTAAATTTTTGCCAGTACCACTGCCAATGTTGGTTTCCATAAATGGTAAATGGCAAAATTTAACGTGTGATTAAAAAAATACAGGAAAAAAAGCCTTTAAAAATTTATATTCATTTTAAAATGGTACATTGTACCATATTTTTTTAATGATTTTTATTGTGCTGACAATATGAACATAAAATCTATTTTTTTTATCTTTAGATTGAGTTTTTAGAGGATTCTTTGCTGGAATAGGTGTAAAACTATGAGTTACTTGTGAACACTTTCTTCCTTAAGCCATAACTGAAACATTACCTTAATTTTTCACTGAACTTTACTTAACCCCCAGTGCCAACAGTAGAATTAACCCTCAGTATTTCCACACTCATGCCCTTGTCCTTTCATCCTCAGCCAGTGATAACACTGGCTAAATAAAAGCACCAAAAGGCAAGCGCTAAGAATTACAATCCCTGTAGGCACCCCCTGATCCAGGAGAAATAGATGAAGAAAATACTGGCCCTGATTAATCAGAGCCGCTTAAAGAGCCTATGTTTTGGAGGAAGTCTTCACTAAATGAAATACGGAGTTATGCTCATAGGAACTGGAGAATCAGGATGAAGGATCCAAAAAAGTGTTTTAAAAGAAAAGGAGGATAAAATTTATAACAGTTTAGTAAGACTCAAGTTGAAGTTTGAGTATCTTCAGTGTACTGTAGATATAGCTGTGAATAATGAAGCCCTTATATTAAAAAGGTAATAAGTTGCTGCTATTTATCCAATTTTGTCTAATTCGGGTTTGGAGCTTCATTTAAAGACAGCGAGTCAGGCATCCTATTTAGGGTTGGAATCCAATTCTAATCTGTGTTTGAGAGACCCAGTGATCCACATCAAATCAATCAATCAATCAATCAATCAATCAATCAATCAATCTATCTATCTATCTATCTATCTATCTATCTATCTATCTATCTATCTATCTATCTATCTATCTATCTATCTATCTATCTATCTATCTATTGTGAATATATAAGTACATGTAAAGTACTTCACATTATAAAGAAAGACATTTTCATATAAACCATTTATGAATGCATCTGAAGCAGTAAATGACCTCAACACATGTTTTGTTCTCTCTGGTGAAGTCGTGGGACAGATTTAAGAGCATACAGTACTCTGGGAATCGGTTTTAGAAAACCCAGTTCTTAATGTTTTAAAAACTGACTTCGCAGCCCAAAGGCTTTTATTTTTGCAAATTTTATTGTTGCTGTTCCCTAGTGCCCTGTAGAGTTTCCAGCTCCACATTTTCCCACTGCACAGAGACCACATTTGGCCAGTGCTCCACTAGTAGATGCTCTTAGTCTGTTTCTCTGGCAGATATTTGAGATTCCTCTGCTTGCACATCCTTAGCCTCGGGCAGTGGTTACCTCTCCCCCTGTATCACAGCCATTCAGGGCGCTCCTCCAGCTGAATGCTCACACTACCTAACATATGCACTTTGGAAAGGATTTCTATCCAAAGTGGCTGTGTAACTACACTTTTAGAAAATGGCACTAGATTGATAGTAATGAGTTCAAACAGGTTCAGATTGTAGACTCAGACAACCATTAATACCAGGGGATGACTAAATCACTGTACATATGGTCCTTTAATTAGTTCAGAGAACAAAATGTACTGTGTACAAAACAACATATACTGTGAGAGGAAAGTTAAACGGTTTCTTCAAAACACTACGGTCTAAACAGAGAATGGTTCTGCCAGCTTTAGAGAAGCTTTCTGTTGGCTGTGAATATTATTTTCTTAGTCAGGCAGTGATTGTAATTTGACAGTTATGAGTCGTATTAGTAAGTAAATAACTGGAAACAAATATAGAACTCAAATTAAACTACGTCTATTTGGCAAAACTATTTTGTGATCTACAAAATCTGTTGAGTAAAATAAGTGTCCTGTTTCATAGCCCTGACACCTCTGTGCAACCTCAACCTGAGTTCCATTCAAGTTGCCCTCATTGTCTTTGTTACCTGTTAATAGTGTTGTTTATTATAAACTTTAAAAAAATCACCAAGCTGTTTGCCTTTAATGCAGAGGTAATGAGTTCATACAAAAATACAGATATACATAATACCAGTTGCAGTTAAAATGGTATAAATGATGCATTTAAAAATATTAGTAAAATCACTTCTGCACAGCTCAGGTTTTGCTGATTTTACTTTCCTTTTCAGATCCACACTACAGAAATCAGTGCCTGGCCTTAGAGTCATTGATAGCCAGGAGACAGATTCCTTTTTCTTGCCTCCAGCTGTTCAGCAGGTCAGCTCGGCCTCAGACTGCTTCCTAACTTTCTGCCAGGCTCAGCTTCAGCAGACTCAGAATTTACAGCAGCATCACAGCAGGGAGCACAGGTAAGAGACAGGCTGCCTGTGTGGATGTGCTTGCAGTGTGCTATGTGTTTAGTGTGGATAGCTGCAGGTTTTGCCAGTGGTTGGATGTGTGTTTGACCCCAGAAGTTACACTTTCTTAAGTTATCCACATTGTGGAAGAGAAAACAATCTGCAGATACAAGTGCTTATTGTGAACTCAGTTTACACAATTTCCATATTGTCAGATTTCATACTCACACTCATCTTATATGATCTGTATTTGTAAACTAAAATATTGCAGGTAAGCTGCAGATTTCTGAAGAAGCTTGAAAGCAGATCATGGGGAAGAGGTGCGAAATGTTCAGCTTCAAATAATAAAAAAAAATTGGTTATGGTAATAGAAAACGAATACTGTACTGCAGAATTCTCGTCTCTTCTACTGTATGCATAAAAATCAAGTTATGTTTGACTGAGAGTACTTAAGATATAAAGAGATAGGATGAAGGCATGAGGTCAAACCGAGAACAGGTTGAAAAGAAAAGAAGAATCAAATAGTAAAAGGGAATAATAAAGAACAGGGCAAAACAACAAAAATAACCCAAAACCAATGCACCAGAGGTTATATTACACTTTTTTTGTCGTGTACTGCTGAACCTGTCAGAGATACCGCCATCAAGCAGTGAGGAATGTTAGCTATCCTCTTGTTATGTCTGATACATAGGGCGTAGTGAGCCTAAAGACAACGTCGATCTATTTTCACAAGTCCTTCAATGTCACTGGCCTCTGCACATATTGACACTCCTATACAAGGAGGACCACCAGCACTTAAAACAGTGGTCAACTTTCTGCTTATCTTCCTGACCTTTTCAAATTACACAGTACAAAAGATGAAACATGGTGGCGGCTTCTTGTATGGGTCACATCGAGGACTCCTATGGCTTGGGGGAGGTTAGCGTGGCCCTCCCCTTGCTTCGCCCCTCACTGAGTGCCCTCTACCCTTCTGGCCTCTGGACAATGAGCCATTTTGGGGGCTTTGCAAGAGCCAACACAGCCATTTAACCCCTGGCCTGACCTTGTGTCAGACTGAGTTTTTAGGGGAGTTGAGAAGAGTGCCACACGCCAGTCAACTGGTGACTGTAAGGTGAGGTACTGTGGCGTATTAGGGCTATTACTCTCTTTTACAAGGTGTAGGGATTCTACCAAAGTGCCTCTGTTTCACCCATAAATGAGCATGCCTTACAATCCAGTCCTGTATGCCATTAAATCAAAACATTTTTTGGATGTGGTGGGAAAAAGACCAATAAACCCATCTACTACCGCAATCTCCCCACTTTTTCCACTGTGTTCTATGGCACTCAGTATTTTTTAGGTTTGAATTGCTCCTTATGTGGTTGTAATGTAAAAGAAGTGAATCAAAAATTATGTTTCTATGTCATGTGGAAAAAGATGGGTTATAGAGTTTTGCTAAAGCTAGTGTGTGAGCAGTCTGAGTTAAACAAATGAAATGAGTACTTTCCACTCATTGTGCCTTCTGTTTGTGGTACCATCACACAGTATGGTAAAGAAAAACTGCTAAGGCAAAAAGCCAAAGCTTTGAAGAATACACCAGTATTAGTCCATTTCAGATTGCTGAAGCCTCATTTTAGCATTAGCTAAATGTGCCCTGAGCATCTTGCAAAGGGTAGTGTGAACAGCAGAAGCAACTACAGCAACCTATATGTTTTTTTGTGTTTGTTTTCATCAACATTTTAGCATTATATCTTTTATCCTTTCTCCCACCACTCACCCCAGCCAGTCATGTGAGATAGTTGGCCCTGCCGGAGGTTTTCATCCCCACTGTTGCCTAGTGCTTGCTCTTAGGGGTCGTCTGATTGTTGGGATTTTCTCTCTGTTTTTATCAATTTTATTGTTATCACCAAACCACATTTTTCACCCACAATGTAGAAAAAGTGAACACAGAAGTGAAACAGTTACACAAGACTTTTGTTGTGTTAAGTATACATATCATTTCTGGAGCTGTGAGGTCTTCTATGTTCTGTTCATAGTTGTCTGACAGATGCGACAGACACAAATTGAATTTTCAAAAGGACAGTAAACGCCTCTATAATATAACTAGTATAGGGTTTGCTGCTGGCTCAGGAATTTCTTGCAGCTCTCGACCTCAGTTTTTTGTTGAGTGGCCTCCTGGGGACACCCATGTGATAAAGCAACACCAAATATCTCTAAATTTCCTGTATTGCAAGTCAGAAGACAAATAACCACTGAGAGCTTTTAGCATCTACATACATGGTTGGATATGTTCACAGGCGAGCATTAATCAGTGAATAACTTTTCATTTTCCTGTCATGAACATTGTATACTGAAGCTTTCTTTTACCCGTGTTATGGTGACCCTGGAGTGAACCAGCAGGTAGAGGGAGGGAGGGTCACTGGTGTCACAATCCTTTAAGACCTTCTGACTCTTCTCTTTCTTATCCCACTGAGAGTGAAGAGCGAGGTCTTTGTAGAGAAGGAGTTGCACTACTTGTGGCTACTGGCCTTCCAGACTGGCCAAGCGTCTCTGGCCCCTCGGGGTTTAAGACAAGGAGCGGAGCATAGCTAATAGATTAATTAAGTTTCCATTGAGGTAGCTTTGTTGTCAGTTTATCCCCTCAATGAAAGAGACATTATATGGTATTAGGGCACTCACAGAGCAGGCAGACAGCTCTTTCTCTCTCGCCCCCTCACCACCCCTACCCTCACATAAATATAAGGACACACACTGACCACACCTATCACAGGCTGGCCAAGAATAAGAGCTAAAAATGGATATATATGTGATATTTAACTCAAAATGGAATGGCTTTGATCCTTTTTGAATGATTTAATTTTCTAACACCACCGATCACTGTGTGTTTTTAAAGAAGTCCAGACGCTTTTCTTTGCAAGCTCCTTTGACCACTTTTAGGGTTGTTTAATGCAAGAATGAGATTCTTTAAATATGTCTTCTCTATGTCCTGTGAGGTGAACTCCGTGGAGAGGATTGCTCTGATACTGTAAAAGCAGATAAGCTATAACTTTGACTTTTATGCAGGTCAGATTTAATTATACTGGTGATAAGAAAAAAATTGTTCTGTTTCCAGAATAGATTCACATACATTCTAATCACAATGAGGATTATACTACTAGTCTATAACCAAAACTCTCAAAGAAAGATTTATTTAAGTTACTTGAAGACGTTTCACCTCTCATCCGAGAAGCTTCTTCAGTTCTGCTTCTGAAGAAGCTTCTCGGATGAGAGGTGAAACGTCTTCAAGTAACTTAAAGAAGTCCAGATGCTTTTCTTTGCAAGCTCCTTTGACTACGATGACCTGGATGACTGAGAACCTTCACAGACAACCCTAAAAGTGGATAACTGCTTCTCCTGAGCTCAGAACAATATGCTACAATTACTGCTTACAGTAAACCTATTAAATAAATTTGATTGGGAACCATGTGGACTAAGATTAACTTTAATGTCATTCACTTTATTGCCATTGCACAGTCATACTTTGTGTTGTACAATGAAACTGGGGTTCCTTCCTTCATCGGTACTAAAAGAAAGGCGAACAGTAATCATGATAAATAAGATATATGCAGAGTAAGGTGTACTTGAAATGCAGAAATGAAATGGGCAGCGATAAAAATATATGTGCAAAAATAAAATCAGTTATGTAGGTCAGGTCAGGTCAGGTATTTGCATTGATTAGGACTATTGCCCTGTTGTCAAAACTGGTCTGTATTGCCAGTTAATAATGTAACGTGAAATATTTTTGTATGTGTTTGTTTACAGCAGACTTGCATTTCCCTTTAATGATGTGCAAAGCTTCTGCCGGCACTTCAGTATGACTCTGAAGCTGGCTGAGGACCAGAGATTTGCCCATGAATATGGTGAGACCACTGTGTCTGATGAACACTGGGCTGCAAGTCAAACAGCGCCTGAGAAAACACTGGATAGTGTCATTGGTGAAGAGCTTATGGATTGCCGAGATATAGAGTCCACTAACAAATTACCACCAGTCTTTCCAAATAGAGACATCATGAGATGCAGCTATTGGAATTTTGATGAGACTCCAGCTACAGAGAGTCACTATGACACATTTGGCCCAAAACAGGGTCCAGCGACCTTCTTCAGTGATGAAAAAGCATCTGTCTCCAGCCATCAAGACTTAAACCTCAAAAAGTAATTCACTCTCTGCTTTTATCTGAGTCACTCGTGTGTATGTTTGTATATTCACTCTAATAAAACCTTTGTATTCGATGAAAGATCAGCTGATAAAAATGCATGCGATGAAAACCTCCAAATTCATTCGTGGTATACAACTGGATGCTGCCGACTTAAAGCAAACACTCTGTTTTTATGTAATTCTTTTAACAGAGCTCAGCCTTTTATTAGTTTCTGCTGCAAAGCATTTGTCATCATTGGAGCCTCCTCTACTTGATTTACACCAGAAGACGTTGAAGATTTTATTCATTTTAACACGCAGCTTTATCATTAACACTGTGCTATCTTCGGGAGGACAATACATCTTTGATTTGAAGGGTGGCTTTAGACAGGCTTAAACTCTCCAGAGTACTGCTCTCCAGATGTCTGCTCACATATAAATTCATGTTTTGAAAGATGAAGGTGCTATGATATCATGTGCAATATATCCCTCACTTTGTGTGTATTTAAATGCCTGTGTGTGTGTGTGTTCTTTTTTGAGCAGCACAGCAGCAGTTGTGATTCAGCAATGTTGGAGGAAATACAAGCAGATATGTGGGAACATTAATGCTCCCCCCATCACAGAGAAAGGAGGAGAAAGAGGAGGAGATGGAGGAAAGCCAGAGTCAAGACTTTTCTATATTAATAGGAGCACTGCTGGCAAACACTGTGCGGCAACTGTCATCCAGGTAAAACATTTGTAGCTTGTAGCATTTGTAGCGTCCTAGAACAATTTCCCTCTGAAGATTTCTGGGTAACAACTTAGAACGGTTATCCAGGCGAGTTCATATGAATTCAGTCAGTCAAACTGTTTACTTGTAATAGACCTCATAGCACCATATCACCCCAACAGAGCACTTTGCTCTGAGACTGCTGGCTTGCTTACCTAGGATGTTTTAAAGTAAAACAGGAGGCAGAGCCTTCAGCGTCCAGGCCCGCCTTCTGTGGAACCAGCTACCATTTGGAAGTAGGAGATAGACACCCTCGCTACTTTGAAAATTAGGCTTAAATCTTTCTTTTTTGAATTGGAAATGTTGTAGTACTAAATCCTCCATTTTTATGCTGCAATAGGCCTAGGCTGCTGGGGGCTTCCCAAGGTGCACTTTCTTTTTCATTCACCTTTTTTCACTCACTATGTGTTTACACACCTCTCTGCATTTAATCATTAGTTATTGTTAAACTCTGTCTCTCTCTGCGTCCTTTGTCCTGTGTTCCTCCCCACACCCACAACTTGTGACAGCAGATGGCTGCCCCTCCATGCGCTTGGTTCTGCTGGAGGTTTCTTCCTGTTAAAGTTTTTTTTCCCACTGTCGCCAAATGCTTGCTCATAGGCGGTTGTCTTATTGTTCGCAATTTTCTCTTTATTATTTTAGGATTTTTAGCTTACAGTATTAAGCACCTTGAGGGTATTGTTGTTGAGATTTATATCCATCTATCCACTGGGCCACTGTGGCTATGACGTCTATTTTCATTTCGCAGTTGCAGAATTCAAAGGCAGAGGATTTTTGGTAGCAAAAGCTTTTAGGTTCCTTCTTGTGGCCTGAGATTTATGTGTGTAGCCCAGATGCATTGCTTGATGCTTTGCATTTGCTTTGAACGTAGCCTGGCTACACTAAAATCCCTGAAAGATCGGCTGTTGCTCCTAGAGGATAGCAGAAACTGCTGAATATCACAGATAGCAAATAGTTGATTTGTTCTATTTTGGGTTCATTAATTAGTGAGTTTATAAAAATTTGATAAAAAAGAGTAGGAAAAAACCCCATCAGAGTTTGTCATAGCTTAAGATTATGCGTTGAGAAGAAACTGCTCACATTAACCTTTTATTGTGTAATTAAGGATCTTACTTCTGCATGTAGAAAGTGTGCCTGAAGTCACTTCCTCTTTGTGGATATCTGAAAATGCCAATTTTCATCCTTAAAAACTGAACTTCAGGCCTCATACGTTCTTGAGGCTTATTCGGCTAATCCTCTGCACAGAGGTGTAAGCTGCTCTTCTGAAAAACATGCTACTCATCACCCCTCTCAAATCCCTTTTCAACACACAAAGTGTTTGATGACTCCTTGAGGGCTAGGTAGAGGCTGGGAGTTGCCGTGTACCGTGCACTACAGCACTGTGTAAGTGTAAGTGTGTGTTTTGTGCATGTCAGGGGGGTATAGAGTGATTAATCAGATTCCAAAGACGTGCGGTAGTAAGAGTTCTAAAATTCCTGTGCGGCTCAACTTGAAGTGAAGTGTGCCCCCCCCCTCTGCCCATTGGGAATTGCAGGATTTAGAGGCGCACTGGAGCTCTATTTGTCTCAGAGCAGCCTGGAGTCACACAGAGTTCAGACAGCAGAACACTCAGCAATTAAAAGAGGGGTTAACATGTTTTATCTTCCTAATGGGATAACATGCAATATTTACGTTTGCTCCATGATTCATTGAGCAACTACCATTTCTTTTTCTGGGTACCTCCAGGCATTCTGGAGGGGCTACTCTCTGAGGAGGAGGCTCACATCTGCTCTTGCTGCTGTGACATGCCCCAGTGTTGGAGAGGATGACACCTTTGAGGAGGTGGACATAGATGAATTTGTCTTTGATGAGGTATCTGCACAAGCCTGTATGTTCTTCACTTTCACGATTCGGCAGTTGTTCCCCATCTCGCACCCCATCAGACCAAAAAACCTGCACAGAGGCTAACACATAAATGTAACACATAAATATAGTACTGTATACTTCACTCCAAAGACACTTTATTTGTGGTTTGTTTGTCATTGCCGTCCAGAAATTCAAGTATTTTTCATTTTCATAAAGGCAGCTTTGGAGGAACACTGCACACTGATGCTTTCTCAGGACTCGTCTCCCAGACACCAACTTGTGTCAGAGCAGCAATTATCTACGAAGGTAAAGTTTGATATTCTTAAAACCTGGTAGTCCTGACATGATATTCTCTAATACTTTGAAACCTGCTATGCAAATTGTGAATTTTGGGATTTACCATCTTGTGTTATGTCAGTGTTGGAGTTATTTTCTTGCTTGTCTACCTCCCCTCCAGGAATTGTCTCACCCTCCCTTATTGATCTCTAAATTTATTCACTTGGAAAAACAGGATTATTTCCTGGAGGGCTGAAAGTTGCACAGCACCAGCAGATGTCATTTTTCATGCTGGCTGGACTGTCGTCCTGTTTTTTTTCTTCATTTACCTCTTGTTGGATCTTTTCTTTGGAGCGTGCTCAGCGCTGTACATCATGGTAGCCAGTTTAAGCAAGCTGATGTGGTGCAGCTGCTAGCGTGGTCAGCCTCAATATGTTGACACTGAGGCACAGATCAAAGGCAGGGGATGAACAATTTAGCACTTTAACCAAGAGAAAATAGAATCTGGAGAGTAATTAAGCTGTTACTTTGACTTAAATATGAGAATTCCATGATTGTGAACCGTTCACTCGGTCAGCCACATACCTACAACAAAAATAGGCCCCTGAGTTAAGTGTCACTGGATATAATAGTGTAGAATGTAATCACTTCCCCCAAGAGTTACAGATAACTGTAGTGTTATTCCATGAAAAATTAATTAGTATGCCACAACAGACTGCTCAGATTTTTGTAACTATAATGAAAGCATGCACAATTTTACCTTTGTTACAGGTCCTTTAAGTACACAGATGTCAGTTGAAGTTTTCCACTAGTAATCTATGTCTATTTTTTTCCTAGGATTTTTGAGTGTGCTCAAGTTCATAAATACAGGAGAAAGCTACATTAGTTTTTCCAGCCTGAAAAACACATTCAATTTTTTAAAAAACTGCAACCAAATCAATTTTGCATAAACTCCAAGTGTCACAGTCTAAAGCTAAAATCCTGCCTTTGTTCAGCGTGGTTTTATCTCCAACCAGCTTTGAGTTTGATGAACAGTATAATAATGAAACATTTAGAAACTGAAAAAGCAAAGCCGCTCCGATTTAATGTCTGTGATGCAGAATAACAGAAATAAAAACACACACTGGTATCCCAGATGTTTTATGTGTATTCTGGTAATTCATTAGGAAAACTACAACAAGTGTGTTTTGGTAACATTTCAAGGTAACAAAAAAAAAAGAAAAGTAACTTAGGCCTGTCATTAATTGATATATGTATTTCAGCCTCCTGGGCCCTGTCTTGATCCCTCCCAGGACATACTCCCCCTACCAAAGCACGCCTGGATGGCTGGGGAACATGTGGACGGTTCTAACAGGTACAACAACCCACAGCCACAGCATTTGAAAAAGCTGTTTATTTTAAGCTTTATATAGATTTTCATAATTATTGTACAAAGTTATATAGGGAAAAAGAAGATAAATAATTTTCATAATAGGACATATAGCAAACAGTGTTGATTTGTGACATTAATATTTTTCGTTAATGCAACTCCAAGTAGAAAAATACAATCTTTGCTAAGCACATTAAAGAGTCGGATGTATCTTAGAAGTTAGAGATTTTAACTGGGTTTACTTTTTCACATATGAAGCTCATGATATGGCGTTTGCTCTTGGAACAAAATACAGACAACCTGAAGTATGTGTTTAAGTGTTTCATGGATAGCAAAATATAAATCTGATATTAAAAATGCAAGGAACAATAATCAAACTGGTCCTAATAATGCAAGATTTTAATGTCATAAGATTTTAGTATAGCATAGAAAAAATGATGATACAGATGTTGAAATTTCACTTTCTGGATATAAAGGAGGATGACACACACACTAAATCACATTTATATTTTTGTTATGGTTGTGATCCACAAAATGTATCCACATATTCAGCTAGCAAAACACTCAAATAAGCAGGTTCACTGAATGACTGTTCAGTTCTCCTCTCTATGATGTTCAGCTGATGTCACTGGTAATCTATAAAGTGGTAATATTTGTTTTCGTTTACTTTTTTACTTGGTGGCATACAAATCATAAAATTCAATGGCTTCCACTGAGGAAAAAAATGAAATGGAAAGGAAAACAAGGCAGCACTGCTCCACTTCCAGCATGCTTGTTATGTTGGTTACAGTTATGTGGATGACAGGTGCATCTTTTGCTACAGACCAGACAACAGTTTTCAGTTTAAGAGTTTGATCAAGCTTCAGTTCAAGAGCTGGAGCAGGAGTGTGCTTTTCCTTTTTTAAATGAACTTTTAGAGGACTGAGACTTTTAAACAATCAAATGTTTAATGCATGTTTTTACTGTAAGATCCCAAGGCATCTGAGAGAACAGTTGCTACTAAAGACCACAGCTGTGGAGCATGCCACCATCAGAGTGCACTGAAAATGTGTTTTTGGCCCCAATAAAGATTGTGTTTGGACACACAAACACAATCTTCAATCACCACTAGCCCTACTCGCCCAGTTTAGCTCCCTTTTTCCTTAAATGAAATGGGTTTCCATTTTGCACATCTTTATTGCACGTCCACTGAGCATAATAATATTAGCAGCCATGCAGGAAAAAATACAGGACAACCTTGACTTAAAGATCAGCCATAATTCAATCCCGAAAGATTTAAATATGTGTAGTCCTGTTGTGAATTTCTGCATCTCAAGTTATGTTTTTAAGGACAATAATTTCTTTATGATTCCAGAAACACATCTCCTACTTCCACCTCAGCGCTTAGTGGTCTCTCTGAAAGATCAGAAAAGATTCTAGAAGAATGGTAAATCATCATCTCCTCCTCACTGCTTGCTGCAACTGTGTGTTGTTAGTAAATGGCAGAACGGCACTTTCTATTTGTCTTTTCTTTCCTTGCCATCTGCAGGGGCTTTACTGACAGCCACACAGCACTTCTGCTGCTGAGGAGAGCTCGGAAGATGAAGTCAAAGAGACAACTGCAAAAGAAGCAAAGGGGTTAGTGTGTTTAAAGTGGGATAGGTGGAAATTTGAGATTTGGACCCTTTGTGTTTGCATGTGTGCTTTTTATGCAGTAGTTCAGGTTTAAAAAAACTATTTTTGTATGTTTTTAGAAAATTCCCCATAGAATTTGAATGCTGTGATTGGAGATTAAACACTGTTGTGGTTTCCTTCTTCAGTCACCTCATATGCAATGCTTCCTTCATTCATTAATCCTTCTACACCTCAGCTGATGTTTCTGTCTTTATATAGTTCACAAAATGGAGATAACTCCTGTTAAGACATAAATCTGTTGTCTAAAAAGGAGAAAGATCTCTCTTCATTCTCATTCTTCAGCCGTGCTTTAGTAGCAGTGAACCTTTCCGCCGCATGTATGTTAATGAGCCATAACAGACAGCAGAAGCCAGGGCTGTCACCTCTCATTGGACTTATTTACGAGCCTGCAAAGGAAATAACTATTGCCAAGAAAGCTCATGACAAGTCGTCTTGTGGCGACTTTCATTCCATTTCATTGTAGTGGTTTAGTGTAACTGCAGTGAAAGGTGACCTCACCTCTGCTCTGTTCCAAGAAACAGTAGTTCTGCCATGGGTATCATGTCATGGTCATGTAATGGGAGGTTGGTCTTTGATCAGACTTTCAAATGCATGATTGCATTAGTGGTGCTCTTGTCATCTTGCTCCATTGACACACAGGTCTTTGTCGGCTTTAACTCCTAATGGCATCTGCCTCAGCTGAACCACAGCGCTGTATTACATATGCACTAATATTTTCTGACTGTTTGATCCTGGTTTTCTGCTTCTGGTTTAAAGCCTGGTGTGTCCTGCTTTGACCTTCTCTTTCTTGCTGTGTTAGATCCCTCCGTCCGACTTGACTTGTTCAGAAATTGTAATTACCAGCTTGGTCCAGCGGAGGCACAAAACACAACAGCACGATACAACAGAAATTATGCAAAAGGTAAGAAAAGAGATCTATGCATATTTTCTAACCCAGTAGTATTTCAAATGCTTGGATTATTTTTAAGAATTTTTAATTTAAATTTAAACTATTTAAGTCTGGTCTGGTCTTAGACTGGACTATTGCAAAGCAGAAGGGGTAGATGGCCTCACATTTGTCTCTAAAATACTGTGATATATAGAGACACTCATGATCAACTCAGTGATTGCAATTTTCAAAGGTCCTGCAACTACAAAACAAGCCCAAATCACCACCCGTCCACCGCCGTGCTTAACAGTTGGTGAGAGGTTTTTGTGCTGATATGTTGTGTTTGGTTTTTGCCTGTTGGGCCACTGCGCTTTATGACCCAACATCTCCGCTTTGGTCTCATCAGTCTAAAGGTGAAAGATGTCTTCTGGATGGCTCAAATGTCCACATTCTTTTAAAAGAGAAGAAGCTTTCTTTTGGCAACCCCTCAAAGCCATATTTTTCCAACCTTTTTCTAATTGTACTGTCATGACGGTCAGGGTGTACTTTTCACAGGACTGTATGGCACAACTTTTTTCCAAAGAGTTTTCAGTGTTATGGAAATACAGTGTCAAAAAAAGGCTATGGATTGATTATATGTGGGATAGTGTGATTGGTTGAGAAAAGTCAAAAGCCTCCCTCCACCTTCATCCATATTCTGCTGTGGCCTGGTGCCCTGCCCTGAGGTGCAGAGAGGATTTGGCATTGTGACACACACAGACAGGCTTAAAAGGAAGGGAAGCGCTGGAGGGAGAGCATAAGGGAGAGTTTGGGGGGGGGGGGGGGGGGGGGAGTCTGTTTTTATCATGAGGGACTGTCTCTGTCTTTCTTTTGGACCCCACCACCACGTACCAGGGTCAAGGCCTCACATCCATGGAGTAATAGTCTCACGGTCATCCAGCAGTCAGAGGGATGCTGGAACAGCAGCATTTGCCAGCAGAAAGTGAAGCGATCAGTTATAAGACTAACATACTAAAGAATTAGCTGTGAAGACGAAGAGCAGATTTGCCTGTCATTTTATGTTGCAGTCTTAAAAAATAGAACAACCATGATCTTTTTAGCGTAAAAATGTGGCGATTTATATGTGAATGAGTTCTCTTATTTTCATTAATTCTGAAGTTCTTCTGTCAGCAGACACTGTTTTGCCAGCATTACAAGGCATTTTCATCAGGACAGTGACGGACTAACAAATGTTCCCTTTTGGAGTAGGTGGCACAACATTCTTTTCCAATAATTATTTTCCATTGACAATTTATAAAATGCATGAAAAATGGAGCTTGACTATGACAGCATCATCCATCCATTTTCTTCCTCTTATCCAGCTCAGGGTCATGGGGGGAGCTGGAGCTATCTCAGCTGCGTGACAGCATCATTATGTTATCTATTGTTTATTTGAATTGCAGGTGTATTATGTCAACTTTCCAACATTGTGATTGCTGACACTGGAATTATGTGTGAGCATAATACTGCTGTGGATAAACTGTCAGCTAACTGGCAATCGAGGAATAGCTGTATCCCGATAACATATTAAATTACAACAATATTTCCAGCTCTGTTTTTTCCCATAGCTTCATCGCTCCTCCCCACCCTCTTATTGACAGTTTATCAAACGGGACTGATGCTTTTGAGCTAATACAACTGATAAAGTAATGGAAGGATCTCTGGTTAGGGCATTCTCTTTCTTTCCGGTTTATATTCTGTATCCTCAGTCAGTTTTCTGATCTGACAGAAATGTGTAACTCTATCCAGCTTCAGTCTAGGGGAAACGATTCCTACTGTCTTTTTACAGCATTGCTATAAGGCTGGCGAGTGAGGTGCTGTGTCAGTTATTAACTTGTGGTGCTGTGAAGCTGGGTCTCTGTAAAAGGGTCCAGGTTTGACTACATCCTCGCCCCCCTGGTCCTGACCTGTGTAAGACACCCCCTCCTCCGGATTCATCACCAGTGCCCGGGGCCTGGCCAGCCCAGCCCCAGACTGGCCCAGCCAGTGCTCCCCGACAGGGGCTAACGTTTCAGGCCTCGAGTCAAGCTCCTTCTGGAGGTGATTAGCCTCAAACCCATGACAGATTCTTTCCAAGATATCTGACGCTGCGTGTTTATTTTATCCGGGCTCTTTGTGTGGATGTGCTGGACATGAGTAACCCACTTGAAATGGGTATCAGTTTACATACCCAGACACGGAGACAGAGAGGGAGAGAATAGTGCAGAGCCACAACAAATTTTCTTCTAAAAGTTTAAAAGAGAATATAAATATACCTTTTCCTTATTACTTGCATCTTTTGCATGTGTCTGGGGTGCTGCAGATGTTGACAGTGTGGTGTGCCTCTAAGGAATTCTCCTAATTTCTACTCTTAATTACCACTCAACCCCTCCAGATGCACGCACAGATACACACACACACACACACACACACACACACACACACACACACACACACACACACACATACATATCCATACATATACACACAGAGTTCTAATCATCCTCTTCCATCCAAACTGAGATCCAACCCCACCAAACATCCGTCCTCGTGTCTCAGGGACACAATGATATATATTTTTGTTTCAGCCTGGTTCCCCTACCTCCTGAGCATTTAACTTGATTTCACACTTGATGTCATCAACAAAGTCAAACTGAAACACAATCATTTTGTTTATCATTGATCAGTCAAAATAGCTTAGGCTGTTCCCCACCATTCATATGCATCCAATTTCAGCCCCGTAATCTCTAAGCTTCTATTTATCTCGTGCAGTGGAGCCTCTCTCCTCATACTACATGACTGAGGCGCATTGGCACACTTCAGAAACGAGCTGAGCCAATGTGCATTGGGCCATCAGTCATTCACAGAGTCAGACATCTAACTAAAACCACCGAGTTGCTAAAATGTCACACATTTCACTTAGCAAATGCCTAAAAAAAAAGGATTATAAAATACTTTTCTATATTTCTTTTTCATTTTTTTCCTACATTTTCCAACATTAGCCATCTGCACAAAACAGAAAACGTATGCACTTTAGCCGTCTTATTAATTTAAATTCATGTTACTTACAGAAGGTCCCTTACAAGTCTCCAGTAATTGAGAAACACATTAATCTGTCAAGTTAGAAGTCCTTTCAGGAGCAGTGCCTGAAAATGTGGGAACTAAACATTTACATTTTTAATTTCTAATGTGTTTGGATAATATGCAATTTGAACTGGTTCTCTTCAAGTATCGTCACAAACATTTTCCTGTCAGTGTTCCAGTGTTTTTACAAAGTTAACAAATGGATCTTAGAATGCTTTTAGATCAAAAGATGATTAGCGTGTATGAATTGCTCCATCCTACTGTGGTCTTTATTTTCATGTTTTAGCAGACCAAAACCAGCCAATATGTTTGCAAGAGACAACTTCATTTTACAGACCTTATTGTGATTCAGATTAACTTCAGTGACATGTTTGTAGAATCATTTAGAGTCAAGTCGCCTAATGCATGAAACCAAGTTTTAGGGGTTAGAAAAGCTTTACATCTCTGGTGGATAGATGTTCTAATCCACAGATGTGCACTGTTATTCCATCTCACACTTTTACATTTAGATTTGTTTTGTGACACAGCATGTGTAGAAAAGATGAAGATTCAGGTTTTCGACCTAAAACGGCTTTAAACATGCATTTTTTTTTCTCATTGCCAAAAGGAGAGGGACTCTTCTGGCTGCTCCAGAATTTATAAAAAATCGATAAAAGATTTCTAAAAAATCTACTACTTACTTGATTCATGACCTCAGTGAAGGGTTTCTTAATGAGTATATGGTCTCAAATGCTAGTTTGAGTCTGACTGAGTACAACTTGATGTCCATTTTTATAAAAGGAATATAATGCAACATATTCTTCAGTGTGGGCCTCCCGCTTGATTGATAAATCACTACAGTGTCTTTAGTTGGCTTCAAAAAACCAAGATTGCCAAGTCATCCACAAACTATGGGCATCTTTTATCTATGGTTTATGCCTGAAGGACAAATCAAGAATCCTCTGACTTTAAAATATGTCTGTTATAAAGTGACTTGGTTGTTAAACTTGCTATATTTGTGCACGTGCACAGTTTTACTCTTGACACAACTGTCCTTTAAGGTCACTATCATTTGTTTAGGAGTTTTTTGTTTTTTTTTCTACTTGTTATTGGTACTGGTACTGACTCTTTGCAGGACTCAGTGTTTTTTGTTCCTTTAGTGAGGTTCGAGGAGAGGAGACTACTTAGTGACAACATCATCTCTCCTTCATCTCTGCTTTGCTGCAGGCCAAAACCTGAATGCTACTCCTCCTCCCCGGCGCTCTGATATTGACGAGATCCCCTAATGTGGTTAAAAGCCCCCCTTAACAGGCATGACTTTTACAGGCCCCCCTCATGATGTCCTGGAGGAGTACTCAAGGGGGATTGAGGAGGTTGAAGGAGGTCAGGAGGAAGCTCTAGTAGGGGGTTCTGAGGGGGAAATGGAGAGAAGAAATCTCTCCATGCTGCTCAAGTACATCAAACTAAATGATTTTTTTTCGTGGTTCTTATCTTGCATCAGTGTGTACAGATTTCTGTGCATGTGTTTACCTACCCTTTGTAATCACTGTATTTACTCTACGCGAGCAGGCTGGTGTTTGAAAACTGATATCTGGACTTCTCATGCACCATCTCTCCCTCTTTCTCTCTCAACTTCGGGAAGTGCAAGTAGCCATATCCTGCCCTTTGCTGGCCCAGGGGAGGCATCTATCACTTGACGTTTTTAGTGTGGCTTCTCAATTAACCCATGAAAACTGTAAAGCTCTTTTCTTCTTTTTACAGCTCAGCAAAAGCAAGTGAATGGCTTAAATAAATGCGTCATTAGTTCCAGCACTGGCCTGTCAAAATAAATTATCAGTTTACACCCATCTAAGGCAGCATTACTGTCAGTACAACCTAAATGTTTATTTTGAATTACGACCTTATTATGGGATTTCAGCATAACCCGTAAATCACCGGCCTCTTGGATTTTTCACTTTCACAAACTTTTGAAACATTGCTTGGATTCAATTTTACAAAAAAAAAAAACAAGTCACTGCCATTGTTGGAACAAAATGAGGCCTTTCCTGTTGCAACTTTCAGCAGTGCTACATGAATTATTACACCACCTTCTGCCCTAACATGACTTTGACCACTAATCTGTCCCGTTGAGGGAAAGCTGGCACGCTGTAATGGCAGTAAAACGTGTCAAACTTTGCCACAGAACAGGCCCTGCAGTTGTTTATTTGTTCAGCTTGAACATTTGTAAGCATCTGTTAACACAAGCCTTGTCCTTTCATTTAGACTCATGCTATCTTCTCCACAGCACACGGTGATGAGGCAGTTATTTCTTTATTGCCACTGTTGTCAAAAATGTTACCTAACCAACAAACTGAAAAAAGAACAGCCTGTGACCCTTTATTTCATTTCTTCTGTTGAGTGCAGCTGGTGGGGCTAAGACGGGCCATCAGCAGGCAGAGAGGACAGAGCAAGTTAAACAAGATCAAACTCAGCAGTGGCTCCATACCCAGGCCACTCATGGGCATTCAGACAGGTGAGCTATTTAATGTAGATCATAAGGTGATGAAGGTGGTGTTTATGCATCTATCTGTATCGATTCACCTTAAGACCTGCGCTGTATCATTCTAAAATAAAATATTCCAGTGCACTGAGAATGACATATTAACTTAATTGATTAACTTATTAAATAATTTCCCCCAGGGATCAATAAAGTATTCTGATTCTGCTGAATCAGGGAGATGACAGAAACAAGTCAGTGTGTAGGCCTGTGCTATCCCTGCCCTATTTAAAAAAAACAGACATAATCCATATAATTTGTTTCTTTTTTTAAAATTTAATATGAGTTTTTTGCTTGGAAATGGAGCCTGCAATAGAGAGTTAATCACTGAATTGGTGTGAAGCATGCAGAACACTAATCATCTAAGCATTTTGTGTTTTGTCCTCAGTGATCATTTCTTACCGGACATAAACTCATCCATTCTGAACGGAGGCAGAGTGCAGCTCGTAGTGAGTATTGGTCCCCCCAGCCATGCTGTTTCCCCCCCTTGATTTGAATCTTTTTTGTGGCGCAGTTGCATGCATGTAAAGCTATGTAGTATTTACATTTACCAGTCAGAGTCACATCCCACACCGTAGGTCCTCTTCCTTGGAGTCTGTCTCATCAACTTTGATTTAAAGGAGGAAGGGGCGGGGGGAGTCTGAGGTTTAGCTCTGTAGTGACACTTTCAATTGGATCAAGTGGGCGCGATTTCTTAATTTCACTTGTTGAAATCCCAGTGTCACATTGGAGCAGTTTGTTTAGACCTGAGAACGATGCTGATGGTTGTGAAGTCTTTGAAGTCACAAACCACAGGTCTCCTCGTGCCATTATGGAGCAGTGTGACTTATGTTTACTGGCAAGAGGGGCCGCCCCTTTCCTCCAGTTTCTTAGATATATCCTCTGACTGCAGAGCTGCTGGGTTGTTGATTTTCAGAATGTTCGACTACTTGCGTGAGATGTTTCATTTTGGGCCTCATTTGTGTGTGTGTGTGTGTGTGTCTGTTTCTGTGTGTGGTGCATGCAGGCTAACCCAGCATATGCAGATTGTCTAAATCACACCAGTGGACTGTGGACGAACAGCAATTTGGTTGGCCAGGGTTGCAAAGTGAACAGTTATACCCGTAGAACCTCCTCCAGTCATGCAAGTGAGTCTTGTAAACTTGTAAACTGCTTTTCTCCACAACATCACAGTGATACTGGGAATAATGAACTGGTCTTTCAGCAGAGTGTAAAAGATATCTGTATGTATGTGAAGTAAAAAACCCAACTCTCCTTACAGAAGTGTTTCCCTTAGTTTTTTTTTATTTTTTTAACACATATAATTTTTAACACATATAATTTATGGCAAATTTAGAGATGTATATATATTTAAAACTCATTATGTATGCAAAATGTATTTTTATGCAAATGTGTTAATTATTACAATTCTAGAAAGTTGCCCTTAACTTGAAACCAAGTTCTGACTTAAAAATAACAATTAAGAAAAGGACCAATAAACATATGAGCTCACTGTCACATATATCTCTATATTCTCCTGTTAGCAGTCACAGAGAGAAAAGCACAGGCTCAAATTCAAACTCTTCAAAATCTTTTGGCAGGGGTGCACATAACTGTGTGTTTATTACATGTGATCTCTTTAGGTTTGCATAGTTGCACCTATGACTACTGGGCCACACAGATCTGAGTGCGCAGAGCCAGGGATAAAGACCGCTGCTTATTCAGCCTAGACCGAGTCCGCTGGTCGTCTGCTGCGGGAGGGGAGGGGAGCCACAAGGTCGGGCTGGGGACAGAGTGTCGTGAAATTTTCCTCTGACAGGAAACAGGCAGCGAGGGAGAGAAAAAAAATCAGTCCTTTCAGTGAAGAATGACTGGCCCTTCTGTCAGGAGTAGTGGGGCTCAGGAGTTTGAGTGACAAAGATGCTACTGACAGGCTGACAAGCAGATGACCACATTAAACAAGCCCAGGAATCTGAGTGAAGGAGAGCCCTGTCCATGTTAACGAAGCCAAATTGGATTCCGATGATGATTTCAAAATGATATCCACGAGGTGCAGCAGCAGGAACGAGCATTTCCCTGTTAGGCAGGCAGACTCTACGGGGAGTGTGGCCGGGAGAAAGAAAGCCTCTTTGTCCGCACTGATCAAAACATCCATTATCAAAATTGTGAAGGACAAATTGAAATATGGATGTATGTGTAAGGAAAGAATATTTCTTGAAAAGCCAATTAGATATTTTATAAACTTGGAAAGACTATCTAATGGTCCCAGTGGTCATCAAAAAGTCATGGCTTGGAAATTCCTTAGGGAGTAAAATCAGGGAACGCAGCTTCTTTGATGTAAATCTTCATACTGAGCCTACGTGATCCTGCAAAAAAGTGTGACTAACAATCGCCTTCGCCTGTAAAGGGGCATACATCATCAAGGTGGGGGTTTAAAGTTAGAGGGTTCACTTAGTTTGGTATAGCAGTAAAGACTACATAAATAGTCTATAACCTGTTGCAATGCGATACTCACCTCTTGCCGGGACAGTACCATAAAATGCATTTCTCGGCTCACACAATATTTTCATTACGTGTGCAGAGGAAACTACTTAAGTTAAGCTCCTCTTGCAACCCTAATAGGAGTAAGATGACTGAAAACAATTTGTTTGGTCACAGTGGTTTGTTAAAATGAGCAGTTTAAACAAAAATAAAACTCTGTACTGTTAATAACAGAATGCACAACTAGCAGTGCTATTAGGAAAACATGCAGCAAAAGTTCAGTGTTTATTACACTGAACTTTTAGTGCAGTAATGCTTCTGATTTCAAACGCATTACTGCACAAAGTTCCTTAATATACTGAGCCACCAAAGCTGACCTGGAAATAAACACCAAAACACTGTGTATTAAGAGAGACCACGAGGAAAGGAAAATCGCAGTGTTAGCCCAACAGACTTGAACAAAATCAAAACTTAGAGATGTGTGATTATGTGTGACTTGTGAGCGGATGGTTATTCTATACAGTTTGCCAGCTGTGCGGATATTTGGGGCTAGCATAGAACGTGCGATGCATCCCAGCCCTCCCACCTAAAGAGCGCTTCATGCTGTTGGACTCCCTGTGTGAGGCAGCCGTGCTGACTGTGGGTTTGCGCTCTACACGTGGAATGCATCATACCCTGTAGAAGCGCTGCCTTTGTTCTGTATGTTTGAAAAGCTTTGTACTGATCCCCAGGTGAAAGTGGAACGGCCTGTGATACAGCACACACACTGCTCCCGAGAGGCACCGAACAACCCGCCTGCTCACACTTAAGTCTTTAGTGTGAGATTTAATGCAGCACCATCTCGAGTATTTTGAGTCACACAAAATTGACGCTCAATTTTCAAAACATGTATATTAAGTACATATTACAAATCCTCATATTTTAACCTACTTAACACTGCATCATTAGTTAAAGCTTTTATATTTACTTTTATGCCATGCATTTTTAAGTACTTAACAATTTCTATAATGTGACCCTGGCAAACTAACATGACGTTGTGTGTTGCAAAGATAGCCTTCCCTCTAGAAAACTATGTTATGAAATTAATAATAACCCATGTTAATAAATTCTATAAAATATGTGAGCAGACACAGAAGTACAAAATGAGTTCTCGGTGTCAACTGTTGTTTAAAAACACATATAGTATGAGTCAGCAAAGTAAATTCTCTCTGCTTGTTTTGAATGTTAAATACTGATGCCGTCTTCTTCCATTTTGTCTCCAGGAAAAGAAGTCCCATCTCCCGCGCGAGTCACGTCTGCCCCGTCAAAAAAGGAGCGTATCTCCTTCCGTGACAACCCGGTTCAGCTGAGCGGTGGCTGGGGAGGAGGCAAGAAAAGGGACAGAGTGCGCAAGTAAAAACACAAAGCCTCCTTCCAGAGGTCACCACTTTTCCTGCCCTTGCTCTGCAGCCTCTAATAGATGCAGTTGCAGCTTTCTTATATGTACTTCGATGCATTTCGCGTCAAAAGATTATTAAAATATGCGTTGGAAGAGCTCACGTGGATACTTTAGAAAATTTTTAGCTATTAAAATTCGATGTGATTTTCCTTTGCCGGTCAGCTTGATTTTTAATGCTGTTTTATTGCCTGCACTAAGATGGAAAAGCAGCTGAAAACTCAAGACTCCCTTTTCTGTAAATTAATTAAGGCCATCAGGACTCAGACCAGCCCAAATATCTGCAGGCGGTTCTATTATGTTCATTCAAGTATCAAATGCTGTGTTCTCAAGTATCATTGCCCAAACCTCACTGCATCCAACTAGCACCAAAACACATGGAACAAAGTCACAAATGTTGAGTGGATGACATGCTTCATATGCAAATGATGGCAGGAAATAAGAACCAGGACTTTTAATGCCTGTTTCTTAGGATGCTGTCATTTTGCCTCCATGCAGATTTTAAATACAGATTGTAGCTATGAGATCAGTCTTACCCTTTTCCAATTTTCTGTTGCTTTCTCAGAGCAGACTTTATGAAAGTGCAGAATTTTAGTTTGACTGCCCTGTATTTGCGTTTAACACTTGCTAACCAAAAGTGCACGTGAAATGACTGCATTTATGTTCTCAGCATAAACGTTGGTGTTAGATTTGCAACACTGTTTTCTTTATCTTCTGCTGTGGATCGTAATGGCCTTTTCTGTGTATTTGAATTTGGAGAGCCAAGGCGTCCGTCCACAAACACAAGCCCTACTGAAGGCAGTGAACATCAGGCTTGAAGGTTCCTTGCTGAAAATGATAAGTTAATGAATGTCAAAACAAATAGTCAGAGTTGCAGAGTGGCTCCCTGGAAGGAAATGCATGTCGGCCTGTTTATTTTCCTTCTGTCTTTCACTTAAGCATGGCTTGAGGCTGTGTTTTGACTGTACACGATCTGATGGGGATTTTTGTCTTGGAGAGTGGCGCATGCCAGAGATGTGGTGGTCCTGCCCACTTGGGGGCTGTTGTGAAACTGGAGAGCACTGTTCTCCTGCAGCGGGGAGACTGATTCTTCTAGTTGCTTTTTTGTAGACTGTGATCATACCAGTACTGCATAAGTCAAATCTGATGCTTTGCTTTACAGACAGGTGTGCGTGGCCTATCTGTGCCTATGTCTTGCCACTAGTATTACTTGACACAAGTTCAGATTTGCCATTAGAGCTGTTTTCTGCAGCTTCCTATTCTGAAGGGATGTTGTTAAGCTGTAATCTACCACTTTTCATTTCATTTGTTTACGTTTGGATTATGTAACCTAAGAGATCCAAAACCCATTGCCTTGTAAAATGAGAGCTCCACTGCACATTTAGATAAGACCAAGAATGTCCCTCTCAGCCTCGTCTGCCATGTCAATGGGACTCTGCATCCAGATCTCTCCAAGTGCTCTCTTTAAATGCATTGAAGTCCATAAAACCACATTTCCATGTTTTCACTACAATTTGCAAATTTTGCACATTTTTGCTGAACATTTTTGAAGTACGCTGTGGAGTTATAACCAATTCCTGGCAGCTTTTAGGTTCCTATGCATTTCTGAATATTTGAAAATGAATTAACAGACACGTGAAATGTTAACTTTGGCCAGTGGTTTCAATTTAAAGAAAGCAGTGGCTATCTGGAAAGATTTCTCAAGAACACTGGTGTACTTGCAGAATAATTCACTGTGATGTTAAAATAGTTAAAACATGAGAAACACACAGGCCTTTAAATGTGTAGGAGGTTTTTGGTGGTCCAACTAATGCAAATAAAGAAAGCTGTGGTGAGGTAATGCAGGATAAGGGTGTGGCGTGACCTTGACATCAAATTTGTGTGTTGCAAGAAAATAATATATATTCTGAAGTGATTACATTTTTTTTAGTCAATATTAAATCTTAAAGAGTTTGAAATGTATGTACATTCTTTAAAAGGGACCTTAATTTTGCAGAGATATATTGCGCTACTTAAAAATGCTTTAGAATGTAAAACCCTTATTGATAAAAATGACAGAGGAGTTGGATTCTATTTATTTCTACTTTATTAGTAACTCTGTCAGAGTAAGAACATATTGTGCAAGCTGCCCTCTAAAAAGGAAAATGGAAATGTTTTCATTATCAAATGTATCATTAAATGAACGTTTAGACACACTTTTTATGTCTGTTTTTTTATGATGACTCGAAATATAAGATGTGTTTTATGAAGAAGTAAATAAGAAACACAATTTTTGTATTGTAATAATAATTGATGTGATATGATTTTGTTTGTTAAATTTGGTTTGATAATGCCTAAACTGCCTTTTCCTTTGCTGCTGGTTTCAGCAGTTTACTACAATAATAATGGTTTATGTGGTGTTTTGTGCTTTTATAAGTACTTGATGTCTTTTAGCATCTCCCATGACACAGAGGTCATAGAGACTGTTTTGCTGTTCACTGATTATTTTTTTTGTTAAGCCTAAACCTTTTAGATATGTTTCAAGTATTAGGAAAAATATATTAATTTATTAATGTATTAATTGATTAATCATATGCGAAATTTATAGTCTACAAAAAAAAACCTTCACAATGACAAGACGAAGAAGAATGAATTTCCCATTTATAATTTCCCTGATATATAAAAAAGCATACACTATTATAAACAATGTATTTAACATTTCCTTTACCCTTGTACTGTACCATAGCATTCGATTACTTAACTGGACGGTTTGCAGTGGTTTCAGTCGTATAGGGGGCCTGTGCAACATGTTAACATGAACTCAGAAGACTTAGTGAAATCACTGAGACTTGAAGCTTGTTAGTGCTCAGGAATGCCTGACTATGGAAAAGCAAATGGCAAACAAAATGAAAACAAACTTTCGTGACGCTGATGCACTGCTTTCACTTTCTGAAATTCAGCCAAATGTTCTGCAGACTCGAGTGGCATCAATAAGCTCACAGTTTGTGCTTTTGGGGAAAATAAACTTTGGTCTTTTTCTGTGTGTGTTTCATGCAGCCAAAGTTTGAAGACATTTCGTTAAATTGAATTATACCCAAGGGTAGCTTTGGGCATCATGATGTCATGTTTATGCCTTCTGAAGTGGCAGATTTTGGCCTGTTCAGTTTCAGCTTTTTTGTGTGTTTGATCATGTTCAGTCACATTAAGGCTCAAAAGGTTGAGAATTAGTTCAATTCAATCATATATTTTAGAATTGTCTTTTTTTAAAGTCAAGTTGTAGGTCTTTCAAGGTTGCTCACATGACATTGGCAGCAGTACTTATAGAATTAGCCTGACTGATCAACTCATGACCAGCTTCTCCACTTTTGCAGAACCATGCAGGAGCTATTGTGGCTGGAATTTCCAGCAGAAAGCCCACCAAACCACAGTGAACTTTTAACATTTTCTCCACAGCATGAGCCAGTGTGCAAGGTCATCGTAGGAAGGCTAAGACACCCCCTGCTACTTAGGAGCACACCTATTTATTTTTATTTTTTCTCCTGTGGCACCATGCAGCCCCAGGTAACTGCCACTGACCCTCGAGCGAACCAAAGCTATGCATGGTGTGCATCGCAGGTGGTGTAGCTCAGGGTGGAGATGTGGAGGTGGAAGATGGGCTTTGGTTAGCGGTAATATAATTCTTACAATAAGAAAATACAGAAGAACAACTCTTCCTGTTCTTTTTTTTTTTGGTGAAAAACTCGCAGCTGGGTTCTGTGTGTGTGTGTGTGTGTGTGTGTGTGTGTGTGTGTGTGTGTGTGTGTGTGTGTGTGTGAGAGCTTAATGAAACTAAACTTTCCCGGATGTTTCAATTAAGAAAAACAGGAATGATCAATATTCCAGTAATGGAACTTTTTAAGTTTATTGCTAAAGTTCATAAAATCCTCTTTTCACCCAGCAGACAACAGTGGCATCCTACTCTAATTAGAGAGCATAGTTTTAGGCTTTTAGTCCAACTGAAAAGAATTTCTCGTCTTATGCTTTTAAAAAGTTTTCAGTTAATTTTGCAAGCATCAAGCAGCAGCTTCATGCAGGTTTGCAGCCGTAATATTAGATTCTTATTACAAAGCAATGAAGTGCACAAGATCCTCCGCGCAGCTCGAAATGTAATTTAAAGTTTAGCTAAAAATAAAACTTACTCTAAAGCCACCAGATATGACATTTACATTATTATCGTGTTAGAATAATAATAATAATAAAACCACTTCTTAAAATCCATATTTTGATCACGTAAAAGAGAAAGTCTGGAATGTGCCACGGTGTTAATAAAGATCTGTTTTTGGGTGCAAATAAATGAAAAAAAGAAGAGAAATCTTGCATTGGGTTTTCAGAAGGATTTGAAATAAGCAGATTAAATAATAATAATAATAATAATAATAACAATTTACCCGACAAGGACGAACGCATTTTCCACCTTCCTGTTTTAATAATTAAATATGATTGATTATTTTACTTCGTCACATGACAGATTCGCAAATGTCAAATCTGCTTTATATCGTTTTTACTAGTTTGAAGTTTCAGAAATGATCTTTTCTTTAAAATGGTAATAAATCAATCCTCCGAACTTAAATGACTTACTGCAAAATATAACAAACTTATTTATATGTTCACGCCAATGAAATCTCCTCATTTTGAGAACATCTGACTGTTGACTTCCTTCTGCTGCCTACAGGTTAAAATATCCCTCCAAATAAATAAATCACGAGCAGAGTTCTTACAACATTTCCAAAGACACGAATTAAATCCCATTTTCAGCTGAAAGGTTTAGCTGTAGAAAAATTATTGCCTCATTTTGGACGTCTAAACATGCTGTAAATTAAAGTCACTTTTGATTGTTTCCTCGAATTCGTTGTGGGTCTCCAATCACTTTAAACTGCTGTTTGGTTTGGATTCAGGGCGTAGGAGGAGTGGGAGGAGGGCGCTTTTTCATATTCAGAGAGGGGGTGCTCTTTAAGGATCTCGTTCTCTTTGGGGCTATAAAGACGTTGTGCCTTCAAGACAGAGCAAATTATCTTCATCGGCGAATTATTGCTTTACAAGTCGTCTCTACTCGTCGGTGCGCGAAGCGATTAGTTTCTCTTTTCTCTTTTTTTTTTTAGTGACATTTGATTAGAGCGAGCGGTTTTCGGTGAAGATGATGGAATACATGGAGGATAAGTTTGCCTTGAAAAGCCAAGCGATGAAGGCCAGCGATTACTACATGGATCAAGTCATGGAGAGCCTGGACAGCGCGCAGTACTTCACCAAGTCTCCCCCAAAATGTGTGCAGGCCTTCGGGCTGCAGAGCGGCGAGCACCGCTCCTCTCCCTGCGGGGATCAAACCCGTGAGTACGCTCATTTTTGCAAAGTCAAAGTTATCCCGCAAATGTGTGCGCGAGTTAAACGAGTTAAGCGAGAGAGAGAGAGAGGGGGGGGGGGGGGGGGGGGGGAAGCTTACATTCCCCGAAGTCGATCTTTTCAATGACGTTTAGTTTTATTCTCCTACTTATTAATTACAATTTCTTTTGGATTTTTATTTTAATTTTTTAAATCGAATCTATTTTTTTTTAACATTATCTGATATGTAAAATAATTTAATTTAATCTCCAATACAGGCTAGTAGGTTACATATTTTGGTGCAGTGACTAGCAAATTGAGACTGTTGTTGTTAACTTATCACTTATTTGTATTGTAGCCAGTTACAGTGTGCCAAAAACAGATGAAGACACCTTGCACTCTGACCTCGGGAGGCCCATGGACGGTTGTTGCACTCTGCGGGCGTCTCCGGTGACCACCGGCTCGGAGAAAACCGATTTGGATGACATGGGAGACAAGTGCGACAGTAACGTGTCCAGCAGCAAGAAGAGGAGACACCGGACGACCTTCACCAGCGCGCAGCTCGAGGAGTTGGAGAAAGTGTTTCAGAAGACACACTATCCAGATGTTTATGTGAGGGAACAGCTGGCAATGAGGACAGAATTAACAGAGGCTAGAGTGCAGGTAGAGTTTACGGACCGACTCGTTTTTGCTTAAACATAATGAGAACAGGAGCCTTTAAGCGCTGAAAGGCGTAGCCTAGTACGGCAGCGGGCGTTAATATCCAAACCCATACAGCCTATGTATACGTGAATATATAAGCATAAAGGTTTTGATAGTTGAAATACATTTTCATGTTTCTTTTAATTTTTTGTTTGAATGTTGCAACTTTGTTATTTTCTGTTGTCCCGTTTTTTGTTTTTTTTTTGTTTTTTTTTAAATAGATTGGCTACTTTTCTGTCTTTCTGAGCCTTTGGGAAAAATAATATTAATAAATGTAAACATATTTTATATTTCTGTCTTTTTTCTTTTACTTAAAAGGTGTGGTTTCAAAACAGAAGGGCAAAGTGGAGGAAAAGAGAGCGCTACGGGCAAATCCAGCAAGCCAAAAGTCACTTTGCAGCCGCCTACGATTTATCCGTGCTACCGAGGACAGACAGCTACACACAGGCAAGTATTGAGAATTTTATTTTATTTTATTAATTTTAAGCATTCATGGACTTTATTCTCAGCGTCAAAAGAAAATGAGTTTCTTTGTCAGCTGCATGGGCTGGAGGCAGTACTGTGCTTTATAAAGAATATGAACTCTTTACTCTCACTCCTTTCTAAGCATCTCAGTTATGCAGGTCACTTCAAACTTAAATTAGTGCTTCGGCCACGATTGCTCGATAAATCACTAATTATGAAACCCATCTTCAGATAGGAGCCTGAACACTGATTAGAGTCGCTGTGAGGCGTCATGTCTGAATGAATGAGCTTATATCAGATTGCATGTTGGCTGAGCATTTGTCTTGCTGTTTGGACAAAGGTCAGTTACAAGATGAGAGGAGGTGAGAAGAGAAGAGATGCAGAATGTCAGTGTTTTTTGTGTCTTTTTCTCCTTTTGTTAGGTGTTACATTAAAAACGGACATCTGGCCTTCAAGTGTTGTGGAGACTTTTAGGTTTTCAGAGATGTAAATATGCACACAGCAGCTCTGTAGAGAGATTCGCATTTACACTCTGAGTTTGAGAAAAACAAAAACAAAACAGCTGACGTGTTTGATTCCAAGAGGCAAAAATAATAAAATGTAGTAAAAGGCAGAGTCACAGCTCTGCTATACCCTGGCCGAACACCAGGTTAGAATTCTGTTGGACTGTCTCACATTTTTTCCTCACATATGTTTCTGATAGATTCTCCTGGATATGAGCCATGCCTGTTCATACAGCTGATCCCCATTACTATCAATAAACGGACAAACCTACTTGTAACCCTGTTGGCACTGGCTGTTTCGGTCTGCTGAAACACACTGGACATGAGTTGCATTGCTGTGGCTTTTAGAGAACTTTCTTTTTTTTTTTTCTGTCAGCGAGGTTTTCGGTTGTCGTTGATTTCTGTGCAAAAGTTGAAGTCATGCTTAACAATGATGCATGTGGTCAAAAGGGCACCAGTCGATTCTTATGCTAGTTTAACTTAAGGATGTTCATCTGACTCCCAAAACAACCTTAGTCAGTCAAAACGTATTTGGCATTTTGTCATTTGATTTTCAGAAAGCCATGCTTCAGCAAAATGAGCTCTACCAGTTTGGTTACTGTTGATGTGCAATTTGCAGAGTCTTTTGAAGAGGCAGACATATTTCAGTCACTGTTTTTTGACCGAGGAAATTTGCATGCTCCTTAGTTACATTGGCCTGTCCTCTCAGTTTATTGGAAATTTCGCACTGTGTCAGGATCAAATTGTTTGGATGTGATCAAGCAGTCAGTAGACTCTGAGCTTATAAGTTAGACAGTCATCCTTCTGTAAGGTGAAGTTTATTAAAAATCGGTCATGTAGTGTTTGCTGTAGCTTATCACATGAGTGTATCTCTTGTGTTATCCTACTACTCCCTGACTAAATTTTGGCCACATGACCTTTTAGAGTGAATTTAGGACATTTTAAACTACTCCGGAGTCACTACGACTGATAATCATACACATCACCATCAAACGTAATCATATCAGCAGTTCACTGAAAAATGTTCACTTAAAATTTCATGGAAAGATGCATTACAAACACAACCCTTTAAACAATAATTTTAAGTTTTCACGCTTTGTATAAAAATATTTTTGTCCACATTTACATTTATTGTATTATTAATATGCAACCATTTAAGATTCCTGTAAGTAGTTTTTACACGCTTTGGATAATCAGGTCCGGATATTTTCTGAAGTTGACCTTTCAAGCATACAACATGTGGGATGCCCAAGCACTCACTGTGAATTTTTATTCTTACCTGGGCTCAGTTGGGCATCACTCAAACTTTGTATTATAGCGCTGTCAGTGTCAAAACTATGTAATATTCATTGCTATTCTCCTCTCTTTTTTTAGGTAATTGTTAGAAAACTTTAGTGCTACAGTAAAAGTTTAAAATCACTTGCAACTTTCCAGTTGCATGAGATAACATATATATAAATAACAGAGGACATTTTAAAAACAACAACAACAACATTTTTTAGTGAAAAATACTTCTGTAAACTAGATGCTTGTTAACTACATACACTGTATTCTCTGTATTTTATGTTCCATATAGACAGTTCGAAAGGCAATAATTGTACCCAGGATACATCATAGTTTACTTTACAAGATCATGTCTGTAACCCTGTATTTACAATTCTCTTAAATTTTTTCAAATGGTAAGTTACAGATAACAGGTCAGCGTACAGTGTCTTTACGAGCCCAGTTATTAATCCATATAAACTAATTTGTACTGTATGCTGGGATGAATTGAAGCCATTCCCTGTAGTATCTAACAGCCTCTTCACCCAACAGATCACCAACAATCTGTGGCCGAGCCCAGCTCCTGGCAGCTCTGTGGTCTCCTCTTGCATGCTGCCCCGAGGTTCCCCTCCTTGTGTCACTTCTTACTCCCACTCCCCTCGTTCGGCCGCCACTGCTGCTGACCATGGCTACATGGGCTTCCCAAATCAGCAGAACCAATTTGGCCACGTGTCTCTCAATAACTTCTTCAGCGCAGACTCGCTTCTCACGCCGGCAAGTAACCCAGCTTTTGACACCAAACCTGAGTTTGAGAGGCGGTCATCCAGCATCGCCGTGCTGCGCATGAAGGCCAAGGAGCACACAGCCAACATCTCGTGGGCCATGTGATCAGGGTTCCCAGAAAGCCCGGATACTGTGTGGGAATTTATTATCTTTTTCAATTATCACTTTTTACACAAAAAAGTGAACTGTTCTGAAAAAAAAGCTCTATGTCACTCACAGTGAAGCTCTAACAAGCCTTTCTTTGCTCGGTGGACTCGAGTTCACTCTCCTACTACTTATGGTTCTGTGCTTATTCAAAAAATAATACACTCAAGCTCGGACCATAAAATTGAACTAGGAATGAAAGTGTATGACAATCAGCTGTGTTTCTGGCTGAAGCCTGTTTGAACTAATTGAAAGTTGTCATCAAACGGAACCAATACATTCATATCAAGGTAATGGTCCCAGCAAATATTGTCACTCTGGTGAGAAGAGACATTTAATGAACCTTTGTGATCGGTGGAGATGAAAGCTGTGATGTGTATAAGCTTTGTCGTTGTTGTTTTTCTTTTCCTATCACCATTTCCTCTCGACAGAGACAATAACAAAAACCAAAGGCTACCGTGGGATTTAGTACCACTTTGTGCACACTTGGATCCAGAGAGAGGGGTCCAAAACCACTTCAGTATTTCCAAGCACTGTGAATAGCTTTCTTTTACCTTTCATATTTCTCCCTGTCTCAGGACTGAAGATGAGCAGAGCAGAGGAAAAACCTACTTGGCGTATTAACGTGTCTGTGTGCTTTGCAGCAAAGCTGTAATCTCTGTTTTCTGCCTTTGTTCTGTATCAAAAGAGGCAGGTGTTGTTGTTTTTTAATCATGTTTGTGCTATAAATTTATTTGATGGAATCATAATAAATGGATTTTACTTGATTCTGGTATGGCTGCATTTTTAAAAAAAAGATTACACTGAGATGTACGGCAGGTGTCGACAAACCATGGAAGAACCTTTACATCCAAGATCTTTTATTATTTCTTCTTTTGTGCAGCAGAGTTTTAATATAAGTTAAGAAATATTAAAAACATGAGAGTGTCAAACAGTTTTACTGGGTGATGGTTTCCATCATTATTAATATTAGTGCTGCAAATGTTTCTTTAGTCTGTATCTCACAGAACACCCACATCTATATTAATCTGCAGCTGACTATTTCTAGCAAATTCACTCTTTACTCCACTTTGAGAGATTGCTTAAGAAATGATTTAGACATTTTAAATAATTACATTTGGAAATTAAGTTGTTTTTAATTATGCTGTTCCATAGTTGCACAACTGGTTTATTATGGGAAAAATAGATTAGACAATTAAAGTCATGCATACCTCAGTTCATCAAAGTCAAGTATTTGTTTGGAATACATGATTTTTAAAATGATTTGTTTAACTAAATACCTCTATTTGGATAAAAATCAACGTCTTCATTCATTTTTTGGCCGTAGGATATGACTATGTTCTTTTACAAGGAATTTCTTTGTTTCACACGGAATCATGTTTATGCCAAAGAGCTGCAACAAATACCTATTTTCTCCGTTGAATATTTTTTGATGACTTGGTTATTTTGTCTGTGAAATTTTGTGAAATATTGAATTATATTAATAAGTTCAGCATTTCATTTAACAAAGATTTAAAAAAACCTACTGTGGTTGGTAGAAAGTAAAAAAAAAATGCTGGATAAATGGCACAACAAATTGTCAGCATTCTTTCACTTTACAAATTGATTGTAAAGTGAATCATTTTGGCATTAGCCGCTGCAGTTTAAGCAAGTTTTAAATATTATCTGAGAGATATAAAGATAATGAAAAATACCAAACAAGCTGTATGTAACAAACTGTATCCACTGTCTTTGAATACTTTTTATCTTACTTCTCTGGCCTGTTTGTGGCTCAGTTTCTACTGAACATGTAATTTTAAAAAAATGGTCACAAATGTTAGCGATTTGTCAAACAGATGGACACTAGAAAAGTCACTCAAAGAGAAGTTAACAGCGCTTGAGAAGGGACCTATTTTCAGCTGTGGAGTGGAGTGACACAATGCTTTAGTATTCACGCAGTAGGACAAAGGGATTTGGTTCAAGATAAACTACAGTTTCTATGGTTATAGTAATGGAACAAGATATGAATAAGGGATATACGAATTAGATATATGACTCTTATGTAAGAGTACTAGCATACATTAATTGTTGGATTTAAAATGTGGTACTTACATGGGATTTGTTTACAACAAGAAAATATATCTGGAACCTTATCCAAAATCAGACCTTTCCTGTGGAGTCCAAGTCGGCTCATTAAATGCAGTTAATCTATTTATTCACCAACACCACAGTATGTAAAAAAAATAAAGTCTTGTAGTCTATCATGCTGCCATGTAATTAGGAGCATGTCATGTTCTTTCTCTGCTGTTTTTTTTACTGACATCATCGCTTTGTTTTGCTCTGAAATCCCAGCCAGCGGTGAATTGTGTTTTCAGGGAAACCCTGTCTATAGGAACAGCGGGCTTGATTCAATTAGGACCGTAACTTGTGTCAGATGCCTCGGTTTGGAAATAGGTTTGTTTTTTTGAGGTACTTCCTGCTTGCTGCCATTCTGAGAACACCAAGTGCCTTATCGGCGCACGTTATAACACACAAGCTTTGATGCTGAAGTGTTCATGGAACGAGCGCTGCATACACTCCCAAAAGTTGCAGTGAGACTCTTCTTATAGTGAACAAATAATTTACGTATGTCTTCACTTTTTCACAACTGCGTGTATTGTGATAAGATATTTGTAATAAAACTGCAGTTTAATGTTGCACATACACTTTCAATTTTTGAGTGGATCATGGCTGTTGTCACCAAATCATATCTTCTATTAAGTACTTAATGTTTGATTGTTGTAATTCTTAATGATAATATTGTGTCAAATGTTCAAAAGTTAGTCATCCATCCATCCATCCATCCATCCATCCATCCATCCATCCATCCATCCATCCATCCATCCATCCATTCATCCATCCATCCAGTGGGGGAAATTATTTGAACCTCTGCTTTATTTGTTAGTTTGCTCAGAGAATATGAATCAAAAATCAAGAAAAAGGACATTACATGAACGTTATAAATTGATTTGCAAGTCACTAAAATTACAAGGAGTCAGTAATAAGTCAGTCAATCAATTACAGATACTTGTGATCTCAACTCGTTATGCGTATAAAGCACATCTGTCACACAGTCTGTTTCTTTGATCCCATCCTCTCTACCTCCGAGGACAACAGATGTCAGGAACAAGTGTAGACCTGCACAATATGGCTACAAGACCATCACCAAGAAGCTTGGTGAGAAAGTGACAGTTGTTGATATGATTATATGGAAATGGAAGGTCTAGAACTCCAAAAATCACACTCATGAGGTGAGGATGAGCATGAGATAGGTGGTGGATCCCCCAAAACTAGTTGAGAAAATCTTGCTAATGATCTAAAGGCTGGTGGAACCACAGTAACCAAGAACACCATTGGTAACACACTATGCCATATTGGATTGAAATCCTGCAGCGCTTGCAAGGTCTCCCTGCTTAAGAAGGCACAGATACAGGCCCATCTTAAGTTTGCCAGTGAACATTTAAAGAAGGCTTGAGAGAAAGTGCTGTGGTCTGATGAAACTGAAACCAAGCTTAATGGCATTAATTCGATCTGCTGTATTTGGAAAAAGTGAAACACTGAGTATAACCCAAAGAACACCGCCCCCATAGTCAAGCTCGGAAAATGTTAAATGGACTGATTCTTATATAGCGCTTCTCTACTCTACCCGAGCACTCAGAGCAGCTTCTGATACACGCCTCATGCACCCATTCAAGGTCTGTGACTCATGATGACTGGTGTAATTATGTAGTAACGACCTCGTACTTGTGAATCAAAACATCCCCGTGTTGATTACATTGCCACTTGTGTGATCCCATCACCGACAATCTGTCTTTGCTTTGTGGTGCTTATCTGTAGACTATAACCATGAACTATGTATTTACAGATACATCTACTTTTTCTAGTAGTGTTTCTAGTGACGTTTCTTACTAAACTTTCTTCACTACAAATCATTGATTCTATTAGAAATTGCCCAAGGCAAAAGCTTTGTTCCAGTGGTGTTGTTAAGTGGTGAGATCTTGTAGCAAAGAGAATAGAAACTGCTGTCTATGAAAAGTAAAGTGAGCAGTGTGACATTCTCACCGTACAAATGGTTTAATGAGATTCCACTTGCCATAACCCTCGGTGATATACTGTACTCAAGGAGTAATTAAAAATTGAAAATCTATCTCGTTCCAGTTTTTTTAAATTATTATTATTTTAAACCCTAATTTAAAAACTCATAATTTCTTTCTAGTCTGCCTCTGATAAAAATGCCTGTAACCAGCACTCTGATCTGCTCTTTTATATATATTCATCTTCTTTTTCCCCCTCCAACCATCACTATGTCCATGCTGTCCTGGCCTCCACGCCATCTTTTATCTCTCTCCATGGTCATCACAATGTGCCTGGAGACTGATCATGCAGTCAGGTCCACACTGTGTTTGTGTTTTTGTGCGTAGGCGAGAGAGAGAGAGAGAAAGAGAGCTCCTGCAGTCTAGATCCATCAACAGCTCCAATGGGTTTGACCCTTCCAGGTTAACCGCAGCCATTAATATAAAAGCTTCCCTCCTCTGCCTCCCTTCTTCCCGCACAACCTTACGTGGGGGAGTACAAGCCCCAGTGTGTGCGCATGTGTGTGTGCATACATACGCACATGGCCATTGGTACGAAGAAAAAGAGGCAGATCAAACGCTGTGGTGGCAGGCGGCTGAAAAATGGCACTGGCGGTCACACATGTTCCTCTGCTGTGGAACATGTGTCTTGCCCACTGTTGTTTTTCTAATCACTCAGCAGTGATGTTTTACTTCTTCCTCTGCTCTGGAAGGATGGACCAGTTCACCTTTGCCGTCTTCCTTGCTACATGTAATATAAGACTACATTTCTTTAGAGGTCATTTAATAAAAGATTTTCATGTCAGACTGACAAAGACACATTTCATAAATTATGAACTTATGTTAGCTGGTAGACATTTAGCTTTCTTTGATTTGCACAATAAAACATATAACAGTTTAAAACAAATGATACACTGAAACAGCACCAGGCCTTCCTTGCACATTCAGTGCAGTTTGAATTTTAATATTTAGCCATGTGACTCATGATTTGGCTACTTAGCACAGCAGTAAGTGCAACAAAAGAAAGAGAGCATTTGGAGAACATTACGATTTGTTCCACTGCAGCCTGTAGCATTCAAATGCGGTTTCCTGCTTTTAGTTACTTATGAACATATGTTGTGTGTAATTTGCAGTATTAATTCAAAGTTTTGTATTTCTGCAAAATATCTATCAAAACCAGTCAAATATCCAATGCCATTAAGACTTCCGGCACATGCAAACAAACTATGTACACTTCGTGAAGTACTGCTCGCTTTTAAAGCCATCTAGTGGTCATGTTTAATGCAAGCAGAGTGTATTACTCAAACAATGCAACTAAAATGACTTGAATTTACCTTGGTAAAATCTTTTTGTGTAAATCACTAAAATCCATTTAACCCCAGTACGTACACTGGGTGATGTTCACCCATATGAAAGTGAGGGTGATTGTGTTTCAAACGCCATGTTGGTGTCTAGGCTTAACAGTCAGGTAATACTCATTTTCATATTATGTTTATTCGGGGCAAGCTGTTTTAACACCTGAGGCTCTTTTTACGTGTTTTTTTGTGTCAATAATAGGGAACAAGGTGGGCCTTTTTCTTTTTTGTGTTCCTTTGCAACACCTTCCTTTATAAAACCTCTTGTGAGTTTAAAAGCAGGCATACTTCTTTTGCCTAAGCTGAGCTCAGAATGCTTCATTCTTCAGTTCATGGAGCTGAGAAAATATGATCAATTCAATACAATTCCAAAAATTCAAAAACATCATCATTTAGCGGTGTTGCTGTGTTACAAATGCTCTTACTTTATCTCTTTTTTTGACACATGTCCTGTTGTTGTCAAAGCCCCTCCAACTCTGCAAGAGCTTAATGACCCAGAGGAATCCGGGTGCATGGCCAAAAAATGCCTTTCAGGAGGTCCCTTATTCTCAGCGCAGGGAGGAAGTGGTCCACAGCAGGCCTGAGGTGGCTTACAAGAGGCTATTAGGAGGCCTGCGGCAGGATGCCTCACAAATCCATTTAGGAAGAGTTGGGACTGGATCTGGACTTTCTACTGCTGGCTGTCAGTCAGAGCAGGAGAAAGCAGGTGTCCAGTTACCAAAGATGTCAAAGTGGAACGTGTATGTATTTGTGTGTGAGAGAGAGTTTGTAAGTGTTTGTTCCTATGGAAGCCATTTGAATGTATTTATATGAAGTGTAAATATTCACGTTTTAGCTGTACCCTTATAAATAAAGGACATGTGCCAGTGGTGGTGCTGTGGGAAAGCTGCAGGCCGGGTCCCTTGGTAAATGGAGTCCACCATAACCAATGAAAAATCCAAATGCCAGTTACCTAATCTCTGATGTAATCTCCCTGCAGCACACGAGGTTTGACTCACATGAGTGGATTCTGTCACTCATTATTTCTTCCTCACGTTAGCCTAAGTTTTGCTGGAGTATTATTAAGCTGTCATCAGTGTAACATCATTTTAGTAAAGGTAGTAATAAGAAGTAATGAGTCTTTTCATGGTTCCAGGCTCGATAATGATAATGATTAAATATTGGGAATGCTAAAAGACATAACCCCACTGCTCCCTGAGGAAACTCAGCTCACCCGAGATATACAAAGCTGGGAGGTCAAATGCAGCCCAGAAGAATAGGTGTTGTCATTTTATAATTCACTCAACTCTCAAGTCTGTGTTATTTTCGTTCCTTAATTCACATTTCCAACAGATTTGTTTGAATCCTGAGCCTCTAGCGTGGCACAGTTTTTCAAAGGGGAGGAAATGATGTGATAGTTCTTCAATAATTACTTATCAGAAAGAAACTCAGCAAATCAATAAAGTTAAATATTTGGGAGTAATATTGGGTGATGAAGTAAAATGTGAAATACAGATTAAGAAAATTTCCAAAACCCATCAAGATTAATTTGAACTGTTTTTTAACCGTTCTAATACAATCTTGTCTACCTGTTAAAGCTTCCAGTTATATTTACATGCTGTGATTTTGTCACATCTTTCATAATGTGATTTTTTATGCCAGGCAACCAAATCAGATATAAAACCTGCAATGTCAACATACAAAAAAGCTTGAAAAAGGCAATACAATAGAATTATTGCAAAATGAAGCTAATAATATTTTTTAAATAAATGCTCTTATACAATTTGCCCTTTTAACATTAATTTTAAAGGTGTGATTGGCCCTGAAATTTTTTAATGAAAAAGCAAAATTATGGCTAAAATAAATCTGTGATCACTGAAATAGGTCTTCTAGTGTTCTTAATAATTTTACTTAAATGTTTCTCTAAATAAATTATTATATTATTATTATCATTTGATCTCCTCTTTATATTGACATATTGTGTCTTAAAAGTCAAAACAGGGACGAAGTCTTTCAATTAGCTGTGGCTAGAAGGCCTACATACATTACATCAGTTATATTTTTAAAAAATATATACAATTTTTACATAAATTGTAACTTTGCACTGGTGTTCAACGCTCCTCATCAGATGGGACCTTGAAGCATTGTATTTGCATGTTCCCCCTGTGCCTGTTTGGGTACTCTCCAAATGCTGCAGCTTTCTTGCACCACCTACTGACATGCATCTTAGGTGACTGGTGATTTTAAATTTGCTGTAGGAGTGGGTGTCAAGTGTGTGTCCTTGTATCAAGCCTTTTAAAGGGCTGGTGACTTGTGCAAAGTGTACCACTGCGCCAGAGAGTCAGCAGCAATAAGCTTTAACCGCCTTTATTCTGTGTACTTGTGGATAGTTGACCTGGCCAGTGTTTGCTGACACACATGGCACAAAGAATGTCACAAAAATTGGCTGAATCGTTTCCCTGACTGCTCCTCTCCTTTCACTAGTGGACAAAGAAATCCCTCTTAAGGTTTAGCTCTTCTGCTGTCCTCATTTAGCTTCCTAGAGATGTAGCCCGGTCCTACCATTGCAGTGGAAGTAGATTTATAGTCAGTGTGTACTCAGCTGAGTCTGCACTCCTGAAGTGGGATTTTGTCATCAATCCTAATTGACAGAGCAGTTTATCTCAGTGCGACACTTTCTTTCCTAATAACTCTCTGTCTTCTTCTTTCTCCTCAAAAACGGAAACTGAAAGTTTTAGTGTTAGAATTACCTTGGTATGAATAGTTTTACAGTTAAAGGCAGAACTGATGAACCTTTTTTGATTAACAAAGTTTGAAAACTCACTTTCTTTTGTGTCATGGACAGAAACTGCTGGTAGACTGATACATAGAAATATGACTTTTAACCTAAAAGTAAGTAGAGAAAAATTATCATCCTTAAGGTAAGAACTTAGGTTTGCACCCTCACATTTAAAAGTTATCTTAATGAGTCTATGTGTGCAGGTAGCCTGAACTGTAGTGCAGATTCTTCACTTTGAATCATTGTCTTGCTATCGCCAAATAAACCCTCTTCCCCCATGTACAGGATAATCTCTATCACACTTGTTTTCATTCATTTAAGCCCCAGAGTTGCACAATGTGGATGAAGATTCACATAGGAAAAATTATTCAAAATCTGCTGGATCTCAAGCGTTGTTAATATCGTTCCTTGGGTGTCTTGAAGACTAATCTGTCAAATAAAGATAGAGACAAAACTAACAAAAGGTCCTCTGGGCCCCTCTAGGCAAAGCAGCAGCTTTCTTTAATAAGTAGAATGTAAGCCCTGTGGTAACTCAGCACTGCCTGGGAGACATTTTTGCGATCTATTATTAACTGCTGATTTTTCATTGTTCTGTTTTTTCATGTCAGTGTATGATATCTAATGCCAGAATGTCTGCTGGACAAATGAGGCAAATCTGCTTTAAGGAAACGGGTACCAAACTGCCATCCAGGAGCTAAGTCCCTTTCCTTCATTTATAGTATTCAAAGGACTAAAAGACTCACAATATTCAGATGTTATAAACTGTTGGCGTGCTTGGGCCCTTCATCCAAATTAAAGATGGCTGTAAGCATCATGACATCACCTCTTGGTAGATTTTAATGCAGTTAATTTCAATTCGGCAATTTGGCGCTTAGTGCCAAATCAAAACAACAGTCACCCCAAGGTGCTTTACATTGTAAGGTAAAGACCCTACAATAATATAGAGAAAACTCCAACAATCAAATAATCCCCTATGAGCAAGCACTTGGTGACTATTGGAATATAAAACTCCCTTTTAACAGGAAGAAATCTCTGGCAGAACCAGGATCAGGAAGGGCCGGCCATCTGCTGTGACTGGTCGGGGTGAGAGGGGGCTGACAGAACAGAGACATGCTGTGGAAGAGAGCAAGAGCTTAATAATAACTGATGATTAAATGCAGAGAGGTGCAGAAACTCACAGAGAAAAAATGTGAAAGAAGAAGAAGTCGCACTCAGTGCATCAGGAGAAACCACCAGCAACCAGACCTATTGCAGCAGAACTAAGGGGGGCTCCAGGGTCACCTGATCTAGTCTTTATCAAAAAGGAAAGTTTTAAGCCTATTCTTAAAAGCATAGAGGGTTTTTGTCTCCTGAATCCAAACTGGCAGCTGTTCCACAGAAGAGGGGCCTCCCATTCTCTTTTACAGATTCTAGGAAGTACAAGTCAGTAAAGATGAGGCCTGTTTGTTCAAGATCATGTATGTGAGGAGGAGGATTTTACATTTGATTCTGGATTCAACAGAGAGCCAATGAAGAGAAGCATTCTGGTTCTGGATTTCTGCAACTGGCCAAGGCTAGTAGGTCTGGTTAGCAAACTGCATTCTTAAACTATATGAGTGCAATACATAAACATTTCTGCTAGTGAGTGCTGACAGACTAAAATAACACAAACAAACCTACTGGATTGTCTGTATTACACAGCAGGCCACATTATTTGCCAGAAAATCCCATTAGAAGTACTCTAAAAGGGCCCAACACGACAAAAACAGCTGAGAGGTCCAGTTAAGAGACTGGAGATAGTGGAGGTGATGCCTCGCAAACAGTAAACGCCTACAGTTACCAGTCACCCAGCGTCAAATGCTACAAAGGGAGAAACCATCCAAGAGGTCAAAAACATTTTTTGTACCAGGCTGAAACATGTGTCCAATACTGTTAAGCTGGGCATTTTAAAATGAATCCATGGAAATTGATTGGCTTTTTGAGCCATTGGGATAATAGGTAGATATACTTTGTGTCCAAAGTTTGGAAAATCTAGTGTTATTGGAGCCAAAACATTAGACACAACCAACCATTAGCACAACTGCAGTTTTTGACCCCTAAGCATGGGCTTTAGTGGCGCTGTCATACTCAGACTCCCAGCAAGAAGGAGGAGGTATGTTGGTATATTGAGTTTGCCTACTGCTGATGACTTACTCTTCATCCTTCCCATTAACATCATAGATTTTTTTTGCACATTTACAGAAACCTTTAAAATTTCTAATCCACTAGCTCATAACTCAGTGACAAGAGCTTTACTGTGTGCAGTCTTTCAAGGGTGTCACATCCACTTAGTTAGAAATACGTAGAAGAACAATGTAATCAAAAGCTATTCACGATATGAAAACCTCAGTTTTTGCAGCCATGGAAATTGGGCCATCGAGATAGTATTCATGAGGCTGCCTCCACAGAGATGGATGCCCTCACCACATGAAAGCTGACGGGGGGAAGACGACTCCTGCTGTGTAGTGGCCAAACCAAACTGCAGCCTTGCATCTCAGGAGTGTTAAAGTGGCTCATATATCTGACATAAGTGTGTTTGGTTTACACTTCGAGGTAGTTCATATGTGTCATAAATATACATGAGAGCTCAGGCACACAAGCTGAGGGAGGGAAGAAATACTTGAATGAAGCTAGAATCTAATTTATGAGTCATACATAAGAAAGTTATCTCAGGTTTGCTCAGATAATGAGGATATATAAGATAATGATCACATATAAGCTTGTACTAAAAATGTGATGAAAGGCCTGCAATATGACAAAGGACAGATTCTGTAGAGTCTATCAAAGGATTAACAGCAATTCTACGTTTATTATTATTAGACTGTAGAGTTTTGTAGGTGTCCTGGCAAATCCAGGTAGCAAAGGCTACAGAGCAACACACTGAGAGACACAACGCAGACATATCCGGCGAATACAGAATGAAGTGCAGAAGCATCTCAAATTAAAACTTTGAAACAGAGACTTAAGACATCACATTCATCGCAGGTCAAACAGGGTCACACACAGCATCTGCAGGAAGATGTGACTGCTTCTAAATCCACTAAAATGACTGTTCATTTAGACAGACCATCTGAAAGTAAAGTGTAAAAGAGAGAAAGAGAGAAGTATTTATTGAAAAAAACTACGTTTTAGAACTCTGTAAAATCGTGAGTATTAACTATAGTTTACAATTTCAATTTTTATTTTGTCACTAGAATTAAAAACTTAGTCATCCACTGTGCTAAAAGCAAACTGTAGCTGAGGTCGAGCCTGCTTATGGGCAACAGGAGTAGAGATGTAAAAATAAGGGATTTCTGCTCTAGTCCACTAGATGGAAGCATATGATCACTTTAGGGATGAATATCCAGTCAGGCTGTAAGCTTTTTTTAGGCACACAAAGCTAAACCTTATTTATTTCAGAAATAAAGAAAACAAACCATACAGACAAATAAAAGATTATATTGTGGGATGCAAAGAGCCATGACATGAAAGTCTTCCATCACCTGAGATGAAGCACGAAAACCTCATCATCTGACAATAATTGTAGCCAAGTTGTAAAATCTTGTAACCTGGCTGCTAACTATATATGCTGTGTATATCGGAATACCTGTGCAACCTCTTTAGGGTCCAGATATCACCTCGTGCTACCAGCAGTGACGCTGACCCTAGGGGATTGCCAAACTAGTGAAAAGTAAAGTGAAGTAAAAGACAAGGAGGGAAGAGTGTCAGTGTCCTCCACCTGTAAAACCATTCCCGTTTTGGGAGTTGTCTCATTGTTGCTCCTCTAGTGCACCTGTTGTTGATTTCAATAGCAATAAAGCAGCTGAAACTGTTTAACAACCCCCTTTGCTATTAAACTGACCAGACAAATAGACCACAAGTTTATGGCATACAGTACATCAGCTGAATACATCAGCTGAATTTGAGGGCAGCTATAGCGGGGCTGCTGACCTTCCTCCTCTGCCAGTGATATTTCTTTGAAGCACAGTGTAAGTGGCTCTAAAACCACTTAAAGACAATGGGGGGGCAGGTGGTACTGAGTACCTTTTTCATCAGTGGTGATGGAAGATGTGAGAGCACTGGCGTTATGATGGGGCACTCAGTCTGTGGAACCAAGATATGAAAGGAAAGATGAATCCACTTCATACTCGACTCTTGGAGAAACAAAGAGTGGCAGTAATGGCATGGTAGCTGTATACAAGATAGAGGTGGTATTGATCAGCACGGCAGCTTGTACTTCAACACTGATGAACTTTCCATATTACCTTTTAGATCGACCGCGTTTCTTCTGAAAACAAATCAGAAGCATTTTCTGTAAAATACAATACAGCTTCATGATGGAGTTAGGTCAAAGGTCATACTGTAGTTACATATAGCAGGAACCTTGGCCTGCTTTGCTCAAGGACACTTCAGAGATTTTCCCTTGAAATTAGAAATATGATTTAAACAGTGACAGGAAAATCTCAGTTGACCACATTTTATTATTTTGGACTTGGAGAACTTTGGACTTTACCATGTAGCCTGAAAACCTCACATACAAACCTAATGATGTTTTATCCTTTACCCTGTCAGGCATCTGTATACCCACAGATGTACTGTTAACGCTGGTCTAAATACGCCCTTTGGAGTCCCAGATTTACACCCTGTGGGAGTATCCTCCCAAAGAGGGACAAAAGGAGCCCCTGATGATCCTCTACCTAATCACATGAGCCAAGGTGTAAATCTGGGACTCTCCACCATTTGACCCTAGAACTGAAGAACGTCTTCAAGCAACCTAAAGAAGTCCAGACGCTTTTCTTTCCAAGCTCCTTAGACTGCGATGACCTGGATGACTGAGAACCTTCACAGACTTGATGATATGTGATATATATCAGATTTTCACATCCTTACATAACCCAAATAATTCACATAAACAATATTTTGTGATATGGATAGAAATGCTTAAATTGGGTTGTAAATATTTACCATTTAATCACTTCTGGTTCTACACTGCTTGCTGCCGTGGGCCGAACAGCATGTCCAGAGAATGTGTAAAGATTTTGAAGGTGATACACTTGCATCACTGTTATGATACAAATCCATGTGACTCATCTGAGACACATGATAAAGCTCTCATGTGAAGTTGAATTAGGTTTTCTGGACAATTTCTATCTTAATGATCCTAATCCTAATTACATTTATTAATGGAAAAATTAAAACCAGGAAAACAATTAGCTGTGTGTTTTTCCACGTTAATACTTTAGGCATTAAAGCTCATGACTTCAGCTATTAGTTGACCTGACGTGACTGAAAATTGATCTAATTACACTGAGCTCATAAGGAAAAGGAACAGCTTATTTAATAAAACATTTTAAGATGCCGCAGGGAAGATAAAACAAAGAAGACATGAGATTCAGAGAACGAGCACAAGTTTTTAAAACATTTTAATTGCAGTTTAATATTAAAGTCCCTTTAATCAGCAACTTTCAGCTTTTACAAAACCTAACAGCTTATATCTTTTATAGTTAGCTCAATGAATCATGGGAAAACTACATAGATTGTCAGGTGATCTGGTAATGATAAGGTGTACATATAGAAAAGGTAATGCAAGCCCCTGTATACTGTGTTGGAGGTCATATGTTACCATACTGCCACAGCATCAATATCCATGCGTAATTCATGATATTTATTTGCCTTTGTCTTTTCATGGGCTCTGTGGCCTTGCTGTACGATTGACAGGGGAGTTCCTGTGAGTGCATATCTGAGACTTGAGTGCCTCATGGCTCCTGATTGTGCAACAAAATCGCCCACGAGCTACACAGCCAATGCCGTGGATTTGACTGGCTGTCTGAGGACAAACTAGCTGCATTTGTGGTTATGTCATGCTGACACTTATTTATCATAAATGTGCTGTACCACAGTGCTTTTACCCTTGGACTTGATGAAAACACACAGACTTTGTGATGCATTTCAGTGAACATATTTTGTGCTTAAACCCCGGCCGTAATGATGACCCTTCTGTCCTCGTAAATTCCAGAAAATTCCTTTTTTCCCCCTTACGACAAAGACACATGATTAAACCGATCTCACCATTTTCTGTCATGGGCCACAGGCTGATTGTGCTAGAACAAACTTACTCATTACCCCCTCAGAATCTGTATTCTTTTAAAGTTTCTTTCTTGAAATGTATGATTCAGACGGAGCCTCAGGGCTCATCTTATCGAGATGAAAATGAGGTCTATTGATAGAGTGATTTTTCCATTAATCTGAGGAGAAAAAGCCAATTCTCCTATACAAACCTCATCCTGTTAGCTCATTAAATGTGTGAAAGCCTCGCCTGGTGTGAAGCCACCAGTTAGAGTCAGACATTTTACACACACAAGCTTTGTTCTGTCAGGTTCCCATTTGAACGCAGACATCACTAGCTTTATTTTACTTGATAAAAAGAATCACTGTATAGAAGAAGCTACTTTTGGCTGCTCCCTTATTCACAAGGGTTTGCCACAGCGGGTAGCATTGCATGTTTGATCTGGCAGATTTTTATGGAGGATGCCCTTCCTGATGAAACTCCAATAGGATTTGTATCAATAATATAATAAAATATTATAATATTTATATTAATAGTATATATATTTTTGGAATTTTGGAGAATTATTTGAATTAACAAGATATACAAGAAAGTGCAGACAGAAATCTATGATGAAATGTATTTTAACACTGATTAAATGTAACCATAAATGTTCAATTAAAAAATATTTTTAAGAAAAAAACAGTATATGCATGCAAATTAGGACTTTTTTTATTCTCCTGAAATTTTCAGAAACCACTCTGTCCTGATAGCCTCGGGTTAGACTTGGGGATATTTACAGATCAACAGGCAAAAATGCAGGTGAATCAGTCGGAAGGTTTGGGTGCTGGAGGGTGCTCCACCTGGAGACTCTGTTGTCCTGCTGGGAGACTTCAATGCTCACGTGGGTAACGACAGCGAGACCTGGAGGGGCGTGATTGGGAGGAACGGCCTCCCTGATCTGAACCCGAGCGGTGCTTTGTTATTGGACTTCTGTGCTAATCACAGTTTGGCCATAACGAACAGCCTGTTCGAACATAAGAGTGTCCATAAGTGCACGTGGCACCAGGACACTCTAGGCCGTAGGTCGATGATCGATTTTGTAATCGTATCAGCAGACCTGCGACCATATGTTCTGGACACTCGGGTAAAGAGAGGGGCTGAGCTGTCAACTGATCACCACCTGGTGGTGAGTTGGATCAGGTGGAGGGGGAGGACGCTGGACAGACCTGGTGCACCTAAACGCGTAGTGAGGGTGTGCTGGGAACGTCTAGCAGAGGCCCCAGTCCGCGAGATCTTCAACGCACACCTCCGGCAGAGCTTCAACAGCATTCCGAGGGAGACTGGGGACATTGAGTCCGAATGGACCATGTTCAGCGTCTCCATTGCCGAAGCTGCTGCATTGAGCTGCGGCCGCAAGGTGGTTGGTGCCTGCCTCGGTAATCCCCGAACCAAATGGTGGACACCAGAGGTGAACAGAGCCACCAGGCTGAAGAAGGAGTCCTATCGGGCTTGGTTAGCCTGTGGGACTCCGGAGGCAGCCGACAGGTATCGACAGGCCAAGCGGAATGCGGCTCGGGCAGTGGCTGAAGCAAAAACTCGGGTGTGGGAGGAGTTCGGAGAGGCCATGGAAAAAGACTTTCGGACTGCCTCGAAGAGATTCTGGCAAACCGTCAGACGTCTCAGGAGGGGAAAGCGGTGCTCTACCTGCACTGTGTATAGTGCTGGCGGAGCGCTGCTGATGTCGACTGAGAAAATTGTCAGGCGGTGGAAGGAATACTTCGAGGACCTCCTTAATCCCACTGACACGTCTTCCGAGGAGGAAGCAGAGTCTGGGGATGAGGGGAATGACCCGGCAAGGTCACTGAGGCAGTTAAACAACTCCTTGGTGGCAGAGCCCCTGGTGTTGATGAGGTCCGCCCCGAGTTCCTGAAGGCTCTGGACGTTGTAGGGCTGTCCTGGTTGACACGCCTCAGCAATGTTGCGTGGAGATCAGGGGCAGTACCTGTGGACTGGCAGACCGGGGTGGTGGTCCCCATCTTTAAGAAGGGGGACCGGAGGGTGTGTTCCAACTACAGGGGGATCACACTCCTCAGCCTCCCTGGGAAAGTCTATGCCAGGGTGCTGGAAAGGAGAGTTCGTCCGCTAGTCGAACCTCTGATACAGGAGGAACAATGCAGTTTTCGTCCTGGTCGCGGAACACTGGACCAGCTCTTTATCCTCTCCAGGATACTTGAGGGTGCATGGGAGTTTGCCCAACCAGTCTACATGTGTTTTGTGGACTTGGAGAAGGCATTCGACCGTCTCCCTCGGGGTGTCCTGTGGGAGGTGCTGCGGGAGTATGGGGTGTCTGGCCCATTGCTACGGGCCATTCGATCCCTATATAACCGTTGCAAGAGCTTGGTTCGCATTGCCGGCAATAAGTCGGACTCGTTCCCGGTGGGTGATGGGCTCCGCCAGGGCTGCCCTTTGTCTCCGGATCTGTTCATAATTTTTATGGACAGGATTTCTAGGCTTTTGCTTTGGTGGCCTCAGAATCTCATCTCTGATTTTCGCGGATGATGTGGTTCTGTTGGCTTCATCGGGTGGGGGCCTCCAGCTCGCACTGGAACGGTTCGCAGCCGAGTGTGAAGCAGCGGGAATGAAGATCAGCACCTCCAAATCTGAGGCCATGGTTCTCAGCCGGAAAAGGGTGGAGTGCCCACTCCGGGTCGGGGATGAGTTCCTGCCCCAAGTGGAGGAGTTCAAGTATCTCGGGGTCTTGTTCTCGAGTGATGGGAGAAGGGAGCCGGAGATCGACAGATGGATTGGGGCTGCAGCTGCAGTAATGCGGACGCTGCACCGGTCCGTCGTGGTGAAGAGGGAGCTGAGTGTAAAAGCGAAGCTCTCAATTTACCGGTCGATCTACGTCCCTACCCTCACCTATGGCCATGAGCTGTGGGTAGTGACCGAAAGAACGAGATCGCGGATACAAGCGGCAGAAATGAGCTTCCTCCGAAGGGTGGCTGGCCTCTCCCTTAGAGATAGGGTGAGAAGTTCGGCCATCCGGGAGGGGCTCAGAGTAGAGCAGCTGCTGCTCCACATCGAAAGGAGCCAGCTGAGGTGGTTCGGACATCTGACAAGGATGCCCCCTGGGCGCCTCCTGGGTGAGGTGTTCCAGGCATGTCCCACCGGGAGGAGGCCCCAGGGCAGACCCAGGACACGCTGGAGAGATTATATCTCTCGGCTGGCCTGGAAACGCCTTGGTATTCCCCCGGATAAGCTGGAGGAGGTGGCTGGGGAGAGGGAGGTCTGGGCCTCTTTGCTTAGGCTGCTGCCCCCGCGACCCGGCCCCGGATAAAGCGGATGAAGATGGATGGATGGATATTTAGCAATTGAAACAATATAACTAAAGTTACCAGCAATGAGTAAAATAATAGTAATGAACAGGACCTCCAAACCACAGAGATTCCACAGAGGACGAAAGCACAGAGATGAGTTTAACTGCTAACAGTTTCCTGAGAATCCACAGGTCAAATAAATAAATAAAAGAAACATTTATTTGTTTAAAGACTTGACATACTTTATGGGTTCTGGGCTCCAGGTTTGGTTTTTGTGTTGTGGATCTTGGGATAGGGTCAAACATGGGCAGCTTTGGGCCCCACATTGTCCCTCAGAGTGAGAGCATGTTAAGTGCAATTACAGTGCCTCATTCATTATGCCTCTGGAAAAAAGCAGCAAAAGACAATTCAAAGGTGCACCTGATCTTAGAGTTGAGATTGCTGAAGATTAATTTATTCTTGAGTGCATTGATAGATTAGCACAAAAGATGGAAAGCGACAAATGATTATATAAGATGAAACATCTAGGAAAATGACTGAATGGAAATAGGGCTATGTAGAGGGAATTATTTATGGTGTGACTTATTTGACTGAATCACTTTGGCATCCTCCCATCACTTCTGTTCTACTGAAGAATTTGCTTTTTCATGCTTGTGGTTGCAATGTACAGCAAAATAGGTTAAGATGAATCATCGATATACATTGCTTGGATGAACGACTCCTTAATGCATCTTCAGCTCAGATGAACAAAGAAGGAGCAAAACATTACTAAGTTCTGAAAAAGAAAAAAAAAATCTTGAAGCAAAATTATGTGATAAAAATAAGATAAAATATAGAACTTTTTAGCATTATTGATCATTTATAATACTCATTCTTTAGCCTTTCATGGGTTTTGATAGGAAATTAGAACCGATTTTTCTTCCTCTCCTCTACATGTGAATGTCCTTGAGCAACATAATAATATTATTAATATTAATTATAATAATAATAATAAGCTGCTCTTGATGTCTTGATAGTCAAACTTAATCTACAGTTTTCTCACTGTCAGTGTGTTTAAGTGGGTAAAGGAGAATTGTTGTGCTTCTAGTAGTGTTTTCCAGTACTACAGAAAAGCTCAGCAATTAATCAGTTATTTATTGAATAAAAGATTTACTGCCATAATTTTTAATATAAAATCAGAAATTTAAGTTCATTAAATGTGGGAAAGTACTATGTGACCTGTAGCACTGATCTAACTTACTGTCAGATTATTTTAATCTGCTGCTGCTGGTCAGACAAAATGCAGTACTCTGAAAATGCTAGTGGATCTTTAGGGTTTGAAGACTGTGTCGGGAATTTGCTTACATTATAGTAGAACATTATACAGTATAAAAAATAGATATAGCAGTGTAAGTTTTTCTGACAAGTGACCCCCTTTGGTCATAAAGACCAACAAAAAAGAGGTTATCAAAAGAAATCTGGAAATTTGGTTTCAAGCTACCTAACTGTGAATGCATTCGCAGTGTGAGGCAAGTTTGGGGATTTTTTACCTATTAAGTTCTCCAGTTGTTGTTTTCTTCAAACATTTCTCTTTTAATCTGTCAAAGGCATTTCTTGGAACTTCCCCCCACACAGGGCTAAATTGTATACAGTCTTTGAAGCTTATTTTTTTATGTAATGAGTTTAATGAGTTTGTCCCTTGTACCAGTAAAGAGATAACATGAAAACAGTGAGGCATATCCCTAAGTTATGAGGGACGTTGATGGAGTCTAAAAAGAAGCCATTTAAAGATTCAGTCATGTTACAGAAAAACAAATCCAAGGATAGATTAAATGAAAAAGATAGCAGATACATGAATTTTACTTTCTTATCATCATTGTAGTGAACTGATGCTGATCGTAAGACACAATAGTGTGTCCAAACATTTACTGTTGGCTGAAATTAGCTTAGTGGAGTCTTTTATGCCATTCAAGCATTTAGTGGATGTAGAAGTGCAATGCGTATTGACATGTTCTCTATGTGGCTAGTTCATGCTGCTAATGCTAACTGTTATGTTTCATGCTTGTTAGCTGTAAGCTAAAACGATTTGTTGTTCGGTGATATAACATTATTGGGTGTATTGGAAGTTAATATAATAATATGTAAGGTTTGGTGAGTACAGTATTTACATATGTGTGTGTGTTCTATTGTGCATTGTGTAGCACTTCCTTTGTCTGTGAAACACTCGCTGTAAGTATTGTGGTCTCACTTGGTGGTGCCATATAGATGGTAACATGACTGCTGTTCTGCTGGACTTTGATTCTTGCAAGAGGAAAAAGGAGGCCTGTCACACAACAGAAGTCCGCACACCTACAAGTAACACTTCTTAGCTTGCCCATTGGCTTTCTATCATATTGTACATACAGCATCTGGAAACTCATATCAGCTCCAATTTCTCCTAAAACTAAGTAAGGACTGCAGTCTATCAGTGAGAAGAAACTTGAGGTCCCTAGGTCTTCTCAGAAAAGATGAAAGAAAAGGATGATGCATCAGGTATCTGGCGTTAGCCTGTTTTCTGTGTTGGTAAACAATGTATTTCAACATAAGCTTTATGTCTGTAAAACATAAAAACTGTTGAAAATGACATGTTTTATTATTGGCCTGGAAGCATCTTTTCTATTTTAGTGCACAGATCTTTCCCAGCTTTGTTGTTGGAGTAAAGGTTCTGCATAGCGTAGGTACAGAAGTGGTAATGGTTGGAATTGTTGAAAAAAACAACAACTTTTCAGCTGCACAGATTCTTGGCACTTTTTTTTTTATCTCATTTGAATTGGGTCCATTGTCCTCTTACAGAAAGCGGGTCACTAAAAGCCAATACAAAGATATTTGGTGCTGGTATCACCTGTATCCAATGATATAAACATTTCTATTATGAATGAAGTTGTGTCTTCTACAAAGACAATAGTCCCATCCATGGTGATTAATATCATTCACATATTCATGTTATTCACATATTGTATTTGTACAAAGACCCAACACACAATGGTTGTGCTCAATGGTTTCCACTTTTTTGTCAGTTGCACACACAAAGACAGTCTCCTCTCAGCCCAGGTCTCAGCTTCCTTCTCCTCCGCTCGTCTCTCCCTTCACTATGAAAAGAAACAGAGACTGTCATCAGTCCAATCGCCACCACCTGTGGCCTCACCTGCCTCATGGCACGCCTCCTTGAGCTCAATGCGCCACTCCTCCCCTGCAGCTGAGCAGGGACCACACCTTCGCTGCAATATTTATATAATTTACTAGGGTTGTCACAGTTATTTAACACCTGTGGGATATTTAGAAGCAATCTGTGAGACAGCTTTTCTGCATAGCTATCATTAACAACTTCAAATGAAGAAGTGTCAGTGTTTGGGAAGAATGGTGTCTCATCCCGCCACTGGCCTCAGCGACCCCACACCTGTTCGCCGAACATATACATCAGTGCCTAAGCCACTTCATAAAGAAGTAAAAGAATATCTGGAAGACTTGCTGAATAGAGGGTGGATAAAAAATCAAAATCCTCCTACTCCAGCCCCATCGTATGTGTGCGGAAAAAAGATGGCAGCCTCCGCTTGTGCTGTGACTACAGGGAGCTAAATATGAAGTCAATCCCTGACCGCCATCCCATACCCCGCATACAGGATATGCTCAACACATTGAAAGGAAGCTCCTGGTTCTCGGTCTTTTAGTGTAATGACCCGTTATGAGAATGGCACCCTATGTTATGTAGCGAGGTTATGTCCAGGTAAAGGTGAGAGCACCTTACTCAGTAAAGATGCAGATACCCGTGATATGGACGGAAAAGCAGTGGACTGTTATCGTGCACAATAACACCTGCGGCGGCATATGACATGAAGGGGAGATACATGTCATGTGTTTCACTGTGGCCAGCAGTAATGCTGAACTCTGACTCCTAAAGGGATGTAGCCTCCTACAAGCAATGTATAGTTGCCACATAAGGACTGATATTGATAGAATGTCGGGACGCCATTAACTTTTTGAGGGGTGTAAGAGTGTAAGGACAAGAAAGACATTGTGGACAAAACAGGGCACCCCCCATAATCTTTAGTTACAATATTATAGTTAGTTAAATGGTCTGATTGTTCAAATATGTATTTTCTTTGATTGTGGTAAAATAATGTGTGCCCCAGTCTCCAAAAATGACATAGTGCAAGAAGGGTAGTTATTCCTCCGTTACACCACAAGAGGGAGTATCCCCTAAAATGAGCAGGTCTAGCGGGAGTAAATAAGCCCAGCCACTACCCACAAGGCAGTGCGCCTATAAGAGTTGTGTGAGACTGCAAAAGTGTGTAACGTTGTGCTATGTCAATGTATATATTTGCAGGTAAGCAGATACAAGATGGTAAATAACTTAAAATGTATCTACAGATGAGTCCACGGGGTTTCAGAGAATGTGGGAAAGTTGGCTGTTGATCCCCACTATGTGTCATTAGTATATAAGTTATTGGTAGCGATGTGAATTAGCCGTGATGCTAACGATTAGCAGCTAGATCTAATTCATTAGTTTGTGCGGAAACCTCGTGGCGCTTTTGTGGATTTATACCTGTACCGAGCTATAACCAAGCAGATATAGACTGGTGGATCACACTATCTTTTGTTTATGTTTATTTCATTGTTGCACTGTAAGAAATATTAGTGATTTGAGTTTAAAGACTACCCATAAGGCAGTGCGCCTATAAGAGTTGTGTGAGACTGCAAAAGTGTGTAACGTTGTGCTATGTCAATGTATATATTTGCAGATGCAGTAAAGGCGAATTCACAAAGCCACACTGGTTTCAATTCATTTTAATCCAAGTGTGCAACATTTACACCTCAAAAGCTGTACAATGCTATTTTTATTCTCCCAGCATAGGAACGGAAAACAGCTGGTTGTAGCTCGAGCACAATGGAAAAAAAAAAAAAGAATATGGAGATTTTGTAATGAATGTGGCATTATTGGCCTCTCTCTCTCTGTATATATATATATATATATATATATATATATATATACACACACACACACACACACACACACACAGTGGGGCAAAAAAGTATTTAGTCAGCCACCGATTGTGCAAGTTCCCCCACCTAAAATGATGACAGAGGTCAGTAATTTGCACCAGAGGTACACTTCAACTGTGAGAGACAGAATGTGAAAAAAAAATCCATGAATCCACATGGTAGGATTTGTAAAGAATTTATTCGTAAATCAGGGTGGAAAATAAGTATTTGGTCAATAACAAAAATACAACTCAATACTTTGTAACATAATCTTTGTTGGCAATAACAGAGGTCAAACGTCTACTATAGGTCTTTACCAGGTTTGCACACACAGTAGCTGGTATTTTGGCCCATTCCTCCATGCAGATCTTCTCGAGAGCAGTGATGTTTTGGGGCTGTCGCCGAGCAACACGGACTTTCAACTCCCGCCACAGATTTTCTATGGGGTTGAGGTCTGGAGACTGGCTAGGCCACTCCAGGACTTTCAAATGCTTCTTACAGAGCCACTCCTTTGTTGCCCGGGCGGTGTGTTTTGGATCATTGTCATGTTGGAAGACCCAGCCTCGTTTCATCTTCAAAGTTCTCACTGATGGAAGGAGGTTTTGGCTCAAAATCTCACGATACATGGCCCCATTCATTCTGTCCTTAACACGGATCAGTCGTCCTGTCCCCTTGGCAGAAAAACAGCCCCATAGCATGATGTTTCCACCCCCATGCTTCACAGTAGGTATGGTGTTCTTGGGATGCAACTCAGTATTCTTCTTCCTCCAAACACGACGAGTTGAGTTTATACCAAAAAGTTCTACTTTGGTTTCATCTGACCACATGGCATTCTCCCAATCCTCTGCTGTATCATCCATGTGCTCTCTGGCAAACTTCAGACGGGCCTGGACATGCACTGGCTTCAGCAGCGGAACACGTCTGGCACTGCGGGATTTGATTCCCTGCCGTTGTAGTGTGTTACTGATGGTGACCTTTGTTACTTTGGTCCCAGCTCTCTGCAGGTCATTCAGGTCCCCCCGTGTGGTTCTGGGATCTTTGCTCACCGTTCCCATGATCATTTTGACCCCACGGGATGAGATCTTGCATGGAGCCCCAGATCGAGGGAGATTATCAGTGGTCTTGTATGTCTTCCATTTTCTGATGATTGCTCCCACAGTTGATTTTTTCACACCAAGCTGCTTGCCTATTGTAGATTCACTCTTCCCAGTCTGGTGCAGGTCTACAATACTTTTCCTGGTGTCCTTCGAAAGCTCTTTGGTCTTGGCCATGGCGGAGTTTGGAGTCTGACTGTTTGAGGCTGTGGACAGGTGTCTTTTATACAGATGATGAGTTCAAACAGGTGCCATTCATACAGGTAACGAGTGGGGGACAGAAAAGCTTCTTACAGAAGACGTTACAGGTCTGTGAGAGCCAGAGATTTTCCTTGTTTGAGGTGACCAAATACTTATTTTCCACCCTAATTTACGAATAAATTCTTTACAAATCCTACCATGTGGATTCATGGATATTTTTTTTTCACATTCTGTCTCTCACAGTTGAAGTGTACCTCTGGTGCAAATTACTGACCTCTGTCATCATTTTAGGTGGGGGAACTTGCACAATCGGTGGCTGACTAAATACTTTTTTGCCCCACTGTATATTTCTCCTCCAGTTTTGTGCTTTTTTGGCGTTTCTTTGGAGAAAATCAACAACTATGCAATAAATGAACCAAAATCGGTTTTGCAGTTAAAAAAGTTAATATGAGGCTCATGTTCATTCAAGTGGTTCAAAATCTCTTAATTCCTTAAGGGATTTGCTTACTGTAAAGTGTTCCTTTGAGGAACACTGACTGAAGCTGGGCTAACATTTATGCTATGAGTACTCCTGCATTCAATATTCAGTATTTAAAGAATCCATACAGAGTTGTTTTTTCACTTGCCTTTAGAGGGTAAGATTTTTGCTTAACTAGGATTCAATAAGGTAATTAAAAAATAATGTGAATATTTTTTGAGTGTTGTTTATTATTTCATCATATGATATTGAATTGTAGGGAATGGAATGGTTATGTTCCCTGATTGATTTGTAATCCAGCACGAAATTAGTCCAAACAAAAAATGCACAGTGTTCAAAACATCGAAGCTTTATAACCAGGGGAATGCTGAATACCATTTTTCTAGAAGAGAGCGTGTTTATTGGTCCTGTATGTATACATATAATACATATTTATATGTATTACCTGTCCTTCCAATATTTTACTCATGCTTAAATTGCTACCAGTTGTTAAATTGCCAAAGGTGATGCATCTAATTTGGAAATACTAAATATAATAGGTCATCATTTTAATAGGCCTCTGTTTACACACAGAAACTAGTGCTGGGTTTGGTGGGTCTCAGCTGGAGATTCGGTCTCCGGAGGACTCCTCTGCAAACACAAAGCAGTCAATTAAGATTCAACTTCAGATGCATGAGATGACTAGTCAGCTCTGGCAATAATGTCAAAGCGTTATTGATCATTAGCAATGCAGTAGTATGACGTCTTTAATGGGATAAAAACGCCTCATGGATTATGTCAATGTAAAATTGGTCATCGTCTCATCCTCTAGGTTTATGCTTTTTTACATTTAAGGTTTTCTTTATTAAATTCAATTTTTCTTGATTTTTTGCTTTGTGCATAAGGAATTAAAAATATATTACAGCATGTTCTGGATTTAAGGAATTCAAGTTTCAATATTTCATGTATTTTTCTTACTTTTTCATTTGGGATTGAAAAACTTTCTGTATGGAAAGCAAAACATGAGAAAAATATGCTCCAATAAATGGGATGTAGGACGAACTCTTTATTTTCCTAAATTTGAACTGCAAACCTGGATATTTGATCCAATAATGGGAGACATTGTATTTACAGTATGTGGCGTGTCTGACAGATTAGGGGTTTTGGGCAAGATGAGGCAATTATAGAGCGCTTATAAAGTGAAACAGTTCTTTATCCTCAAGGGAAACTCAGCTGGCACAACCCAGCTCTGGGATTTACATTCTATAAAAACACAATTAATGATGAATCCAAAGGTTATGCATAACAGGTATTTTCTAATGTTACAGATAATATAACGTGACAAGACTAACATCCAATTAAATGTCAAGAGAACATGACTCAGATTAGACTGAAGCACACACAGCTAAAATAACTCACTACTGCGAGCCTCAAGTCAGTCATCAGTGTAACATTACATGTGCATGGGCTTCCAGTGTCAGTGTTAAAGTTCTGTGTTTACTTTTGCCATACACTTCTCTGTTTTTTGTCCTATTTTCTTTTTAAATCAGGATTCAGTTGGTTGTTGGAGGACAGCACTAAAATCTTAGAATGTACTTTTTTATTAATTCATCATTTAAATTCAGAGAAAGCTCTTTGAAAGTCTATTGCATTGTTTAAATAATTACAACAGTTACCCAACTTTTATACAGAGGTATTTCTTAAAATTGAAACAAATTACGAGTGCTTTTGGACGTGTACCTTTAATCCATGTAGTGTCAGGCTGTACCAAAAAGTTCTCCCAGAGAAAAAAAAAAACTACATTAGCAACAAATTGAACTTTGAGCCACAGGATAGATAATGTGCAGCAGTCAATAGGCTATTATACGACTCTAAGATAAGGTTAATGCCCCAGAGAGCTCAGAAGGCAGGCCCTCTGTGTGTGCCTCGCAAAAGGTCAAACATATTCACCATCTCCTCTCTCAAATGTTATTCATCCACTGGGCACCCCCACAGGTTTGATGGGACTTGGCTCTGTGGCCACGATTTGCCTTACATAAGCTTTTGAAATAGATTTAGCTGCTGCTTCGACTGTAAGAACGCCCAGGGGAGGATGTGTGGGTATAAACACTTGAACACTCTCCCACCGCATTCAGTGCTCCTTTTCAGTCTATAAGAAATGAGCGTAGTCGCCACAAGAAGGGCTGAATACACTCTTCAAAGCCCAATAAATGGTCTCACACTACAGAGGAGGAAAAAAAGCTCATAGATGTGCTGAATAGGTCTGAAGTATATACAAAGAAAGGCTGTCACAACAAGAAATACTCTCTTCTTGTAGTCAACCAAAGTCTTCCATTACAGTGGAGTCCTAACTGGAGCAAAGCACATGTCTGCAGAGGGGGAGATTGCTGTCACCAAATTTCCCCTAGTTAAAATAATAAATGGCATGCACAGAATGTGTTAGTCAAACAGCCTGAGTGCAAATGCCACAGAAACAGCAGAGTTACGATTGTGATAATATATAAAACTCGTCAGTCTTAGTATTGTGACTGTTTCTTATCTCAAAGTCAAATGTGCTGAAACTGCAGATAGGGTGACAGATTAAATTAAAAAAAAACAACATAAATACCCCCCCCCCCCCCCCCCCCAAAAAAAAAAAAAAATTTAAAAAAAAAATAGATTTTCAATTTTTTTGTTTTCAAATAAGTTTAATTTTAGTTTGACTCCTTGCACTGGATTGGACTTAAAATGCATATAAAATAGTTGTTTAGTCTTACTGATCATTCAAGGTGCTTTAGATTAGAAGTCACATTTACATTCATACAGTTCTTTAGTCTAGCCAATTTAGAAGACACTTTTAGCCTAACATACATGATTTTGAACTGTGAGATGAAACCGGATTGCCCAGAAGAAACAAACACACACACACACACACACACACACACACACACACACACACACACACACACACACACAGAAAATGCAAATGGCACACAAGGGCTTCCTTTGGGGTTCGAAACCAGATCCTTCTTGCAGTATGCTAACCACTTCATCCCCATGCCATCCGTTTTTCTGGTCTAGTTTTAGTTTTACTTCAACAGTTTATTTCAACACTTCAATTCAGTTTTATTTATACAGTGCCACATGACAACAACAGTTGCCTCAAGGCGCTTTATGTTGCAGGGTAGACCCTACAATAATCCATACAGACGTGATACTTAGTGTTTTCTGCTGGAAGAAGAAGGATGATGAAGACGAAATCACGAAAATGTGATTTAAAGAAATCTACCATGCTGTTTAAGGGAACAATGTTTGATACACTCAAATATGCAATAATTACTGTGGCTTTGTTTGGTCTGAGTGCCTTGGCAGTGATCCTTGAAAAGGATGTGCCCCCCCCCCCCCCCCCGACCCCCCTAGCATGGTGTGCCTAATTTTCCCTCTTGTGCATCAAATAAATAATAATTCAGTAAAAATGTTTTAGCACCTGGTGTTAGGCACATGGATGTGTTTCTCCAAATATGGTGCTTCATTATGTGGAAGAGGCACTTCCATCTGCAGCATTTAGAAGTTTTAGTTGGTCAGAGTTCAGACATTTCAAACTCTGTTATAAAACACTAATGTGCGTTTCCTGCCGTAGCTGTAGTTAAATTTAGAGCCATGAAAATAGAGTTTTCGGAGGTGAGGAACCTGGCAAAGATGTTCCTGCTGGACGTAACCAATGATGATTCATGGACTCTCTTAAAGATAATAGGAACGAGTCACCATCATGAACAGAATGTTAGAAGTTATTTTCACTTTTTGAAGTTTAGAATATAGCAAACCATCAGAACATATAAAGAATTGTTTGGGCAACTAAAGCCCCCTCTTGGGTCTTACTTCAGAGTCCACTCGTTTTTATTAATTTTAACGTAATCTGTTTTTTTTTACTTGTTTTTTCACTTTTGCTTTCATTTGTGGGTTAGGTTTAGGCACCTAAAAGCAAATGGTCAAGTTCCCTAACAGCAATAGTAAGTTAGGTTAAGTTATTAGTGGCTTTTTCCTAGGCTTAACCCTCCACAGTGAAAACGGACTCTTATCTAGTATGTTTAACTTGTATAGTTGCTTTGTGTCGGCCAGATATAAACAGATATATTCACATTGCCATCCCACAAGCTGAAAATATGCAAACATTGTTTTTATTAAATGTTTACAACAAAAAACTTTTGACTGAGATGCCTCTAGGTTCAACAGACGGTAAGCGACACATACATCAGTGTCAGCTTCATCTTTAAAATACAAGTTGTTTTCACTGTTAAAAATTTTGTAGCTATTCAGAAGCTCTAAAGAATAAAAAATTATCCTGCAGAGCTGTTGTGTTGAAGCACTTTGAGGCAGCTGTACTAAAGTGGTACTATATTGAATTGAATTAAACTGAACTGAATTGACTTAATGCTTTTAATCAGAAGCGTGATGCAGTGAGTCCCTTCCCAACAGAGCAGAGAGAAAAAAGGCACTATAAATATGCCTATTGTTGCACAGTTTCTTCAGTAGCTTACTTTCACTTCACTCTGTGATAGATTTATGGGGCTGTTATAAACGTGGAAATTATTCAGCTTCTGAGATGTAATGGCAGAGAGAGTGTGAGAGAGACAGAGAAATGATTTAAATATAATCTCAGGGTCCTCTACTTGACCTCATTGTTTTCGCAACATCTCAACCGCATCTTAAAAGCCTAAAGCTCTTGCCAGAAGTAGTATAACCAACTGTAAAGGAGTTTTACATTGATCGTAACACCCAGTGAACCTCCTCAGCACTTCAGAGGTTTATATCTGCATGTTTTTGTAAGTTAAACTTCCTCTGATTTAACCTTTTTAACCTAAATTGGTCTCTGTTACAGTAGGACAAAAGCTGTACTCCTGGCTGCTGGGAACTAAGCAGTAGTTCTAGAAGTTGATCCTGATTGTTGTGCTAGTTGTCACATTTGTGAACATTTACTTTTCAAACCTATTTCTGCATGAAAAAACAAACATGCATAAACATCAAACAGCACCACCACACATCACTGAAAAGTCTCCCTCTTTTAGCTAACTAGCTGGTACGGGTTGCTAAACCTGCTATTTTCTTCTGACTGGCTGTAAATTGGTTGGTGTTCACACCTCCTCAAGTATGTAGTCAAGATAGTGGCTAACTTTTAGAGTGTGAGAGCAGCCTATCACTACATTAGCATAGTCAGTACAAGTGTGAGAGAATCATTACAGCAGTATCTTTGCTAATACTGTGTCAACAAGGAGTCTTAGCCCAAAAATGTTGCACAAAATATGCACAGCACAGAAAGTCCCTTGGTTCCCACAGGATTCTGCACTATGAATTTTCAGTCAAATTTAAAGCCATGTATCTTCACTCATCCCATTTGCAAACATATGGAATGCTAACAATGCTAAAATATTTAGTATTTAGCAGGCATAGTCAACAATGGTCACTATTTTAGTTTAGTTTGATTAAAACTAGCTACCATGCTTAAGGAAATGCACAGTTTAGGCTGATGAACACTTTAATAGTTGCTGCCTATATCTGTGCTTTAACCAAACTACAAATCGTGTAAAATTTTGCTGATGGTGCTGGTTGAATTCAGTCTTGTCCAAAGTGGCAGGCAAGACAAAATGAATGAGTAGTCAGCACAAGTAAATACCATGTTCAAGTTTTAGCGTGTGCTGGGAGTTAATATAAAGGCATAGCTTACACATTGAGAACATATTATACTTCTTTTGGGTGTGACTTGATGTTACAAATTTCCTTTTAGCTGACATGTTAAGACTCAGTTTATATGGCACACAGGCTTCCGTGGAGGTGATGAAAGATGGTGCTTTCTCAAAACTGTGAATTAACACCCATGTAGTCCTGACACATACTGGAAATTACAAATTAATCACATAAAGTGTTTCCTCTCCTGGCTTTATTCCTCAGCAAACAATTAAGTAAATTAGCAGAAACGCTTTGCATAACGCACATCTGTGTGCTTTGATTAACCTAATATCAGTCAAAACACATTGCCTGATTGCTGCTCTGATTTACTCACAGCCCTGGGAGCACTGGGAAATCTGTGAGAGAAGAGCTCGGCTTTGTTTAAAAACAATGTTGGATATAAGTTGCCCTATTAAATTGAAATAATTATTTATATATATATATATATATATATATATATATATATATATATATAGTGGTTAGACTACACGCCTTTGGAACAGAGGATCGCAAGTTCGATTCCTGCCTGGGGCGTCTGTATCCAGTAAGGGTCCTAAGGCTAGACCCCCTATGCTAAGCAAGCCTACCGCAGACATGAGCGAGACAGATAAATATGAAGGCATGCCGGCTCGGACGTCGCCCGGATCAACAAGGTCCGCGTCAGGTGTTGAGGAACCAGGGCACCCTGACGAAAAGTGGGCTACTGGAACAAGAAGGCATCGGTGGGCAAGAGACGAAAACAGGGCATTGTTGGAATGCTACTATGCAAGTAACCCCGGCGGAAGGGGCTACATGAATAGGATGAGGGACCTATGGATTCTTCGATACCCAACATCCACAATGACGGCGAAACAACTAGTAGCTCAGTGTTCCAACATTCGAAAGAAGGGACTGCTCTCACAGCTAGAGATTGACGAGGTACAACACAAATGCTACGGCAAGGAGGAGTCAGGACGCCAGGTCAGGGGGGAGATATCATCACCCCCACCCGAGATTGGGTACATAGCCCCAAGTGCGATAGGAGAAGGATCGTTGAGTGCGAGAGGAACTGACCTGAAAAATAGGATCATGGCCAAGCTTGAAACCTGGATCCCGCGTAGCCGGTTACCAAGATTACGTGAAGTTCCCTCAGAAGGTCTGCTAGATGATGTTAATGCAGCACTACGGACAATACCTACAACCACGATTACCGACACTAACAAGCTGATCTACAATACGGCAGCAGTGATCAGTGAGATGCTTGGCTACAAGTTGAACAGCGACAAGGGGCAGTACCCTCCATGGAGAAGGAGGCTAGAGGGCAAGATCAAAGTAGCACGGAGGGAGGTTAGCCAACTAACGGAGTTGCAGAAAGGTGCGACAAATAAGGTGCCTAAGAAATACAGCAAGCTGTCCATACCTGAGGCCTTGGAAACTGCCAAGCAAAGACTCACAGCCTTGGCCAGCCGCTTGAGGAGGTACACCAGAGAGATAGAAGGCAGGAGAATAAACCAGCTGTTCTCCACAGAACCAGCAAAGGTGTACTCTCAGTGGCAAGGGAACAATAAGAGAACAGCACCACCAAGGCTGGAGACGGAGCAATACTGGAAGAGCATATGGGAGAAGGATGCAACCCATAACGGCAATGCTCAGTGGCTAGAGGATCTGAGGGCTGACCACAGCGACCTCCCTGAACAGGGTCCAGTAACCATCACAGTGGCAGATATCCAAGAAAGGGTCTCCAGTATGAAGAGTTGGACAGCACCAGGGCCCGACATGGTTCACGCCTACTGGCTGAAGAAGCTGACTGCACTCCACGAGCGTCTGGCAGCACAAATGAACCAGCTGCTAGTTAACGAGAGACACCCGGAATGGCTAACTGAAGGCCGGACGGTCCTGATCCCCAAGGACCCCAAGAAGGGACCGGTCCCCTCCAACTACCGACCAATAACCTGCCTCAGTACTACATGGAAGCTCCTGTCAGGCATCATATCGGCTAAGATGAACAGGCACATGGGTCAATACATGAGCGGGACACAGAAAGGAATTGGCAAGAATACCAGAGGCGCAAAACACCAGCTACTGGTAGACAGAACAATCAGCCGAGACTGCAAGACCAGACTGACCAACCTGTGCACTGCCTGGATTGATTACAAGAAGGCCTATGACTCAATGCCCCACAGCTGGATACTGGAATGCCTAGAATTGTACAAGATCAATGGGACCCTAAGAGCCTTCATCAGGAACTCAATGGGGATGTGGCGTACAACACTAGAGGCCAACTCCAAGCCCATAGCACAAGTCACCATCAAGTGCGGGATCTACCAAGGAGATGCTCTGTCCCCACTGCTGTTCTGCATAGGCCTGAACCCCCTCAGTGAGATCATTAACAAGACTGGCTACGGATACCGACTACAGAACGGAGCAGTTGTCAGCCACCTCCTGTACATGGATGACATCAAGCTGTATGCCAAGAGTGAACGAGACATCGATTCACTGATCCACACTACCAGGCTATACAGCAATGACATTGGAATGTCGTTCGGACTGGAGAAGTGTAGTCGGATGGTAACAAAGAGAGGGAAGGTAGTCAGAACTGAGGGGATTGAACTACCAGAAGGCAACATTGCAGACATAGAGGACAGTTACAAGTACTTGGGGATCCCACAGGCGAATGGGAACCATGAAGAGGCCGCTAGAAAAGCTGCAACCACCAAGTACCTGCAGAGGGTCAGGCAAGTCCTGAGGAGTCAGCTGAATGGTAAGAACAAGATCCGGGCCATCAACACGTACGCCCTGCCCGTGATCAGGTACCCTGCTGGGGTAATAGGCTGGCCAAAGGAGGAGATAGAAGCCACTGACATAAAGACAAGAAAGCTCCTTACCATGCATGGAGGGTTTCACCCCAAATCCAGCACCCTGAGGCTGTACGCTAAGCGGAAGGAAGGGGGCCGGGGACTGGTGAGTGTCAGCACCACAGTCCAGGATGAGACAACGAACATCCAAGAATACATTAGGAAGATGGCCCCAACTGACCGAGTGCTCAGTGAATACCTCAGGCAGCAGAAACCCAAGAAAGAGGAGGGAGACGAGGAACCATCATGGAAGGACAGGCCCCTGCACGGTATGTACCACCGGCAGATAGAGGAGGTGGCTGATATCCAGAAATCCTACCAGTGGCTGGACAAAGCTGGACTGAAAGACAGCACAGAGGCACTAATCATGGCAGCACAAGAACAAGCTCTGAGCACAAGATCCATAGAGGCTGGGGTCTATCACACCAGGCAAGACCCCAGGTGCAGGCTGTGTAAAGATGCCCCAGAGACAATCCAGCACATAACAGCAGGGTGCAAGATGCTAGCAGGCAAGGCATACATGCAACGCCATAACCAAGTGGCCGGCATAGTGTACAGGAACATCTGTGCCGAGTATAACCTGGAAGTCCCGAGGTCAAAATGGGAGATGCCCCCAAGGGTGGTGGAGAATGACCGAGCTAAGATCCTGTGGGACTTCCAGATACAGACGGACAAAATGGTGGTGGCTAACCAACCGGACATAGTGGTGGTAGACAAACAGAAGAAGATGGCCGTAGTGATCGATGTAGCGGTTCCGAATGACAGCAATATCAGGAAGAAGGAACACGAGAAGCTGGAGAAATACCAAGGGCTCAGAGAAGAGCTCGAGAGGATGTGGAGGGTGAAGGTAACGGTGGTCCCCGTGGTAATCGGAGCACTAGGTGCGGTGACTCCCAAGCTAGGCGAGTGGCTCCAGCAGATCCCGGGAACAACATCGGAGATCTCTGTCCAGAAGAGCGCAGTCCTGGGAACAGCTAAGATACTGCGCAGGACCCTCAAGCTCCCAGGCCTCTGGTAGAGGACCCGAGCTTGAAGGATAAACCGCCCGCAGGGGCGTGCTGGGTGTTTTTTTTATATATCACATAGGTTTTTTTCAGCCCATCTTTTTTCCCTTTTTATTGGAACAATTATGATGTACAAATAATCTACAAATGGAATAAAAAAATATTTTCAGCTCTCCACTTATCTTTTATACACTTACCCTTTTTTGATATGACTGTTTGGAACTTTTAAGCAGATTTACAAGAGATGAGACTCATAATGGGTGGTCCATAAAATCAAATAAAAATAAAACCACACATCCATACAAGTTAACAAAAAAGTAACACACTGCGTCATCACGTGCTACCAGAACAGATCATTGTGCTTTGACTATCTGGTACTTAATGACACCATAGGCTGTATGTAAAAGATAGACATAGCTTCCAGTTATTAAAAGTGAAATGAACGCAGACACTTCTTAAGTCTGCATTCATTCTAATAGCCATAAGAGGGCGCCATCTGTGGTTTTAAAAATAAGTTGCCTAGAATTTGGTATATAGGTCCTCTGGGATCTTGACCTAGGTAAACACTTAGAGCATGATCATACCAGCCCTTTGGATGTCCTCCTTCAACACGTACATGACTATTCTTTGCGGTATTCCACTTTCCTTTCTTCCTGGCAGCTCTTTACCAGGCATAGACCTTACATTTAAAGTCCTTACTCTCATCTCCACACTCCTATCTTTCCTTCACTACCACTGCCTCCTAACATGCGCTCCCGTTCCTCTTCCTTTGTCTTAATTAAACAGGAGCTCAGTACTCTCCACCAGCATCCTCCTGGCCAGCACCATCAAAGGTAGTCGTTGTTAACCCCGGCCCATACTTGGCCAAGATTTTATGCCAGCTGCCCTTCCTTACTCATCACTCTTCATTTATTTGAGCACACTGGCTTGTGGCCTCCTCGTGACTGGGTTGAAATCTGGAGTTATAAAATAATGGTCATTAAGAAAATCTTTATCTTAATAAACACAGCCGTACTGAAAGCTTGTATTTTTTATACTGCAGTTCATTAGTCTGCAGTGCCTCATTTTATCTTACTTTATTAAATTTTAAAAACCTTTAGGAGTTAATTTTGTCACAAGATCCTGTAAGATTTACACGGTAACACTGATAAAAAAAATTTCTAGTTTTGTCTTGTTATAAATTCATATGTTTGACTTACACAGTGTAAAACATGACTTCAACGAGCTATGGCCTAATAAAGCCTGTAAAGCGGCTTTCTTTGTTTAATAATGATTTGACAACCCCAGACGAAGAAGTCACAACACCAGAAAAGCAACTTCAGACACACCCAGCTGCGCTTTATTAATGCACATTAAAGCTGCAGGTCAAGAATGAAGTAAGAAGTGATTTAATGCATGGACAGCTTCAAGTTAACGCTGAAAGAAATGTGCAGTTGTGCGTACCTGAATGTGGCACTGAAGCTTAATCGAACACCTGCGTGAATCATTTAATCCTTAATATGGAGCTGAAATATGTTTTATATGTTGCTGGTGTTTAGATACATTTTAGCAGAACGGGACTTTCACTGTGTTAGATGTCCAAAAGTGAAGTTTCTTTGATATTTTTATATTTCCTGGTTGCTTGCCAGTGTCCTAAAATTGGCAAGGCTCAAAACAACAACAACAAAAAAAAGAATAACTTTTCCATAGGGAAGAAAATGTAATTGTCTCAGACCTTGAACCACTTTCCAGAAAACAAACGTATGCAGTTGGACTAACATCTCTGGACAATGCAAAAGGGATGGAAACATATGCTCTAATATGACCAGTCTGGCTGAGTGCTCACAGTCTTTGAGTCACAGCTCTTCTCAGCAACAAATTACAAGTTTTCAGAGTATGAAGCCAACACCCACTGACTGCAGTTGTGTGCACATTACATTGATCAGTCAGTCTATCCACAATGGTGCAAAGAGACTTTATGATAACCACTTTGAGCAGTTTGAAACTAGAATGGTATTTGTGCTTTACAGTACTGTGATAAAGTACTTTCACAAAGTTACCTATACCTGTCACATTTAAATGCTTCAGATCATCAAACAAATATTAGAAATAAATACAAATTGGAGTTTTTAAATAAAGACATCACTCATTAATTTGTTAAATCATTAATTAACTGTGATAAATGACAATTTGTGGAAACCATTATCCACAAATGGAAAGGAGTGGCCAGTCTACCAAAATCGCTCTAAGAGCACATTGTTGACTCATCCAGGAGGTCATAAAAGAACCCAGAACAATGTCTGAGACCTTAATGCCTCAGTTTAGGTCAGTGTTCATGATTCAACGACAGTAAAGAGACTGGGCAAAAATGGCATCCATGGGAGAGTTCCAAGGTGAAAACCACTGCTGGCCATAAAAAACACAGACTTGTCTTAAAATTGGCAGAAAACGATGATCCCTAGGACTTTTGGGGAAATATTCTGTGGACTGACAAGACAAAAGTTGAATATTTTGAGATGTTTGGCTGTTTGGCTCACATTACATCTCATAAATATCTGCCCCATGCATCTGGTGTATCTGGTGATTAGCATTATTGCCTCACAGCAAGACGGTCTTGGGTTCAAATCGAGGCTGGGGCCTTTCTAATGTGGGCTGTCTCCAGGTACTTTGGCTTCCTCCCACAGTCCAAAGACAAACAGTTTTTAGGGTTAAGTAAATTGTCCATAGATGTGAATATCAGTTGAATGGTTATGTCTCTCTGAGTTAGCCCTGCACTGAAAAAAATGTTTTGTTCAATTTACTCAATTTTTTTATGACAAGTGGTTGCACGAAATAAATTTGTTTGAATCCAGAAATATTTTTCATCCAGAAAGCGAGTAAAACCAACATATATTTTTTAAGCTACTTTAACTTAACTGTTGTGGATACAACTTAGTCAAATATTATTAGTAATTCCAACTAAGGTCGTGTTAAGTGTACCAGAATAATTTGTTTCCTTTACACTTATGTCCCAAACTTATATTCAAATCAAATTGTTAATTTCTCTCTATTTCAATTAAGTTAAGTTTACTTAAAAAAAAAAAATAAAAATTGCTTACCCTGATTTGTAGTTTTTAAAAACGTCAATAATGAAAACTACAAAATTCTTTCACATCATTTATTAATGCAAAATTTGTTGCAAACAGAATAAGAATCCACATCTCTAGGGGAAATTGCTGCAATTTGTATAATACAAATTACAAAACTTTTGCCTATGAACTAGTAGCTTTAAAAAGCTCTATTCAAACAAAACAGAAACAACAGACAAGAGAAATGTTAACCAATGTTTCTCTTCCTCTAAAAAAGAAAAAACTGCTTACATAAAAGAATAAAACACTGCCAGCAGTATAAAGTATCACAATTAGAAACTGATGCATCCACAAACTAACCAGTTTCAGACTTTGTGTTCTGCGATCCACATTTAGAAATTGCATTTTAATAAGGTAATTAGACTTAAAACTAAACTTGTGTTTTCCTTACTGCTTATTAACCACTGTCTTTCCATTCTAGTCCTTCCCTCCTATTCACAAGAGCACCAGTCATTGGTAATTTATATAACAGCATTCTCTTGATGTGTGGTTTTAGAAATCTTCCTATCCAGTAGCAATTTTGTTCTTCAGCCCAAGGACTTTGGGGGAGAGCTTTTCACCATCCAATCCCATCAACACTTTCTAAATGGATTCATAATAGTCCTTCAATTCCTTGGGGAAGGCTAGGTTTAGTGCATAGATTACTCCAAGCATCAATGCACAAGCTTGGGCCAGAGATCCAATGTTGTCCATGACTATCTCCCCTTTAACAAATATTCCAATATCATCATAATGTCCATTTTGTCCATCCTCCTTGTTGATGACATAAATGCCCATGGTGTGCTTCTTCAGGTCTCTCTGGATATCATCTCCTTCAATGTCCTAAACATTTAATAAAAAGGTAAAAGAAAAAATAATTAACTCTACAATTAAATTCCAATCTAGTCGTTTGTGTGTCTATCTAAAAAGTGTGTGTGTGTGTGACTTGCTTACAATGACTTAAATGACTTACCAAGTACTCCCGAATAAGGCTTCCGTCCTCTTCACCAAGGTAGAGGCAAAGTGCCCTGAGAACTGCTTCCCTTTTCACTTTAACATCACTTTCAGCCTGTTTAAAGAGAGTTGCTGATTAAACCAATTTGGAAAAAAGAACAATGTCTGACATTCGCAATAAGTAAGTTTTATCATATGTCAGTTCAAACATAGTAAATAAAATTTATATATGAAATTTCAAAATTTAGATTGCTTGGCTGGTCACCTAAAATGGCTTATTTGACTCACCAGTGACCTGCCACTTAAGACAAAAGAAATCCTAATAGAATTTGCAATATTCAGATTTACCTCTTGCATGATCTGCAAGTGGTGGGCAAGTTTCTGCCCAGAAACACCGCCCTTCTTCTGGAAAACTGCCATCAGCCGAGGTGTAATTCTGTCTAACTGTGCCGCGAAGGTCGTCTCCAGTTGAAGTGTTGTAATACACTGGAATTCAGCATTTACCTGTATCACACACACACCACACACACAGAAAAAAAGAAGACTGGTGCTTAATCATTGGTATGATTATTTTGTTATTTCTTCATTAAATGCTACAATCCAATTGCCATCACTACATAAAGCATGATTAGCATATGGGTTAGTATACAGTGCATGAAGGATGTTACTACTGTTAATCAAAGAAGAAATGAATGGCATCAGTCCATTTAACGGGTTTAAAGGGTTTTAAAAAGCAGATATTTGTCTGTTTCAGGTGGTTGGCAACACATTTTCCTGTGCTCTTTGTCCACTGGTGGGAGTGTCTCACCTGTGAGGTCAGCGGGGCAGAACTCTGCCGTCAGCAACAGAGAGCAGAGAAAATTTAGAGGTGCAACTAAAAACATGCTTGCCATGTAAGCCCCAAACATCTCTGAAATTGCTCTGCAAACTTCAGAGTACTTGTACTTCAGAAGTCCTGTAAAGTCCGTAAAGACTCATGTATGCACACAAACCACATTTTTTTTGCAATCTGATCCTCTTTCTCTTGGCTGTTTCCTTCAGGGATCACCACAGTGAATGATCCACCTCCATCTAACCCTATGCTCTGCATCCTCTTAACTCACAAGAACTAAATTCCTGTTTTTCATTTCACTTTCGCAAGTTTTTTTTTCCTTTTGTCCTGAATAAAAGAAATTTAATCATATATATTAATTGATATTAATTAATATCAATATTAATAATCACAAGAACCCTTAAGATGAGATAGATAAACTTGTCCCTGCAATACTGTCATGGTCCTGGGTCGAGCGACCCAGTGTTTGAGTTTTATGCATCTTTTGTATTCATTTGTGCCTAGCTTAGTTCACCTAGTTAATTTCTAGATTGCAGTTTAGTCTTGTTCCTTAACTGTTTATGTCATCTCCCCTTGTACTAAGTCTCCCTGGTTCATGCGTCATGTCTGCGTGGTTATGTTTAGTTCATGTCATGTCTAATCTCCATGTTTCCTGTTTTACTTTGAAAGTCTGTATTCAATGTCTGTGTATTTAGTTTCACTTCTCCTGTCCTGTCGTTAGGCTCATGTGTGTCAGCTGTGCTCCCATGTGTGGCCACTTCCCCTGATTATCCCTCATGTGTATTTAGTCTGTGTTTCATACAGTCTGTGTCGTGTCGTCTGTGTTCCCACCCTCCATGTTGTCACAGCCAGTCTTTTGTATTCATAGTTATGGTTTCCTGTGTCTTCATAGTTTATCCTGGTATCACTTTCCCAGTTTAGTTATAGTTTAGTTTTGTCACTGCGCTTCTGCCTTGTTTGCACTCCTTGTCATCAGCCACAATAAAGGCTCGCTTTTCGTTCGAACTCAGTTTCGTGTCCATGCCTGTGTCTGCACCCGAGTCCTCCACACGGTCTGCCACAGCGGACCGTGACAAATATTGTCGTGATAAATATGTAAGGAATTTGCATGTACTTACCAAAATAACACCATCTTCTTGAATAAACAGTAACACATAAGGGGAAGAAAATCTGCCAGAAAAGGAAGACAAATAAAAAAAATAAACTTTAGAAAGACAAACAATTACCGTTTCCAAGCCATTAGTGCATTACTTCATGATACTCCCTTGTAACAAAACAAATCTTACTTGTGCCTCTGTGCAAACTACAGATGGCACGATACCACTTTTTTATGTCCGATACCGATATCATAAATTTGATTATCTGCCGATGCCGATATGAATCCGATATAGTGTATTTTATAATAAATAAAACTGTTTTTATAAATATTTTGCTGCATTTTGTATAAGTTCATACTCAGTTTTAAAAACAAACATTAAAGCTATTCTGTTATACCTGTATGCAAAAAATACACTGCACCCAAAATATTTTATACTTCAGCATTACTGATCAACCTAAAAAACTTACACCATCCTCCTTATTCAGGTATTCTAAACAGTACATAGAAATATTAAACAACCTAACTAATAGGACTGCCAACTCCCAGCAAAAATATTAGGAAACCAGCCCGCACCCTCTGCCTGATAATGCTTAATTGACGTAATCTACTTTAATGCACAGAAATCAATTATTTTTCAATAATAATTAGATTCAACATTTTTCTTCAATACAGTTGCAGACAGCCCAGATGGTACCTTCCCAAAGGAAAAAGTGCTATATGTACTACTATTACTAGGGTATATATTAGACTTAATATTTACTACATACAATAATGGATCTCTATTTAACCAGATCACCACTTTGGTGTTAAGATTTAGAATAATTATTTATTAAAAGCTAGACATTTTAAATGAGAATAAGAAAGAAAATTATGTCTTTGTGTCTCCCTTTCCCTGTTAATGCCCTACCTGCCCCCTGGCAAAACTTTGCTAGATCCGCCCCTGCACAGTTACCAGATGTCAGCTACATAGAAAAGGATCCTGGTGTTATTTGTCTCTCATAAACAGTTCATAACTTCCCTTCAACTCATTCATGTGACCTAAAATGTAAACCTGTTTCTCCATCACCTGTTCAGCTCTAATGATTCAGTAAAAACTTCTCCTGGTTTCACCTTCACGTTTCCACATAACCAAACCGATATCATGACCAGCAGCTATTACAGCTTTGCCTTCAGAAAACATAAGCGGATACTAGAAGTAATATTAAAAAAAATTCTAGCAACAGCTTATCAAGCTTAAACGTGCTGCTGTTGTTTATCTGCCGTTTTCCTCTTTCTAGCGCAAACTGGGTGAATAACAAATGAGAGAGACTAGCGACAGAAAAGCTGATCACCTGATAATTGATCAGTTTCATGATTGAAGTAGCAACAGGAGAGGGAGGGGGGAGAATGAGAGAAGAAGTTTTAGCTCAGCATGAAGACACCGAATAACTCCAGCTTTGTGTCTTTTTTCATTGTAGCTGAAGTACGAAACAAATTGCTTCCTTTCCCCCTCAATACAAAACTCCGACAGCCAGTCCAGCTGTGGCTCCATACATCGGTTGTTAAGCTCAACATGGAAATACTATGCAAACATAAAGAGATGAACTTACACACTTGCTTTACTTCTCTGTGTTAGTTTTCTCTGAGATTAAATGCAGCGGTTTGGAAGCAGGTAGCGAGGCTTCAAATGCTAAACCAGGCCGCTGACAGGTCTTGCACTCAACAGCTCTATCACGTGAAGCAAATTCTTTTCTGAGTTAATTTCAGTCCTGACAAACATCACTCTCAGTCTCACATTTTTGCCAACCACTGAGTTATTCTCCTCCACAGTTTACAACCATTATTTGTTTCTGCACAAAAGACGTTGTGCAACGCCAATCCTACTTATTTATTTCCTACTGCACCCCTGACTGTGCAGGTGCGTTCAGAAGCCCCCTCCCCCGCCCGACTATTCCTTAATGCCAATGTTGTGGCGGGAGGGACGATTTCTCAATTTAAAACTGCAGGCGACTGTACAGTGAACTTTACAGCTAACTACAGAGAAATTGCCTCGTTCCATAATTTGTTAGTACAAAGTGTGCCACCAGAACTAAGCTAAAAACATATGACATTTTAACGCATCAATACAATTACTCTTTTAATAGAGCAGTAGCTAATAGAGCACATAGCTAGCTTAAGTCAAATCACGACAAAGTTCAGAGGTGTACAACTACTTAGACTTCTTTCTCCATGTGCACACATCTTAAAGAGTCAACATGCTTTGACTGAGGTAAAAAAATAAAACAAAAACGACCGTAAAAGGTTTACTTACCGAAGCTAGACCACCTTTACACGAAGTTGTGTGATTAACTTGAGCCTGCTTGCAGCACACAGCGTCCGCTTTTTCAGTCCGCCTGCAAAATGGTGGCCTGTCCTAACGCATGCGCAAAATGGCCCAGCAGGATGCTATGAATAACATACTTAAGCATTTTGAGCTACATTTAATTAACTAAAATTAATTGGATTATAACGCAGGGAATGTATTCTGGAGTTACTCGAATTATATATGTAGACAGGAATTACTCATTTGAATTGAAAAGATATACCAAAATATAATATGCTATATCTAAAAGGTAGGGGTGCAACGATACACAAAATTCACGGTTCGGTTCGGTTCGATACTTTGGTGTCACGGTTTGATATTTTTTCGATACAAAAAAAATGTTCATGCCTTTTTAATTTGGCATTTATTAAAATTATAAATATATATTTTAACTCAAAAGTACAGTTTTTAAATTTAACCCTAACCCTTGTGCGTGTTTTTTATTTTGACAGCGAATGCGCACCTGCGGACCACTTATGTGCAGCCCTGGTTATTTAGCTCGTCATATTGCAGCCACAGAAATTCTTTTGTCCATGAAACCATAAAGCTGCACTTTCTTTTTGCCTTATAGTCTGATTTGTCATAACTTCTCCATTTTGTGGTAAGCTTTTCTTTGGCTGTCACTTCTTCACCCCGACCTGTCTTATTTGGCTCAGCAGAACTAAAATATATATCTGTCTGTGAAGGTTCTCAGTCATCCAGGTCATCATAGTCAAATATAAATCCTGCTGCTTGTACTCACATAAGCTCAGCGATTCTCTGCGCGATCAACCTCTCACATGTTTAAGCTTGCTGCAGGAGATTTCACTTGTCATGTTTGCATAGTAAGCTAACAATTAATAAGACAATGTCAGAGGAATTGGTGCACAAATTATCATCACTCACAGATCAGTGCTGTCGCTCTCTATACACAGTTCGCGTGATTGCAAAGTGAAAGCAAAAAAACAAGCGCAAATTCAAACGCGATTTCAATATGTCACATATTGACAGCGGCTCACCGATGCCAATGACATAATTACCCAGCTACATTTCCGAAAGAATGCAAAAGCATTGACATATATTTTTCCTTCCTACAATAGCCCGACGGGCAGGGAAGAGATAGATTTTGGTAGCCCGACTGAAAAAAATCGCTAGCTCCAGGACATTGGGCTAGCGATATTGCGAGCCCTGTATCTGATTGAGGAATCACTCATCTTTGGAAAAGAGAGTTTATTACAGAGAAATGTCTCTTTCCAAAATAAAAGCTATACTATCCGCTTCTTCTGGGCTATATTCTCAGCAGCATATTAAACAGCTGTCTAAATGACTCGGCTAAAGTTAGTAGCATGCTTGCTTGTTTTTTTTCTGCTTCCACTTGTCTTTGCACTAGGATGATGTCGGCGTAAATGTGCAGTCATATTCGTTGTGTTCCCACTAGTGCTTTCAGGTTAATCTCTTTGAAATGACGTTAACGCCACAACATGGCAAATCTCCGTTAACGAGCTACCGCCGATCGCCTGTGCATGGGGCTAGACGGCCAACACGTTAACGAGCTAACTGCGCTAACACACTAGCTCCCACCCATGTAATTGAGCATTGCATGGCACATCCAACATACTGTTTTACTTTAGTCCATGACTGCTTACCTTCAGGGTCATACCTCACATGAAAACCAAAATAATTCCAAACGCCAGATCTGAATGAGGGTGGGGGAGGTCCATGTTGTAAGGAGAGCTTAACTTCTGTCTCGCTAGCTTGCCCTGCCCTCTTCCTTCTGACGATGCTGTCTGTGTTGAGCGCTCAGTGAATCTGCGTTCGACTACTCCGCCTAGGCTGCACTGTCGACCCTAGGCGGAGTAGTCGAACGCAGATTCACTGAGCGCTCAACACAGACAGCATCGTCAGAAGGAAAGTTGATAAAATAAATTACAAATTTTGTATTGTTCGATACATATGCATACCGAACCGAAAGCACTGTATCGAACGGTTCAATATCGATACGAATATCGTTGCACCCCTACTAAAAGGAGCCAATATCACTTTTTTCAGTGTGTAACAGACTGACGAGCTGTTCAGGGTGTGCCAGACCTCTCTGCGTATGGCAGCTGTGATAGGCTCAAGCTAAAGAAAGAATGAATAGATGAACATCTGGTGTAAAACTAAAACAGCATTTCATAAAAAGAATATCACACTGAGAGTCAAGCATAGATGTGGTGTTATGGAGTAGGGCTGCTTTCCTGTTTCAGGATCTGGATAACTTGCTGCAACTGATGTTTGGCCACCAATGCATGCCCTGAAGCCCCATCCCACTGGCGTTATGGATCTGAAACACACCAGTACCTGGCATTGGAGTGGCCTAGTCAAAACATGGTCTGAAATCCAGTTGAGAAGCTTTAGCTCCAATGTGGTTGATTTGAAATGATTCTGAGTCGGCCAAAGCAGAGCAGGTGAAAATTCCTCCAAACCTACGTGAAAGACTCACTGACAGTTGTCACAAATGGGTGATTGCAGTTCTTGCTGCCAAAGGTGGTACAACTAAGGGCCAAGTAGGCTTGTCCTCAATACATTAAATCATTTAAAAAAAATAGAATTTTATGCATTTTATAGTAACTAACAATAATAAATTGGGTTATCATTTTTGTCATTGTATTCAATTATTACTTTTTTTTGATTATTTGAAACATGTAAAAGTGACAAATATGCAAGAAATAAGAAATCAGATAGGGGGAAATAGTTTTTTTTTCACAGCACTGTATGAGGTCTTGGCAAAGACTGAACACTGGCAAAGTTTATAAACCACATTTCAGTTATTTGAGGTGAATTTTGAAGAGATTTGTTTTTCTTTTCACTTCTCCTAACAGCAGTTTTCTCTTGGCTGGCATCGGTAATAAAAAAAACTTGTCTAACCACCTAAAGGCAAATCAGAAACTTTGAATACGTCCGGACCTGTACACCTGTGAACTGTTCAGGCTAATTCCTCACTGATGTGCAACACATGTTTTTATCTTAAAGTACAAAAGGTTTTCAGTGTTCTTCATAGAGAACACCCATTTCTCACATTCACTCATTATATTTTCTGCCTTTCAGACTCTATCATTTGTAGAGGATGGAATGGAATAAAAGACAAAGCCAAAACTAATTTGTCAGTATAACACTGGGTTAATCTCACCACTTAGTATCAATTTACTCGTACAAGAACTACACGCGCTTTCTCAGGTTGCTAATAAGCTGGAAATAATAAGCTCCTGGATACCATTTTAGCGTGCCAGTCGTGCGTTATGAAGACACACTGCATCGAGCTTTTATATCCTTGAGTAGCACAATCAACAGAGTCATCACAGTGGAGAACCCCGCTCACAGAAGCAATTTTAAAAGTTACAGTTGTGGTCAGAAGTTTACTTAAATGTCACGGTCATTTGGGGCTTTAATGATTTCTCTGAACTCTTCTTTTTATCCAAAGATTTTACAGCATACGTCTTTAATGACTTCTAGTTGTCAGTCTTCTGTTTTTCTAACTTTTCTTTTTTGGCAGACATTATATTCATTTTAAAGGTTTATTTAAAGTTCAACCTTCATAAGTTACAATTGAAAAAGATTTTTGCTTCATTTGTTGTTGTTTTCACTTTTTCTGGGCCTCGATTGGATAAGATTGACAGACAGTTTCAATAATGGTAAATGTAAATGGTCTGTATTTGTATAGTGCTTTACTTAGTCTCAATGGACCCCAAAGTGCTTTACACTACTTTCAGTCATCCACCCATCCACACCCTGGTGATGGCAAGCTCCATTGTTGCCGATTACTTGACGAAGTGCCAACTCTTGAGCTACGATCGCCCCATATAATTACAGAAGTTAAAATTAGTTACAGTTGTAACAGTTGTAGCAGCATTTAAATTATAATATTAATTAAAGTAAAAGTCTTAGAAGTGTCGCACATAAACAATATGACATCTTTTGTCATAGTTTTAACACTGGCTAGATTTCTCCAACTTGTTAGCAAACTGTTAGTCCAAATGTCTCGATGAAGAAATTCAAAATGTAATCTTTTTGAAATATTCCTGAAGCTCTTGTTAGTCTCATAATTAGTTTTAATTGTTTTGCAGCTGTAACTCCACCATTTCCTGGATGCACGGCGTCTGGAGATAAGCGTCAGATTAATTTAATTTTGAAAGCAAAAACCGATCTGTATGCAGATATGTTTCCCTTTTGTTTTGTGCAGCAAGAAATACAGAAAACACAGCTCAGTTAGATTGTGACGATGAGTTGGAACACACTCTTAGTTGTGGGCTCGTTGTGAGTCAGGCCAGGCAAAGGAAGTCAAACACCGTTATACAAGTTTAGTTAATCCTTTGCTCAGTACAGTTAAGCTATATTGGGCACCAAGTCGTGCACTCCAGCTTCTTGATGAAAAGCTCTCATGCAAATCTTAAGGTGTTTAGGCCAAACATTACTGTGGAAAGCCACAAATCCATTAATTCCCATTGTAGACAAGCTGTGGGAGGCTGAGATCTTTGAGCAGAGTGTGTAAAATGAGGCCTCTGTCTTTTTATGTGCGGTAGAGTTTCTCACCTCTTACTGCCATTCAATAGGATTAGAACTTGAACTGGTCGGCAGTTACTTGTTTGGCCTCCCCCCGTGGAGCTAATTCTCACTCTCCCAAGATGTACGGCCACTCTAGCGCCTCAGGCTGAAATACAATCTTAAGCTCAGCACAGCAAATCACATGGGCTCTCCAGGAAACAATACACCCAGGTAGTGTAAATGGGGAGTGAGTAGAGGGGGTGAATGCTCATAAGATAAGGTAACTGATATGGATTGTTATGAGTACATGCAAGGCTTTGACAGTTTCAATATTGAAACAATACATAAACTGTGTGACACAGGTCGTGAAATCGAAGGAGGACAATATCGTAATGGGATTTGTATATCATTAAACAGATTAATAGCTTTCTGCAAGTGGTCCTAGAAAGAACTCCTGACAGGAATCTTAATACAACACAGTGCCAAAGCAAGCAAAAGAAGTGCTTAAGAACCAAAAATTACTTGCTAATCCATTATTTTAGCTTTTTTGTACATTTGTGGAGCAACATCGCTTGAACATGCTAATTCATGATATTGATATGCAAAGAAAAAGAAAATTCAGTACTGACCGTAAGTCACTGTAGTTTGTATCTGATATCTGTTTTTGTCCCATAGATTTCTAATAAGGATTTATTATATAAGTATAGATAAATTCCCAATCAGAAGAGGAGCTCTGCTGCTCTCTGAGATGAGCAGGTCGTGTTTTCATAGTCTGGTATCTTACACCCAGACATCACAGGGAAACAGCACGTAGGGGTTAGCTACAAAAGGGAGAGATAAGTAAGAACAAAGCAAACTATCCCATGGTGTCAAAACAAGACCTCCCATTTCACCCCTATAGACAGTGTGGTTCTTAACAGACACCAGACACTCTTTAGCCTTAGTGAGATTAAGAACAGAGACTTCTTTAGACAAAGCTATCACCTTCTGTGGCACAGGCAGGGCCTGGGGCATGTTGTGGATTTGTTTGCCACTTCACATTCCCGGAACCTTGCATTTTGGAAAATTCAGAGTTTACTCAAAGTAAAGGAAATTGATTCAGAGCTTAGTTTGTTTTTGCAACTACCTGAAATTACACAATTACTTGTGTGTGTTGTGCTTTTAGCTATCTCATTGGTTCTGTGCAGAACAAGTTGGTAGAATAATGCACTTTCAGAATTTGGTATGGTTCTTATAGGCCAACATTCATTTTTGTATTTGTTCATCCACCAAAAGCAACAATCAAATAAATTTATAGATAAATAAATAGAACAATAATAGTGATAACTAAATAAATAATGTGTTTAGTGCTCTTGCTTCAACTACTTTTTTCTGCAGGCAGTTAACCAGTTAACTTCAGTTAACCAGTGCGAACTCTAATGGGTACTCCAAATGTGACTTATTTGCCAGTCCATTATAGAAAAGTATAAATAGGAGACATGACCAGCACCCATGTTTGATTGCTTTCACAAAAGCTCAATGAATGTATATAAAACGTATATTACAGAGCTGGATTTCTATCTTGTTGCGCTTATATCTTGCTTGGAGGCGGCTGCTGAATTTTCATGAAGCATACTCACCCACTTGCTTTACATGTAGAGGTTCTCAGCAATGTATTGGGAATGGGATTTTCATACTGTGGGAATCAGTTCCTAGCGTGGGCACCCTCTTTCGAGATGCACGTTTGATGAGTCAAGCTGCTGATTGGCCAGTCCTCTGGGACAGTCTAAGATAAGATACAGCCTGAAGATAGGTGAGAAAAATACAAACAGGAAGTCAGTGTAATGTGTAAGATTCTGCAACATAATTAGGAGCAAGGATGAATAACAAGATCTACACTGGCACGTCATGTTCCACAGAATACAGTGTTTTCAGACTTCACTTGGAGGAAATGGCCTTATTATCTGCGTGGCCTCATCATTTAATGCCAAAGACTCGGAAGATCTGGAAATTTTATTGTAACTTTTAATAATTTATTTTATTCATTTATGTTTGGATTAAATGTGTTCATATACTTCTACAAAACTCTAATACTGGAGTCTAATACTGTTTTGAAATTTGTGTGGAAAATAGATTAGGATGGAGGTAATACAATAAAGTAGGTGTGGTTCATCAAGACGCTAACAAGTCCTTCACACAGGTTTTTGGGTCTTATTTGATAAAACGCAGCATGTCAAATTTTTTATAAATAGCTTTTATAATTTTATGTGACAAGGTTTACACAGTAAATTTTACTTTCTAATCATTATTAATGAATTTAAACAACAACAATATAACCTTTATATTTAAAAAATATCTGTTTTTTAAAAAATATTTCATATAGTTTGCATCCTTGTGTTTTTTGCATAAATGAAACATGAAGAAAAGTGAAAAAATAAGCAATACATTTAGAAACATAAGAAATGAATGTGGGGAGCATAAACCCCTTCTATAATATGATTTATAGAAGTGGTTATATATATATCTATATATACACACACACATATGGGGACACTTTTGAGCTAAACTTACATAGTTTTTAACTGACATAGTCTTGATGTGATCCTTGGGGTCACTGGATTTACCTGCTAACTGGTTATTTTCAGACATTTTTTAAGGACAACGTGCAGCATCTCTTAAAGCTTTTCGGCGTCAGCCTCTTGCCTAAAATGGAATTGGAATGTACAACGGGATAAGAGGGACTATATTAAAACACAAATACCTGTCAGAGCAAGGAACAATGGTGTAAAAATGACTTTTTAATGAGAGGGCAGACCGTGGGTGTGGGTTAGCTACCATAGAAGAACAATGGAGGGTATTTCCTGTTGGAATCAAAGCAAGCCTTCTACCACCTTCCTCTGATTACTGAGGGAGTGCATCTGCAGTGTTTGTGCATTTGAAGCTGGCAGTTATCGTGCTTTAATAACATCTAGCGTTGCATAGATGTGCTTCACTCTGACCACAGTAACGTACACTCTATGCACATAATTGGCTGGGCAGTCGTTGCATCCAGATGCTTCCACGTAAGTGCCGGTAGGGGTCATGAACCTATGAGCTCGCTCCCCGCCTCTGTGCGTAAATCAACAGGTGCTCCCTACGTCTGCCCTGACATCATATCCCAAAGCGTAGCATTATTAGGCTGTGCCGAAGCCAAAGAAAGCAGACCAAAAACAATGTGGGAGTGAGATGTTAAAATACATGTGTGGTGGGCTGTCTCAATAGTGCTTTGATTTCATAAGCATTGAGCCACACTTGGACGGCATATGGGGCTCCTCCTTTATTGTGAATGTCTTTTGTAGGCATTTTAGAAAAGCAGCATAAACTTATTACCTGATTACTGCTAAGACTTTGATATGAACTGTCTGCAGTATGGATGTTTGCTTATCCCATGTGTTGCAAAATGAATGCTTTCCCAATTACTGCCAGTCTCTATTATCTGTTTTTTGTTTCCACACTCTTTAAAGCCAGAAGAACACACAGCAGTCAAAAAATGGTACACGTCACAGCCCTGCTGACTTCCTGCGACAGTCCAGACAAACAAGTTTGCAAATATGAACCGAAACTTGATAAAAATTACAGAAGCTTAATCTGAATGAAAATGTAGTCCAATATTAGACTTACAGGATACTAACTATGTTTGCTTTCCACTGGAAAACATCTGCTTTCAGCTGTTAACTTATTCATAAGGGGGCACCACAACATGTAGCTTAGCATGTTTTATTTGGCAGGTTTTTACACCAGAACCAATCAAAAGGAGTTTCTGTCTCCTCCTGGTTTCAAACTGAGGGTTTTTTACTTGTTAGGTGAAAGTACGCCATGAAGTCACATGAATGAATTGAAATGAACAGAATTGCTTATTATTATTATTATTATTATTATTATTATTATTATTATTATTATTATTATTATTATTATTATTATTATTATTATCCAAAGGCTTGTTACTATCATTACTACTTTGGCTGTTGTTTGTAAGGCACTTTACTCATAATTTTCCGTATCAGGCCTTGAATAAAACATTTCTCTTACATGCTAAGTCAAAATCAAATTAATCACCTGAAGCAGAAAAATGGCAGCCACCGGACTGCGGCCCTAACAGTGTACTTGAAAAAGTCATTTGCTGAATTTCTGTGTACATTTGATATAAAAAGCAGTAACTCTGGAGAGGATTTTTCTTTAGCAATATAGGATTACATGCCTTTTTCTTTCTGACCCTTATTAACATGAGAAACAAGGATTATATATTCAAAAAAGTATAATAATGCGTAACTGACTGAGCTTAAAATTGAAGCCAAAATCCTAAGCAATGGGCTCTCTGCCAGAAACTTCTTTAAGAATAAACTGTTTACTTGTCACGTTATCGGAGTGGGTAATTGCATTCCGGTTTTAACTGTGCTCTCGCTCACTGAGACAAGCAGGTTTCAGTGGACTGTAAGGAGCTTTTCTGGCAGTGGGAAAGGGTCATGTTTAAACCTATTGTTTACCCACAGGCAGCTGGCTCGTATTGCCACGACTGTCAAGGGGGCTTGGCAATGTCAGTCTGGTGTTTAAATTCTGCCTTTGTGTTCTGGATAGGCCGACAGAGGAAGTGTTTATGTTTTGTGGACAGTCGGCTGACCACTGTGGATGGTTTTTTCACTTCCACATTTATTTATCCAGCTTTTCAAACCCTCTGACACTTTTGTGGTCTAAAGTTTCTAAAATTACCCCAAATGAGTAATAAAGCATTCAAAAAGGCCACTGATGAAGCTTTTGTGAGGGAGGAGCTCTTGAAATATGTTTGAAAGAGATAAAAAGCCATGAGTGCTGTAATTGCTGTTTACTGTTGGGAGTGAGCACTTCTGTGGTGCAATCAACTTTTGTGATGATGCTTCATGAAAGAAGCTCACTTGTTTGTTTACTGTCTGCAGGGGTTGTTCATCTCCACTGTGAGGCTTCAGTGAAGTGATAATTAAGACCAGAGGTTTTGGATCAAGTCTGAGGGAGGGGATGGACAGAGAAAAAAAGTGATGTCACTGGTCCTGCAGGGGCCAGTGTTTACAACATCCCACGTCTCCCTGGAGAGAGTTAATGTGACTGTCAGAGCTAATGGAAACACTGCGGACATGATTCAGTTTTAAAAGGGGGAAGAAAAAGCACATTCCTGCAGAGTCCAGGAAGGCAGGAGTTGTTTTTTCTTTTTGCAAAGTGTCATGGTCATAAAGGTCATGAAAGTCATTGAACACAATAATGGCAATTGCTCCTGTTATACTCGTGGGGAATATAAAGTAGTTCTAAAGTGAACTGCCCAGCTAACTTTATATCCAGTGACTCATGTGCTTTATTTTACTGTGATGCTTTTTGCTCTGATCCTTTTATCAATATGATACTGTAGTTGGTGCTTTTCTTTGACTTAACAGTGAAGCCATTGCTAATAAATTTAAAGTTTCCGTCTACTCTCACAGACGCCTGCTCTGGATATTTGGATATTGAGGGTGGTGGGCAGACCAGGCCCCTCTGCATTGACATTTCGGGTGGAATCGGTCCAGGTTCTGTTGGCAAATCAACCACTGGGAAATCACTGTCAACTATACATGCCCATACATGTACCCTATTTATACTAGTACTTCATTAGCATTGTTTTAGCTGGATCTTTACAGCCTTGGGAGCTTCTCAACATTCAGTACGCTGCACAAGCCTTTCTCCCTCTATAAGCTTGTGCTAACCCAAGAGAAGATTGCAACCCCCCCACCCCCCCAAAAATACTCTTTACATTGGGCTTGTTGGCTCTTGGCTATTGCAAGAAAATCAACAGGTTTTTCAAAGCTGTGCTGCTGTTGTTCTCAGGTAATTGAATTCCCTGCTGTCCTAAACTTATGTGCACTTCAATCTGTTGCGTAAGAGAAGAGTCTGATAGGCCTGTTCCAGGAAAGGTGATCATAAACGGGGGATTTTCCACTGTTCCAGTTATTTCGTATCCAAATACAGCAAATGTGGCGCTACACCCCCGACATAATCAAATTCTAGTGAAAGAGCAGGCACAGCTGAAAACCAGATAAAGAGTCAGAGGAGTCAGAGGATGTAGGATCAGGAGTGCAAAGGACAAAGATTAACAGCAAAACGATTACAAATCTGGGGACTTTTTGGACTTTCAGGATACTTATAATTGATAACACTTGGAAATTAAGAGTAACTAAATTCTAATTAAATTCTAGTTCTACTAATTCTACTCTACAAAGCATGAGCAAAAATGTCGTTAATCTAGTGAATGTGTGAACTTTTTAAAGCATTTTCACTGTTTTTGATCCGTAAAACAGGAAGTAGTATTACGTAGTATTATCAAATGTGATATCAGAAAATACACACATATTTAGATATTTGACAATACTTTTTAACTGCGCTACTTCATTGAACAACACCAGCAGTATTATAGTATTAAGTATTATAGCCAGCAAGCACCTCCTGTCAAAAAAAGAAACCCAATGCGTATATCATTCATAGCAACTGCGTTTGCTATAATTAACTTCATATGACAAGAATAATCTTCCTGACTTTCGAAAAGTTAAAAAATACTTTTGAAAAAGTGATTTACTACTCTCAATAAGATTTTTACCTCAATAAATAAATGAGATAATAAAAATAGGAGTCTTTACATTACTGAAATTCGCATGCTATGCAATCTGAGAAATGCCTGTATAAGATTAATGACAACAGGCAGAGCGGCAATCTTAGTGGTAGCTGAGTTTTAATCATGTGATCAGCATTCTGACTCATATGAACGAGGGAGACCAGATGACCCGACCTGTATAATATTATGTAAGACCGTGTTAAAGGTTAACTGTCTGTTCTCGCTACACAGTGTCTACAGTGATATTATATTCTTTTTCAATACCACAACCTTCACAGACAGGAACGATCCCAGTGGGCATGAATCACTCATTTGATTTAAAGTTTCATACCAGTGCTGCATTAGAATGAACTCTTCTTTCTATCAGTTGCCTGATTGCCACTATAATGAAAACCAAACTTTTGATATGCAGGTTATAATATTCTTGGGATGGTGGAAAATCACTTGCTTTTTAAAATAAATGACTTTGCACACTAATGGATCTACACAGAGCTGTGACCGCGTGCTCACTGGTCAGTACATTTAATCAATTATGCTAAGAAATTGTTCAAAGCCTTCAACATTCTTCACATTTCCTCACAGTTTTAAACATTTTAGTGAAATCCAAAGAGTGTGTGCAGTGAAAAAAAGTTATAATAAGATGCGTCTACATGACAGAAGAAAGACTTACATCCTAAAATACTCTATATCAATCTGCCCAGTAAAGTAATTGTAAAATTTATAAATAGTAAATGTAATAAGGCAGTAATCTTCAACTTTGCTCTATAGTTACAACATGAAACATGAAAAATCACATTTCTTCACAGTTTAGTCTGAGCCAGGATGTGTAAATTGAGACACTTTTCCCTTGAGATGATGATGACATTAGAAATAACCAGTTAAAGTTTCATGTTTATCTGGGCATTTGTAAGCAAGACAAGCAGTTCAGTGTTCCATTATGTTTTCCTTTGGACTGAACCACATGAAACACTGTGTTATATCTCTGTTTTCTCTGTTTTCACACAGAAAGAGACTCTCAAGTGCCTAAGCATGTCTGTCTCCTGTAACTGCTGATTGTCAGTGCAGTCCTCCAGAATACATACAGTTAGGCTCCACTTTGACTGCTGACCTTTCTCTGCAAAAACATGCCACTTCCTTGAGTTCCTGTGCTGCCTGGCACCATCCTCATGGAGTTTATGGAACAGCCTTCCATTTTTTTCTTAGAATTAGTAATGTTAGAAATATACGTACAAAGTAAAAAAAAAATGTAGGGGTATTCCTCACCATCGGATCTCTATTCAAATGTACAATTATAATATGATGCATCTCATCTTTTCTCAGTGGCCAACTCTCCATGCGGGCACGTTTGCCGTATTGGATTTGGGATATTGGTGATCAGAGTAAACACTCATCTGTCACACAGTGTGACTGTGATGGTTTTTATCTGCGTCTTAATTTGCTAAATTTTAAGAGAAAACTGTAATGTCTGCATGAGTGTTGCATGAGCGAACAAATGCAGGAAGATCAGACAGAGGATCTGATCTGTTCACACAAAGCAATTGATTTAGTTGCATTTTACAAATTTACACAAGTTTCTTCAGTGGACTTGAGCAAGAAGCCTATCAATGGGTCTAATTTTGAGCCTGATTGATATGCTTTATTTCAACATATTGTCTTGTTGCTTACAATGAAAACTATGAATTTGAATTCCATGCTTTATTACTGTGACGTTTATTGCCTTCTCCCACAGTGTGTACGCATATGAAGACAATAACAACCCGTAAAAAAATTACTGTTTGTAAATATTTTTGAGCCCATGTCAATGGCCAGCTCATTTCTTATCTTTTGCATTCCTCCCAAAGGGCAGTAACTGCTGCCCTGAAAGCCCCCCATTTGACAGGAAACATAGCAGGAAGCCACTACCCACGAGCGCACAGGAGCAACAGGAAGAGGCCTCGGCCCACCAGTCCAGGTTGGGCCCTGCTCCGTCATACAGCGAAGCGAGAGGAATGCAGCTCTTTGTGTCAGAGTCAGCACAACCTCAAATCATAGCTTTTGTCTCTTTTTCTTGACATGCAAAACAGGTGTATTGGATTTATAGTCGAGTCTGAGTCTGACTATTTATTTAAATGGTGAATTCTAAAAATTCAGTTTAGAACATTTTGGATCTTTATGATAATAATAGAAAAAAGTCAAACCTGCAATTGGCAGCAGAAAATATGGAGAAAGTTTGGTTACAGTGAACAGACTGTAACAGAACAAGGTTTCTGAGCTTTTTCCATTGGGACTTTTGCACCTTTTCACAAGTACAGAGCTGGGCTTAACTGCCAAGGAGCTCAGTGTGCTTTCAGTCCCCATGGCGATGAGTTGTGGAGGAAACAGCTGCTGTAGATTGTGGGCTTTTTTGTTTACTTGTACAAGTAGTAGGCATATACATGTCTGTGAATGCTCTATATGTGCATTAGTGTACAGGATGTACTGTATGTCTGAGTGACTTTGCAATAACAGGACCCTCTCTGTAAGTAAGGCCCAAATCATAATCTCTCAGGCAGGGGTCTTCAAAGTGCAAGCCCTGGAGGGGGAAGTATGTCTAGATTAGTCCTGTCATCTAGGCTCAACATGGCACAGGAAAAAAGAGAGCCTCTTGCCCACCATCAAAGCCACAGCAGATCTCAACTCAAAGAATCGGTCGTCAGTAGTTTGTCACTTCAAACCTTTTGCGAGTCAAGCTAGTTCTTCAAAGTCTTCTTTTTTGCTTGCTTCTTTTTGAATCAGAAGTGTATTAGCCTGATTGTTCTTTTTAACAGCAACATGTAACTCAGTACCTCCCTCCACCCTCCTATTCTCTGTATGATAGTTGAACTTGAAATAACTTGGAATATGTTTTCCGCCATATACAAATTACTTTTCTAAGGTGCTTACATTATACATCCTTCCTTTAGAAGGTATAGCATATATTTTCACCGCTATGCGGATGACACCCGACTTCCATCTATCCGTGAAGCCAGATAACACACACCAATTAGTTAATCAGCAGTAATGTCTCAAAGATATAAAGACTTCTAATTTCCTGCTTCTAAATTCAGATAAAACTGAGGTTCTTGTACTCGGCCCTAAAAATCTTGAAAAATCGATTTATAATCATATTCTTACTGGCATTAATGGCATTACCCTGGCTTCCAGTAGCATTGTGAGGAAACTTGGAGGTTTTTTTTTTTTTTTTAACCAGTATATGTCCTTCAGTGCACATATAAAAAAATATGTAGGGCTGCTTTCTTCCATTTGCGCAATATCTCTAAAATTAGAAATATCCTGTCTCAGAGTGACACTGAAAAACTAGTTCATGCAGTTATTACTTCTAGGCTGGACTAAATCCTGCTCCTCATGTACAAGGTCTTAAATAATCAGGCCCCATCTTATCGTAATGACCACAAAGTACCGTATCACCCCATTAGAGCACTTCGCTCTCGCACTGCAGGCCTACTTGTTGTTCCCAGAGTATTTAGAAGTAGAATGGGAGGCAGAGCCTTCAGTTTTCAGGCCCCTCTTCTGTGGAACCAGCTTCCAGTTTGGATTTGGGATACAGACACTATCTCTACTTTCAAGATTAGACTTAAAACTTTACTTTTCGATAAAACATATGGTTAGGGCTGGATCGGGTGAATCTTCCTTTAGTTATGCTGCAGTAGGTCTAGGCTGGGGGATTCCCATGATTCACTCACTGTGTGTTTATACACCTTACTGCATTTAATCATAATCATAACTGTTATTATTTATCTCTGACTCTCTTCCACAGCATGTCTTTATCCTGTTTTCCTTCTCTCACCCCAACCGGTTGCAGCAGACAACCAGCCGCCCCTCCCTGAGCCTGGTTCTGCTGGAGGTTTCTTCCTGTTAAAAGAGAGTTTTTCCTTCCCACTGTTGCCAAAGATCATGCTCACTGGGGGCAATATGGTTGTTGGGGTTTTCTCTGCTTTCTTTGGATTATTGTAGGGTCTTTACCTTACAATATAAAGTACCTAGGGGCAACTGTTATGGTGATTAATTGAATCGAATCCAATTAATCGATTGCTATATTTATGGTAACTGGACTGTATCTCTTAACACTATAATCATATAATAATTCTAATTCTAATTTGTCTGATACGTATTACCAAAGACAAAACTGCAAAACAAACTAGATTCGTATCAGTCTCCTGTGTGATCTTTGTTTAGTGGTAATTAGTAAATCTTGTAAATGATAGCAGCATGCATGTTAGTATGGTGATTTAGCTCAAAGAAAGCTACTGCGTAAAACAGCTGGTAGGGTGGCTGGAGATTTTTGTTTTAATTTAACTAATACCTGCTCTAAAATAGGGCCGGAATTCTTTCTTTGAGTAATGTTTAGAAGAAGAAGTTTTACTTGTTACAACTTTTTAAATGTTTTTTACTTCTGTGTATGATGTCACTGCCTATCCAACTGTGTATCAGTCGCTGCAGTATAACAGTCCAGTTCTGAGCCTACAAGAATCTGCATCACTGCACATATATGCAGCATCTGGACTTCTTTAAGTTTCTTGACGACGTTTCACCTCTCATCCGAGAAGCTTCTTCAGTTCTAAGAGCAATTGGTGGAGCATCTCGTTTTTTAAGCCCTATGGGAGTGCGCCCAAGAGGGTCATGGACCCCCTGTTGATCCTCTACCTAATCACACGAGCCAAGGTATGAAAACAGGTTTGGGTCACAATCAGCCAAGGTTTCAGGTGAAACCATTGTGAAACCTAGCCCCACCTTATCATGTGATTTAGTGAGTGGATGTGAGTGGGCGTTAAGGCATCTGGGATCTCAACACTGGATTACAGAGGGCAGACAGTTGGTGTCGTAAGCCACCACCTCTGTTCCTCCACCTCTGGTCATTCACAGTGGACATAGATGGCTTTTCTTTCCAAGCTCCTTAGACTACAATGACCTGACCTATATGAGCTGACCCTGGCCATTCATTAAACACAAGAATCCTAATGACTGCTGTGTAGGAGTGAAATAAGGAGTCCCATCTCTACTCCCACCACTGGCCTCCGGCCAAGCCTCCTGAGGTGGCCCATCACCTCTGCTGGCCTCAAGGTAAGCTACCAGAGGGTCTCCCTTGCTGGCCTCCTGTCGACCCTCTGAACTGTTTTGGCCCCTGTGCTGGCCTTCTGGTTGGCTCCGTGAACTGCTTAGTCCCTGCCACAGGCCATCTGGCCAATCCTCCAAACTGCTCCTTGTTTCAGACTCTGGCATCATGTTTTAGTTTTACTTCCTGTATCTTATTTATCTTAAGCTGTTGCACCGGCTTGTTTACCCATCTATTGCCCTTTGTCCTAATCACCCTGTGTGTATTTACAGACTCAGTTCTCCCCTTGGCCTTTGTCATAACGTCTGTTATCCTTCCATCGTGTTCCCGTTATCATCCCCATTGTGTCTTCTGCTTATATTTATATTATATTGGGGCCACATTGCATAACTCGTGACACACTATGCAGGATGTGTTCCTCAGAGGTACAAGGAGACAGCCTTGATGGGACCAAATTAGGTATAATTTAAAAAAATGTAAAAAGTTTTCATATTGCGCTATAATAATAATGGCAACCAAACCTGTTGTTCTGGGTCTTTTGTTATAGACTAATCTGAGAAATATTCTTTAGAAGCCGTTTGCAACAGAGCATGCAAATCCTTGGCAGGTGACTGGTTGAACCATCTGTCACTCTTGAAGGATAACTCACACCTAAAACATGTCTGCACCTGCCACTAGGTCCTCATGCATGTAAGTCGTTTTGTTCAACAAACCGTTGTTTCGTCACAGGTGCATGGCTTTAGGTGTTATCACATTCTTTCTTCACAAATTCCTATTATTCACCCAACTTCCCAAGGAAATTATTGTTCAGGACCTCTTACCAGTGCTTTTGGTTCAAAATGTGCTTTTTAAGAATAATTTTGACACTGACATTCTGGTCATTGTCATGCTGATGATCTTTTAATCTGAGCTAAATATGCAATTTTTCTGTGAGACAACCGATGTCGCTCAGAAATGCTCGCCCAAGAAATACAAATATGATTAAATAAATCTGGAAATTATATGAAAATATGGAACTAATTGATCCTATGCCAGATGCTTTAAGAGCACTAGATTAGACTAGATTCTGATTCATTCAGCCAGGTAAATGGCCTGATATTAATATAAATAATAACTGTTGTGGAGCCCACTTCTTTGAAAGATGATATTGTACAACTGTAAAAGGTTACCCTGAATTAAGATCAACACACACAGTTTAAATAAATCAGACAATAATTGTATACCTGCTGACTCACAAGAATGTGAGTACTAACCGGTTTAGGATTAAATCCTTAGGAATTCTACCTTAATGCAGCTTTAAAATGTGCTTTTTGGCTTTTATCTGAAGGGCTTTATACTAAAGGTGGCTCTTACATCTCTGACCTGACTGAACTGGACCTCCAGTCTAATGTTACTTTGCCAGAAGAATGTGATTTTGTTTGATTGTGCCCACTGAGCTTTCATTCTCCCACTTGGATTATTTCTGCTTCTAGAGCAGCTCAGCCACAGAGCAAAATCCAACTTTTCGTTTCTCCATTTCTTCCTCTGTTTGAACCAACTGGAACCATGTTTTCTGTCTGTGCCTTTGACTGTCTGAGTGGCAGTCTTGTAATAAACGTCTGCGGGGGCAGCGAGCAGCATCAGAGAACACCTGTCGAAAGGCCAGGGCAGCAACTCTAATAAAGAGGAAAATTAACATCCACGCCAAAAGAAAATGTGTTTACAGGAGCTACAAGGAGAGAAGTGGTGGTGGGAGGATTCAAAGGATTTGCAAAGAAACATTAATGTTGGGGAACAAATTAAAAAATTTTCTGCAGTAAACAACCGCACGACCCAGATCACATTTCTGAAATTTTATCTTTAACACACCGTGCACACACACTCACTCGCGCGGTTCCCTGTTTGCACTCTTGCTTTTATCTGGCAGCAGTCATAGTTTATTGCACTTTGGGCTTTTTTATAGGGTGACTCATGACTTGGCTTCATGGCTTTTGGATGGGTGGCACTACAAAAGTGCTTTGATTGAGGCAATTAAGCCCAAGGCATTTAAACTACTTTGACAGGTCCCAATTTGTCCAAGGTGAACTCAGATGTGACTGACTGGGGCTGGCTGCTGGGACTGTTGGAATGCCACATAAACAGCATTTGATGCAAGAAACGATCCTGATGTGTTTTGCTTTAATTCCAGGTCATACTCATAAAATAAACGTCCCCAGTCTGAATTCAGTATGTATAGCGAGAGGGAAGTTACACAAACAGACACAGATACTTTGATTTTAGTATAATAAAACTACATTTACTGCTGGGTGTACTGTGGTAATGTTTCTCCACACAAACACGTGGAAACAAAAACTGAATGTGTTTTGCACGCTTCTTCAATCATTTCCCCGCTTTACAAGCCACTGAACTTACAGTGATGATTTAGAATTTGTTCATTTCACTCAACAATTAGGCATGGTAGTCAGCTGGATTTTTCTGTCTCACCTCATCTGCCACAAACTCGGAGTAGTAATGGCGTCTGTAAGAATTTTACAGTATTATTCCAGTGAAAAGGAATCATGTCAGTGTCCTTGCTGGCAATTTACTGTGCCTTTGAGATCAAACAAAAGCTTTAATTCAAATAGCAGTCCTATCTGGGTGTTTTCTATTGTAAAGAACCTACAACCTCAAGGAATCAAGTGTTCCCCCATGAGAAGGCACTTGAAGACGGTGGGGACAAAAAACGTCAGCTTAACAGGAAAAAACCCTCTAGAGTAGTTGGGGACAAGGTCAGAAAAGAGAGAAAATGCACTACAAACTGTGCAAACTATTGGACGGAAGAGAGAGAGAAATTAAATAATATTTAATGACAAAAAGTGGGGGTGAAGCAGAAATGTTTGATGCATCACAAGAAGTCCCTCAGTAGCATGAGCCATTAGTTATAGCTATGGTAACCGGCACTTTGCAGTTACCCGAGCCATCTGGAAAAAGCCTAATTAAGTATTTTTCACTCTGAACATGATCTTAAAAGCAGAGGGTTGTGCCTTTAAAACCTGTTTTCACAGGACAGGAGTGTGACAGTTAAGTAATTATTTAAACCAGCTCTTCATGTTGTTAGGTTTGCTCCAAGACACAAGAATTGTGGGTTGGAAGCTGCTTCCTGAGCTCACTCAGTCAACCATTCGCAAACTTGAAATGACAATTATCAGTTCATCTTGATACTCCCAGGTTTTGAACACTGCTTAACAAACCATAGCTGCAGCACACTTTGCATACGACGGTGTGCACATTGTTTTCCTCACTATTGATTCACTTTTTTCTGAGTTTAAAAGATCTGGTTTTCTCAAGGCTGAGATAAAAACATCAGATAGATGTAATAGATTTAATACATTTAGTAAATTCCTCTTTGATCTTTTTGACAAGCATGTTTTTGTTTGTCTGTAATTTGAGATACTATGTTTCTGGGTAAAGATATACTACACACAAAAATATACATTAAAAAATCAGCTCTCATCTTCAGCACAGGCAGCTGATGCCAGATTATGGTTTACTCAAACTGCCCAGTTGTAGTAACTGGATGGACTGAACAAAGACAGGTTTGCAGTGTCTCTAATTGTCATTTTGGTAGATGTAATTATTGTTGTCAGCAAACACACTTGTGAGCTGGTAAGTCTTTGAATTGCTGATCTGCAGCAGAGAGAAGAGGTAAATGTTACCTGCAGCGTCCTTCAAACAAAAAAAGTATTTCTGTGGGAAGTATTTAAAACATTGCATATTTTCAAGGCACCTTGACAGTAAATGGAGTTTTCTTTTACCCCTTTCAGCTTAAGCACTGCTTCTGAGGCTTTTCAGCCTGCCCATGATTGGAAATGTATACCCAATCTTTGTTAAATGTCTTTTGGTGCGTCAGCTGCCTTGGCAGCAAATAGTTTGCGAAAGAACAAGCAGCTCCTTAACACCCTAAAGAACCAGAGCCAAAATCTCTGTTCATTTTAATATTTACTGCCATTTGAGCACAGTAGGTGCCTGAACACGTTTAACTGCAGAAAGAGGTGAGTTTGTATTTTAAGACCTCTATTTGCCATTTTCAATAGACCCCTGCAGAGGTTGCAATGGAAATTTTTTATTTTGGATCTACTTTCTTTTGGCTTCCTCTTAGTATTTTTGTTTTATTCGACCTAATCCAGAACTTTTACATTTCAGTTCATCGTACAGTGCAAAGCGTAATTATGTAACGCTTGATGTGCTAAATTATTTCAAATGGAGATGTTAAAGTATGCAGCCACTTGCTATAACCACCGCTGCAGCTCTTCTGTGTCGTGGCCTGCTGCTCACTTATGAGCTTTCTGAAATCTATTAGCATAGCAGTTATTTAATTTTGGTTGGTTATCACAGATCATACATTTTCCCCTTAATGCCTAGTGCATCATATTTCATACACAAGTTTTTTTTTTAAGTTTTTGAGACTTTAACAACATCGGTATGACACCCCCCCCCCCCCCCCCCCCCCCAAAAAAAAGGCACAATAAATTGCACATTGCATTTCTAAGCAAACCAAACGTGTTTTATTCTTAAAAATTGATGGAAGGTTTAAAAAAACAAAACAACAAAATGCTTCAATTACAAAGAATTTGAATATTCTGGCCATAATTTCATGGTTCAGACTTTAAATGATTATTACTTCCAATGCTAGCCAGTACCAAACTGAGATCTCAACATCCAGCTTTGTGTTTTAATGCCTCCTAAATTCATTCAATCACAAACAGCCCAGCAGAGCCCTGCCAGGAACATAGACCCTCTCATATGAGACTCACAGACAGTTTGGACTTCAACATTCTCCTCAACCATAAGAATGAACAGCAGCAAGGCCGTTAGATCCTCGCTCTCTATATTGTTGAAATAGGATACCTTATAATTACATCTATTGAACACGCTGCTTTGCACATGGCTTCTTGAGGCTCTTATTGACTTGAGAAGGGGGTTTATAAGAGCAAGTGAGGCTGTTGTCAACACTTGAATCGCTCATTTCTTTTTCCTATTTCCTGTTATTGTGGGACCAAATGATATTTGGCTTTAAACAGTCTTGGAGCAAGAAGAGCAGCCATATAAGCTTCTGCTTCAACACATGTGGCTGTTCCAGAGGTACTTGAAGCCCTTGATTCTGAACCCCACATTCTCCTGCTAGTATCTGAGAACCTGTTTTCTGGCTTACGTTGATCATGTGGTGTCTGAGGCACGACACTGTGCTCTTGATGTGAACAGATTTTATTTTTGAAAATTTGGCTCATCCAAATTCAGACTTGCTGTCAGAAACACCCACATTCTCCTCGTGTGTCCATGACTTTTTCAGGAAGTTATTGCTTCACATGCTCAAACTCTTAAATTTATTGATGCTTGTAAACAAAGGAGTTTGATTCTGTTGCTCCCCCTGAGGTATTAAGAGCACTGATGACTCATGCAGTGAAATTTCACCCTCTGGCATTGCACTTGTAAACCATTATTATCATTTTTAATTTGATCTTTCAACATAGACACGGCTGATTTTTCTGACTTTGGTTTCAACCTGTTCTTATTTTTGCATGCTTTTTTTCAGTGAGGGGGCCCTCGTGATATTTTCACTTACGGTTGGACCAGCCTTTGTGGCATTTTAAATGTGCACTGGTGGCTCTGATCAAAGCACAATCCACATCAATATCATTCAAGCACATGTAACTTCGGTTCAGTGTGTGTTGTGCTGTGACTGTCCTTCAGTGGTCCTGTTGGCATTAACCTGCATGTTAGCCACAAAAGTTATTCTCATTACATATGAAAGATTTGCTACCAATCCACCTAAGCCGTTAAAGAACACAGTAGTTTAATACAATGCCTAGTTAGCACAATCATGATTTTCACTCCATACGTCATAAAACCTCTGCACGTAGTGCAACACTCATTATAAGCTAATGTGTCATATGCGTAATCATAAGAACCAAAGTACAACCATGGCTGTAGCCACAGTCTGTCTTTTATCTGCCTCAGCGGCAGACAGCTAAGCAATCTAGCTCTTCTATCTAGATGCTGTGACTCATAGTGAGTGAGTCTGCTGTGGCCACAATCAGTGGGGTCACTTACAAAATGCAGTATCAAAAAACAGCTTGGGCTCTCTCTATAGATCAGAGGGAAATCAAACTTTATTATGACACAATGAAAACTATTTGGTCTGTGGCTCTTTATTTGATCATTTCCTTCAAATGCGCCAAAAGTATATTTCTTAAAAGTTTAATAAAACTAATCCGATCTTGTTGGATTTTGGAAAATGTTAGCGCCTGGTTAGTAGTTGGATAGCAGACTGTCTGGTCAGATCAATCCCCAGATATTTCTGTGTTCCCCATGTCTCAAAGAGCAAGATGGGCAAGATACTAAACCCCAAGTTTTCCCTGATGTATCCATCGGAGTGTGAGTGAGTTAGATAAAAGTGCTTTTGTATAGATAAAACCACTATGTGCATGTATGATAATGTGATTGACACTAGAAGAAAGTGCTTGAGTTCTCAGAAAGGAGTAGAAAGGAGCTATAGAAAGCCTGGTCCATAACACCATAAACCTCCATTTCATCAACAGGTTGGGGATGCCAGTGCAAGATTGCTTCGAACTGTAAGCTCTCAGGCCTTTCATGCTTGGTTACTTGGTAGCTTGAAGGAGCAAAGACAGAGGGCAGGGTGGGTGAGTCAATTAGTGTGTGAAATAGATATCCTCTGCTTTTTTCCAGCCCAGCTCTGCCCTGAGCACAAAGTGTTCATCTGTCAGCAGTACCTAGACATGAGGAGAGTGTTCGCTGTTGTTTGTGCTAGCCTGGTGACCATCTCGTCTGATTATATGGTGCCTGAGGACTCTGAGGTAACTGTGTCATATCTCTATGGTGACTGAGAGCTTAATTCAATTCAATGGGTATGACACACTAGTTTTTTCCCCCTTTTAACCTTAGAATAAAGATTTTCTAGAAGCAGCCCAGTGCTTAACTATTTTTTTTTTTTGCATTTTTAATAACCCAAGATTTTGTGCCTATACAAATGGCAACTAAAATAATAATAATAATGATAAAAAACATTGGAAGATGTATTCTTCCCAAAAAGGACACAAAACTACGCCAGTCTCCAGGCGTAGATTTGTGTTTGATCAAAACCAATTTGTAAGTGTTTAAAGACCCTAACTAGATGTGAAACTGTTGGAAATGTGGCAAGCAGCCCTATGATTTCAAATCCTATGATTTGTATAAGAAGATACCCTTCCTTAGTCAGCGCTGTTGCTAGGCTTTATTTATAAGACAATCAAATCCTAAACAAATGGTGCCGAAAAACCCAACGACAGTGTTTTTAGTTATTTAAAGTATTAGCTTTTATTATGAAAGTCAAGATGTACATTGTTCTTTATAATAGCTTATGTTTTAAGTGGTTAAAACACAGGGCGTGTGAATTGAATTTGGTGGATAGTGAATATAGTGTTTGATTAGGCAGGTAGCGAATAGTGATTTGTCACAAAATTACATCTGAAAAATACAAACCCATTTCCAAATAAGCTGGAACGTTGTGAAAATTGCAAACAAAAACAATGCAGTGATAAGCAAATCTCATAAACCCATATTTAATTAACAAGAGGATACACGTTCAATGCTTAAACTGAGAAAAATGTGGCATTTTAAGAAAAAGATATTAGCTCATTTTGAAATTGACTGCAGCAACACATCTCTGCATGACAAAAAAGTTGGAAGAGAGCCACGTTTATGCTGTGTAGCTTCCCCTAAGTCTGTAAACATGTGGGAACTCAGGAGAACGGTTGCTGGACTCGTGGGAGAGGAATGTTTTCCCATTCTTATTTGATATAAGATTCTTTGTCTTCTTTGTCATATTTTTGGCTTCCCATGTTTTCAGACTGTGTCATTTTACTGACCTGTTGCCAAATTATCTGAAAAATGTCCCACCAGCTATTTATGTACCAGAAATTGTTGTAACTTGAATTTCGTTTGCCCTTCACCAACTTTTCTGAGACATGCTGCTGTCACCAAATCCAAAATGAGATAATATTTTCATGAAATATTAAAATGTTTGAAATGTTTACGAGCAAAATGGGTTTACAAGATTTGCAGATCTCATGAACCCATTGCATTTTATTTTTACTTGAATTTTACACAATGTCCCAAAATTCTGGTAACTGGTAGTTTGGTAACTACAGTAAATAAATAAGCTTTTCTTTTACAATTGTGCCTTTCTCAGTAATTACTTATATTACTTGCAGAAGCATAAGGTGCTGCGAAAAAGTATTTGCCTCCTTCCTGATATCTTATATTTCTGCATATTTGTCACACTGTTTTAAACATTAGACAAAGATAACCCGGGTAAATACAAAATGCACTTTTTAAATGATGATTTTATCTATTAAGGTAAAATAACTAAATGCAACAAGGTCTTGTGTCAAAAACGAAACCCCTAAACCCAATAACAGGTTGTGCCAATCTTAGCAGCATGGACTGCAATTACACATTAGCAATAACTGGCAATGAGTCCTTCACATCACTGTGGAGGAACTTTGTTCTACTCTTCTTTGCAGAATTGTTTTAATTAAGCCCCACTGGAATATTTTTGAGCATGAACTAATTGAGATGTTATGCCAAAACATCTCAATTAGATTTCAGTTTGGACTCCTTGTGAGCTCATTGCTCTTTGTGTGTATTTAAGCCATTCAGTGGCGTACTTTGGATCATTGTCCTGCTGCATAACCTCAGTGCACTTGAGTTCCAGGTGATGCCGTCTGCCAGGATAGAGTCTGTTCGGTAGAGAGTTGCCAAAGCCTTGATGCAGGAAAGCAGCCCTAGACCATCACACTACCACCACTGCGTTTGACTGTTGGTATGATGTTTTCCTTATGAAATGCTGTGCTACCTTTTACGTCAGGTGTAACAGGATGCAAACCTTTCAGAAAGTTCTGCTTTTGTCTAATCAATCCACAGAATATTCGGGAATCAAGTTGTTTTTGGTAGATGTGACACAAGGTTTTGTGTTCTTTTTGGTCAGCAGTGATTTTCACCTTGGAACTCTGCAATGGATGCCATTTTTATCTATTCTCTTTCTTAGTGTTGAATCATGAAAGCCTTAGAAATGACTTTGTAGCCCTTTCTAGACAGAAAGATGTCATCTAATCACAGTTAAATAATGATATATCAAGAAGGGGCAATTACCATTTGAAATCGGGCGAACTAGGTTTGTATTTACAGAATAGTCAAGAACAGTGTTTAAAGTATATTTTTCTTTTACAAATACTACATCAAAACTATTATCTTTTTGTTTTAATATAAAACATTGTTAATAGCCTTAAGTGTGTAAGAAGTGCAACTTAATAAATAGCTTGAGGACTTTACAAAAAGCAAAAAGCTTATTTACTATCATCTAAAGTGACAAATCTAAACATCTAAAAATTGGTCTTTGCATCTCTGTTGGCAATTAAAAATGGGAAAACCTTCTATCAATAATGTAGGATTATAAGTAGCGCACGCACAGCCTCAGTTAGTGTCTTGCATGTATTATTTCATGTTACACTGATACCTAACCATCTGTTACTTTGATACCTGAGAAAATTATTCATATTAAACAAGGATATGTTTTGCATCTTGCAAACTCTTTGCAAAAACATTTTTGACCAATTTTCTGTGAACACGTTTAAGAATCAACCACAGTACTCTTGTATTAATTTGTTGGAACCCAAGTTGACATTTCTTACATTCTTCTTTTTGGCATGGTGTGATGACGATGCAACAAAGTTCCGGAGACACTAAAAATTGCAGAAAATGTGTCTTTTTGCTAATTTTGCAAGCACAGAGCATGAAACAAAGAGCACATGTGAGGAGTAAAAAACTGCAGCTGGTGACTGAAGAAGAACACATTGCTGAGTGAACCGGGTTCTTCAAACGTCTGTGTCCAGCGGGGGAGGGAAATCGAGACACGGTGACAGAGAGTCCTGACTGTGTGTGGAGCTAATCCCAGTGTCTGAGTCTGTGTCTGTAATGTCTAGAGGGGACAGGGTGTGTTTGAGTTTCACTGTCTGAGAAATGCCGCACTGGGTCTCACTTTTCCCTTGGACTGTTATGGGCTGCTCCTCCTCTGTGCTGTCCGTGATTTGCAATGAGCTCAGCTGGGCGGCTAGCTGCCAGCACTCTTGATCCTTAGAAACCAGTGTATTGTCAAAGTACTTTATCTGCTTGTCTATTTCAGCAGCTTGGTTGTGAATGGAAACACCGGTGAAGAGGCTGTGATTCAGTTCGCCCCGCAGCCTCTCGATTTCAGCAGTATAAAATGCTTCGTCTGTGTCAGCGGGGATCCAGGAACCAGTGGCCATTCCTTCCTGGTCTTCATCTTGAGCCAGAGCGAGGCTGGCCTTCCTAAGCTCAGCGTCAATTTCATGGGACAACTGGAGGATGAGTTCCTGGTGCCTCTGAACCTCCATGTCCAGCTGTACAACCCCATCGCTGGTGTACAAGTATTCTTGCAGCTGCTCCTCAATGTGTGCCTCGGAATTTGGACTGCAGGCCTGAGCCAAGGAAGTCTCCGACTTGGTTTCTTGCTGGACTTGCAGCTCAATCCGCTCAATCTCTGAATCTAGCTCCCTTATCCGCTGGATCTGCTCTCTAATTGTGTGGTCCTGGTTGAGAATAAGTTGCACCATCTGGTCGATCTCCTCTGCACCTAGGGAGCTTTTGCTCTCCATATGAAGTTTCTCCAGCTTTCGGAAAGCTTTTTTTACCATGCGCTTTTGTTTTTCCGCTGGCAGAGACTGGGAATACTGAGCACGACCGTGCTCACATCGCTTCAGCTTGGCCCCTTTGCACTTTCCACCTTTCTTAGCAGGCTGAGGCACGAAATCACTGGTTTTAACTAGAATAAACTGTATGAAGGGCCTCTGATCACCCCAAGCATACCAGAGTCTCAGTATTCTGGTAAGAGGTGGCAAAGCTCTCTCGAAACCCTTCCACCGTTCAACGAGACAGAAGTCTTTGGGTTCTCCATCCAGTAGCCGCTTGCTCTCTGGGACTGACTTGTGATCATCCAGCAATGCCTGAATCATATCTGCACATGTCGTATGCTTTGTTACTCCACAGACAACCTTCTCTTCATTGCAGACAGTAACTTGGATCTCCTTTCCTACCACAGGCTCTGCATCTTTTGTCCTATGCAGAAGACAAAAAAACAAAAGTTACAACTTTGGCTATGCATGAAAACTTGGAAATGCTTTCTTAAGTTAATGCTCTACAATGTTTACACTCTGTGACATTAAAATATAACCCTTCATGTTTCATTGCATTAAGGCGGGTTTGGATTGCTGGTCGTGTTTCCTTCCCCTCACCTCCAACCAGTTGGGGCAGATGGCTGGCCCCCACTGAGCCTGGTTCTGCCGCAGGTTTCTTCCTGTAAATATGGAGTTTTTCCTTCCCACAGTCACTAAAGTGCGACATCTGATTTTTGAAGTTTTCTCTGTTTTCTCTGTATTATTGTAAGTCTTTAACTTGGTGTTGTGTTTTGGTGCTTTATAAATTGAATTGGAATACATTTTTAGTGATAGTAGTAGTTATGTTCACAAATTCAATTCTAGACACGTGCATTTGGGGATTAGAAATGCTCCTTTCTAGACAGCAGTTCAACAAAAGGGTTAAAAAAAATGTAGTTAGATAAATAATCCCAAAAGGAAATTTAGACAGCCATATTTCAACATACTTGCCATCTGAAGTAAAATAAGTCTCTCTCTCTATAATACTTTAAAAGTTGTTTTCCTATTCTAAGTAGTATGTTTTTATGAATGCATCCTTATTTGATGGCTTTCCATTAGGTCAATGAGCAGAAAACTACATTCAGTCATTTTGTGCTTCCTGGCTTGATTCTATTACTGTTTCTCATCGTCTTACTCATCAGAGATGATCACTTAATGATTCAGTTCTGAGCTATTTAACCTCAAGGCCCTCATTAAGTTTTTGCATGGATCGTAAAACCTGTTCAAAAATTGACCTCTGATGGGCCGAAGATATTCATTTTTTACATCCTTAATGAACCACCGGTAATATTCAGGACCTAATATCCAGTCATTAAATGATAGGCACCGGCAATGCAGACGGCCACAAATAAGAAGATAACATCACCAGACATTTAAATCTGATTTCAGGATAAAGAATGATGTATCACTCTATTATTTATATGAAAGATAACATGTTAGGAACATTCTGCGATTCATGTGTTTCATTAGGGAATCTCTGACTGCCAAGTTTCTGTCTTGGTGAATTATTTAAAGTTAAATTCTAGTCTTCAGGGAAAAATAAGTGACACATAATACTCCTATAATTGCAGACAGTTTAATCGCAAAGAAACCCAGAGAAAGATTATCCACATAAAAATCACAGACACAAAAAAGTAGAACTCCTCCTTTGATGGTTTAACTGCAGACTGATTTTTGTGGGTTAAAGGAATGTTGGTCTGTGGTTTTTCAACCCAAAAGACAATACTTCTTTAGTCAGTTCACAGTAATAGAGAAAAACATTCTTCTAATCCTGGATAATATCACATCTACGAATAAAAAAAGGTTGAAAAAATTAGCCTTAAATAACAAAAGCAGAAAACATCAACAAGGAAATCTGGCTGTAGCTTGTCAGGAAATTTGATATAGTGACACTGATGGGTAAAAGGAATGGGCCAACACACTTGTCTGGAAGTGGGATTTTCATCTAAGCCTTTTAAAATTATATTTCACTTTACTATCTAGATAAATCTGAAGTCTTATCTATATTTACAATGTATTAAAACAGACTTTGGGATTAAAATCAAGTCCTTTGTTTAGCCCAGCTATCAAAGTTCAGTGTTGTTCCTCAGGTTGGTATGCAGCAACGTCTTCACATCTAAACCCTACATCATGTATCTGCTTTGCCTTTATTTGTTCTGATAACCTTGGCCGAATGCAACTTATGCTAATTTACGTCACCAATGCGGGAGGAAGCAAAAAAACCAACCAACCAAACCAAAAAAAACAAAAAACAAGCCACATCCTATTAAGATAGGATACCCCAACCTGCATGTCTAAGACATTGTGTATATTATTCAAAGGGAGAAAGAGGCTTATCTCTCAGTTTGTAGATTTGACAGACTGATACCACAATGTATTGGTTCCCACATAACACATGAACACCCAACTGGAGCATAGTGTAAACATCTGGCGAATAAGGTCTCAGGAATGCAATTCATAGGTTGGTTAATGGTTATTGAGACTCTTGGAGAAAACCGGAGCAAAGCAAATACCTGAGCTATGTGTAGGCCAAACAATTCCAACATGCCTCAAGCATTTAATAGACAACAACCCTTGTTGCTTTGACCATGGAATTTCCAACTTCACCCAATACAACACAGCCCCAGTGCTACTGCTGCACAGGAAAGAAAACAGGCGGTGTACCCAGTACACCGTACATAGTGGCCACATGCTTAAAAAATGAGCTTATCTGACACAACAGCTCAACATCATAGAGCAGTCAATATGTGTTAGGGCATGAACCATGGCATCAACTGTGGCAAGTTTGTGGTGTGTTTGAAAAAGTCTTATTATAATATAATACAATACATTATTTCACTTTTTAACCCATTACTTTTATTAAACATAGTGTCGTTGTCAGCTTAAATTAAAATGCTATGTACAAAACAAATTCATTTGGATGAATTACGAGTGGTAAACCTGACCAATTATGCATATTTTATTTATTATTGATAAAACAATACTTAAAGGTTACTTTCACATGTGCATTAATGGGTCAAAACCTCTCCCACCTTCTCAGCATGTGATGAGGAATCCAAAAATCAGAGCAATTTCATTATATGGGGCCAAAAAATATTTTGTGAGCCACTGTTATACTGTATTGCAAGGATGAAAGAATGGCTGAGGCAAGAAGTGCAAGGGCACGAAAGAAGAAAGGTAAAGGAAAAGGGAACAAAATCATAATTACATGTTCAGTGCAGCATAGCTATACTACACATCTGTAAATACACAATGCAGATGTTTCCAATAAACCTGAACCTGTCACACACTGTCCTCATTTCTAATCTTGCAGGCGAATAAACATGCTGTACATACACTGGCTATTTCAGAAAGGGTGACCCAAGGCCACAGCTGTGCAGGAAGACAGTACAGTTAGGCAGGGAAACACCTGTATTTGTCTCAGGCCACAATCACCAGCACTCAGGCAACATCCTGCCACTATAGTTTTATGCACTGTAGGAGGAAGGGAGGAAAAGAGATTCCATGTTGCTCACTATGGTTACTTTTAATTTTCATTCTACTGTGAAGAAAGAGCTAACAGTTTCTATTATGCGTTATCACTGGAACACATTGGAACTGAAAGCAAATGATTTATTTGGACGAAAAAGAAATAAATATTTCATTTATTCATGAGAATGACTTTTATGAGTCTAATTTAGTTTCCAAATTAGTTAAAGGAATATTTATTGTTAGAGTTCTTTGATTGTTAAGGTCCAGATACACATGCTGCAACTAATGCCAGTGTGAATTGACTTGGAGAATGTCTAAACACTGTAGCTTATGCAATGCAGCCAAAATGGCAAAGCCTCAATGATTCCCAGCAGTTAGTAGATGTGAAGTCTGTGTCCTGCTGTGGCAGAACTTATTGAAAGCTCTTGGTATCCTGCTTTGCATTTCTGCAGCTAACAGCATTATCACTTACATTTAAGGCCCCTGTAAGCCTCAGGGTTGTGAGTCAACTGCTAGTACATCAAAATCCACATAAACTCCCAGCAATTCCTGGAAGTTTTCTGTCACTGACACAACCTTGTAAACAGTACCTAACTTGCACTTTTATGGCTTTTTACATTGCTTCTTATTGAGGAAAACAGCAATTTTTATCAGGGTACTAAAGGGTATTAAAGACGGCTGTACACTAGCCCCTCAGCCTAAACGATAGCATATTTTTTCTTTAAAGCTCTACCTCATAGAACAATGATTCTTCTGCTGTGTTTATTTTGGAAAGAATACTGCAGGAATATGACTCCATTAATGGCAACTTGAATTGTGCTGGCTTAGCCTCACAGACATCACCACTTTGACTTACTGTACTGGCTGAAATGTGGTTAACCAGAACTTTGCGGTGTTTTTTAAGAGCAAACAATTAGATGCATGGCAAACTGTTAGGACTCTGACAAGAGATACACAAGTAGTGCATGCACTGCTGCGCTGATTGCATCGCACCACATACTTTATGAGGGCTGTCACTTTGGGTGCCATTTGATATTCATAGCTTGGGATTACACAGCAGTTCCAGACGCAGCAAATGAGGGTGCCTTCATAGGTCACACTGCTGGGTGGTAAATGACAAAGCTGACACTGATAGTGTAATGAACTCAAAGCTAATGTTGAATTACAGCTTCAGATGACACATACTTTCAAGAAAAACTAAAATATAAAGCCCTTATGGGTGAAGACGGATGTTGCACGGCAACTGGCACAGTACAGGTTCGACTTTAAATTCACACTTGAATGAACCCGAGAAACCTGAGCAGACCCACTTGACCTCACCTTGAACTTAGAGGCAGAGATATCCAGTTAGAACTGGGACGTGCGGGAGGAAACTACCCACACGTCTAAGTTCAGTTTAACCTTAAATTATAGGAATTTCCGTACCAGCTTCTGTGTTGGATGATTACGTTACGGCTGCATTGCGGTAGCATATTGTAATGCTCATAATGACAACCTGGAAGGAATTAACAGTTCCCACTTGTGTGATAAGTTTGCAAGGTACAAGTTACCACAGAGGCCTGTATGCTGGTGGTTTGAGCAAGTCATAGCAAATGACAGAGTTATAGCTCTAAAGTGTCCCGACATGTTTTGGCAGATCAATGACGAAAAAGAGATGCAAATATGCTCAACAGAAACAAAGCTTTGATAGCAGATAGGCAAACATGTCCTTTTGTCATGGTCCTGGGTCGGTGACCCAGCGCTTTTAGTTATCATTTTCTAGTTTATGATGATGATGATTATTATTGTTTGAGTTCTGTGTGTTATATTTTCGATCTGCCTCTGAGTCTGCATCTGAATCTGTCTGTTTAGTTCAATGTCTTGTCTGGTTCCATGTATCTGAGTTTCCTGTTTTATTGTGAAGGTCCGCGTCGTATGTGAGTGTGATCAGTTTAGGTTTCCCCTGTCCCGTCAGCCCAGATTCCTCCCAGCTGTGTTGCCCTCCTGTCTCTCATCCCCTGATTACTGGTGTGTGTATTTAAGCCCTGTGTGTTCTCCTGCCTGTTGCCGGTTCGTCTGTGTTCCTCCGTGTCAGTCTGTGTAACTCTGTGTCAGTCTGTTACCCTGTGTTCCACGGAGTCCTGTTCCTCGTCTGCGTCTCTCTGCTATTCATCATCCGTTGTCATATGCTCCCAGGTCTGTTATTTTAGTTCTCCCAGTTTAGGTGTCTTTAGTTGTTTGTTATGCCCCACTGTTTGTTTGCCACTACACCTCTGTAAATAAAACCACCGGTATCTCATCCACTGCCTGCATCTTGGGTCCTCCTTCTATATCCACACGGCTCGCCTCGGCAGCCGTGACAGTACGAACCGGCCAACATGGACCCAGCAGCATTTGCACCTACCCAGGAGTTTCGGGAGGAGGTAACCGACACGGTCGCAAGGTTGGTAAACCTGTGGCTTGAGCAGGAGGAAGAAGAGTTCCACTGCGCTGTAGAAGCCAGGCTACAGCAGCTACTCTCTGCGCACTCCTAGCTGCTAGACTCGCTTCACCCGCTGGCACGGGACTTCCTCCTTCATGAGCTGCACCTTCGCCCTCCAGCCGCTACCGCTTCCCAACCCAGCCTGGCGGTGAAGATTTTGCCCGGCCCGCCGGTGAAGATTTTGCCCGGCCCGCCGGAGGTTTTGCCCGGCCCGCCGGAGGTTTTGCCCGGCCCGCCGGAGGTTTCGCCCGGGAGGAAGCGACGATCGCGCCGTCGGCGCGTCGCCCCACAGCCGGAGAGTAGGACTTCGGAACTGCCGGCTGTGGTGAGTGGAAAAGACACTCCGTCTGTTTCGCCAGCTCGAATGACTGTTTATTCCGGGGCTGTGTTTGTTGAGCCAGCTGCCCAGCAGGTAGCTCAGTTAGCTGCCCGGCCGGAAGCTCAGTTAGCCGCCCAGCCGGAAGCCCAGTCGCCACCTCCGCCACATTCAGCCTCACAATCCATAGCTCAATTACAGTCACAGCCAGACTTATTACAAACCCTGTTACAATCCATGGCCCAGTCAGTAGCCCGGTTAGCAGAAGAATCATTAGCTTTATCCTCAGTTCAGCCTCCTGTTCAGCAGTCACCAGCCCTGCATCCTGTGTCAGTTGCTCCACCACCTGTTCAGCCATCACCTTCACCTACTCCTCCTGTACAGCAAGCCATGTCAGTCCAACCCATAACGGACAGTTCAACAACTCCGTACTCTAAGCAGAGAGACAAACCCAAGAACAATGTCAACATTCCTCAAAGGCTGGCCAGTTCTGAGACTGAGATGCACTCCAGGGCCTCCCCAGAGGCTGGGTTTCAGCCCCCATCAGACTCTGGACCCCTGGAGTTTAAGAAGCCAGCTGAGGACTGCACAGAGCTGTCGCTGTCTGAGCAGGGTCAATGCTCTGCGCAGCTGCATTGACCAGTCCAGAGGCCCGTGTGCCTGCTGGTCCTGTTCTGTCCCTGCCAGAGGCCCGTGTGCCTGCTGGTCCTGTTCTGTCCCTGCCAGAGGCCCGTGTGCCTGCTGGTCCTGTTGCGTTCCTGCCAGAGGCCCGTGTGCCTGCTGGTCCTGTTGCGTTCCTGCCAGAGGTCTCCGCACCTGCTGGTTCTGTTGCGTTCCTGCCAGAAGTCTCCGCACCTGCTGGTTCTGTTCTGTGTGTGCCAGGGGCTCCAGTGCCCACTGGTTCTGAGACTGTTTTTGCTGGGGGGCCCGAGGAGCCCGTCCAGCCATCTGCCTCGTCAGCTGGGGGGCCCGAGGAGCCCGCCCAGCCTCCTTTCTCGTCAGCTGGGGGGCCCGAGGAGCCCATCCAGCCACCAGCTGCTCCACCAGCAGCCTCATCCACGCTTGCAGCAGCAGTTTCATCCATGCCGCCATCTGCTGCAGCGCCTCCGTCTGCATCCTCCACGCCGTTGCCTGGCCCGGCCTCTGCTGCATCCTCCACGCCGTCGCCTGGTCCGGATTCAGCATCCTCAGCGTCGCCTGGTCCAGCGCATGCTTCGGCTTCATCCGCTTCACCTGGTCCAGCCACTGCTTCATCCTCGCCTGGTCCAGCCACTGCTTCATCCTCGCCTGGTCCAGCCTCCGTGTCTTCATCCTCGCCTGGTCCAGCCTCCGCATCACCTGCAGTGGCCTCCTCTTCAGCTTCCTCATCAGCTGCTTTGCCTGGTCCAGCTTCAGCATCCCCGTCTGGTCCAGCCTCTGCATCCCCGTCTGGTCCAGCCTCTGCATCCCCGTCTGGTCCAGCCTCTGCATCTTCCTCATCGTCTGGTCCAGCCTCTGCATCTTCCTCATCGTCTGGTCCAGCCTCTGCATCTTCCTCATCGTCTGGTCCAGCCTCTGCGTCTTCCTCATCGTCTGGTCCAGCCTCTGCGTCTTCATCCTCGTCTGGTCCAGCCTCTGCGTCTTCATCCTCGTCTGGTCCAGCCTCCGCATCACCTGCAGTGGCCTCCTCTTCAGCTTCCTCATCAGCTGCTTTGCCTGGTCCAGCTTCAGCATCCTCATCAGCTGCTTTGCCTGGTCCAGCTTCAGCATCCTCATCAGCTGCTTTGCCTGGTCCGGCCTCCGCATCCCCGTCTGGTCCAGCCTCTGCATCCCCGTCTGGTCCAGCCTCTGCATCCCCGTCTGGTCCAGCCTCTGCATCTTCCTCATCGTCTGGTCCAGCCTCTGCGTCTTCCTCATCGTCTGGTCCAGCCTCTGCGTCTTCCTCATCGTCTGGTCCAGCCTCTGCGTCTTCATCCTCGTCTGGTCCAGCCTCTGCGTCTTCATCCTCGTCTGGTCCAGCCTCTGCGTCTTCATCCTCGTCTGGTCCAGCTTCAGCCTCTGCGTCTTCATCCTCGTCTGGTCCGGCTTCAGCCTCCTCATCAGCAGCGTCGCCTGGTCCGGCTTCAGCCTCCTCATCAGCAGCGTCGCCTGGCCCGGTTTCAGCCTCCTCATCAGCGTCCGCCTCGTCTGGTCCAGCCTCCTCATCAGCGTCCGCCTCGTCTGGTCCAGCCTCCGCTTCAGCTTCCGCCTCGTCTGGTCCAGCCTCCGCTTCACCTGGGGCTGCAGGGGCCACGCAGCCTTCAGGTCCCCTACTACCACCTCCACATCGTCGGTCATCTGCCTGGCCGCCTGTTGGGCATCTCCGCCACCGTGGACGCCCTCCTGAACGCCGCCACTGCCTTCCACGTGGCCGGCCTCCGGACTTGTTTCCACGCCGCTGTTGCCGTCCGCACGGTCGGCCCCCAGAACTGTTTCCACGCCGCTGTTGCCGTCCGCACGGTCGGCCCCCAGAACTGTTTCCACGCCGCTGTTGCCGTCCGCACGGTCGGCCCCCAGAACTGTTTCCACGCCACTGCCTACTGCGTGGCCGGCATCGGGACCGGCCCCGCTGCCGTTCGCATGGTCGGCCTCCTGAACTTGACCATCTGGGCCTTTTGGACTCTGTCCCTCCGTCCTGGGCCCCCTCCGCCCACCCTGGTCGGGTGTTTTTTTTTCTTTTTTGGTTTTGGTCCGTTTTTGTGTTTCTGCTGGGCTGTCTGGAGCCAGCCCTTGAGGGGGGGGTACTGTCATGGTCCTGGGTCGGTGACCCAGCGCTTTTAGTTATCATTTTCTAGTTTATGATGATGATGATTATTATTGTTTGAGTTCTGTGTGTTATATTTTCGATCTGCCTCTGAGTCCGCATCTGAATCTGTCTGTTTAGTTCAATGTCTTGTCTGGTTCCATGTATCTGAGTTTCCTGTTTTATTGTGAAGGTCCGCGTCGTATGTGAGTGTGATCAGTTTACTTTTCCCCTGTCCCGTCAGCCCAGATTCCTCCCAGCTGTGTTGCCCTCCTGTCTCTCATCCCCTGATTACTGGTGTGTGTATTTAAGCCCTGTGTGTTCTCCTGCCTGTTGCCGGTTCGTCTGTGTTCCTCCGTGTCAGTCTGTGTCTTTAGTTGTTTGTTATGCCCCACTGTTTGTTTGCCACTACACCTCTGTAAATAAAACCACCGGTATCTCATCCACTGCCTGCATCTTGGGTCCTCCTTCTATATCCACACGGCTCGCCTCGGCAGCCGTGACACCTTTAGCCTCTGCTGTCAACACGTCTCACTATGGAATCGTGAGTATATTTGGATTTGATTATATTTGCTGCTGATAAGATCACAGGTTTGCTTTTACAGCTCAAAACAGTCCTGAGTGAAACGATCAAACTTACCCCAGATAGATTAATTCACCTTCTATGCAGCATCAACCAATTCAAAATTAAAATCTGTGTGATTTATGCTAACGCCTTCATTTTGTTTGTGGTTTTCATAGCTGTAATACCTCATAATTAGCACTTAACACGAGGTTGATGGAAAAGTCATGAATTTTACTGGCATCTTGATCTGTTCAGTTAAGCCAAGCTAAGTACAATCAAATAAGTAAACATAAATCCTCAAATCACAAATGCTAACCTCAAGTTAAAACCAGAAAAAAAGGCCTATGTGCAATCCAACATTTCTTACTTACTCATCCTGATTTTATGACTAAACTAATGCTGACTGGAAGAACAAGTTCTGATAAAAAGTTGTGGCTGACTGGATCAACTAGAGATGAAGTGAAGACATTTTTCAGCTGTATTTCCTTTAAAAGGAAACTGAATGTGCGCTGCAGGATATGACACAATGCACTGCAGACTCATGACCTCTGCACTTTTTTTTTCTTCAAAAACATAAATGTCAATAATATCAGACAAGTGAAAGGGGACAATAAGAAGCTTGCATTTGCATTTCCTACACTAATCAAAGTTTCGCTTTCTTCGAGACCAACACTTGTAGTTTATCTAACAAATTATAGGTTTGACTGGTGTATATAAAACAATAGGGGTTTACTAAAAAAGGTAAGATATAGAAATCCAAGCCAAAACAAATAAATCATACTAGTCTAAAGTATCTACAAAGTGTCTGTCTGGCTTGGCTTTAACACAGAGAATGCAGAAGAGAAACTATTGGATGCTGGACAGGAGACGTTTCCTCTTGTTCTTATCTGAGGATAAGAATGAGGGATTGCTGAGGAAATAATGTGACTTTTTTATCTGGATATGTTGATCTCTGGGAAGACTCCTTCCCTGATAAGCATCTGTGAGCAGAGACACAACACACCCTGTTTGTTCCTTTCCTATGTGAAATCGCCCACCCCTATTATCTTTTGCCCACAGGAAGTATCTAAATCACCATAACAACCCTTTCTCATTAAAAGAAATGACTTCCCCTGTCCTTTTTAAACACAAACTGTCTTTTTTTTATTGCTTTCAGCAGCCTGCAAATTTGTATTAATCTAGCAATGTTAAAAACTAATTAACAATGCTATAGTGGTGGCTTAGTGCAAGTGGTCACTACATTGCTTTGGTCACATAATTCTGAGGCTTGTATTTCCTGTTGTTTGAAGGATCAGACTCCCTGATTTTAGTATGGAATATTCCAATATTTTTTACATTTACCAAATCAACATTAACGTTTTCTTATTTTGTGAATATTTTGATGCTTCGGCTTGCTCCGACTGCACATGTTGTCAACATCCAGCTCAAAGTTTCACCTCGAGTAGGAGCCAGCCTCAGGTGTCTCCGAAGTGAAGCGTTTGACATGTCTAAAGATCTAAACACTTGAGATAATTATAGGTGCCTCGATGATAATTACTATGCAAGAAAAAAAAAAATAAGACAGCCACTGGAGACAACTTCAGTCAGACTGTTTGAAGTTATCAAAGATAATTCATCTCAGCTCTGTGTGATGTGAAAATGCATCAATTCTGCTGATGGTGCCTCTGTCAAAGTGTTGTAATTTAGCACTGTACACTACCATACCTCTCAGCGTTGTTGCTGTGTTTGGTGTTAATTGAGACCCTTAATGAGTAAAGCTAATTAAAACCCTTTAACTTTCCTTGTCTTGATCTTGGCAGCAAGGGATTCAATCATGACCTAGATACTCAGAAAGAGAACTCTGTTTACCAGCTCTGCACAACAAAAGTCTGTAGTCAACAAAAGAAGCAGAATGTCTACACCAATAACAGACGACAGCTTGTGGCTCAGTAACTCTACTTTCCTCCTTGCCTTTACAGAACTGTAGCTGGACCCCAGCTGCAGAGAGAAGCACATCAAAAGGCCAAGCTACGCTCTTAGGGAAATTGCAAAAAGCAAATTATGGTAATACAGATTACATGATCTCTACTACTTTGTACGTGTACATATGTGTGTGTGTTTTTTTTATAATAGCAGAAGAAAGTCCAAACGTTTACAAGCTAATGTACAGTAGGCCTGCAGTGTTGTAAACAAACAAAGACCACCACTAAAAGGCACATCACTCATTGGCACACTGATAAAATCGTTCATGTATAGTTACATTAAAAATGTAACATGAAAAATCTTAACATGTGCACACACGGACAGGTTCGCCAAAACTGGCTTTTAATTAGTAAAATTAATATATATTACTCCCCAAATAGTATTAAGGAAATTAAGAATGAATTGGTTTAAGATAGTAATAACCTTGATGAAAAAAAGGACGCTCAAAATCTCATATTCCACGGAAGTGTATATTATTTCCTTGGAATTCAGTATGGAGGTTTGTCAGTTTTTCTAACTGGACCGGGGAGACATCATTTTTTAAAACAATAATAATAATCAAAAAGATGATATGCAGAACTAAATTAACAACTTAACTGCGTTTTATTTTGTGCTGCTCATTCGTAGTTCGATGCGCGCCGAGTTGAGCGTAAATCGTCTCCCTCACGCATTTCATTGTAACGTCTTTTTTTAATGCTCGAAGTTGGGGGAAAACACACTCAACAGGTTTAAAGAAAGCTCATACTCATCTGATCAAGTTACCTGTTTTTCATTCGGGCTTTAAGGAAGTTTTTTCCAAATGGAGCCATGACTCAGGAGCACAAGAAAACAGACCGGCGATCCAAAGTGAGTTACAGTCCAGGCATTGTAGGACGTCGGACACTTATCGGAATGTTTCAGAAAAGTTGACGGGTGTCCCGGGTGCAACTCTATCCGCCCCATCCGAAAAGCGGAGGGAGGTGTTTCCTACAGCCAAACGAGATTTAATGGTGAAACTCTGCCCCCTTCCACCTGCAGGAACAACCTGAACGACTAAACGAAACACTTTCTTCAAAAGGATACTCAGCTCTGCAGAAATACGAAATAACGTAACAATTAGAGAACATTGTAGATTATGTTGAAATATTAGCGGAACTATAATATAAAATATAGAGCAGATAAGGCACAGAATAACAGCATTTCTTTTCATGTATCCACCCTGCTGACGACATAAAAAAAAGCTGTAATGTAATGTTACAACATGTTTACATTACAACCCAGGAAAATGTAACATGTTGGGTTTTGATAAATGGTCTTCCTTTCTGGATCAACAAATGTTACATTGAGATGAAACAGCCTGTTTAAAAAAAAAAAGTCTAAGAGTGTTTGACGCTGTAAATCTCTCAAAGAGCACGTGGTTTTTCAAGCTGTCCTAACACATATTGAAATTATTTAATTGTTTTTGGGGGTTAATTACTAAATAGGGTAGCCACAAAAACACACAGCTAAAACAACTGACTGAGCATTACTTAAACTCATCGTTGAAAGTGATTTTAACATTAGTGTAAATGCTGAGAGCAACAGCCTCCACACTGTATGTGATTTAAACACAATTAGCTTCTTTCAGAATGTAAATGAACTGACTCGTCATTTTAAAAACACTCTGAATCTTGTCCTGACATATGGTACATCATAGAAACTGAGTATTTAACAGTATTCCCTGAAAACATGTCTTGTCTGACCATTTTTTAAATTTAAATTTACAATAATGGGAATACATTTCATTACAGTGGAGGTCTCTCTGAAAGTGCTGTAACAAAGTTTAAAGACATGATCCTTGCACTGTTATCTTCAATAATACCATGTACTGACTCATGATGCGAGCAGCTACCTGAATCTTACTCCTTCAGAGACAGATTATCTTGTTACCTATGTAACAGCCCAACTATGACTCAACAAAGCAGAGAAACGTACAGCTTTGTATAAGTCACACCTGTCTTAAAGCAGGCAACTTTTAAACTAGGGAGGAAATGGCATTTCACTAAATTAGAAGACCTTCTTCTGATCTGGAAAAAATACTTTGCTACTCTTTAAAAAGCCCTCAATGATTAGACATCTGATAGAGGGAAAACAGTTTCTGTTCAGCAGAGCAGCCAGGCAAAGAGTCAGAGCTCTGCTGACCCAAGTATTCCTTTGACCTTAACTGCTAATGACTTCATGAATTTCTTTACAAATAAAATTAACCATTAGGGGAAAATTCTTCTGGGTTCTGGGCTGGGATCAATACTATTGACAGCACATGCTTCCCTTAGACAATGTTAGTAGAAATAACTGCAAAAACTTTCATTGCTATGTTGATAAAACTCAGTTTCTCATGAAGGCAGGAGATACAAATCAATTACTGAACCTTCAGATGTGCCTAATAGACATGTAAGCCTTGATGGTACTACCTTGGGCTCCAATAACACTGCAAGGAATCTTTGATATATTCACTTATTCTTTCATATATCCTTCAGTGTGCATATTAAAGGTATTGTTACGTTCCCCTGAGGGGTCTAGGCGGTGAGGGGGAAGTAACGAAAAGTGTCCGGGTCAGAAAAAGGAGACAAGAAGGTATGAGGGTTAAATTACAGAGTTTTATTAAAGTAGCTCAACTAAAAGAGACGGACAAGCCGCTATCACCATTTAAGAAAACAAACAAAACTCAGGCGTTGGTCAATAAAGTAAAACGTAAGCCAAAAAGAAAGAGCAGCTCACTAACTGCAAATACACCAAACACTCAGCTCACTAGCTGTAACCACACAAACATACAGCTCACTAGCTGCAACCACACTACTGGCACTCTGGCCCAGAGCTCACCTTTCCCTGGGCTTAAATCTCCTTGATTACTGACGAGAGTCAGCTGCACAAAAGGGAAAGGTGGCACCTCAGGCAGAAGAGGTGGTGGGACACGCCCACACAGGCACCTTCAGGAGGAGGCCCTGCTAGGGCTGTAACAGGTATATATAGGACTACCTACAATGACTGGACTCCTGTAAATAATTATTATCTGCTCGTTCAGAAGCTCCCTGAAAAGGTTTTCATTTGATCCAGATGTTATGGTTGGGCAGATGTGGGGTTTTCTTCTTGGTCTGTCTTTCTTTCTCTCTCTGCTTTGCCTCCCTATGTCCACTCTCGGCCTGTGCTGTCTTTCTTCTGTTCAAGTTTCCTGATCCATGCTTCACCAAGGAGTTCTACAGACATCATCTGAGCTTTGAAGACAGAAGGACTCACCCTCATCTCACCTGCCTCCCCACGTTCCACCAACCCACTCACTACTCCTAAGGTATTGTGTCTGTGTGCCAGCAGTCCCTCTTAAATCCCTGTTCAAGCAAATTACAAGTAAGAATTTTCTCTCACCTCTAATAACTTACAGAGACTTACCTGCATGCACTCTGTCTCCTTCAGTAGAGACTCCCATAAAGGTTGTAGCATTCTAAGTCACTCACCTACCCTTTACTATCTGTTCAATAAACACGTTAAACCCATTAATGGTTGTCGGTGTCTGCTTCTGCAGACACATTTGCAGTTAAATGTTACATCAGAAGGCTGCAGTGAGAATTCTGACAGGGACTAGAAAGAGAAATCCTATTTTTCTACATCGGCCTCTCTTCACTGGCTCCCTGTTAAATAAAGAAGTTAAAATTCTTCTCCTCACATACAAATCTTTAAAGGAGAATTTGAGGTGGAACTTTCAGCTATCAGGTCCCTCTTCTGTCTCCTTGAATTTAATTGTTATTTATTATTAATCTCTGGCTCTCTCAGCATGTCTTCATCCTGTCTTCCTCTCCTCACTTACAGCCGGTTGTTGCAGATGGCCGCCCCTCCCTGAGCCGGGTTCTGCCAGAGGTTTATTCCTGTTAAACGGGAGTTTTTCCTTCCCACTGTCACCAGAGTGTGACATCTGATTGAGAAGTTTTTCTCTGTATTATCAGAGGGTCTATAAACCACATTGAGGCAACTGTTGTGATTTGATGCTATATAAATAAAATTAAATTGAACTAATTTGACCTTAATCGGTTCCCAGTTTGGGAGACAGACAGGTTCTTCACTTTTAAAATTAGGCTTAAAACTTCCCTTTTGATGTAGCCTATAGTAAGGGCTGGATCAGGTGACCATGGACCATCCATTGGTTAGCTGCAATAGAGTTAGGCTCCCAGAAGGCTTCTTCTTCACTTACCTCATCTCATGTTTTTTCCTCAGGCTCAACCGGTCACAACAAATGGCTCCCCCTTTACAATTTTGTGCAACAAACAGTGTTGGTCAAGTTACTTGAAAAAAGTAATCAGTAACTAATTACTGATTACTTCCCCCAAAAATTAATCCTGTTACTTTACTGATTACTTATTTTCAAAAGTAATTAATTACCTAGTTACTTAGTTACTTTTTAAAAACACGATTTACAACCTGAATAGGTGATAAAGTGATAGATCTTTCAGCCCAATTCTACTTTTTCTGCATAATCCATCATACAAAATGTTATCAAACGGAAAGGTCCCTTTTTAAAACTTGTTTTATTATTTTTAATCTTTTAACTTTATGCATCAAGCAAAAATTAAATTATATGCAACATTCTCTGACTGGAAGAAATTTGTTTAATATTTAAACCTATTTTCTGCACATTCCAGCACATAAAATATTTTTTTGTGTGTGTTTACACTCAGTCTTTCAAATAGATGCAAGTAAAACACAGCAGAAAATAAATAAAATCAAAGACTAGCGGTCCTGTTGCTCTATTTTCACCTGTAAAGCAGGAGTGGGGTAGGTGGAGGTTTACCCTGGTGCAGGTGTGCCGCAGCAGTCAGTGGAAGAATCCGCGAGTTTCTCTGTGAATTTCCCATTATGTCGTAGCGCACTCGGTGCTTGCTTGGAAGTTTAGGGGTTTTTTTGCTGTAAAAAGAAGTTTTCTTCCCACGCACGATGGACGCTAATGTTTTTGTCACTTTTTATGGGATCAAACTCAAAGTAAGGTCAGTACTTCCACGCTTTAAACGCTGCACGCTCACACTCTCTCCCACAATCGATATGTGATCCATTGTTGATCTGCACACAGCTGTTGCCACGAACTTCGCACGTCACTGTCATGAGACATTCTCGCAAAAAATCACGGTTTTAGTAACGCAGTAATGCAGCGTTCCTACGGGAAAGTAACGGTAATCTAATTCCCGTTTTTGCAATAGTAATCCCTTACTTTACTCGTTACTGGAAAAAAGTAATTGGATTACAGTAACGCGTTACTTGTTACTTGTTACTTGTAACGCGTTACTGCCCATCTCTGGCAACAAAACCAGAAAACAGCTCTATTTAAACTACACTAACAAAATGAATCAGAAATTAGTGCATGAGTTTATATTTGCTCTTAAGTTCATAGAGTAAGTATGCTGATTTAAAAGTGTTTTCTATGGAATTAAGCAAAAATATAATCCTAAAAAGAGAAATAAAGTTGGAGGATATTTGATGGAAAGCTTTCAAAAATCTACCAAACAGACCTGGTGGTAAGATTATTTTCTTAGTCATTGTTTCCAAGGTCCTCTTAACAAGTTGTAAAAGCCAGGTTAAGCTCCAGTGAAAAAGCTTTTTATTATTAAAGTCAAAAACAGAAATCCCAACATCTGCAGGTTGTGGACTGATTGTGATGATCATGCAATGCAGTAATAAATTTCAAGCTATTTGTTGGTTTATGGATTACATTTATGTCAGCGGGAATTTATAGTAGAAAAAAAAACTATTACAAAGTAAAACCTGCTTTAGAGAAACATGGACAGAGTTGTGCCTTCACGTTAATTAAATTGTAATCGTCACCAATATTTGAGCCTTTAGCATGTAGTGGTTTTGTTTGTTAACCAAGACAACAACCTGGTGAATTAGAAAAAAAATGAAAAGACTGTTCAAACTGTGAAGCAAAAAGTGAGCCTGATTCGTTCATCCTGCCTCATCACTGCTGGTACCCATCAGTGGAACATGAGGCAAAACTAACCTCGGACTGTGTGCATTCATGAAGGGAAATAACCACATCTTCAAAACCTTGACGCAAAAACCTTTCACGTCATGATGCCGGAGTGTCGTCGGATGAAACATCTGATGACACAGGAGAATGAGTGGGATGTGGTAATGGGTGGGAAGGTGGGGATGGAGATGTGTGTCTGTGTGGGTGGGGTAAGGGGGGGGGGGGGGGGGGGGCAGATGCTGTGACATCATTTTGGCTCTTATATACCCAGGGAATGGAGCCCACTGTGCTTCACATCCCAGCAGCAGAAACTGCTTAAGCGTGTATAGATCTGAAGAAGAAGAACAAGAAAAAACAAAACAGCAGCTTCACTAAATTGTGTCTCCAGCCTCTCTTTGTCTGTGTCTGGCCCCTAACCTTATGGACTAGATTCCTCCTCAGGTGAATTCTTCAGTGTGGGATCCTTTTTTTGTTCTTTTGGGGTATTTCTTTTCAGATTTTTTTGTTCTGATCAAGATGCAGACACAGTTGGCGTGTATGCTTCTCCTCTGTTTAACATGTGGTGCACTTTGTACAGGTAAGCACTGGTGTTCTTTCAACAGGTTTTCTATGTAGAACTTTATGGATTTATTCACAAAACAGGTGCATCATACTGAAATGTTGCATGTGCATAAAAGAAGGAAAAATTACTGCAAATATTTCTGAAAAACCTTGAATGGCAAAGTTGGTTAAACAGGATGGTTTTGAGTTTGGTCCTTTAGATTAAATACTGAAATAACCTGATTTGTTCTCTCGGGAAAAATCAGAGAATGGCGTGTGACTTCATGACATAGCTAACTTTTAAACCTCGGTTTATTAAAAAAAATAACTGTATAAGTGAAAATCTTAATTTTGCTCAAGGATTACAGCTCTTTTAGGCTACTATAAAACCCCTTTCCCCCTCAAAGATCAATTGCCTCTTCCATTCTTTTAAATCCATGCATAATTTGTGCTTTGTTTAACTGTCAGGGTGCACTGGGACTCAGGCTGATCAATAGTGTCACCTGTTGAAAGCTTAAAAGTGGCCATAGTCACATGTGAATATGGGCTTTTATGACAGTTTCACTTCACCTCTTCCAAACATGGCACAGCAGAAAAAACTATTAATGTAACTATTAATGTAACTTACACTATTGTTCTCATTCTTTGTTTGATCTTATGTTAGGGAAATGAAACTTAATTAGTTTCATTTATTTTACATTAAATGCAGTTTACACTGAACTATTTCCAATACTCAAAATGAGAATGGATTGTTACTAGATGATAGTTACTTTTGGATCAATAACCAAATAAAGGACAACTTTTATGCATGCGCGCACATAACACACACACACACACACACACACACACACACACACACACACATACACACATATATATATATATATATATAGAGAGAGAGAGAGAGAGATGCACATGGAATTCTTATTGATATTATGTGTTGCTTTTTGTCACTGTCAGGGTGCACGGGGACTCTGTTATCAATAGTGATGAAGATGACCACCATCAGATACCGAGGGCTGGGTTTCTTCACCACTTTACTATTCAAATGTAAATGATGAGAAACTATACTTAATTGTTAATTTAAATAACATTTCATTGAGGACTGAACTAAACTACACTCCAAAAATATTTATGCCCAAAATACTGACTTCTTTAAGTAGTTGGATAACATGTCAATTTTTTTATGTTGTTACACAAGTAGAATGTAAAACATTAAATTTAATGGAATCAGTTCAAATGAAACCGACTGAGTATACATTTAGATTAGACCTAGTATATTTGTTTTAATTATACTGATTTATGTTTATGTTTTATTTATGTTTTTTGTTTATGTTTTATCTTTTGTTTTGTGTTTTTATTTGTGTGAAATCTGAATGTTGTAAAGCTGTTTTTCTGTAACTGACAGATGTTGACCAGGAGCAGCGAGCGCTAGAAGAGGAACTACTCAGCAGTCTCTTCACTTCCAAGGTATCTGGTCTTTTTACATCTGTGATATCAGAGACTGGAAAGAAAAGCTTCATCCTGCCGGGTCGGTCTCTGACCTCGCCGATAAAGGCTTTCCAGGTGTTCTTTCATGAAATCTACATCCACGCTTCAGTGGCAACCTCAGCTTGCGGTTGTGCTCATGCTGAGTGGGAGATAAATAATTTACCACAAGAGGCTTTTTATGCCACTCAGGCTGCCTGAGCATTTACTTTGTTTTTTTTAAGTCAATTTGCTCTTATTAAAAGTGTATCCAGTTCAAATGTGCTCAGAAAAATAACAAATAATCACCTTTCCATTTGCTGCAGTGCTTTGAAACGAGGAGAAAATAAGAGCTGAGATTGGGCATTCTAATTCAGTTGTAACCTTGAGCTTTTTATCACATTTATCTGATGTCTGCCTGAGGCTATGCAAAGATCAGGTATGAAATCAGTGAATGTGGAACCAAAGGCACGCACAGACGGATGGCCGATCCTAATAGGATTCAGATGGACCTGGCAGTATAGTTACGACACATCTTTTACCGTTCTTGCTGATGAAAAACTGCGATGCTCACACGGAGACATGACGGTGACAAATCAGCCATTTGATTCATAGCTGCCGATGCTCAGAGGTTGCTCAGGGGTGATGATTGTAATAATAACTTGCTGCATGACTGACAGACTGCTCAAGAGGCTGGAAAGTGCAGTATGGTGGAAGATAGACCTAATTGTGGCTCTTTATCTACACACTATATATTTGACAATAAAATTGACTGATATACTCCTCCCTTCCTTTCATCTGATTAGATACCACGGTTAATGCTCCATTGTGGTTTTTCATTCTCTACTGAATACAACTAAATTACCTTCTTATTACTCTGCATAGTGAGTCACTGACCTCTGTGTTCAGTATCGTTAGTTGTGCCGATGCTGGAATTTAGATTGAACTTTTGCGTCTCTATAAAATGCAAGTTTGTGAACGCTAAAGAGCCCAGGAGACTAACGTTAAGGTAGAAATTTCCAGTGAAGCACCACAATCTTTCATATGACATTACAGCACAATTGCATGGCCACACTAACTCAGCTAGTTTGTCTTTTGTGCATGGGCAATTTCCAAATGTCAGCTGCCTATGTTTGATCCTGACGCTTGTTCATTTGATGCCACTAAAGCTTTTATCCATGTCTCCTGCCTGGCAAACAAAAAGAGTTTTCGTCTTTATATTTGAGGATACTTCCACTGGTCATAAATGATGAGTGAGCCTCCCTGACACTGACATCTTTGACTGCAACATGCACGTGACAGCCAGTACACACAGAGGATTCTGGGGGCTCTTTACCATCTCACTGCACTCTAGAGACACTAGATTATAACTCAGTAGTCTCACTCTGTTCACTCTGAGTGCATGTGTCTTTAAGAAATAATAGGTGCTTAGATTACATTGTAAAAGTCTCACATGCAGAATCCTCAGTCCCTTTTTAAAGGAACTACCTGAGTGTTTCCTGCTGCAAATGCAAAATGTACAACATTAAAAGTGAGACTAAGGTGTAGTTCACAATACTGACTGTATTCTGTTTGCTCAAACATAAGCTATGAAATGACAAATATCAAAATGATTAAGTCAGATCGAGGTATCGAATCAACAGTTTGGCTGAATTTTAAAATTATGGCCACAGTTTGTACTTACAGTGTTGAGGACGCGGATTGAGTAATACCTGAAAATGTCATTTTTCAGTCAGATCATTTCTGTCAATATAAATGTTTCACGAGAGAAAACAATCCCCATTAAACCAAAAAGCTTCTAAACCACCTGAAACATCAGCCTCTTGAGTGGTCAGTACAGTTTTCACTTCACCCAAGTTCACAAAATACACGAAAACACCAACGAAAATATTGCTCAAAGCAGGAATCTGATTAAGTGATGCACTCTGAGTGTTAAAAACCCAACCACTCAATCCATTTAACTGTCTCATCCTGGTATCTTGTGCCCTCTGTGCAGATGAAACAGAATAAGCAGAGTGCCCCCTATTGGCGCGTGTCTCTGGCCAACCTCTGTAAGATGCTGAGCGCCCTGCGCCAGGAGGCGTGGAGTGGGGAGGAGGAGGATGGGGGTCTGAGGGAGGGGAGCCTCCAGCTGCTGGATGAAATGTACAACTTGCAACACATCTGCCGAGTACTGCAGAGCCGGGAGGAGAGGGTCAGACAATCATCTTTAACTTACTTTCTTTTGCTGTGTGGGCTACTTTTCAAATAACAACATTGCATACCCATATGGAAAAGATATATATAAATCTTATAAAGTTTGTATCTGTCTTGTGTGAAACTTGTATGAAAAGCATATAAGTGTGAAAACAGATATAAGATCCCTTGAAAAATGATATAATGAAACTTGTATGTTTTGGATACTTACTAAAACAATGTATGAAAGTAATGAGAAAGTGGCCACTTTCATAAGTAATCACATATAAGTTTTTACTATTTCTTTTCCATATGGGAAATTATGGATAGCTAAGGAAATTCTCAAAAGTCCTAATCTCCTACCTAAGCTACTTGTTGAGAAGTAACTGTCAACCAAAAGCCCAGTCAAAACAAATACACAGACTTGTGTACATACACACTTACTCACTCACATCGCCAGAACACACAGGAGTATGTGTGTTCTCCCCTAAAGCAAACACACTTCATTAAATCTCCCCTCTCCCCCACTTCGCCTCCTCATCTCTTCCTCACTCGCTGTCATCGTTTTTCTCTCCACTTTTGGCTCCTCGCACTGTGGCATTTCTCTTTTTTTTAAATGTTAACACAACACCTGCAGATTAGCAGTCAGTACCAAAACATGTTTGCCTGCCGCCCGCCCCCCTCACACTCCCTCATGTTGCGTGACACTCATCCTCTGCTGTGTCTCCCTTCACTCCTCACAGCTACTCCAAGACTCTCTAGAGTATTCAGAGGAGAACAGCGACGCTCCACTGAAACGAAAGTCACCCTACATATTGAAGAGGCAAGTGGGGCACATCACTAAGACTCGGCGGCCGTACATCTTAAAACGAAGTACATTTTACTGACATCCCAGAGACCGCAGCACCATTTTAAGGGACCGGACCACATGTTTTGTGTAATTATGTGATTGTGTTTATTTTCTGTCTTCTTGTAGATGCAGTCTTTTTTTTTTCCTGTTCCTTTTTATCCAATCAGACCCTTTGATTGTATGTCCAACAGAGAGGCCTGTCTTTATCCTGCTCCTGAAAATAAAATCCTTAGCATCAAAGAAATAGTGTATCTCTGAGAAACTGTATTTATGTATGCTATTTATTCACTGCAAAATAAATCTATTTTGTTTCAGAAATTAAAGGATTCATGATACAAAACCAGCGCAATGTCACAATCTGCTTTTTCTATTTATGTAATGACTTAGCTAAGTTGTGTCATATTTCATCCTTTATAATACTTAATTAGCATTCACAGGATCACAACCTACAACAAATTACTCCTCTGACCAAACAAAACCAGGAGACACTTTATGTCTCCCTAAGTGTCACCAGTAGCTTCAGTCGGTTTAGCACAAACTCTCCAAGTCTCTGCAACTCTACTTTGACATGCATGGAAACACAGAGTAGAAGCAACACTGTTCAACCGGTTGAAAATTGGTTACTGCAAAGGCCACAGCATATTATTCACCTTCATCATTAATTCAGTCCCACTGCGCGCCATGGATAGAGGTTTTGTCATCTTGGAAAAGATCACTCTCATCAGCATAGAAAAATGTCTCTGTGGACCCATACTGTGAAATCAAACTGCTCCCACGGCATTAAGCCCAGGATCCATATTTTCGCTTTAATTTCTCATCTGTCCTCATTCTTTATCAACTTTAATCTCAATGAACACAGTTTAGTTTAGGACTCAGTACTTTATTGTACATAAAATTGTGCAAAAAGATAAGATAAAAGTTATCTTTTCTTTATGCACAATTGGGCTGCTAGATCCTAAATATGGATTGATATGCATTTAGAAAAATCCCAACAAATTAGAAATGAAACACAAATAGTGCCTAAAATGTTAGCTATGCTTAATCATTTTTTTTTTTTAAAAAAAGAAAAAGTACAAACATGCTGTTGGTTTTTGGTCTTCCATAAGACCAAAAAGGTTATTCTATATTTCTTAGTATGGAAATATAGAATGACCTTGTTCTTTAGACATCCATTCTTATGTATAATAATGCAATCTGAGATCTTGATTTATGTCTTTTTTTGTTTGGAATTCAAATCAGTCATTTATACAAATATCAGTGATGGAATTTTACATATCCTAAAATACATTTATAATTTGGAAAAAATAGTAGACTTTGCCGGTAGCAGCATTGTTGCAATGTAATTTATTATTAACGGCGTTTGTCTCCTTTTATAACTTTTATAGATTGATGAAAAATCTATAATATAATGAAAAACAGCCCAATAAATGCTGCCACTCTTTGACTTGGGATCCACTTGCAACTACAGTCAGGTCTGAACACTGATGCCGTAATGATTTCGTGATGTTAAAATTCAGCTTGTGGCGCCTTTAATATCAACACATTGATCTTAATAGCATGTGCTATGCTGAGCATTTTTCAAAGGAGCACAGAGGCCCTTTGACTTCAGCAGATGAAATACACCTTTACTACAGCGAATGAGAGGTCTTGGCCTTAATAAATGGCAGTTTCCTCTCTAAATCAAAAAGCTTTGGTGTTCTTTGAAACTTGGTTCTTAACCTTGACAGCCAAAGCACTTGGATGACGTGCAACACACAATCAAACACGCATTTGGGATGGCTTCATCTTGTTGCCTGAGAGAGCAGGTGATGTGAGAAGATTAGATTTGGAGTTTGACGCAAAGGAAAAGCTGTTTTTATTCAAAACACGTTTGGGCCAAACAATTAGGTACAAAGGATTTCTTTGTTCTACAAAAGTTTTGGTAACACTTTTTGAGATGAAGGTAAGTGAGAAATCAGGCACAAAAAATTCATGTTACCATCAACACCTGATATTTCACCTGAACTCAGTCCCCTCAAAACATGCTTACAACACGTAATCCCGTACGAAAAAGAATCAAAAAGCAAAACTGCATTTCTAAGCAGGACAGCTATGTCCAGCCTTGCTGATAGTAAAGGGTCATACTTGGGTATGGACTCATTATCTCCTTTAAAAAAGCGTTTCGGATAACAGGGATAATCCCCAGACCCCGATGTGGTCATATTTCAGTGGAACCATTTCTCTGTCAGGGAAAGGTTACAAGAAAATCTTCAAATGTAATTTCTCAATTTTTGAGTACCTAAAAGGAAAATGATGTTCACCTCCTTTGTATTGGGGTGACAGATGAAATATCAGAGACAGATAGCTCAAAGTCCCACATGTGAAACGAAATCTAACTGTGCTCCTGGATACAGGTGGATGTCGAATTTCTTTTTTATGATATTTACCAACTGAGTTCATTTGGTATCTTTTTCTGAATGTAACACAAAAAAGGTAAAAGGTCCTCTGAACTTAAATTACATCGCTGAGATGAAATAATATGCAGCCATCATCGTTCTAGCTTTTCATTCACTCCAGTTACTGCAGGTATTTATCAAGTCAGTTAGTTTTAAAGCTGCCATTTAAACTTTCATACCAAAATTACTGCCGGCGCACCTTTAAACCAGGTAGTTCTGCACAGCTGAATGCCCCAGAATGTTTCAAATAGCTCCATTTGAATACATCAAATACATCAGGTGTAACAAGGAAAGGTCAAACTTTGCATGAACAAAGGTTAAAAATATATCATATAGACAACCTTCATTATTATTCTTTTCAAGTCAGTGGCCACCAACACTGTATGCGCCCATCACGGGCAGTGGATGGCGGTGTTGTGTAACTACTTCAGATTTACTGTGTGAATGGCTGCTGTCAGAAATTCAAGTATACCTTTAGGGGGAAGAGTCACATATCAAGAGAAAAAAAAGAAAAAAGAAAGAACAGTCACAAAATCTTTGTAGAAATCTGCATCATAAAGTGAGAGCATTGGGATTTTTTTGGTCAACTTTAAATTTTAACAGAAAAGTATATGCTGTTTAAGAAAAACTGGAATGATATTTTTTCACATACTATGACACGTCAATGAAAACACAATTCTGTAATTGTAGTTGTAGCTTTAAACTGAAACAGGTTTTGTAGCAGGGCAGTATTGTGGTGTTTTGTGGCCTCACAGCCTCACAGCTGTTAACATCTGGAAATCAGTTAAGTCTACAACCATGCTTATACTTGTTTGAATATTCTGTATAAACAAAAATGTTCAAAGCTTAACAAAATAAGTCATATCAATGCAAGAAATGACCCTGTGATGTTACGTTCACAATTGTGAAGGCTCTTGCGACTTACATTCAGCAACACATTTTAACTGCATGTTTATTTTTAATAAAACGAGTGAAAATGTCAAAGTGCAGTGTTTCTTGTTTGTGTTGCGATCAAGGAAACCTTTTAAGTGATTTAGTTGTGGATATTGTAAAACTAGGAGTTCAAAAAGCAATAGCAATATCCTGCAGGCTTTTACCCATCATGATACATAATAACAGATATTATGATTATATTAAACTGGTCTGTTTCTTGGTTTACTATACTCCAACCTAGCTCCAGTCAGGAAAAATGTATTTCAAAAGATGGATTGTAAACAAATCAAAATGTTTCATTTTGTTAGTTGTGCACATGCACGTTCACTACCAGCAGATGGCAGTACATCACAAAGCTAATCCAGACCACTTATTATACTGGTGTGGGAAGAGGCAAGAAGATGACATGAATCATTTCAAGACTGACCTTTGGTTCTTCTTTAGTAATAATTTCCTGCTTAAATAGATTTTAGTCAGAATCCTGAAATGGTCATTTGATTTTAATTCAGTTCTATTCAGTTAATTCAGTTTTATGCACACAGTGCCAGGTAACAGCAGTAGCCATTTCAAGGCATGTATGTTGTGAGATACAAATCCTGCAGTTATTAGAAAGAGAAGTCTAACAATCACACAACAAATGAACAAGAAATGTTCTTAATAAACAAATGTTGTCTTTCTCCAGTGATTACTACAACTGGTTCATTTTAATCACATTCTGCAACAGTGTGCTTCCAACTATTAGGAAAGAATGAGAACTTTATTTCAGTGTCAAATAGAGCTCTACAAATTCTCTTTAGATTGGTACTGTTACATCAAGCCTCATAAATGCTACAGACACTTGACTGCTGTGCAGTGCCATGAAACACTATAAGGCTGACAAACCTTTATGGGCCCAAATCTTGACTCTTGGGGCAGGAATAAACTTTAAAACAAGCTTTAATGCTCCTTGGTCCAGAAAATTACAAAGTTCCAAATCCAAAAGATAACAAAGAATCCAAACATCCCACACACGCTTGGGAAACTCAGAGAAATCAGAGCAAGGGAAACAGAAGGCAGTGTGGATGACAGGACAAAGGATGACGGGAAGGCTCCACAATATGTACACCACAAAAAAAAAAAAAAAAAAAAAAAAGAGTGGTGAGCAAACATGAGGGGAACACGGCAGCTGCCATAAGGCGAGAGGCGGGGTACACCCTGGACAGGTTGCCAGTCTGTTGCAGGGCTAACAAATAGAGACAGACAACCTTTCTCAAATGTTTCTGAATAGAAAAAACAAATGTGGATTGGACTTTTAGCTTTAATATAAAGATAAAGTACTATGCAAAGGCTTTTGGCACCTCAGATGATCAGATTCTTCATGTAATTTTCTACAGGACGTCACTGACTCGAGATATACAACCAGAGTCATACACTATCTTCAACTACAAGAACAAGGACTCCTGTAACAGAAGTGTGGTGGCTGACGTTAGACAGTTAGAGAGCTAAAAGCTAAACACTTTCAGAAACTGCTTAGAAGAACTTCTGCTGTTTAACAACTGGTAGATTAAAGCTCTTTCATTTACATGCATTTGAAATCCTCCTTACTTGTAGAGCCAAAACCTTTCCACGGTATGGTGCACAGAATTCACTCAACAATAAATTGGCCAATTTAAATTTGGAAAATTAACTAGGAGAGTAAATCGGCAGTTATTTACTTTAACGCTCTCTATTTACTCAGTATTGGGCAAACATACAGTTGTGGTCAAAAGTTTACATACACTTGTAAAGAATATAATATAATGGCTCTACCGAGTGTCCCGTTATTTCTAAAACTCTAATTTTTCTCTGATAGAGTGATTGGAACAGATACTTCTTTGTCACAAAAAACATTCATGAAGTTTGGTTCTTTAATGACTTTATTATGGGTTAACAGAAAAAAGTGATCACATTTGCTGGGTCAAAAATATACATACAGCAACATGAATTAGCAATTTTGGTGACTTACAAAGTTGTCAGTGAACTGAGCTTCATAGCATAGCCTCTTAACTTCTTGTGAGTGATTATGAGTGACTACAGCTGCTGACTTCTCTTAGGCCAGTTAAATAGGGCTCATTGGATACAAACGCCCACAAACGCTACAATGGGAAAGTCAAAGGAGCTCAGCATGGATCTGAAAAAGCGAATTATTAACTTGAACAAGTCAGGAAAGTCACTTGGGGCCATTTCAAAGCAGCTGCATGTCCCAAGAGCAACAGTGCAAACAATTGTTTGTAAGTATAAAGTGCATGGCACTGTTTCGTCACTGCCAAGATCAGGAAGAAAACGCAAGCTATCACCTGCTGCTGAGAGAAAATTGGTCAGGAGGGTGAAGAGTCAACCAAGAATCACCAAAAAGCAGATCTGCCAAGAATTAGAAGCTGCTGGAACACAGGTGTTATTGTCCACAGTCATACGTGTTTTGCATCTCCATGGACTCCAAGAACACCATGCCTACAATCAAGCATGGTGGTGGGAGTATTATGCTGTGGGGCTGTTTTGCTGCCAATGGAACTGGTGCTTTACAGAGAGTAAATGGGACAATGAAGAAGGAGGATTACCTTCACATTCTTCAACATAACCTAAAATCATCAGCACGAAGGTTGGGTCTTGGGCACAGTTGGGTGTTCCAACAGGACAATGATCCCAAACACACATCAAAAGTGGTAAAGGAATGGCTAAGTCAGGCTAGGATAAGGGTTTTAGAATGGCCTTCCCAAAGTCCTGACTTAAACCCCATTGAAAACATGTGGACAATGCTGAAGAAACAAGTCCATGTCAGAAAGCCATCAAATTTAACTGAACGGCACTAATTCTGTCAAGAGGAGTGGTCAAAGATTCAACCAGAAGCTTGTGGATGGCTACCAAAAGCGCCTAATTGAAGTGAAAATGGCTAAGGGACATGTAACCAAATATTAGCACTGCTGTATGTATATTTTTGACCCAGCAGATGTGATCACTTTTTTCTGTTAACCCATAATAAAGTCATAAAAGAACCAAACTTCATGAATGTTTTTTGTGACAAAGAAGTATCTGTTCCAATCACTCTATCAGAGAAAAATTAGAGTTTTAGAAATAACGGGACACTCGGTAGAGCCATTATATTATATTCTTTACAAGTGTATGTAAACTTTTGACCACAACTGTATGTGAGGGTGCAGCTCTGGCTTTACAACAAGCCTCGCGCTGGAGGAATGCTATTTATCATTATCTCAACATCAGAACAGATCTGTCAGTTTTTGCAAATTTGCAGGCTGCCTCAGCAGATGTTTATCAATATAACGACTCTTGTGACCCTGAAAAAGTTCAGGCTTAGTACGCCTCCCACATCCACGGGACAAATTACACCCTGCGTGAATTAATTCAACTCCATTAAAAACCTTCATCGACATCTGCCGCTGCAGCAGTGCTCTGGCCTGCTTGTCTTGGCCTTTCTCCAGCCGAACGCCTCTTCAATTTAACTCCAATTTGGAGTTGGTGGATGTTGGCTGACAGCTTGAAGCTTCTCACTGGGATGCTGATAGGAGCGTCTTCACTCCTAAAGGAAAGTCATTCTCTCATCTGGACAGCGTTGCAAATTGCGTAAAAAGCCAGTCCGATCAAGATAATGGCTTGTGAAGGAATGAGATTAGCTTCCTTTGTAAAAAATCTGATCGTGTGGATGGGACAGTGGCATAACAAGTGTGACCTTGTTGCAGGGGCCATCGGAGAAAGTAATTAGGGCTTGCATATGGGCTGCATTACCGAAGCCTTCAGCAAGGGCAGTGAAGGGAGAGCCATGTCAATGCAGTTTATTGTCACAGGTAAGGCTGTCAATGTCAGTTGTGAATAATGCTCCCTGGTTAGTTAGACAGCAGACAGAGACAAAGGGCAAGAAAAAAAAAAGGCTTAAGAGACTCAGTTCAGTGTTCGCCACCACTGGAGAACACAAACAAAATGCCAAGTCAAAAAACCCCATGACATTTATTTAAGTTAACAGAGGCAGTCAGAACCTTTAAAGGTTGGCCTATAGTTATCCATTACTCCCAAATAGTTGCGGCAGATGGCTGGCAGGGGTTTCGTCCTGTTAAAAGGGAGTTTTTCCTTCTCACCCTTGCCAAATGGGTTTTTTTTTTTTTTACTGTAAGCACCTTGAGGCGACGACTGTTGTGCTGTATAAATAAAACTGAATTCAACTGATGTTACTAAGATGTGCTAAGAAGGGATTAGGAGCTTTAATACTTAGGAGAAACTTGACACTTGACATGACTGACATGATTAGCAAGACAATGATCTTGCTCATGGCACTGTTGGAGGAAAGGGGGTAACTGCCTGCCAGAAATGCCTGATATGTTTGTTTGCATGCCTGGATAACATATTACCCAGGATGTCTTATATGTCTACAACTATCACATGTCTATAACTAATTAAATGTTTAATTTAAGCAAATGTTAATCGAATTAAGCAGTTCACAGATAATGAGTTTTGAGCTTTAGGCAGCCATGGGTATTTGGCTTGGCAGAGTGTTAATCCGGTCTTTTTTGCAAGGATAACACAACCAGGGTCTACTAGGTACGTTTTCAGTAAATGTTCTTGCTAATCTGACTTGAGTTAATTAAACAAAGGCTATTCTCTGTTTCTTTGGTAATTGTCAGTGGCTTATCAGAAAGTCCTTTCACACATTCTGATAAAGGAAACCAATGGACCTCACCCATTCAACGCCATCTCTGGCTTTTCTATTCCTGGTGTTATTGCTAATGAAACAAGCAAATTGGCGATGTATATGCATTCTCCATAGAACTACAGCTATGGATACTGTATGATCACTGACACAGTTTCATAGTTCACCTGTATAATTATGCCAGTACCACACAGAAGTCGCTGCTGAACGGGGCAAACTGAACCATCACCTTAACAGCTACAAAGGCGATACCAAACTAAACTAATGACTGAAACTGGCATTCACTCTAAGTTTAAGGCTCAAGATGTGCTCTCACAGTAAAAGTGTCGGCAGTAACATAGTCTCTCTAACTCCAGAAAAGTTAAGTAAATATGACACTCTGTGCTGCAGAACTATTTGTTATCTTATGGCTAAGACAGCTGCTGGTTATTGCAGAGTTCTCTCACTACTTTATGAAAGTCTCTTTCTTTCTTGTTCTTTTAACACTTGTTATTTAGAGACGGCTACAGTGTAGGTGTTCAGAAAGGGCTATATTACATGGCTTTCAAACCATCAGAGTTATCTCACTTGCACCTACACAAGCTCTCTCACAATAAGACTTAGTATATTGATTTTGAACATGTACGTTTATGTCCCTGTGTGGTTGCTGTGACACTGTTTGTGGATCTTATTGTCCTCAAAGAAGAGATGATGGGACAAGACGTTGTTTGTCAGGTGACAGTTAAAGCAACAAGCCCCACTGCAGCACTGCCGGCACTGCGGGGCGCTCCACTGGAGCTGGTCAGATCTCATCTACATCTGTCTGACAGTGCTGAAACACATGTTTACATAAGCACACATGCATACATGTGGTTGAATTGCTTCCTGTGCATACATGTACGCCATTGTGTGTGGAAAGGCATTCACAAGGCTGATTCTCACAGACAGATCCCTCCACTCTGCAGGATGCCCTGGCATTATAAGCAGGCTTCATGAATAAGACAAGGATCAGTAATTGTTTCGAGGGGGAAGAGGGACATGCGGTTGGTGCAGTGGGTCTTCAACTGGCTGATTGTGTCACTGTGACTGTGACCCCCACCCCCCCACCCTCAGTCACACTGGTGGCATTGCAAAAGACAGTAGCGGAGCTGTTATTGCTTGTCCTTCAACTGAAAAGATCTGGTTGGCCAGAGAACTGAGAGCTTTTGTTCTGAAAGCTGAAAAATCTGGTGTCCAGCCTGTGCGATTTTAAGCTTTGCGCCCTGGGAAATGTGTTATCTAAGCGGCGCATGCAAGAAACCCTGACATTAATCTTTAATTAAGGCCTTTACAATTTCGGACGACATGCCTGAGAGTGTGAGAGTTATACTGTAGTGGATAGATATGAGCAGTGGGGAGGGCCAGGAAATATGTTATATCTTGTGGTGAGCTCATTTTGTCTCATCAAAGTCAAAGCTCTGTTGATCTGCCAAAATATTGCCTGGCTTTTTAAAATGTATTTATTTTTTTCCTTTTTCTCATCTGTTTGGCTAATCATGAGGCACACTATGAGGTAAGCTTGTCACTGAGGAAGCTTTTTTTTGTATCATTTGAGAAAATAGATAACAATCCCCAGAGGTAATAATAGTGAAACGCGCACTGTCGTTGTCTGTTTTCTACACAGTGCTATAAGTTCTACCATGAAGGTCTTCTGATAACTAAAGTGAATTTTTTTTGCACTTCTTCTTTTTCATTTTGTTTTTGGTAATTGTTTGTCGAAAGAGCCAAGTGATAAACCTGCTGGTAAAACCAGCATGCCACTGAAGCTGTTCTTGTGTTGTGACAGCTGCTGCCTGTGTGATGTTCCACAAAAAGTCCCCAAGACACAACCTGTTTCATCCTGGCAGACAATTCACATGAAAAAAGACAAGTCTCATATGAAACGAAATGGGACTTGGGTAATTGTTTTGATTACTCCTTTCCCTGTTCCCAGTTGGATGAAAGCATTACAAAACTGAAAGTGAAGGTTTTAGGGAAGAGGAGAGTGAGGAAAAGTAGCAGCACATCTCCCTGCGGCAAGATTTATTCGCTGGCAACAATGAGAGACAGATGGGAGGGTGGTGGTGGGAACAGGAGAGGGGGGACGGGAGGGGTGCGGGGGGGTCACACCTTTGTGAAGCAAAGCAATTGGGAGCGATTAAACTCTCATTCGCCGTAGGGACTATACACTTTGAGGCAGAAGCTGGCTCCAGCAGCGCCTGCAGCACAGTCCCTTTTATCTCCACTCCTCAAGAAGACCCTGTAAATGCCATGGGAGTTGTTAAAGGGAAGCACGCAGTGTTCTGCTGGGCGGGTTCGTGGTTAATGTTCAACATCATGACGGCAAATGAAAAGAATTTTCTTGAGGTTGCCTGCCCTTGCAATGGATAATCTATGCAGTGAGATTGTGGCTTAGCCCATGTAATTAAACTCATGACCTACACAGTTATATGCCGTTACTTTTTGAATATTAACAGTATTAAAGTATGAGACTCAGGCAGGAGTCTCTGTGTACTGAGGTTTGGAGCCGACTTTGGGATTTGTACTGAGAGTAGAAAGAAGGTGAGAGAGAACCTGGAGAGGTGGAGGTATGCTCTGCAGATAAGAGGAAACAAAGCAAGACAGAATACATGTGTGCGAATGAGACTAACAGTGGAGATGCAAGGAGCAGAGGTCATGAAGGTAGATACGTTTAAATACCTGGGGTCAACCACCCAAACCAACTACAAAAGAGAGGTGAAAGAAGAGAGTGCAGGCAGGGTGGACTGGGTGAGGACGAGTGTCAGAGGGGATTTGTGACAGAAGGACAGAAGCAAGAGTGAGAGGGAAGTTTTACAAGATAATAGTGGTGCTAGACCTGCTATGATCTAAGTTTGGTGACAAAAAGATAGGACGCAGAGCTGAAGATGGTAAGATTTTCACCATGAGTGACCAGAATAGACAAGATTAGAAATGAGTACATCAGAGGGAGAGCTAGGGTTGAGCTGTTTGGAGACAAAGCTAGAGAGGCAAGGGTGAGATGGTTTGGAAATGTGCAGAGGAGGGATGGTAGATATATTGGACAAAGGGTATTGAATATAGAGATGCTGGGCAGAAGGAAAATAGGAAGATCACAGAGAAGAGTCATAGATGTATTGAGGGAGGATATGCAGAGGGTTGGTGTGACAGAGAAAGATAAAGAACATAAACAACACAGTCTCATGGCTATAAATTGCTAATGCTACCCTGTCATATCCAAAGTGGGAGACCCACCTGATACTGGGATACAAACGTCAGTGTAAGAGCAGCAAATTTAGGTCTGAATAATCTGCACAGAGGTCAGAAAGTGAAATATTTGCATCCAAAAATATAGTGCAAAGTATTATAGCATAGAAAGTATGAGTACACTGAAACTTTACATGCAAGATAAATGCATTCCACCACTCCTTCCATTCATGCCGTCAATCAATCGTACTTCTCATGTTAAGAATACCAGTATACTGCTGTTTACATACAGTTGCTGATGAAAGCTGAAGCCCCCAGTCAGCACAAGTAGATTCTACTTCTCATTGCTTCGCTTTTCCACCATCTGAAAACAAAAGATGATCAAATGCGTCATATGTTTTTTTTTGTTTACCCTCAGCCGTTTTCATCATAGTTTTGGCTGTTAGGAATGCACTCTGATTCCACAACCAGCAGCACAGGCTGGCTCAGGCATCTCAGCATCTATTGTAACTGGCTTCTCATCAACACGATAGCACCAAAATGCTCGGGGACTCCTCCATCACTGAAAGGCACACAATCACAGGTTGCTAGCCAGGTTATTACGAGTCATTCATCATCTGGGCCTGCTTTGTGTTTCTCTACCTTAAGCTTTGCTTCAAATTCAATGCTTTCAAATCCCCCGTACTTGCCCATTTGCCTGTTCATTACACTTCTTTTCAGCTTCCTCAATATGTCTTTTATCTCTCCTCCACCATTTCCCCAGCTTGGCCCAACCTCAGCCAGTGCACCTGGCTCGTGGGTCTGTGCTGTAAGAGCTCCATAAAACACAAGGCACAAAATGGACCCAATCAAAAGCTATATACAAGCTTTGATGCTGCACTACTGTGTGCATGACAGCATATTGCATCTGCACCTTAAGAGAAGAAGCAGCCAAAATAACAAACACGCCTCGCCCATTGTTCTTTTGATTTGCTGAACACATTGCTGCAGCTTCTTAATAGACATGTGAGGTGGAATTAAAATCCATCTACAATGTTGAATTCCCAGAGAGTGCAGGACAGATCAAGAGGCAAATGAGGAAATCCACACAATCCATATCAGTTTGATATCATGTGGGGTTTTTCCTCCTGTGCAGGTTCGTGCTGGCAGCACCATGGCAACCACAGCATTGATTGGCCGATGTCTCCCACTGTGCACAGCGCAGGTCTTGTTATGTGGGATATTGGTTTTTTACTTGCCTCCCTGGCTCCTTCATGGTGTGTATTAGCCGTGGTTTCTCGGGCGCCGGGTCGTCATGTATGCTTACCTTTCATTTGGTTCTGGATGACTTTGAAGGGCAGCATGTGGAGTGAGACAGAGACGACTGTGACAAAACACTCAGAGGCTCTGAAACAGAGCCAGTGCTATCAAGTCCCAACTCCTTTATTAAACATGTCATGAAACTCCTAATATTTATTGATTCTGTACCATTCCTCTATAAAAAAAAAAGTTAGTTTGCATCCAAATTTGAAATCTAAATCTTTAGCATTGTTTGACGTTCCTGATTAAATAAACTCCAGTTGTCAGTGAGAATTATTCCACTCCTTCTAATTAATATGTTATGCTTCTCTATATTTTAAAAGCAGTCCCTGTATCTCCCAACTTCATGGACTCTCACTGATTCAGTGAAAGGTTTTATAGATAAGAGTGACATTGTTCATTTTGGTTTTGTAAAACTTTATAAAATGTTCATTCACTCACGCACTGCTGGGAAATAACCTTGTCACTCGTGTTTCATCGGATTCTTGCAAAAAAAAAAAGAAAATCCCCCAAGAACACTTTTTTAAACGTGTTGTTTTTAAACTTGACAGCAGCCTCACAGCAAGAGAGTTTGATCCAGGATAGCCTCCTTCTATGTGCAGTTTGCATGTTCTTTACATGCCTGTGTGGCTTTTTCTCCAGGAGTTCAGCTTTATTTAGGTTACAGCTACCGAGACACTTCTGATTATGTGATCTCTTGAATTCTGAAATTACTAATTTCTGGTTAAACCCCCCCCCCCAAAACCAACAACACATACATAAAAAAACATACATATGAGATAATAAATGTTCATGACAGCCACCTCCATATTTTGTTCAAGTGATGATCACTAATTGTCTTCATTTGATGAATTAAACTCTGTTTGAAGTGAAGGGAAATGGACTTTGAACTTGATTTTTTTTATTGTACGTATGCATGTGTATAAACATACATAAACGTTTAGTTTCTAAATAAAAAATAAAATAAAAAAGTAGAATCAGCAGATTGTGCTGATGTATCATTTTATGGCCTAGGAATGTGTAAAATGTTTTCAGCCCACCTTCTGTGGTCTCATTGTTATTCCTGCTATCATTGAACCATATTATCTTGGCTCTTCATATGAACTTAGAAAAAGTAAAGGAATTTATGTTGGGTTGATCATTTCTTGCATTGTTGTTGTAACAGTGCTTCTTGGCAATTAATCTTATAGTTGTTGGAAAACCTGTTTATTTTCCCATAGTAAATGGTAAATGGGCTGTTTCTTATATGGGGATTTCTACTGTATTTGAGCACTTAAGGCACCCTATACAATATGCCTCATTCACCCATTCATATAATCAAACATGGAGTGGAGTTTTTCTTTATTTAATTAGTTTTATTTTTTGTCATAATTTGTACATTTTGTTGTACAACGTTCTACAAAATAAAAATGTTCTAAGAGATGGGTTTAAATAGATTGTTTAAGTGTATATCTACTAAGTGGAGATAACACTGCTGATAACACTGTAAATTGTAAAATGCCTGTATTTATATATATATATATATATATATATATATATATATATATATATATATATATATATAAAAGATGGTGTTGTTTTTAATGCACTGGGCACATGTTAAACAGACACTTACCGTACAGAGGCTTATGTATCCATTTACACCGGCCATAAAACTTATACAGCATGTTAGACTGTATAAAGTCCCACTTTAACAACACTGTTTGCTTCAGAATGCATTTTTGCCTGACAGTGCATTTTCAGAAAATATGTGACTCGTGTTGACCAATGGCCCAAGAGCACAAAGCTTTACACGTTACAGTACCCCCTCACACACCACCCCCAATTTCTCTGGGATCATCTGTACACTTTCATTAAGTATGCAGGAAAAAGAGCAGAAAGCTTATGAATATTGAAATGAATAATGTATGTTTTCTGCTTTAAGCTACAACTGCATCTGAGTAAAGCAGGCTCGCTCTTGCTGCAAATTTAAAGAAACTTCAAATGTCAATTATTAGTTTTAGTGAAAATGTATGTTGTAAGAGTATGATCTTTTTTTAATGTCGTTCGTCACACTGAAGCAAAACTAGTTCTTGATTTAGAGTCATGTAAATGCTGTTTAGTTATCCGCTGGGCTTTCAAAGCAACGATTCAAGCCCCGACACACTGCAGACATATATTCAGTATGTTGTGATCCATTGAGCTTACTGGTGTGTCTTAGAAGTCAGTGCACAACAAAGTAAGCATTCATTTGTTTAATCTAACTTATTTTTAAATACAGCATTTACAATACAACATTTGAAATGATATGTATAAAAAAATATATGTCATCTTACAATACAGTACCAATTAGAGAACGATGGAAAGTAAAACAGACACAGAAACAACATCTTAACACACCCGCTCCACTTAACAATATACAGCATGTCAACTCTAAACTTGGTGAATGGTAGGCTTCTACGTACAGACTCAGAACAATTTCATTAGCAGAAGCTGAACAATAATTCATAGATCCTTACATACAAAAGGAGTTGTTTTATCCACTGAAAATGCTTTTGTTCATGCACTTTGTACATGCTCCACTGGAAGACAGCTCACGTTTCATATAACTCCCACACATCACGTTCACACAGTCATCATTTGCTCAGAGCTTTGGGGACTAGACCTTCAAAGCCAATATAACTGAACAACTTAGATAGTTAGTTTCCTGCAGGTGAATCATAAAGTTCTGCTTTTTCCCTCACAGGTCCGGTGAGGTTTGATGCAGTTACTCTTTGATTTTAGACAATTGTAACCTTAAGAAAATTAAAGGGCCCTTTAAGTATTAAGACAAATGTATAATGGATCCTTTTCACGCGGTTCACCCAAGGCCATAGTATGAACTGAGGTTTCCAAACATATTGCCAATAGCAAAGAATGCTCTGCACAGCAGTTTGCTGATATTCTTTTGATGAATTTATTCAGGCTTTGTTGATCCTCAAGATGTAAATCTGTCCATAATTCTGCAGTGTGCGGCTACTTTTATCTGACATCTTATTTCATATAAAGACCAGACAGCAATTTCTCCTCCACAAATATCACCTTCACAACATGGTTGCACTGCTTGGAGATGAGGCTTATTAAAGCTATCCATTACCACTTGTGCAACAGCTAACTGCCCTGTGGTAACATCATGTGTTTATAGCTCATAGGCAGGTAATAAGCAGGTAACACTGGGTTGAATTGGCACCGCAATGTGTGTCACGAAGAATGCCACACACACACGCACAGCACAATGTAAATTGTGCTTCCAAGCATCATCCATTCAAACAACATCCCCTCCAAGGAGCTGATCCATGCAGGTCCTGGAATCATTTACTAAAATGAATAGTGGTTTTCCCAGGGAAATGTTGAGGAAAAACAATAAGCTGTATTGTAAGGTGGTGGGCATTCTAATTTCATTTCAGATAGTACATGGGGGATTTGCTCAGGGAGAATTTCAAGATTGCAGTACAAGCCAATCTGTGAAAGGTCTCGATCTGTAACACTGAACAAGACCTTGAGGGAAAACACGAAACAGGTGGCTATCACACAAGCGGAACAAAGCTGTACAAAACTGTTCCAGCATGCTTAATGATGACCTGCGTGCGCTGCATGTTCCTAAAGAACATCGGTACAATGTAAACATTTCTTGCCACCACTTCAATTTAGAAACTAATGTGACATATAGCAGATTCTGATCACACAACAAGGTTACTTTTAAAGCATGGTACTGAACTGCTTTGGGTATCATGGCAATGATAAGTTAACATGCCATGTGTCTGCTTAATTCTCAGAAGGTTAGCTGTTTAACAATATTGAGCAATGAGCCCAAAAGCATCTTCAGGGGAAACTCAAGCAAGTTCCCCCAAAAGAAACTGTATGAACAGAGATCAAAGATCACGGAGAAGCAACCATGTAAGAGCAGAAACAGTGAAGGAGTGAGAGCCCAGCACTGGGGAAAGAACGAATTGAGATCTTATAGCTCCAGGGAAGATGTGGTTTTGCTGGTGTAGAGAGTGAGGCAAACACAGACCAATTTACTAGGAGGAAAACTGTGTTGTTAAAAAAGAAAGGAAAAAAAAAGAAAGAGTCGTATGAGCAGACCTGGCCCATTTCTCACTGTGCAATATAATCTCAGCTCTTGGAGAAGATGGGCGAACACAAACAGTGCTCTCCCGTCAGCAGCGCTGACAGGATATACAGTGTTTGAAAAAGAGCTCAACTCAGTCACACATCTGCCTTACCCGTAACTAAGAAGACGATTAAACAGGAAAGAATATTTAAAGCAGAGAAATCTGGTGTTACTTGATGAATATTCAAGGCAACAATGACCTCTGACACTTCCTGATGAGATTTCGAGCTGGAAAATGATTAAGGGTCAAGAGGGGACATCCTCAGAGAGAAATCCAAGGGCTACACTTTTGCCAGTTCATTGTCCGTCATGATAAAAACAAAAACAAAACAAAGAAACAAACAACAAAAAAAACCCTACAGGATTTTCAATAAGGTGGTTGTTTAAAGAATACCATGTTACACTTAATAATAAGTCCTTCAATTATAAATTAGTACTTCATAATACTCCGAAACAAAAAACTGCAGCAAATCAGTAGTACAGTGTCCTACAAATAAAATTTGTGTTCATCATTTACATGAAGTGCCTTCCTGAAAAGCTTTCAAAAACATTCCTAAATAATATATAGTTATTTGAATTACTAATGGGTGAGTGGGTGTGATGACTGAGCGTAGTATCAGCTCAACAGTTTCTAAAATTTGACAGTTATTAAATATGAATGATACTGTACACCAAATGGACGCATAATCATGCATTTATGACCTTGACGGTGTTCAATGGGGTGCTCGTCTTTCACAGTTATCATTTTGAGCATATTAAATGTGTGAATGTATGAAGAAAAACTCTTAATGACTACACTTTCAACTGAATTTCCCCACAACTTTGTTATTGTCAACAAATCCCATGAAAAAAAAAAGCCAACACAAAAACTCTGCTCGATCTCTCAAAACTTTCCAAAAACTCCAGTGCTGTTACTGCTGGGCGCTGTAAGCAAAGGATACATTATTTTGTATTTAGTGCTTTGGCAACCATGTAAGAGCAGAAACAGGGTAAAATGATATTTTGGATAACTGAGCTTAACGACACTGAGAAACAACATGCTGTATATCACACTGGAGATAGAGAGTACAAAATAGTATGTTTTAGTCTTTTCATGGAATTTTGTTACAGAAACAAAATACTGAAATTGTAAACCATATTTTCCTTTGGGCAGGAGAATAGTCAAAACAAAGCTAAACAAAAACCCAACAATCAGAACATTGTGACATGATATTACTTAAAGCTGCTAAACAATAACAGTGAATTATCACCCAGCCGTGTATTAAGGATCGCTATCAAAAGCTGAAATGGATAAACTCCTGTAACACTTCAACATGTGTTAATGAACACTTTGAGGTCAGCTGAACAGTCCTTGAGAATGACTGTGAAGATGCTCCACTAAGAGTACAACTTGCAGGTAAAAAACTATAGATTGATTTGGCAATCAAAACGAGTATCAATAAATACATATAAAATGAATAAATAAATCTGGAAATACATACATTACTAAATAATAATAAAAACCTTTGCCTTTATGACATATTAAAAGTCTCTGTATAGTCATCATTGGCTGGGGGGTTGCGTAGTCCATAAACTTATACTTCTGATAATGAGCCATTCTTTCTGGCTGCCTGTGACCACAATGCGTACACACTCAATGTCAAAGGCTATTTTGTGGTCTACGTCATGGACCTCAATGTTGCCATTTTTAAACTCTCCTAATGTGATATAAGAGGAACACTGTTTGCCTTTTTTAGTCCCAACTAATTTCTCTCCTACTTCCAGAGCTCCGTGATGAAGAATGTCATTCTGCCGGTCATCAGACCCAGTAACAATCTTAATTTTACTGATTTTGGTAGATTTGTTAAAGACTACAATAAAGAAATCTCCAGTGGAGGGAGGTTTTCCCCAAAAGTATTCGTCCACTGTGCTGTAAGCCTTGGTGGCGTCATAGTTTTCAAAGACATTGATGTTTGTGTAAAGGCTGGCGGGGGGGTTGTCAGGAATGTCTATGGAGTCTTCCTCAAAGTCATCATCCTTCAGCTTGTTCTCGGCACCTTTATAAGAGGAGTAGTAGCCCATGTGCTGGAACAGCGAAGGCTTGAAGCGGATCACGTCCTTCTGTGCAAGCAGGCCTCTGAAGTGGATGAGGAGCCAGTCGCAGGGCATTTCCTGGTAGAACATGAGCAGGAAATGAGCCAAGCGCGGCAGGTCTCTGGAGTGATACAGCTTCCCGATGTAGCCCAGCTTGGAGAATTCCAACATCACCCAGTAGGAACCTTCTCTGGAGGTGATCACCTTCTTCAGTGCCGTCAGGAAGTTCCTGGAGCAGCGCACATCGTCCTCTAACATCATGTAGAAGTCGGAGAGGTTTGTGCAGAAGTTGAGCAGGAAAGCGTAGTCCACGTTCTGCTTGGAGCGGAAACGGACCCTGTCCTCTGGGTCGTTGTAGTTCCTTTTCAATCCGTCCAGAGACGGATAGTACTCCTCTGGAGCTTGGATTACTAAGAGACGTCCAGCTATGATGTGGTGTGCAAACTTCCTGGTGATTTCCTGCACCAGGTTCTCACACCAGACCAGGTCAAAGTCCGCCAGATGGACGACAACCACAATCTCTTTCAGTTCCTCGTAACTGGACTGATCAAATATGGATTTGATCGTTTCCAGGAGGTAGTTTCCTCTTTTTCTTTTGACAGATGAGAGCCCGATGGTGAGATACTCTGTGAATAAAAAATATGAATGTCAACTTTGATCACTATTTCCAAAAACATCTTTAAAGGACAGGTTTCAGATGAACTGCATAAGTTTCAACGCTGTCTGAGAAAATATACTCCTAAAATTGTAAACGTGAAATTAGAGTTTAAGTAAATTTATTTCAAGGTCTGCTTATTAGTTGCTTCCTGAGCCTTCAAATGGTCATCAGCTGATCTTTATTTACAATCAGCCCTTATCACATGACCAAAGTTCCAGCGTAGTTGAAAGTCACTTTGAATTCAAACTATGTCAAAGTCCACCAGTATTATTTGAGAAAATAAACGTAATACAAATTTTTAAATGCATTTGTATTTTTCTAAAGCATTTTCTAAATATTTTTGCTGAATAAACAATTGTGCTCAGTGCTCACTTATTTAACAGCACACAGTTATTGTCTATGAGGGAAAATAGACATAAAAGCTTTGTGAATAAAGCACAAAGCACTAAAGAAGAATTTAATGTTGAGGTAAAGAAGCCCCTGTGGAGCAGTTTCTGTTTATTGCTATGCATTAAATCCCAATGTCACAGATTTTAAATTTAATTTTGCATCCTCTTCTTGCAAATACAATTCACTGTAATTTGCCCCGGCCCATGAAAGACTCAATGTAAATTTCTATTAAAAAGAAACAGTAAACTTACTCTTGCGGTTCAGTGGGGTACCAGCGAGATAGCGATATGTGACGTTGATGGATCCAGAGAAATTACTCAGGTCTCTGAAGGTGTGGACGTATCGTTCTGAGCTTGAAGGGTGGACTGATGTTTCCCTAAGCTGCCTTTTATCCCCTTCCTGGAGCAAAACATTAAAAAAAAAACACATTATCAACTGATGCACACAAAAAAATCTGGAAAAAAAATCTAATTATGCAAATTATTAAAGTTCCCAATTATCAAATAAATAAAGTATTTCACATCTCAGCATCAAATAAGGTGGACATCAGATGTTTCTTTTGACAAGTAAATGAAAAGTAAAAAATTTGTGTCTTGGCATATTATACATATTTAAACATTTCCGCAAAAAACATGGAAAGCCTGTAAAGTTTAAGACTGAAACCATTCCCATCATTATTGAAGCTCTATGACATGCATTAACATCTATTGATTTTCAGAGTATTCGGTTTAAATTCAGTTCAAGTCAATTTTATGTACAATCGCAACAGCGCCAAATCACAACAAGAGTTGCTTCAAGGTGTTTTTAAAGTGTATAGCTTAGTAGCTAGCAGTACTTTTATCCTGTAATTGAGCTTCTTTATGTGCAAAAATTAAAAGAACAATTTTCCTATTTTCCTGATCAGAAGAAGAAGAACTAGATTCATTTTGTGAAGAGCCAGGTTGATGGATAGCTGAGAAAACTAGCTATGTATAGCATGTGTATTAGGGTTTGTGTATATTAGGATACTGCTGATCATTTCAGTACTGGGTAAAACTTTACAAGGCTTCTAAACATACAGAACCACTGAAACAGCCTTAAACTGATGAAAAACATTGCAGTTGACATAGAAGCCCCTCACACACCCCAAATCTGTGTTTGACCAGGACCATTTGACTATTTTGTGCAGTTCATCCTCAGCAGACATACCCCTGTGTTGTGAAACTTCATATTATATACATTTTTTCAAGTATTCAAATTTAGCTAAGTAGCTTAAAACACTATTTTCTCAAGTGTTGCCTTGGAAAACACATTTCTTTCTTTATATTGATATCAAATCTATTGACATGACACAACTAAACCTCCATTTCAGAAGGTTTGTTTAAACCCCTGCAGGCAGTGAGGAGAAAAAGCCGCCAAACCACCTTAATATTTTAAAGAACAAACACTGATAATATACTGAGATCAACAAGAGTTGCTGGCATCATGAATAAATGATAAATCATAAAGATGATCTCAATGTGTCCACCTCATTAACATTTAAATATGTCTCTCTTACAAAAGAGCAACTGCACATCAAACAGGAAGCACGTCTGGAAATGTGGTCAAGTGTGCATCAAGAAGACATCCAGAAGAAATACAAACATAAAGTGTCTAATGCTCTGTAAAAACACTTCTGCAAATGCGCATACGTAGAACAATTGACTAACCAGCACGTAGCCATCTTCAATGTAAAGGTTCAGGAAGAGGAGGAAGGTGATGAGGAAGCCGAGGAAGGGAATAGTGGAGCGTTTCCTCAGACATCTCATCTTGTCCAGGGATTTCCACATCAGCCTCATGCTCTACACAGTATTGCTGAGATCTGCACGAAATAAACATGAGCAAAAACACATCACACAAGACAGAAGTGTATGCTTTGAATTTCATCAGCCACGATTCTGCAGATAATTTGCCTTTAGCAGACTGTTGTGAGATTTTAGCAACATAAGACCATCTTTCATGTATTATTATCCCCCACAAGTGTAATGGGTAATGTTTTTTTTATTGTACACAAATACATTAATATACACTGAGCAGTAAATTTGTTCAGTTCCCGTTCCCCTTTAATCTATTTTTAGGTCTTCAGTGATGAAGGCTCATGCCATTTCTGACAGCACACATTTCAGTGCTTTCTTGGTCAAAGAAAACAATGCTTCTGCCTGCTCTCATCAGCTAGCAAACTCCTTCATAGTGGAATAATGTTTGTAGATTACAGGCCATCATCACTCAAGAGGAGAGGAAAATTCAATTTTCAATCATGTCTCTTTATTTCCGATTTCTGGTCGATAAAAGAAAGAAATTAAAAGACACAGAGGGCAAAAGAAGAGAGAGCAAAATGGGTGAAAGGTTTTTCATAGCTAGTCAGTACATAGGTATTTTCTAAAGCTGCAAAAAAATAAGTACTTTCAATAATCTATTAACTACAATGACGTGTTTTTGCTTCCCATCGTAGGTAAAGTCAGTGCAAAATTCAAAAGTACTGAATCTGTAAAAAAGGCAAAAAGTCAAAACATTTTAGAACTGTCACTGCATTTTCTGTTCTGCGTTACTGGTACTACTACTGGTTTTTATCCAAAGGACATTATTGTTGGTTTTGTTCAATTAACCAATCAGATTTAAGGCAGCTTTGGTTGCATGCAGTAAATGGATTGGTTCGTCTATAGCACTCAAAGCACTTTATACAACCTTCCCAAATTCACCTAAAGCTATTTTTTCTACACCTAAGTGCTTTCTATCTAACAATCACACATCAGAGAGCAACTTGGAGTTCAAATTGCGTGCAGAGTGGAGCAGCCAGGGATCAAACCACCAACCTTCCAATTAGTGGATGACCTGCTCTGTCTCCTGAGCTACAGCCACCCTTAAAGCAGCACATGCGTATAGCATCATACATTCCTAAACATTAACTAGTGAACTTAAAAAACAAATCTGGATTGGATACACTGGCCCAAAAGCCCCCAAAATCTGCTGAGTTAACAGATTAGCCAATGGGTTCCCAGAGTGACGCGTCAGGAACTGAATAATTTTTAATGGTGATGCACAAAACAGTTTCTTCATCCTTTAAAAGCTATAGATACATCTATCTATCAGTCTGTCTTGTTACAATTACTTATTATAACTGCTAGTTATCTACGAAATCTCAGGCTTCGGGTCAAAAACTTATAATTTTATATAAAGACATTTTAGGTTTTATTTTAGTACTATGATGAACTAGGAAATGGTGACCTTGGTTGCCAAGCAAGCACTCACATTCACAATCTTTATTGAATCCTGTAAGCCATTCTCAATGTCTGCTTTTAACTACTATTTTAACTACTATTACTAACAGTGCAAGGACAACAGTGGGATTATGAAGGAAGAGGAGAAGCACAATATAGCACCATTTATAGACCTGTGCAATCAAATGTAATATATATCTAAATATGACTTTTAAGAAGCTTAAGTTATACTTATGTGTTGTTTGTTCCGCACACAGTTTCTCCGTTCAACAAATCAGTTTTGTTGTATGAATTGTGGCATTTCTCTATTGCCGACGTTAATAGTACAAGAAATACAGAACACAGTTTGTGTAATGTTGGTACATGGACAATTCAACAAATAAAAGCTACATCAAACACAGCTTTCAGCTAGAACAGAGCCATACACACTAGCTTCAGTCACAACGGGAACAGAAAGCTCTCAAAGCACATGTACAAGTGAAACCTACTGAGGGAGAAAAAGCCTATAAACAGCGGCAGCAGAAGTAACAGTCCACAGACATGATGCAAGTGGTGTCTGTCCTTTTGTTTGCCAGCAATTAGGCATCAGCATTCCCTTTTGTTCCCTTGTTGCAAAGCCCATGAGATGTCTAATAGAATACAAACTACCTCTAAGCTCAGTTCAATGACCACGTACAAATCAATCACCCACACCAAGAGTCAGCTTCACTGGGGTTTTGACTAGTCAATACCTCTTTTTGCACACTTGAAAACTAAATTTAACATATCTGTCCGGCCTGTTCTCTGCAATTTTCACCTCACTGTGGTTCAGCCATAACTGTGTGTGTATATATACACACACACACACACACACACACACACACACACACACACACACACATATATATATATATATATGTGTGTGTGTGTGTGTGTGTGTGTGTGTGTATATGTGTGTATATATATATATATATAAACAAAAAACACCCAGCACGCCCCTGCGGGCGGTTTATCCTTCAAGCTCGGGTCCTCTACCAGAGGCCTGGGAGCTTGAGGGTCCTGCGCAGTATCTTAGCTGTTCCCAGGACTGCGCTCTTCTGGACAGAGATCTCCGATGTTGTTCCCGGGATCTGCTGGAGCCACTCGCCTAGCTTGGGAGTCACGGGGACCACCGTTACCTTCACCCTCCACATCCTCTTGAGCTCTTCTCTGAGCCCTTGGTATTTCTCCAGCTTCTCGTGTTCCTTCTTCCTGATATTGCTGTCATTCGGAACCGCTACATCGATCACTACGGCCGTCTTCTTCTGTTTGTCTACCACCACTATGTCCGGTTGGTTAGCCACCACCATTTTGTCCGTCTGTATCTGGAAGTCCCACAGGATCTTAGCTCGGTCATTCTCCACCACCCTTGGGGGCATCTCCCATTTTGACCTCGGGACTTCCAGGTTATACTCGGCACAGATGTTCCTGTACACTATGCCGGCCACTTGGTTATGGCGTTCCATGTATGCCTTGCCTGCTAGCATCTTGCACCCTATATATATATATATATATATATATATATATATATATATATATATATATATATATATATATATATATATATATATATATATATATATATATGTAAAACTTTCCAAACCTTATCTGTCAGTGCCAACCTGCTTATTCTACTATTTGGACCGGATGATTGAGGTTTTACTAACTTAAATAACGGGGACCTCAGAAGCATGTGGAAGAACCATACACAGTCAAAACAGCCTGGCACCTCCTCCTCATGTTGCTCACCAGCTCGGTCACACATTGCTGTAGGATGGCATCCCATTTTTCAACCAGCATTTATCGCAAGTCAGCCAATGTGGTTGTTCTGGTCACAGAATAGGTTGGCTGGCATTGACAGAGAAGATTTGGCAAGGTTTTAATGGGCGCAACCCACATACTCAAGTCTGCTGCTCAACCCACAAATACATTCTCCTCACAAATGTGGGATAGTATAGGAAATAGTATAGGAATAGAATAGTATAGGAAAATGGTATAAGATGCCAAAAAAGCATTGTTATAACAAAGAAATAACTCATCAAACACAAATGTCCTTATTTTTTATATATAAAACACTGATGTGGATGAACACATCTGCATTTGTTGTGAACTGCTTGGTTATGACGTCATTACAGATTAACAAACTGTGCTGTTTGAGCTGCAGCAGCACAACATCCTTCTAGTAAGACCACATCTTGAGATATTATTGAATGAACTGTAATCAGTTCAGTCTGAGTTGTAGGGGGCGATATCTTTTATCACATAAGAAACATTTTGCTAGATATTTCTCTAATATATGCCGTCTGAACACCTGAGTTAATATTTTATCTGCAAAAAGAGGAATTGCAATCTTCATGAACGCTTCATGAGCTACTGCAGTACAGATAATATCTGAAAGGAATATGCTAGCTGTCTGAAATGCATCTTGTATAACCGTGCAGAACTATGGTTGATGCAAAACAGCTTGTATATTGTGTGAGGAAGCTGAGTGGAGCACGATGATGAGAAGAATCATTAGGCCGACTCTGGAGAAATCTCAGCTGATGGCTACAAGTACAAGAGTCCTCCTGACGGCACAGCTCAGGTAACTCTCTTTGCTTCTTAGAACCTCCTTAGTGAGATATCAGCAGCAGATCTTTCGATATCTGCACAAACATAAGCTGTGTTGGGACGTTTTGCATACAATTAAATCAAATTAAATTCTTTGGACAATCCCGTGTGAACGCTACAATTAGACAACTTTCTATTCCAATGTTGGGGAGGAGTTTATGCCTCTGGATGGAGACTTGAGTGTCTGTCATCAAGTTACAAGACAAAGAAAGGCGCCTCTTATTTCAATAATTCAGTATGGTCTCAGAGCAGGAAGAGGATGAGATCCTCCTCCTGCCACAGGCACAGCTGGGAAACATGCTCACTTCTGCTACCCTAGATTTCACTTCTTTATTTTATTTTATTTTATTTTACACAGCAGAACATCTAAAACAGTGTCACCTCCTTACTCTGAGAATTCGCTAGAACATAGACCAGGTATACGCTGGCATGCTGTATGAATTCACCGATAGCTTCCAATAACAAGTGGGTGGGATGTGCGGCTTGTTGTGTTTATTCTTGTGGCATGAATCCAGAGTGGAGCTGCAGCAGTGAAATGCACTAAGTGTATTTTAATGGGTGTGTCATCCTGGCAGTCACACAGCCCCTCGGATGTCCTCAGCACCATTTTGGGACACAGTATACTTCCAGCAAGCTGGGGCTGTTAAATATCCATTATGCGCTGTGTGTGAACTGGACCAAATAAACCACAATACCGCCCCTCTGCTTGCTTTTGCCTAGCAGTGCGTTGTGCACTGAAGTCGCATCAACTGCCTGTCCCAAACGCCTTTTGAAAACCGTGCTCTCAATAAGAAGTTAAATCCTGTTACACAGGCATAAAGGGCTCGGTGGCAACAAAACTGTCACAAAAGCCAAGCACTCTGGCCGTAAAGACCTCCCAAATTTGATTTAGGCATTAGGCCACTAAATGCTCAGCGTGATCAAAACTTCTCAAGCCTTGTAATTTTTGTTCAGCATACTTTGCTTTGTATTCTATAACAAGCAGTCTGCAAAAATCCTTTAAGATCGATGCTTCGGTTGCTCCTGGATGAGATAAGATAGAAAATATGCCCCTTCAAAAATCCTCCAAGGAAACTATCACCTGGTTGTATCACACCAGAGCCTTAGGGGTTGGAAATGGCTCTCAGCTGGAAATCTTTCGCCCATCAATCTTTGACGTCACAGCGAGCTTATGAAGCTTATGTTGTTGTGCAGAAAGATGATCACCAGAGGAAGAAAAAATGGTAAACAAAGGGGCTTGGAAAATTATGAGAAGACCTCTAATGTGAACCGGTCACAAAATGAAGATGAAAAATTTATGTTCAACAATCGAGAGCATATAGTGAATCTTGACTGAATGGGAGCATCGATACACTGAAGTTAATGGAGAGTAATATTAAAGGCTTATAGGCTGGAACTGGTTTATTTATTCAATGAGGATAATAATATTAACTCATTCACTGCCATTGATGTCTATAGCCGTCAATTGCAGTGAATGAGTCAATGGGTTTAACTCATTCACTGCCAATGGCTGGCAGTGAATGAGTTAATATTAGTAATAATAATAATAATAATAATAATAATCCACAGTCTAAGTAAAAGTTGTAAAATTTACCACAATAAAGAGACAAAAAAAAAACACATAACAAATAACAGATTCATTATGCAACACTTCTATTAGTTGAAACAATATCATGAAGGGCGAGAATTTTAAAGCGAGCTTTTACATGTTTCGTAAGCGATATCCCTTTTTTCATGTATCTAGACTTAAACTACCTTGACAAGCAATCTCTGCATTCATCCTCAACGTCCTCCACGTTTCTGTGGCAGTGCATACGACATGACTTATTCAGAAATTGTCCCCCATCCTCCACATCCTCTAATGGTGAAATCTGACAGAGGCCAACTGCAAATGGAAACCAAGCAGCTGCCCCGCGCGAAGAAGGCAATTGTGTGGTCCAGCCTGATGTGCAGCTCTAATGCCAAGCTTTCGATATGATGGCAAAAAAAAACAGAAAGAAAAAAACTAGAGAAAAAACAACAAAAACAAAAGGCTTTCATGTCTTCCTCCATTTGCAGTGGCTTGATTGGTGCAGAGTGGCAGCAGTCCTGCATGCCAACGATACCACTTTCTTTTTGTCAAGTGCTGTGAAAGGAAAACGAAGAGCTCGGCCGGAGTAAATGAAACAAGGTATAGGACGGTGCAGAGCGGCAGTGACACAAACATGAGTTGAGCTCCACAGTAATTTCACATCCCATCTTCCGGAGGTTGTTTTATCAAAGTCACTTCCATTGTGGCGATACCACTGCACCTTGGAGGACACGTAGCTTGGTTGAAGCGTAACACCTGCTAACCTGAATTTGAGAATAATTAGAATGGATAGCTTTAAAAAAAACAAAACATAGTTGGTGTATACTATCAGCTTAATGAATTTATTTTTCTGAATGCAGGCAGCGAACTGGGAAAAGGCCGAATAATGAAGAAGAGATTTGAAAATAAAATGTTCTCCTCTGGGAATCTCAGGTACACACAGCAGCAAGCCCCTCCACGTGCTATTCAAAAATTAAAATAACCTCTTAACAAACACATTTCTTGCCAGCTTGAATCAACTTTCAACATTCAATTTAGGCCACGTTTTTAGAAGAGTGAAGAAGCATTTCTGTAATGGGAAAACCTAAATGGGAAACTTATTGTGAATAAGAAAAGGGGAACAGATTAATAAAATGGGCAGCAGAAAGCAATTCTCCCACATTTCATCTTGTTATCTGTTTTACATTATTTCCCCTGGGTATCCTGCACCTTGCAGATATACAGCTCTGCACAAATAATCAATTAAGCCGGGAGATTTGCAGGTATTCAGCAGTTGCTTTGTGTCAGGCCTTCAGCCACTTTCAATGGATTTTCGTTCTCGATAAAAAGCCGAGAGTAACAGAGGCTTTTGTTGATAACAAAATTGTGGCATGCAGTGGAATAATAAATCTGTTTATTATGAAATGAGTCTTTTATTAATCTAACTGGTCAAACAGTTTACCAATTACTGCATTCTCGCAGCATGCCAGAGAAAGGAATCTGTCATCTACAAAGTCCACAGACCCTTGTCAGAGAGCCACGGCTGTTAGGGAAACACAGAAATGATCTTAATTATCGAGATGCAAATGTAATTCCAACAAACCCTGCGTATCACAACAGCCAATCACGTTTGACAACCTGTCATCTCCACAAAGGTATTCTTCCAAAGGGAGAACACTCCTATATTCCCTCTGTAAACTGCCAAGCAGATTTCTGATCATAAAACCGAGTCAGACGGTTCGCTTTGCCAGGCTGCTATGCCAAGGATCCAAACAGATGTAACACCCCAGCACAGAGGCAGCCCTACCCTCCCCCCATTGTCTCCCTGTGCTGGGCCTGTCACTGCTGTCAGCAGGCTGAGCTCACTCACTCTAATGGGGGGGGGGGGGGGGGGTGTTGAGTATTGCGGTGGCAGCAGAGGGGAGAGTGAGTGCTGAATGTGATGCATTCCCCGTGGACATACTGTCCAAGTGTGCCACCCTCCCCCACCACCACCGACTGCCACTGCTACCACCGCCGTGGCCCTCGTGGGAGAAACATGCAGACCAGTGACAATGGCACTTCCAGCTGTTCCCTCATAAAGAGCTGGTGTGCAAGACAAGCCATGACGCTTTAAAAACCCCAAATGGTCTCAGCTCGTCATCCTGTCAGGTGCTCTGACACTAGAATATTTCCAGCCTCCACCAAGAGCCCACCAGCCCTCGCACACCCACCCTCGTGTTCTTGCCTCTGTAAGCTCACACAATGAGAGGCCAGTCCATTGTTCTAGTTCCAGTATATGTTGGAGACGCCAGTAAAGGCTTTCAATTCATCAGCACTGGCACAGGTGGCGCAAGCTACTCGAATACATTCTCATGAAATGTTAAGCATGCGCATCCCATTGATGCTAGCTTCAGAGCAATCAAGCATCAAAACAGTCGGAACAAACAGCTCTGGCACTCGCTCTGCCGCGGTACAACTGTGCAGATTATTCATGGTCCGTAACTGAAATGTGATTGTGCAGAGCCTCATCAGATCGGTCCATATATATTTTGTTTAAATTATTTATTTTACTGGATGGAGAAGAGGCGTCTCATAATTTTATAGCTTTCAATCCACTTGTGCCATCTCTGTGCAGCCAACCCTTAACTTTAGCAGCACTGTGAAAGGGAGACTGCATTTATCACGAAACACAAACTGAGTGCAATCAAGGAGCGTAATGTGCTGATAAGGTGGCAACATACACACGCTTCATGACATAGACGCACTCACACTCTACAGTGATACACAGAGATATATGATGTATGGCTCCTACTGAAGCTACGTTAAACAGCGTATATTTGAAGTATATTCTGGATGTAAGGTTAGAGGGAATTTTGAAAAGCTTTTTATGGTTCCAGAGGCAGTGAACATAAAGAGGACAGTGAAGTGTGAGAAATAATTTGGTCTCTCCTAGGCCCTTCTAACCACTTAGCACTTTGACCTAGATTAGCACTCTGTCAGAGGTGCACTTGGGAGGCATGGCAATGGAGGACTACGATAGTGTCTGCTTATTTCCACAAGAAAACACTCTTGACATATGTTCACTCCCTGAGCACATGCAGACGCTTGCATACTGGTTTTATTTTTGATATCAAGTATTACGTAGTATCTCTATCTGTAACACAAGATGATTAGTATTTGGATACTGTGAATTTCTCTCCAGGGCAAAGATATTCAATTAGTTCTTTGTTATACCGCAATCCACTAATGGACCGTGCGGCATCTCGACTTCAAACTCCACATCTATCCTCTGTGCCTGACGTCATGTGTCATAAACATATGCTGCTGCTCCCCTGAGGCCATTTTCTACATTAAAAACACAGACCCATGTGAATTAGCCGACAGCATCCTGTCATCGTGTCTATTCTTAAAAACAAAAAAAACTGGACTGTGCCAAGGGCAAGACGGAGAATGGAAAACAATAGAGGGAAAACGGCCATTTAAAAAAAAAAGTACCAGGAAGAAACCCCCTCTCCCGTTCCTCCCCTCTCTCTGTCTCCATTTGGGAGACAGCAAAAAGGAGACTTGGCTCTGCCTTAAAAGCACTTAAAAAACCAAGGTCACCTCCTGGTCAAATCTGTGAAATGAGAAAATAGCTGAAGGGGCAATAGGCCAGCAGCAGATAACATGAGAATGCACTATCTTTCCCCTACACATTTAGTGCAGTGGAGGATGAGGCACTGGCAGACTTTTCAAAACAAAAGAGGTTGAAATAAGGACTGGAGACACAATAAGATGGCCCACTTTCACCAAGTATGACAGCGCATACATTGAAGTGCTCTTAGAGAATGAGGCTTTTGGTCAAGCAGATAGTGGAGAGCCAAAGAGCCGAATGTGAGCTCACACAACTGGGTTTTTGCATTTAATCACTCAGGTAAATTTAAAGCCACATCCTTGTCCTTCAATTTAAGTCAGGAGCTGTTGTTACCATTAAGGAAATGAATCCTAGAACTCAACTGAAATTCTCAGAGTCACATAGAGTGAACATCCACTCTCTCCCTAAGGTGCAAATTGGAGTAGTAAAACCTGAATTGATGTTATCAGGTGTTTGGAAATGGGCCATTGATGCTGAATTATCTCTTGACATTGGGGGCTCATGAACTTCTGTGAAATATATACCAACAAAATTATGCCTATTTAAGTACAGGGCTTGCAGCTGTGACTCATAAAATGTGCCCATAACATATAAGCCCTGTTTGCACAAAACAGCAGCATCACCTGGAGTCCCACAGTGATTTGTAATAGCTGCAGATGGACGTCACTGCTTTAATCAATGTGTGACTCAGTAGTGTCTATTGTGTGTAAAGCAATATCACCTCACTCTGATGAAACCAAAACATATGAAAGACTGCACTGAGACACGCTTAAAAGAAGCGGAGGATTCTTCAGTGTCGTTGGGGACACTTCTGCTGTGCAGTGGTGCAATTTTTCTATTTCTTTTGTTTTTTATGTGACTTCCGTTGTGTTTTGTGTGCTTTTGTGTTCTGGTGTTTTCCTAAGCTATACGTTTGACCTTTAAGGGCCACCGTAAATATCAGCCATATATCATTTAACAGAAGTCATCTAATACTGGTCTTATCTTGTGCTTGCACAGTCAGACTCTTAGGGTTCTTCTTTTCTACTGTACTTACACTTTGTACACTCACTCCATAACGCAGCATCAAAGCTAGAGAATTAGATATATTTATAATTAGCCGATGACAAACAGCTAAACAGAGGAAGTGGCGCAGAATGTCATTTTAAGTGATAACTGTTTGCTAAACTATTAGCCGCAGCAACTGTATGGGCAATATTAGCTCTTCCTTTTCAGCTTGTGTAGCATCCAAAAAGTGCTTATTGTGACCTTGACTTACAAGATGACCCCCAGGTTGTACTAGTCATGTTTAATTAAGGCTGCAGTGTTCCAGCATCTTCCTCATTGTTAACTGATGTTCTGTTGAGCAACTGCGGGATTAGCTAGCGAGTAATAAATCATGGCAAATCTCTGTGATCAACACAGCTTTAAAGGTGATGGGAACTTGTTCATTTTTAATGAGCATACAGATACATTTGAAGCAGCTAACATCATTTGGAGTGAAAGCAGTTTGATGTAAAAAATCAACATTTTAATAAAATCTTTAATAGCTCTTCAGTTGATAACACTGTTATTGTCACAATGAGTAAATTGCATCTTGTGTGGATTGTGGAAGCAAAATATCACCCCTTACAGTGGGCTGACGCAGCGGTTTTTATCAAGGAATGAATCAAGAAATCTGTAATCTTTAAAGATTTATAACTTCAAAAGCAATCTCCACAGTCCTGCAAATCACAAATTCTTCCCTCCTGAAAGCAAGAGAATGAAAAACCAGCAGAAAGTGAGATGAACAGCACATTACCTGAGCAGAGAAGCACATGTTTCCTGCCAGCCTCACCAGTCTTGAATAACAGAGTTCTCCTGGAGGCAGCTCTCTGTTGATCAATTGACTACCTATCCCAGTGCTAGACTGATGGGAGAATATCCCATATCCCTGCATCCTCTGAATTCTCCCAAGTCTCCATCATGAATATTTGATGAGGGATGTGTGTGCCAATCACTAAAAGACGTTTATCTCCAATACCCATGACTGGGCAGCCCTTGCTGAGCTTCTCTGCTGGTAATCAAAAACAAACGTTTCATGGATGAAAAAAGGGCCTTTTCATGAGAATCAGCGATACTGCTATAATATATGCATGGAAGACTGAGAATGCATTAGGATTCAAACTTGATACAAAGATGAGACATATTCATTTTTAAATGTTAGATTCATATTTCTCTCTACCAAGGAAATGTAAAAGTGAGACGTATATTATTGTACAGCTAACCCGCCTGTGTTTGCTGTCTGGCTTCCCACGAGTCTTCAGGAGCACATGTAGTCTATTAATTAGCAATTCTTGGACTTGTGTCTGTACTCATTCAACCTCAACGACCCTGTTTGTGCTACAGCAACATTGCAGAATGTTCAGCAAATTCCTGCAGTCATTCCTCAGACCTTTTGTTTCCCATCATTTTATAACCTTGGTTATGCAAAACACTGGCATTTCTGCTGAGAGAAATGAGCTTACAGGCCCTCATAAAACCTGATACAGATTCTGTAGGCCTTTAACGATCCTTATATAGAGCACCTTTCACCACTATTCTGACGCAGCTCTTCCGATCTACAAAGAGTGAGAGTGGAAAACTGTGAAATAATATGGAAAAATGTTACATTTCCCCTGCCAGATTTAGTTTCTCTTGAAATCTGAAAAAGCATGGTCATCGTCGAGCCACTCTTATTAATTTATATCATTTGACTTCAAATGCATCAAAGCCTCTAAGGGGGTGAGGAAAGAAACCCGAAGTCATGTGTGATTCAACATAATGTTGATTATTTGACTGCATCCCTTGTTACACACTAACACAAAAGCTTTTTGTCAGTCATATATGAAACTATAGTGGCAGTTTATGGCTATAATCAGATCGAAGTAAACGAGGCACCGAACCAACTGTAACACAATTACACTTTAATTAATGAGTTTTACTGTTCAGTGACATTTATGCAAAGCACTAAACATTGATGTCTCCACAAAGAAGACACTGGTACATTTTCTAGCTCTGATTCCTTTCGTTTTTCAACTCAGGTTGAAGGCCATCCTGTCAGTTAAAAGAGCATTTAAAATTCTCAGTGCAGTTGTTTGTATGATTGTATTACAATCATACAAACAGGGCTCTAATCCACCACCTCCCTAGGGTGTTTCTGTGTGCTGTTTGCATGTTCTATCCGTGTGTGAGTGGGTACTCTGGCTTCCTCCCACAGTCCAAAGACATGCAGTGAGTGGGCTTAGGTTAATTGGTGATTCTGAATGGCCCTGCAGTGAGTGCCAATGGTTCTCTGTCTGTCTGTTAGCTCTGTGACAGACTGGGGACCTGTCCGGGATGTATCCTGCTTTTGCCCTATAGTAGCGGGGATAGGCTCCAGCCCCACTGCAACCCTGAATTGGAGAATGGATGGATGGTGACATGCATGTGAGCATGTTAATTCATACAATTTACAGAGAGTATTATTAAATGACCTTTTCCCACCAACGAGCCTTCACCGAGCCTGCTGAGGTCAAGCATCTATGATTATGGTTATGGTTATGGATTATGGTTCTGACAAATTGTGCCTCTTGTTTATGAATGTGGAGCCAATGGGAGTGTTTTTTTAAACAGCAGTTGTCTACAATTACTCTTGAGGAGGATCTGTTTCTGTCATTTTGAGATGCTGACAAAGGATGCCCTTTACCTTTGAAGTACTTCATCTTGCCTCAGGTAAAAGTGTCCATAACTTGGCAAAAAGGAAAACTTTTTGTTTGGTTCCTTGCCTCGGGCAGGTTTTCAAACCAAGTGGGCTCCTCTGATGTTGAAATATACACATTGCACATACAAAATAGTATGTCAAAGAGAGAGAGAGAGGCACAGAAACAACCCCGCTCATATCATGAAAGTGCAACTCCTACTCTATCAAGAAAGGATGCCGCACATTTCCTCCTGCCTTTTGAAAAAGCAAATCAGAATCCACTAAAAGCTTGTCTGTCTGCATTATTAATGCCTGTATAGTGAAAGAACTATCCAAGAATATGCCTTGAATCCAAATCTTTTTTGGGCTTCATGCGAAACAAAAACCAAACATTTTGACCATTTTGAGTCTAAAATTCACAAATGTTTACAACGTACACAATTGTATTCTAAATAATAATGAGTTAAAATCACATCAGGCCTGATAAAATTATCACAAATAAAGGCTTAAGCACATTAACTGCAACCTTTTTACAGAAGGGGAGAGTCGTGTTTCCAGCACAAATATATTCTACAGACAGCCATTCTCGTTCACCTCCAGAGCAGAGGCTCTAGTGGTTTATTATTCAACATAAGTCTGCACACCAGCCCAGCTCCACCTTTGGCTCATTTCTGAACAATTTTCAAGCTTCCTGTAAAATGAATATGCATTGCCTTTGCTGTGAATCCATTTGCAAGACAGAATGATAATGAGGAGAAAGTGCTTTCAAAAAACCCAATTAATCTCATGTAAAACGGCTGCTCAATGCTTCTAATGAGATGCCATTTTAATAAGCGGGTATGTTGTACAACAAAGCCATTTGGTAAACATTATTGTTTATTTGTTTGATGACATGCATGCAATGGAACGAATTGGATTTTGGGAAAAATAAAACACTTATCAATGTCTGACTTGAAGAAAATGTGCCTTTTGACTTGGATTGTGCAGCTTACAATTCACAGAGGTTATTGTTACTTGAGTAGAAATGCACACTTGTATGTAAAGTTTTCTTTTTTTCAGTTTATGCAGAGACGGATTTCACATTTAACATTTATTGAAAATAACCTTGAGCGCTGTGCATCTCAAGTATATGCTGTGAATATTATATTGGCTCCAGAAATTCAAGTTTGTCTCCATAGGAGGAAACAGCTTTAGAACTGACACGAGTTTAGACAGAAAATATTTATGGGAACCTCATAAACACGAGCTCAGAGAAGTTGCAACCTAATTTCTTTTTTATTGCACCATGAAATACACCTTTCAAATGCTGCCGTGTGGACAAGCTGAAAGGAGAAGGCGGCTGGACTAAAACTGTTGAGAGATGGATCAAATTTGAGGGCTAATCGGTAGCTTGTAAACAATGCTGCTTTCAGAAGAAAACAAATCTACTTGTTATTGACTCAAAGGCTGCTGACTCCATCTCTGCCTGGTTGAATGTGTTTACTTATTCATCAAGGTGGAGAGGGCCAACCACTTTCTCAAACTCTGGGTCCCCGCAGTTATCCTTTTCCTGCTGTCCAACAAGAGGGACAGACCCGATTAAATATGCATGGAGACCAGTGAGTTCGCCTTAAAGTTCTCAAAGCTTTATTCTTCCCACCTCAAATATTCATGACCTCTACTCTGTTGCTGTGTGGTCTGTATATGCATTTGTGCAAAGGCACTGCATCCTCACCTGCCCTCACAGAAAGAAAAGAACATAAAGGGTGCAGATTTGAATAGCTGTGGGAGGTGTTCTTGCATCATCTTAGAAAAGTGTCACATACCTCTCATTCACTGGGTGGTTCAGTACCGCATGTTATGCTACAGTATCTGACTTGTACTCTTTCCAGATTGCTTGGTATTCAGGGAGACACTCACTAAATGAGAGATAATAAGAGTGTACTGGGCGATCTGTGCATGAAAATGAATGCATAGAGTTGGACTGCTCCGGTATTTTACCGTGTATCTATTACAGGGTGGAGAGAGGTCTTCAGGGGTTGCCTAGTAGCAGGGGTGTCGAACATATGGCCCGGGGTGGCTCAGTAGATGGCTTTGAAAATTGTGAAAAGGAAGTAAAAATGTGAAAATTGTGAAGAAGAAGTATGAAGTAAGGTGTAAATGTGAACTCTTCACTGCATTTTGCGCTGAAGAAATGATCAAGTCATGAGAGTCCAAACTGATGGGTCAGAGTTTTGAATTGTTGTTGTTTTTACAGCCTTCTTACTCACTAAGAAATCCTCCCCAGCCTGCCATGCTACACCAAAATAAATACTAGAAACACAATCACAAAACAGGAAAATAGGTGGGTAATTTATTATTTCATTCTTTTTGTTTTAGAGATGAGCTCATGGATGGAGGTTAGGTAAACAGGCTGTGGCCTATAGAACTTTCAAGAATTAAAGTGATACCTGTATCTTGTGATTTAAAAATTTTCAATCTTAGTTCTAATTTTGTTTCTTTCTGACACACAAAACATAAACTGATTTCCTTAACATTTGCTTTATGCAGCTATTTATGAGTTCTTTCTAGATAATATTACAACACAGTTTAAAGTTGTGGATAACTTGTGTACACTTTGTGTAACTGCATGGATCAGTTGCCAACAGGGAAGCTGCTGATACCCTCTGCTAGACAAACTATGCACCATAACTCATGACATAGTTGAAGGGTGTTTTTTCTCTCGTCTTGTTTCTTTACTTAAATTTTTTTTAGCCTGTTATTAATACATCGTGAAATAGCTAATATTAGCAGATCAGTTGAGCAGGCAGGTGGCCTGACAATTAGTATCAGTTGAACCTCCGTTTTTTCAGATACTATCATCACACAAATTTCCATTTTTTCTACATCACACATTTTGGTGTTAGCAAGTGGAAAGTCATCTGTGATGTTGATAAATCACTGGATCCCATTTACTTGCTAATGCTAGCTCTGTTTTCATACAAAGCGCAGAACGTAACTGATCACCGAGCAGTGAAAGCAGAGCCAAAGGCAGCTTGCCTGGGACGCTGGTCTACCATCAGTTTCCTCCAAGTTTAACGACAATGTGAATTCGCAAACCACCAGAAAAAAGCTGCTGGTTGGTCAGCTCGCCTATAGTTCAAGTCATCATTAATGGGACACGGTCGCACAACCAAGCACAGCTTTCAGTGACAACAGCTAAACTGCTTTACTTTGAAATGTTTAACTAATGTGTTTTTAGATTTGACTTTGCCCTGATAGAACACAACTGCAGCATTGTATATTAAACCAGTGGGTCTCAAACAGTATGTCATGAAACAAGCAGGGTATTTTGAAGAAGTCAGTGTGCATTCTGCCAATGAAATTTCAGTTTCAAATATCACAAAGACAGTTTGTCCATTATTAAAAAATGAAAGAAAGTTATATGATGATACTTCCAGTTTGGATTTGGGAGACAGACACTATCTCTACTTTTAAGATTAGGCTTTAAACTTTCCTTTTTGCTAAAGCATATAGTTAGGGCTGGATCAGGTGACCCTGAATCCTCCCTTAGTTATGCTGCAATAGGTGTAGGCTGCTGGGAGATTTCCATGATGCACTGAGTATTTCTTCTTCAGTCACCTTTCCCACTTACTATGTGTTAATAGACCGCTCTGCACTGAATCATATCTGTTATTAACCTCTGTCTCTCTTCCACAGCATGTCTTTTATCCTGTCTTCCTTCTCTCACCCCAACCGGTCATGGCAGATGGCCACCCCTGCCTGAGCCGGGTTCTTCCTGTTAAAAGGGAGTTTTTCCTTCCCACTGTCGCCAAAGTGCTTGCTCATAAGGGGTCATATGATTGTTGGGTTTTTCTCTGCATGTATTAGTGGTGGAGGTGTGGTCCCTGGCTGAGCTGCAGGGGAGGGGTGGTGCAGTTAACTCAAGGGGCGGTGCAAGGGGCACAAAATCAAACTGATGATGTTTCTCCCTTATATAGTGAAGCTGGAGCCCAGAGAAGAGACAGCATGTGTGCTGGAGGCCAGCTGAAAAGCTGAAGCAGGTGCTGAGCTGAAGAACAGCAAAAACAGTATCGTCACCAATAAAATTGACAGAATTAACACGAAACAGTGTGTCAGATCGTGGTCCTTGCTACAATATTATTGTAGGATCTACCTTATAATATAAATCACCTTGAGGCGACTGTTGTTGTGATTGGGCATTGTATAAATAAAACTGAACTTGTGGAAAATTCCCTCTTGTTAAATTCATTTACTTTAATAAGGGGGCCCAAAGAGAATGCTTGCATATAGGGTCCAGATTTCTGGAGACCCCTGTGGTAGTCAACTGCTGAGTTACTTTTACATCTGAAATGGGACACTATGTATAAAAATGGCTGTAAATTCTTTAAAAGTTATTCCAATACATTTCTTAAACCACTGAATTAAATCTGCAATTGTGCACTCCAGATTGTTTTATTTGTTTTATCTGAAATCCACTGTGGTGACGTATAGAGGTAAAATAAAAAAAATATGTGACAGTCTTAATCCTAAGCAGAGGAGTTTTACCTCGCCTTGACAAATACCATCAGTTTCCACCATCTCCAAGCATGTATAGGATGTACAAGTCACCATGGAACAATATCACACAAATGTAACAAACCTTACTTTAAAGAAAGGTTTATACGTTTGGAAGCAGCAGATGGTCAACCCAACCTTATAAAAGCAGACTTGGACACAAACCTGTTGCCGCTCACTCGTCCATCCTCTTTTTTTCTGTTTGTTCACTTGTCTCAAAGGTATCAGAGGGATACTCAATGATCCTTCCTCAAACCGCAGCCTCCGGCCAAGCTCGCTGCTTCATTATTAACAAATATTTTTCACTCGCACTTGGGATTAGGGGTCTTTGCTAGTGAATCCAGAATTATTTTTACAATGTAAGTCGTGGATAGAGAAGACCTTTGTGAATTAGGAGACCAAAGGGCTCTTAAGATTCTAAAGGTTTTTAAAAAGCACTGAAACAAGCAAAATGGCATGTACTGGACATCAAATACACCAGTGTTTCAAGGCTAACAGTGGTCTTGCAATCACAGAGAATAGAAATTCTTTTAATTTTGAAGTAATCATTTCCTTCGTTTTCCTTCTTCTGCTGACAGTCACAGAAATAGTAAGTTATTTTTGGTCCTTTTCCATCATTGTGATATATTCATATGTGGGTTTAAGCAAGTCGAAGCATACCAGTCCAGCTAATAAGCCATCAAAGAGAGTCTAAAAATACCCAGTAAGCCTCTTCTCTGTGCTCCATTCATGTCTTAAAAAGAAACGTGACAAATAGCAGTCAGATCTGACTGTAACAGCTTTAGGTAGCTTCCGCTGTGACAGTATATATTAACCTACACTGGAATCACTGTATTCACTTTGTGACCACTTCACTCCGCATAGCCATCAGGAGAAAAGTGCAGTCTTGTTTTTAGGGTCCTAATGCTGCTGGACTCGGATAACTGCGAAATATATAACTTTTAACAAGTGCAGTGATGCTAAATGTAGAAGGCGTGTCATTGAGTATCCTTTCACATTTCATCCCCCTGCAGTGGTGCCTTGAGACTTATTTTCTCACCTTTTTATTCTCGTCTCGAGTTTGTGGATGCATGGGCGATTATTGCCTTGTGTTCAGGAAGAGTGGCTGCTGAGCCATGGACTGCTCTGTGTTTCATTTGTGTCTCACCGGCTGTGAAATATACCCATAACGAACAATTTGTGCGACAACAAAGCTCAGAGAAGGCCGCTGCTATATTTATGACATCCTAGCAAAAATGTGCACGCAGTATTAAGGATGAAAAAAAAAGGCTAACAATTGGAAATGTGTGGTAAACACTGTTCTTTACCGTTTCAGATGACCACTGCCAGAGCTTAAATGAGGTTTACTTTAGTTGTCTAAAAGCCATTTTCATTATTATGCCCCACTTATCAAACTGGGACAGAGTATCTCCCTCACACTGTACAGTCACCCCTCCTGTGAAATCATAAAGCAGAAAATCACCATCCATCTGACATTTTTCACTTGGGAAATGGTGGCAATAACTCCTGACTGAGTTGGCATTTGGAAGTTGGACGTTTGTGCCTCAGGGACAGGACAGGAGGAGTGGGTTGAGAGTCGAGTGGGAGCAGAGAACAAGTTTTTTTCTGTTGTGGAGAGGATCCGCTTTATCAGTCACAGCTGCTGTAGGGCTGGCCCTGGTGGGGACAGACTTTGGTAAAACCCCCTACATTTCACTCCACACACTCCACAGTGGGGAGTCTCTCAAAACAGAAGACAATAATATGCATGGTGGGCTCTTCATGAAGGAAATAGCACGCCATATGGGAGGCAGAGCATGCAAAATATTGAAACATTGCTGTAGACACAGTTGTCTGATGGTGCTGATAGCTTTCTTTCCTGAGCCTGACAGCTTTAAAGCAAGGACTTCACACATTAATTCGCATACACACACAACTGTGTAGTGACCCAAAGCAGGCTGTGGATGTGTGGCCATCAGACTTTTTATTCACTTCTCTGAATATACACTACATACACACGAGACTGTGCACTTTTATAAAACTGCCCTCCTACACACACACACACACACACACACACACACACACACACACACACACACACACACACACACACACACACACACACACACACAATACCCCATAAAGACAATGTGAAAAAGTTTAAATAGCAGACACCAAAACAACGTACAGCACCCTGCACAGGTCAGCTGTAACACAGATTTGAGGATTTAAACAGTGGAATAGTTTGTCATAAAGCAGCTCACCTCTGGATAAATCCTGTCTCGACCACAGCTGACAGATATATCTGTAACTGTGACGTTAACTCTGTGAAAAATGGTAAAATTCAAAATTCACAAGAAAATAAGTGAAGGAGCGAGACGAGCGCCAAGAAGACCCGGGAGGACAGAGCTGCAAGCTGATGAAGGCATCTTTATGTTCTTAAATTCAGACTGACATTTGACCACTTTGCTCACTTATAGTTGAATATTGTAAACCTGTCACTGTGAGGAAACAGCCTTAGAAACAAATTACAACTCAAACATGCGCGTGTGTAGGGGCGTGCACGTGACCGATGCACTCCGCTACTCAAACAAATAGCACCACACCTCTGTGGATGAGTGAAAAATCTCATGCTCTCATAAATTACATCATAAAAAGCTAGCAGACGACAACAGCAGCAGGCAAATGATTATGACTGACTTTACTATAATCGACTGGATTGTGATGCCTAGGAATGAAATGTGTTGGCAAACGAACTGAACTGTGAATAACAACCATAAATGCTTTGATTACGTTAATTATTTGAAGAAAACCTTCAGAGGAAGCACAACAATCTTAAAAATTGAAAAATAATATTTTATACCCACACACAGGCACACGCACATAGACGCACACACAGATGTACTAAAAAAATCCATCCAGGTTTCAATCGAAAACAGGAGAAACAAATAGCATCCAGCCAGAACTCTCTGCGTGTTTAAACACCACTTTGCATTTAATCATTTGTTATTGTTAAACTGTCTCTCTTCCACAGTTTTTCTTTTGCCTTTTCACCCTCCCCTCCCCTCCAACCACTTACGGCCGATGGCTGCCCCTCCCTCCCTGCTTCTTCCTTCCCAATGACACCAACTGCTTGGTGAACTGAACAACAAAACAACCAGAACAGCTGGTCATGGGTGACAAGAAGCAACTGTCTTATGAAATGCTGTAAAACTGAGGTTCAATTGAAGTTTCCTTGCTTTCATGACTGTTTCGCTTCCTCATAATAAACATTTTTGCAGTGGAAGGTCAGACAGGTACTAACTACTCTTTCTAAAAAACGCCTGTCACAATCCAATAAATATCATTCCACACGTTGGTAACGAAATTATTGTGTCATGTTCCCAATGACATCCGATATAATTCATCCTCCAGTCTAGTCTGTGCTTCCTCCCCCCCAGACATCAAATTAGATTAACATCTGAGCTTTGGGTAGGCTAAAGATATGGATATAGATCCGCTTAGCCCCCATCCACAGCCCTCTTACCCTTTCCAGTAAATTATCTCGAACCAAACCTTGTTTCTGACGTGAATGAGGTATGTCTTCACAAATAGAAATTAGCCCACATTTATCAGAGCCTTGGCGCACGAGCAGAGAAACAAGACAAGTGTTTTCCTTGCTGATATGTAGAAATTATAGTCTTGTCAACAGAAATTCAGACTGTTCAATTAGACAGTAGGCTCCCTCCTGCACACGAGCTGCACAGCAATGATCCAACTGGGAGGAGAGCTTTCTGGTTAACATTGCTTGTCACGTCTGAGCTCCCTTATCTCTGGGTAATGCCACTCAACACCAAAGGGGCCTCGCAGCCAACTGGTTCCAATTGATTTAGAGAGCATCAAAAACTCACCACCTTTATGAAAGGAAGCAACAACCTGGTTAAAGCACTCAGTGACACAGAGGCAAGCGTTTATCCACCCTGCATAGTTTAAACTGCCGACATTGCTTTGAGACGCTAACTGCTGGCATTTAATAAAGACAACAATGCAACCTCCAGGGCTCCATTCAAAGAAAAAGGGGTCAAAAGCTGGATTCGAGCGCTCACAAGCTGAGTTCTGACTGTGAAGGCTATTTGTTAAACGTTAATGCTACTTATGCAATTAAAGCCATTATTCTTTCACTGCCAGTGTTGTATAGACTACTAGGTGGCACAGTAGACGGTGCCTGAAGATAAAGAGGCGCAGATGAAAGGTTAAAATATAAAAAGCTCATAAATCATGAAGCATGAGCTGCGATGCCTTGTCAGCTACCTGTTTTCTTGAATTCAAGCTCAAGTTATTAGTTTTTACACAAACGCGGTGACATTTACATTCTGTCCTTTTCTAATGTGTTTCTAAAAGGGCCGTTTGGGCACTGAAAAACAGAGATGTTGATACTGTGAACTGTACCCTTGGCTCTGTCAGCCATGAATAAACCATGCTGTGCTATCATGATGAAGGAGTCAGCGTCTCCCACTCGTTGGTACACAGGGTCTGATGCTCTGTCTGTTGAGCCAGTGTCCCAGCATTGACTGCCGGTTGTAATTCTCTGCAGAGATTGAAGCTGACAATCTTCAGCTTGCCAGGCACAAAATCCTGTTTATCTGTCAGGATGAGCGGCTGTAGGGCCCCATTTTCTCCCAGTTCTGCCTGTAAGCTCTCTGGGTTGACAAAGTCTTAGACAACATGAAGACAGAAAGACAGGGCTGATAGAAAAAGTGGCTGTGCCAAGAAGTTTGGTCAGTTGTGGCTTACCCAGGACAGCACAGGACGTTCTTCTCAAGCTTTTATGTTCATAAGATTTTTAGTAGTACTTGACCTCTAGCCTTAACGTTGACGCCCAGACCACCGAAAAAAGTGTTCCAAGGTTTTTAGTAGATACATGTGTGATGGGGGTGTCACAGATGTATTTGGCCTTTGTCCTTAAGAATACATCATGTCATCAGAGTCCAAACTGATGGTCCACAGGTTTGAATCTTCATCATTTTTACCTTCTTACTGTCAAAGAAACCATCACTGGCCTGCCGTGCTACACCAATATAAGTAGACACACCATCAAAAAACAAAGAATTAGGTGGGTTTTCATCATGGATGAATCAATGGACTATATACGATTTCATTCAACAGATACGACTTTTTCCATGACTTCAGCGATTGTTACATACATTTTCTGTACGTTTATAGATTGATTTCTTAGACTGTAGACACACGGCTGTGCTGCTTTATGAAAATAACCTGTCCGTGTGTTACATTTAGACTAGCTAAAAGTGGAAACACTGAATAATTTATTTATTTATTTTTGTTTTAGAGATCGAGTTCATGAAATGTACTTAACTTATTCACAAGGTTTTCTTTATAGGTATTAGAAGTCAAAATTTATCCATAAGGGACTCATTTAGTAAAATGAGCTCTAGCCTCTAAGCTATTTTATTAATTTCAAAATCCTAAATTGCCTTTTATTCAAGTTACTGTGTTCTCAGAGTTTGGTGTAAAAGCCACCCAACTGGCCATCCAACCAGTGGGGTTATGAGCCTTTCAGGCTGAAGGGTAAAAATGTAAGTACTGACAAAAAGACTAATTTAGAACAAACAGCTTGTTCACGTATGAGGGTCTCAAAACAGAGGTATTACAGAGGGGAAAAAACATGGCTGAAGAGGACAAATGTGTGACTGGGAGAGAAATGGCAGTTGGGGCTGCCTTGTGAGCCAAGGTGCCAGTGGAGAGTGAGAGGGGAGTGTTGATGGGCTTGCTATGGGGGTGGGGGGGGGTGATGTGCGGCTAAGGTCGGGCAGATGGTGGCCGATAATGAGGGAGTAGAGGTGTAGCGAGGAAAGAAGCCGTGCTGTTTTCAGGCTAGGGCACGGCAGCGAATGCTCTGCACCGGGTTCAGATTCAGTCAGACTGAGAGAAAAAGAATACGAGAGATAGAGAGAGGAATGGAAGAACAGGCGCTGTGATGACAGCGAGCCCGGTAGCTCTATGCAACCTTTAACGAGCACACCTATCATCCCATGATGCCTGCACTCGAAGGTACTGAGCAGTCACCGAATGTGAGAAATATTCAAGAATTCCCTGTCTTGAAATTCTTAATTTCCTTTGGGTGTATTCACTGCTGGAATCTTTTACCAGTGCCTCGACCTCGCCTTCATTAGTAGGTTGAGATTAATGCATAATTAACAAGAAACAAATGAATTTATGCTAATAAGGCAGCAAGAAGTGTGACATGGAGAGTGCACGTTCTTATGCTCTTGAGTCTGGCCAGTGGACAGTGTCTTATTTCCTGCCCACATACATTATCAGATTAGTTTTTGGGGAAGTACAGCAGGAGTTTTGCTATCTCGAACAGCAAGCTAGGAGTAAAAACAGCAGATAGAGATAACAATAGGAGAAGCATTTAACAGGCTGGAGAAAATGGTCTGGAGTGGCTGCAGTATTTCCCCTATAAAAATAATCAGCGCATAGTCCTCAGAAACCACATAATCATGTAATCACGGCACATCTAAAATCTCTTTGCAAGTCAGCCTAAAAATGTGAGAAAAAAAGAACCCAGAAAATCAAATAAAGCAATGAAAGGATATCTTGTAACCTTAGATGTCGTAATTTGTGTTGGCAGAAAAATATGTGCCTTAGCAGGTTCTCTTTAAAGTTCTGATGCGATTTCCACTTGAAAAAATAAAAAAAAACATCACAAATTGGGGCGATCGCGGCTCAAAGAGTTGGCAGTTCGTCTTGTAACCGGAAGGTTGCCGGCTCGAGCCCCGGATCGGACAGTCTCGGTCGTTGTGTCCTTGGGCAAGACACTTCACCTACTGGTGATGGCCAGAGGGGCCGATGGCGCGATATGGCAGCCTTGCTTCTGTCAGTCTGCCCCAGGGCAGCTGTGGCTACAACTGTAGCTGCCTCCACCAGTGTGTGAATGAATAGTGGAATTGTAAAGCGCTTTGAGGGCCCCGAAAAGCGCTATATAAATGCAATCCATTATTAAATTCTATTTTTTAAAACAAATATCTAGATTATGCTACATATATGGACTAAAAGGAAAATGTGTGCTTTATTAAATCCCCCACCTCTCACTCCTCTTTTTTGCCTCATTTGGTCATGATGACAGTTGACAAGCTCCACTGATTTTTTTCATTAACGGCTCATATCGTCACCAAAGTGCTGGTGGTAAACAGGAAATGAGCACTCATATCAATATCCCAGCTGACGTCTCACACACAATGCATCACAAATCGACATCAACTCTGACACAGAGTCCCAACGGTTAGCTATTGATCATCCTCCATTATCATTATCGATCTACAAGACAAATCAGGGGGGACCGCTATTTAAGTCCATTTATATAAAAGAAATCTGAGTTGCTGTGTTTGCTGGCGATTTTGTGAGCTGTCAGAGACCATCACGAGATTAAACATTTTCATGATGTGAGGCATTTCATCGTCTCTTATGATCTCACTGAAGAATCACTGCGTATCGCAACAGAAAATATAATTAGAAGGCTCATCAGTGCAGTGCTTGATTTGTTTTTCCTTTAGGTTAGTGTAAGGGAAAGTTAACAGGATTCTTGATCTTCATTTATGACACTGAATCTGATATACAGGGATGCTCCTGGGGCTTCTGAGTCAATATCAGTATCAGTTTAAAACCTTTCATTAAGGTAGGTATAACACTTCAGTGGCTACCTTATTTTCTCCTTTATCTCGGAGGCTGGAAGGAGGAAATAAAGCACAAGCGAAAGCCTCGGCTCCGTACGGGATAAAATCTATTCTCTATTATTGCACTGCCATTGCTTGAGGGCCGTCAAGCTAAAGGTAATGGCATTGCTGGTGATAAATTTATGGCTGAGCTCCTCCATGTTCCATGGGGGATATAACGGGCTGGGAATTGTCCAGATTGTTGGAGTCACAACTAAAATGACAAATGACCCTCCAGTGACAATCAACAACGTCATTTACAATGTCATTCAAATGACTAAGTGTGCTGTAATGGCAGTCGATGCATTATATTTACACAATGCTGCGTGAACAGACGGGCTGTACAGAGAGCTGCCAAACTTACGGAACTGCTGTCAGTAAGACAAGAGGGGAGCAGAGCTGCTTCCAAAGACTTGATGTAAGAGGCTTTGGAAACTTTACTTAACAGGACGGCCCTTGATGGACAACAGAACAGCTGGTCAACTTTATTCCTAACTGACATATGGACACTTGGTCAGACCCCCTTGGCAGCAATTTATTGCATTGTGATATTTTTCAGTGTACATGGTTTTTTATGTATTTTATGTCTTACCAAGCAACAACTATGACATCCAAAGTAAAAAGCAAGTGAAAATAAAACCAAACTAAGTGTAAAAACAGGTGGTGGAACCTACAGTCTCGAGGAGGACAGTTTGCTGACTGATGCCGTCTTATAGAGTCTTGGTGGCACTTTCAAAGTGTCGCTGTCAAATATTGCAATAGTCGGTACATGGATCAGAGATGGCAGAAGCTATAACAAAATAGCAATATAAGTTACCTTGGGAATGAGAAGAGTTTGGTGCGTTGTACCAGCTCTGGGTGGATTGGACGTTTTTTTGTGTGTTTTTTTTATCTATTCATTGTCTCCTTCCTGCCAACCCAGACAGTGAGACGTTCTGTGCCGATTAATCAATACTTACGGCTGAAGTAAGCTGGCAGCTTTTCAGCACAGCTAAGCTAATGGGGTACTAAAATGGCTCCACATTTCCATCTTTTATAGGGCATAAGACCGTCTATTAAAACAGGACATGGCTCCTCCAGGACCTAACTTTTGTCATCATACACTAAATAATAATTGGTTTACCAAAGGTTAATTGCTCAATAGATACTAGGCCATTGGAATTTAATTGTGCTGTTAAATGCCTCAGTTGTAGCCTATGCTTTTGTAATAGCTCATTTGACTTGGATTGAATGGAAACACTGTGGATCCCTGATGACCATTAAAGTTGCTAACTGTTGCAAAGAGTCTGTTCAGATTTGAGACACTGGATCAGTGGTGGATTCTCTAAATAACAATAATTTGACTTTCTTATGCTTGAAACTCTCAAAGCACTCTGTTTTATTTACTAATTAACGATTTTTCATGATTTGTTTTCTGCCTTTCTGGCTTTTCATCCAGCATTAGCACACGCAGTTTTACGCAAGTCAGCAAGATCAGCTGCACATGGGAGCTGTCTCTCCCTCAGCAGATAATGGGAGAATTAAAATGCCAATCTGGGATGTTGTAAGTGCATCAGTTATGCATATTAATTCTTAAATTTCTCAGCACTATGGCTTTTATGTAAAATATGCTCTATCAAATCTTTTTTTTTTACATTTTTTTGTTCAACAGCGATTTCATACAGAGCTGTATGCCTCCAGTGTTTGCAAATTAAATAAACTGTAAGTTCAGTGGAAGATAAAGACCTCCTTCCTTTAATGCTTTTGATTAATGTATCAGTGGGTCACTAATGCACTTTGAGAGCAACAAATATTCTTCTTCCTCCCTTTATGTCCTCTGTTTGTTTTTGGATTAAGAGTTAGGTGTACAACATTGAACTGTGAGCACGAAAAGATGAAAGAGATACTGTTACATGTTTGGGAATATTTGTCATTTAAAAAGTAGGTTTTCAACTTCCCGTGCAGCGCCAAGGGAACACTTTCAAGGTAAATCCTGTCAAGAACACAACATAATGGAGGCTTTATAAATTATAAGGACGGCATCCATTCCCACTATCAGCTTATTTCAGAGGCTGAGGCAGCGCTGTATCAAATGAACCTGGAGCAGTCGTCTCATTGCTGTTTATCAAACATCCCCTGGCAGCTCTGCTGGAAAAGCAGACGACCAAGTAAACTAAAACATAATTACTTTGTTTAGGTTCTTCCTCTGCCCTGCCTCCAAGGGCATATTTGACCCAATTATGACAAATGAGTGACACCATTTGTGACTGCATTTTTGCAAATATGTTATATACCCAAACAATATGTGACTCCATTAATATCCACCAACTTAATAATGTCAAAAACCTCTCAGTAACGGTTTCGCAGACTACAGGGAGTGCAGAATAATTAGGCAAGTTGTATTTTTGAGGAATAATGTTATTATTGAACAACAACCATGTTCTCAATGAACCCAAAAAACTCATTAATATCAAAGCTGAATGTTTTTGGAAGTAGTTTTTAGTTTGTTTTTAGTTTTAGCTATTTTAGGGGGATATCTGTGTGTGCAGGTGACTATTACTGTGCATAATTATTAGGCAACTTAACAAAAAACAAATATATACCCATTTCAATTATTTATTTTTACCAGTGACACCAATATAACATCTCCACATTCACAAATATACATTTCTGACATTCAAAAACAAAACAAAAACAAATCAGCGACCAATATAGCCACCTTTCTTTGCAAGGACACCCAAAAGCCTGCCATCCATGGATTCTGTCAGTGTTTTGATCTGTTCACCATCAACATTGCGTGCAGCAGCAACCACAGCCTCCCAGACACTGTTCAGAGAGGTGTACTGTTTTCCCTCCTTGTAAATCTCACATTTGATGATGGACCACAGGCTCTCAATGGGGTTCAGATCAGGTGAACAAGGAGGCCATGTCATTAGTTTTTCTTCTTTTATACCCTTTCTTGCCAGCCACGCTGTGGAGTACTTGGACGCGTGTGATGGAGCATTGTCCTGCATGAAAATCATGTTTTTCTTGAAGGATGCAGACTTCTTCCTGTACCACTGCTTGAAGAAGGTGTCTTCCAGAAACTGGCAGTAGGACTGGGAGTTGAGCTTGATTCCATCCTCAACCCGAAAAGGCCCCACAAGCTCATCTTTGATGATACCAGCCCAAACCAGTACTCCACCTCCACCTTGCTGGCGTCTGAGTCGGACTGGAGCTCTCTGCCCTTCACCAATCCAGCCACGGGCCCATCCATCTGGCCCATCAAGACTCACTCTCATTTCATCAGTCCATAAAACCTTAGAAAAACCAGTCTTGAGATTTTTCTTGGTCCAGTCTTGACGTTTCAGCTTGTGTGTCTTGTTCAGTTGTGGTCGTCTTTCAGCCTTTCTTACCTTGGCCATGTCTCTGAGTATTGCACACCTTGTGCTCTTGGGCACTCCAGTGATGTTGCAGCTCTGAAATATGGCCAAACTGGTGGCAAGTGGCATCTTGGCAGCTGCACGCTTGACTTTTCTCAGTTCATGGGCAGTTATTTTGCGCCTTGGTTTTTCCACACGCTTCTTGCGACCCTGTTGACTATTTTGAATGAAACGCTTGATTGTTGGATGAGCACGCTTCAGAAGCTTTGCAGTTTTGAGACTGCTGCATCCCTCTGCAAGATATCTCACTATTTTTGACTTTTCTGAGCCTGTCAAGTCCTTCTTTTGACCCATTTTGCCAAAGGAAAGGACGTTGCCTAATAATTATGCACACCTGATATAGGGTGTTGATGTCATTAGACCACACCCCTTCTCATTACAGAGATGCACATCACCTAATATGCTTAATTGGTAGTAGGCTTTCGAGCCTATACAGCTTGGAGTAAGACAACATGCATGAAGAGGATGATGTGGACAAAATACTCATTTGCCTAATAATTCTGCACTCCCTGTAGCTCTAAAACAAGCTAGCAGACACATGGCTCCAATACACACACAAACGAGCCGCAACAAAAACCACCAGTCTAATATTGTCTGGGTCTCTGTTGTGTCATCAACCCTTCTCCGACTGATGGTTTTGGTCTTGAGGGGGTGGCATTTCTGTGCTCTCATGATTCCAGCAGAGGTTAAATTAGTGGGGGGGTTGGAGGCTGAGACAGAGCCCTGTGCACTTTGTCATGTTCTTCATGATGTTCTTGAGTAGTTTTTCTCTCATTTTTGGTGCAATAGCCTGCTGGGGAAGCCAGGGCAGTGCCATGTCAATAGGTTTAATGATGTGGCTGACTGTTGTGTTTGTGTACCTAGTAAAGTTTTAGTTAAGTATTGACATCAAAATGCGGAAATGTCTCTTAGTGATTTTCTCTGATTTTCTAATGGAGGATATTTTTTTTTGATCCATTGTTAGATACAACAGTACTGACTGATGTTGCTGGGTTACTGACAAACAGTCAGGAAAAAATTAATTAGTCTTTTCACAAACCACAAAACGCACTTTAATGTGGGATTTTTTGCTTTTAAATCCCATCTCCTAGTTTAAAGAGTCCTTTCTTACACACTGGAGTCGTACCCGACACCTCCTCTGAGTGCAGCTTGCCACTAGCACTGACAGCGGTTTTCTTTATTCTCTTCTAAGTGACATATGTCATGATTTTTCTTTGTTCCCTGCACTGTATTGCTTGTGGTGTTTCCATGATAAAAGCAATTTTCTCTGTCGTATCAACGCAGTCTGACACACAGGAGCAATAACAGGTGAATTTTTCATTTTGATATATACTTCCTCGTATCACTTTAAAGGTTTCCTCTCAAACAAACCACCGCCAAGCACACAGCACAGCCGAGACTTCTGTCTACATCCCCTCTAACATCTTATCGAGGCAAAACAACCCCCTGAGGCCACGCGCATGATTGTGGCCGCTGAAATTAGATTAACCGTCAGCTTACCGCTGTGTTTGTTGTGAGAGATCCAGCAGCCAAACATTTGACAAGAATGTCACATGGAAAACGGCCGCCACTCCGGCAAAGCTGTCAACCCTGGCATCTGACCTCTCGGTGCATCTGAGCAGCAACAAGTGCTTTCCATCTCCTCCGACTGCTCAACCTGTCAATCTGCCTATTCAAAGATTTCCCCTTTCTCCAGGAAAAGCTCATTTTCCCTTCCCCATGGCCCAGTCACTCAGTGTCACTTCAGTTTAGATTTCACTGCCTCCCTGCAGCCTTGCACTAAAGCTCCTGCGGTGGGAGTTCTGTCTGTTGTTGTGGACCTGCTGCCCAATTAACACTGTAGGGGACGAGGGATTAAAAAACAACTTTCCGCTGAGTAGCAGGGCCCGTGTCTCTGCAAGATGTTGACACAAAGCAGTAGAACAGTCTTTCCACTGAGTCTTTCTCAATGTGTATTATTAAAAAATATTCATCAGCAAAACAGAAAACCGCATTTAAACACAGCAAAGTAAAACAGCTCAGAGCAAATATGTGTTGCTGATGAGTTATATGGACAGATTTTCTTTTTTTCCCTTCTTTTTTTAAGTTTTAAATGTTCTGTACCCAGATGCCCGCTGGTGAGCTGCCTGTTTACAAGACTCCTGTCAGACCTGTGGTCTGCCAACATCGCAGAGGGGTTGAATCTTAATACAGGCTGATGCTTGTCAAGCTTCCAATCTCCTACAGATTGCAGGACTGTCTGTGAGAGAAATGGGAGCCCGGTTCTGCTGGATTAGGAATTCATAGGAGCTGCTGCTTCTAGAAGAAGGCAACCCCATTTTCCCCACAAATCAATTCCAATTTTGCTCTTCATGTCAATATCCTGCTTATGGCTCACTTTCATTTAAGCCTACTTGCTGTTTCCCATTATCCAGGCCTTTGGTTATGTTATTTTCATTTACATGATAACAACTTCCTGGTTATCAAGTTGTGGAATGGCGTGATTACTTTAAGCAAGTAAGCAAGAGTTATTACATAGTCATAGTTTTGTATTAGTTTTTAATTTGTGAATTTTTGTTTTTAATTCAGTTTCAATTCAGTTAGTTCCCAGAGTTTGTTTTCCTTTTTTTCAGTTTTGTTTTTATTGTTTGAAAATGTTTAGTTTTAGTTTTCTTTCATTGTTAGGTTTAGAGTTTTTAATTATTATTGTCCTGAGGAAATATATCAGAGGACAGATTTAGAAAAATCTGCATAAGTATTCACATAATATTCAAATAAAACACAACTTCTTGAAATCAGTCTTTTAGACACCCAGAGTCCCAATAAACATCTCAGTCAACGCTTCATCAAGGCAAGTTGTAATTTAGTGTTTACCAAACTAACTGATACTAAAACTAAAAAGGATATTTCCTCTACATTTTGATTTTACTTTAGTTCGTTTTCCAAGTTCACAAAATGATTTCAGATAGTTTATTAACATATTTTAGTTGACTAAAATGATTTTTAGTCAACTAAAATAAAGTAAGTTTTTACTTTACTTTATTATAATAACCTTGCCACCAACAAGTGCCACTCACTTCAGCTTTATGTTAAAGTATCTGGCCAGACAGGAAACTTTTCCCCTCTTCTGGTCAATTAGAAAGTTTAGTTCTTTAAAAATGTCCCTCAAGGCTTATTTATATGTACTGTCCTTCTCCTATGGATGGTTCCCAGCATTCTGCGGGTAGATTGCATTTTTTTTCCTTGGCCTTCACATCACCTGTCAAGTTACAGTGTGAGTGAATGTTATTGCAGCAGAGAAATTGCCCGAGGCAACATATTAAAACAGGGTCACAGGCTAGCTTTCCCCAGGGCTCCTTGTCAAATTTTCGTTTTGATGTAACAAGTATGTTTCAGGTGAGGTTGAAATGTATGCAGCGAACCATCTCAGAAATGATCATATTTAGAGTCTGGCTGCATCAGTAAATTAAATGCAGATATACTTTAATTGACCTTGGGAAAATACCCCACTGCTTTCATTAGTATTTTTGCCAGAACCTGGTGGAGTTCAGATACATAGATGAAGAAACTTGAGCAGATGTACTCAATGAATGTGTTTTCTTATGTACACACAAGCACATCTTCTAGCTTTTCCAAACTGGATCAAATCGTTGTTGCTTATCGTCACAGCTCATCAAAGACTATATGGAAGTCAGAACACATAAATATTAAAACCGCCCAAATTATATAGCTAGCCACATGTACAGTAAATACAGATAAACACACTGGAGATGCACAAACTCCATCAGTGCAGCTTCACCGAGAGCCTCACATCAAAGAAATTGTGCTTTTCAAAACTTTTAAGCTGAATCTTCTCCTCTGGCTACTTTATCATGCTCTAAACACAGAAAGCAGTAATTAGAGTAACAAACATGTAAGGATGAAAGGATGGAGGGGCACTTTTGGGGGGTGAAGCTGGTGCAAAAAGAGCTGGCCAAACTAGAGCTAAAATGAGCAGATGTGTCTGCTATCAAATGGCAAAATGTACCTATCAACCCCATAATCACAAAATTGTCCCCAACAAAGGCAGATAATGCTTTTTGTCATTTCCTGTAGGTTATGAGTCACAGAGTAGAAAATTACTTGGCAAGGGCTCATAGTTATGTACCTGCTTCAGTGGCACCTCTGCCCACTCATTTTGTTTGCCGAAACCCATTTCTGGGCCTCTGACTCATCGCGCTTTATGAAATTTTCTGGATGGTAGCTTTTATCACAATAGCACTAATCACACCCTTCCTCAAACCACATTAATGTGACACTAAATAGACATGACATGACAAGTGGGAAAACTCAACACTGGATGTGAACTATAATTTGGAAGTGAATAGATAACGGAGAGGGCCTCTGAATCTACACAGTGTGCCAAAACACCCTTTAAATTGCAAAAGCCATCCAATTAAATTCATGTCAAAGTAGATTCTGTTTTGAAAATTTGACTTTTTTTTCTTCAAATTGCAAAAAAGCTTCAAGACAAACCCAAACAATGCTAAGGATGCAATGCTACACAAAGAGGATTTAACAAATACCCATGTGATAAAGAGACAGCACCCATCAGGTGAGGAAACCAATGACCTCTGTGAGAGTAAGAGATTTCCTTGAGTAGAAGCAGAGAACAATGGGCACACACTCTGTACCAAATACTTTGTCTCGGGAATACCTAATGCACTACTTAGCTGGAGAGAGGCCAGATAATAAAGCTCAGTCAGGATCAGCGCAGCCAGCCTCCACTGACTCTACCCCCATTGTTGGATGCCTCACTCCCTGGGAGTCGTTGTACGTTATCAGTGCTCATCAAAGGCGCTGTCAGGAAAGTGTGGAACTGGGGCTTCCACACACTGTCCGAGACGCTACACACATTCAAATGAGACAGGCTTATTAATTCTTCAAAAGACACACAGCTTCGTTTTTCCCCAAGACTCATTTTGGTATACTTAAGGATGATAAAAACTCAGGGAGGGAGCTCTCCTGCCTCTTTCTGCTGTCTCTTTCTTTCTCACACATATATCACGCATACATGATGTAGGCCCATGCGTTCAGCTGATCTCAGGAAGATGTTATTTCTTGCTTTAAAATAGCCATCACGTTACAAAGCATGGAAATAAGGACATATCAGGGACAAAACTGAGTTAAAAAACATGTAGCGAAACCTGTGGTTGGCACTGGATGTTTCACAGCTAAACTTTATGCTTTGTTCTGCTGTCAGCAGCGAAATAGTGGGGTCAGACTGTGTTTATGATATAACCACATATCAAGAGGGCCTGAGTGGGAGAAATAAGTGTGTGTTCAGAAAAAAATAAATAGATAAGAAAAATAAAACATTCCCAGAAGAAAAAAAAGTTTAAAGAAAAGCAATTTACTTTGGATTCCTCTAATAGAGTTACTTCAGCTATTGAGTTGACATGTGAAAGAGACAAAGTTGTTAATTCTGGAAAATGAAGCTGCCATTTTCTCCCCAACTAATAAGAATTGTTTCACTGAATGAAAATGGGATCTCAGACAATAAGAGCTGCTTTACTGGGAGAGAACAGGAGCACAAAGCTTTAAAATTAATTACAACTTTTTAGCATTTTCTCTATATTGTCATGCGTCACATTCTATGCGGAACATCAAAAGCTTTAATTATTCTAATTACTTGTACAATTGCGAGCAGGAAAGCTCCTTGAAACCAAAGGAAAACGCAAGTGTTTCCGTGGCAAAACTAGTCGTTAAAATGCACATAATTTGAACGTTATATGAGAACCTTAATTGGTGAATTCATGGCTATCAAGGGACCTCCTTCATTACAATTCAAGAGGCTCCTTCATGGTGGCCATATTTTCACATAATGAATGTGATGCTTTTCCTCACTCAGTGCAATAACTAATTGGACAGACTGCCTGAACGCCCCCACTCTTCCAACACAGTCAAAATTAATATGGCAAGTGTTTTACTTGGAACCGACAACCCGAACATGAGAAATATGTGTTTACTCTACACAACAGTACACCGGATTAACCACAATCTATTATCAGGCAGCCTCTGCATTAACTGCGGTTTCAAATGTATAACTTTCCATATCCAGCTTGAACAAATTATTCTTAGATGGGGCAAATCATGCAGAACAAATCAAAAAAACACTAGTGAAGTAAACTTTTATTTGACTTGATAAAACTATTTTTCTTTTTCATTTATTAACATTTTGCATATTGTAATTCTGCAAGAGAAAAAGCAGAAAAGTTTTGAAACATAGTCCCTGCATAAAACAAAAACGACTTAGTTGTTAAAAAATAAGATCGTACACTTTTTCTCCTTTTGCCAATAAAGAACTTATTAAGTATAAATTATACTAAGACATAAAAATAAAAATCTTTTTATGCAGTGAGCTATTTATGATTATTTGGTGCTTTTCACTTTTACAATATTTTATTATATTTTTACTGCATTTATGAAATTGCAGAACTATGATGCAACTAATATAATTACCAAAAAAAGAGAACAATGTGAATTGGAGGAAAATGGCTGTAGTATACTGTATACAGTCATGTGAAAAAGAAAGTTTTCACAGGACTCTGTGCACGTCTGTGAAAACTAACTGCACCCTTACTGCTTCTGTAGGAATTAAGAGTAGCAGCCAGATGCTGCTAATTGAATGCATTTGATAAACCAATCATCAGCTGGTTTCCACCTATCAGTACAGAACTTTTGGAATTTTTCTTGTATGGAGCATTCAGGTGCATCTTAGCACTTTTCTCTTAGAAAAACAGCAGCATGGTCTAGATTTGCCATGCTTGCCAATTTAAACTGAGCAAACCACAATACTGTTGCAACGATGTCCTTTAGACAATTTGGTGAAAAAATCAAACACCCAGTTAGCACGAACGCCTCATATCGACTATCCAGCACAGTTTTGGAGAGGTGATGATTTGGGCTTGTTTTGCAGACACAACCATGAACTCTTCAGTTATGCTTAATCAGTCTGAAGTCATCAGTCAGTTTCAAAGCTAAAGCTTGGTCTAAATTGGCTTAGTGACAATTAAACTGAATACATGTCTGAGTTATTTAAACAGATCAACAACAACAAACGCAGCAGCAAATCTACAACAGAATGGCTAAAATAAAGGGATCAAGCTGTTGCAACGGCCAAGTCAAAGTCCAGACCTCAACTCGACAGAAATACCGTGGCAGGACTTTAAGACAGACGTGCGGCTGCTGAGTGAGCCCTCATCTGGGACTCTCCTCAGCTCTTACTGGAACAGTGGCGCGGCTGCCCCTCTGTTGGTCTTCCATGGTTTCTTGTGTTCTGGGGGCCTCTGGATGTCTGGAGTTTTGATCTCCTCCATACCTGCTTCACACCCTGGAGGACGGGGCTGTGGCCCCCCCACACTCCCTAGCAGATCGTTACATGGAGAAACCTTTGGAATACAAGCGCGCTGATCCACACAGGTATGCACACGGGTGTTCACTGCTCGTAGACCCAAATTACACCTTTCTTGGCTGCTACTTCGAAGCACATCTGTCCTGCGTGCTGCACAACAACATTGAATATTTAGTATTTACTGCTGTTTACACTTAGCTAGATTAATGCGATGGTGTTGTGTTTAGTATGTTGCTTTGTTTTTTGTTTTTTTTGTCTTTTTTTGCTTGTTTTCTATTCTTCTCTCAACAGGTGATCCAGGAGATTTTTATTTTTTTTCTCCCCCCCTTTCCCACTGTCCCTCTCCCCTTCTGTTTTTCCTTTCCTTCCTCTTTCTTTCTCCCTTTCCTATCTCTCACTCATGTCTGTCCCGCCTGTAACATCTGAAAATAAAATATAATAAATAATAAAAACAAAGATCGCCCAAATGGACCAATACGGCAATGCCACGATGATCCATTTGGCAAAGTAAATCCATTGGGTATCCTTGTTGGTCTTCAGACAACAATTCGGATGGCTAAAGAACCAAATGGGACAGGCGGGAAAAAAAAAAGGGAAAAAAAAAAAAGAGAAAAAAAAAAAGGGAAAAAAAAAGAAAAAAAGAGAAAAAAAAAGAGAAAAAAAAAAGAAAAAAAAGAGAAAAAAAAGAGAAAAAAAGAAGAAAAAAAAAGAAAAGAAAAAAAAAGGAAAAAGAAAAAAAAAAGGAAAAAAAAAAAAAAAAAGACAGACGTGCATAAATGAATGTGTGCAAATCTCAATGAACTGGTGCAATGGCGTAAAAGCAGAGTGGCAGAGATGCCACAAAGTCTCACAGAAAAGGATTAGTTAAAATTATTGCTGCTAAAGTTGATTTCACAAGTGACTATGGAAGCCCGTTTCCGCCACAAAAAAAAAGGATCCATAACTCGAGATTTCGAGTTATTTTCCTGAAATCTCGAGTTATTTTCTCAAAATTTCAACTTATTAAAGCAACTTGAAACTTGAAAACTTGAAATTTCGAGTTAGCGCTGCCAATCAGTAATCTACGTGAATAACATCATTTCCTTGTTACCCGGAAGCTGAAGCCCTCAGCTACAAATGCTACAGCTAAGCTACCGGTATTACATCCAGTCATGAATGCACAGTTTGCTGAGTATTTTCAGCGTGGCTTCAAAAATTATGAAATCCTTGTATTATTAGCTGAATCACATGGCGTTACTATCAGCCAATGTACTCGCGAAAGAGCCAATTTGTTGTGATCTGGTTTTGAGTGCGCGTTACTCTGCGCCATATGCTTCAGGGTAACAAGAAAGTGACCTCATTCACGTAGATTACTGATTGGCAGGGCTAACTCGAAATTTCGAGTTAATTAGTTGAAATTTTGAGTTAATAAGTCAAAATTTCGAGTTATGGATACTTGTTTTTTTTGTTTTTGTTTTCAAGTGGTGGAAACGGGCTTTCATAAGCGACTGACAGCTATGGAAAAATAAAATGATGAGTCTTGTTTATTACAGCACAGTGTTCATTTTGTAAATTCTGGTTTGATTTAAAATATAACAGCACAATAAAACCGTGTATAATTAAGGACATGGCAACAGTGTGATTGAAAATTTGAACATAGTTTGCTCTCAGTTTCTCCATTTCCCCTGCCACTTGAAACCTCAGATTTAAAAAAATAATAAATAAATAAAAACAAACAAATGAAAAGCCCAAGATAAATCACACAAAATTTGCAATTTCATGCTTAAAGATTATAGTCCATATACCAATGGGTGACGACACTGTGGTTACAAAACTTTTTGCATAAAGCCAGTGGCAGAAAACCAAAGCTTACAGTATTTTCCAGCACTAGGATAGTTTAGGTATAATCTGCATAAATGCAGGAGTCCTAAGTTTATAGAGGAGGTTGAAATAAATGCAGACATGTAATAGTTCTCCACAATTTCATTGGACTAAAAGATGATATATCCTGGGTGCATTTACATTAACATTAACTAATTTAAATGTAGCTATGACTAAAAAAATAATATATTTATACTTACATTTACTGGCTGAACAGGCCAGCCTTGTAAAGTACCATGCCACCTTGTCTCACGAGTGAATTGGATAATGTGGTGAGGCTCACCCTCAGGTGCAGGGGATCTCGCCACAGGGGCAGATGACACTTACACAGGTCGGATCTTTCGGGCACAAAGCCCAGCTGACTTGTTTGGCAAAGCCAGCAGCGACTGCCAGGGGGTTAGAGGTTAGCGTAAGCCACTCTGGGCCACCACAGCCCACTGACTCTGAACCGTAAGGTCAGCGGCGGGGCTGTAGAACCCCTCTGCTTGATAAAGCACTCCAACAAAAAACACACAAGCAACACAAACATGATAACTGGAGGGGGGAAAAACAAAAAAACAAAACAAAACAAAAAAACCTTTCAAGAGGATTACGGCTGCTTCAAGCATGGAAAATGTGCAGTTTTATCTGTTATCTATTTATCACACAGCTTAAACACGAAAGATTTTCAAAAAGTACAATTTACATGAGTAAATGCTGCAAATGTTTACCCTGTTTTTAGATCGGTTTCTCAAAAAGATGCCCGAAGCTATTGAAAAGGTGGCCTATTTTACAAATAAATGCTTTGTTTGTCTGAATATGTTCGATTTAAAAGCCCACTTACACTTTCTATCACAAATAAAAGCTGAAGAGAAAATACAATACCAAAGAAAGCAGATACAAGTGAGGCAAAGAAAACAGCCAATCTAATAAGCTTGTTTTCTTCTCCTCCTTTTTTCTCTCTCTCTTATGGATAAGTCGCTGCATATGGATATGTCCACATGCACGTTTGTTCTGCTCAGACACTTTTTCAACATTTGATTACTGCAGCAGAGACACTGCCAGAGTGCTTTCCATTTTCATATTTGTGTGGTGACTGAAAAAAAAATGTATTATAAAATCTAAACCTAATACATTTGTTGGCAACATAATGAACCCCAGTAACCAAGAGGGAAAGTACAAATATACAGATGCAGCTTCTTAGCCCCGAGCATGTTAGCATCAGTGTCAGTTTCTCAACAGAGTCCTTCGAGGCTGATGGCACAAAAGATACTTCCGTTTGAGAAATGATGGAGTTGGAGGGCTAAAGAGCTCCTCCCTCCACACCTCTATCCTCTCCACATGGAAAGATAATTGTCACCTCCTTACCCAGCGAGACGGGTGTATTTCTGTGACCTATACTAGGTACACTTCCCCTCTTTTGTGCAGCCTGAGATGTCACAGTGGTTTGCCATAATTACTTTTGCTGATAGAGGTGAGAGAGGACATTTGCATCAGATGAGGTGCCGAGTGGTTGGGTCTCACCACTCGCCATATGCAGCTTTTAATGTCACCGTAATCTCTAAAGGTTAGCACTGGCAGCACCACTGTATATCTCCACAACCAGCTGAATCAGTGGTTTGGAAATAGGTTTGACATTGAGTTCGAGTAAACGTCAGAACACACGAGTCTCACACACACACACACACACACACACACACACACACAAACGCACATACACACACTTTAAAAAACAAATGTCTGCATTTTCCCTCGCACACACTTCCTTTGTTGCACCTTTACACTAACACTTTGGGGCAAGATTGGTAAGGGCAAGCTGTGATTTCAGCAACCAACTCTTTAAAAACTCTTCAGGCTACAGAGATAAACATGTACACAGTGTGCTGCTCACACATCTTTGTTGTCACAGATTCTCCCCTTTTAGTATCTGCTGCTTACAGTAGTAATTTGCCTAACCTGCACATCTACGTTATCAACAAAAGAGCTCAAATCCCTGCAGATTATTTGCTCAGTTTACAGATGCACATTGAATGGAATAATAAAACAGAAAATTGCCAACAGCAAACATTAACTCAAACCCTCAACTGATAACATTCTTTTGGAAATTAGGCAGCATTTGTCTACATTTGAGCAGAACGGAAATCTGGCCATGAATAAAAGCCAGATTGAGAATTCTAGCTTCATTTTGCTGATTGTTGAAAATTACATTTATCTGCTGAGAGAAGTTTGGAAATGTCCTCCTTTAACTGGATAAGTCAAAATATTATCAATAGACAGAAAAAATGTCTTAAGTGTTAATGAAAAGTGATTTTCTGTAATTTTCACAAATTGCCTTAAAAAGTTTCGTTTTACCTGTAAGTTTTTTCTGAAATGAAATGTTTTCTGAGATATTTCAGTGTGAAAATCATAAAAAATATTCATTTGAAGTAATCATTATTAAAGGTGTATATTGGAAATTAGGTATTTCAATTGTTGCCATTTTACTCCATCCTTACTTGTTCAACTTTCTGCAAAATCTCACATTAAGACAGTTGTAGAAGTCCTGAGATAATCCAATTCCTCCTTGCTATAATAAAGAAGAAACTCACAGGTAAGACACAAACCTTACTGGAAGTTCTTTTAGTTTTTTATTAGCTTGTTTTCAGTCAAATTCACAATTTGTATTTGTATTTGTATTCAACTATGCAGATTACTGTTTAACACCATGTTTAAATTATACAGCTTGCTGAAGGCTCACGGTAGCCGTCCTATTTTACATGGAAGCGATACCTGCAACAAACAGGGGTGAGTCTAAAGGGGCCATGGGGTGTACTAGACCCTATTAACTCATTCACTGCCAGCCATTTTCAAATCGGGTAACTCCCCACTGCCAGGGTTTTTGAGCATTTTTACTCATTTTTGAAGAGCCACAGAAAACTGTGTGTTATGATCATATAAACGCTGAACCTACCAAAATGAAGAACAGACTCTCTTCTTTCATCCAAAAAAAAAAGCTTGTTTCTACCATTTTCCATTCTTTAGTAATCAGCTGTAGAAGAGAGGTGGGTTCCACCAAAAATGCCTGTTTTGACCAAAAAAAGGGAGAAAACGAGCTTTTTGTGAAAAATACATTTCAAGCAGAAAAGTGCTAATATTTCTTGCTTTGTGACACCTCTAACATATAAAATAGTTTTTCACTTCTATAAAACAGAAATAACACTGAGAAAGGTTATGTTTTATCAAAACAATTTATTTACAAATATATGAAAAAATAAAATGTATTCTAGCCCCTCCCATTGAAAAACGTAATTGACGTCTATAGACGTCAATGGCAGTGAATGAGTTAATTACAAGGCTTTTGTAAACTTTTTCAGATTGAAATTGACATAATACAAATTGTGTGTGAAAAACCTTTTTCACAAACCAATAATATTGTAAATGGGCCAGTAATTATGAGCTACGGACAACTTGTTGCTAGTAAGTTGTTAAATTAGACATTGAATTATTATTAATATTCATTAGCATTTACACTATCATAATTTTATGTCTTCAGCTACACAAAAACTTTGCATCAAGGCACAGGGCAAACTTCAGAATGCTGATATCCTCACTTTTCTTCATTGTAGCCACCACATTATCTTTGAAAGGCTTACAGATACAAACTCACTTATTCACTTACACACTAAAACATGCACAAAAACTCATAAACATGAACACACACCAATCTACCTCATCCAGGAGAAAAAAACACTGTCAGAACTTGTTTTCCCTCCTATTAACGTCAGAGTAAAGGTAAATGTTTTCTGCCTTAGTTTGGATTGCTTATATTTTATTTGACCTTTTACTGTCCTTGAGATTATGTTGAGAAAATGTTTTCATTAAAATTTAATATAGCACATAACACACATTCAAAGGGTTGAGTTGTTTTTTTTACAGATGTTTTCTGCCTTTAAACTCTTTTGAATATTTATTATTGCTCATTAATAAGACCAATGTATTTCTTATTCGATTACTCAATTAATCGATGGAATAATCAACAAAAGACTCGATAACTAAAATAACCGATAGCTGCAGCCGAAGACTGGATCCAGATCTACATTCGCTCCAGCGTTTTTCCCTGTCTGTGGAAAGATGTCAGTCCAATGTTTACCTCTTTTCTAAATGATGACAGCGATAGTGAGGTGAGTAGCTGAGGATATGCTGAAGTTTTCTGTCAGTAAGACAGCTGTTTTTGCTATTATCAGCCTCTGTTAGCCGCTGTTAGTGAAACTGTCTTTGAAGTGAATGTAACTTTGTTTGACTTTGACACTAAATGAATGAACTATGCTATGTGAGAAAGTAATCAAACGGTTTATCAGATGGAAAGTGTGACTTCAAGCCTACCATTAGCTGGCATAATGTTAGCTTATAATGCTTATAATTTCGTAATGTTTAGCTTATAACTTGCTGTAGTTGTTGTTTAAAGCCCTCACTTCAGATCAGGAAATGAGGGTTGAGGTGAGAAGGAAGAGGATTTTATTGCTGCTGGCATTGTTTCTTTCCGTTCCTGCAGACACAAATTGAAATGTTCCTCCACGGCTCCTATGACTTCTCTTCTTCTCAATCTTTAATGTTATTAATATGTGGCTGGTCTCTAGCCACTCACATAAAATTTGATTAGTCGAAAGAAAGACCTATTGTATCCACTGTATTCCAATATGGTGGGGGAACATGGCGTAGTCCGCAAACCGCAAATCCACTCTTATGTATTTTTAATGAATTAATTCTAAATTTATGAGAATGGATCCATTTGTTGAAAGACATAATTACACACTGTTTTGCTTTGAGGATCACTATGGGCACAATATGCAATACTCAAGCACTGAATTGAAATACCCCTTGCCATTTCACTCACAGCAAAACTGAAGCATGATGATGTATCAAATTGGTATTATGTTACAGAAATTGCATTTGAGAGTTGGCTAATGAACAAATGATTAAATATTTGAAATCAATTTGGTCATCCAGACAGAAAACGTATCTGCTGGTTTGTCTGATTTTAAAATGACACGCTGAAGTGCACAGTGAACCAGCGAATTCAAAGATATTTCTTATATCAATAGTTGAAAGCAAGAAATCACTTGCAACCCTCTGAAGGCTGAAATTTAGATACGTCCTTGAATCCACTTAACACTTGCACACTGTATAGCCTAAAACAGCCTGCATCTCTCTGTCTTTGTGCCATTGTTTTTATTTCTCCCAATCTCCCACTCTGTGAGAACGGTTCAGCCTTTCATAGTCTCCAAATCCCACACCTCCCAGAGCAAATGCGTCTGCTCATCACACTTTCTCCATTCTCTTCATGTTTCTTCCTTTTTTCTAGTGTGTTTCTGGGATTTCGGTAACATTTTCACAGTGCCAGATCCTTGCCTTGAGACAGCGTGCATGTGCCCACACCTCTCCACCTCCTAAAATACACATACATAAACACAATGAAAGCAGATATGCACACGCCTCGCCTGGAGCCAGGCCCCTCTGTGCTAGTCTACCTCAGAGAAGCCGAAGCTTGGCATAGAGAGGAGGTTCCGGTGGATTCTGTGCTCCGCCTGCCAATGCTGCTCTTTTGATCTGCAGCCAGCTGATGACAGATCTACATTAAGCTCATAGTCTTCACTCCTTCGCTCTGTTTCTCCTCTCCTTTTTCCTGACACTGGGGCAAGATGCTACCATAAGTCAACGAGCATTGGTGGGAATCAAGATTCATATGGGGTTGACTTGTCAAGTCTCTTCTCACACCGAGCTGAGAGAAATGAAGAAGGCTGAGAGGGTTACCAGCATGCAGAAAAATATGTGGGTGTACGCTAAAGATAGCGCCATTCCAACAATCTAGGGGCAAGCTTTACACATCTCTGATGTGCACCTCCAAGAAAAATCCACACTTTAATGCGTTAACTTTAACACTTACGGATATTGTTAAATTATTTTTCTAAAATGAAACTAAATAACCTTGATAAAAGGCCGTCTCCTGCAGTTAAGACACACTGAAGTAAGAAAGTAGCAAATCTTGTTAAGATGTTATCACAATCATTAGGAGACTATGAGGTTGCAAATGATGTAAAAAATGTGTTTGTCTCCTCTTATGATGAATTTCTGTCTTTGTGAGTGATGAATGTGGAAAATATGTTAAGACAGAAGTCATGGGGTGTGAGTAACTGACACTAAAAATTAGACATTTAAGTATAGTCAGTGAACAATAGTTCACAAAACTCTATTAGAAGCAAGAAAAAAGAAATAGCTTTCAAGAGTAACTTTCACTCAGCTGAAAAAGGGAATGTTAAGATTTAGAGGCAATTTTAATTTGCAATGAAAGCATGTTATATGTCTAAGCTATGAATTCTCCTGGTGGGGTTCAAATTTAATTAGAAAATGAAAAGCTTAACAAACATTAAGGGTTTCTAATATGTCTGGTGGTTCAGCATGCATAAAAACGTTCTAACAAAGACATGTAATTTCAAAAGCTGGAATCAATACCGTTCCTTCTACTCATAACCTCATCAGAAACAGCTACTTTGTTCAGTTGATCAACTGTTATTAGAAACGGACTAGGTAGCCATGTTTCTGCAAACTACTTGTGCAGAAATTGTCCTCATCCACCTTAATGTTTGTGTTATGATGCATTTATCCAAACTGATATGTGCCAATAAAAAACTGCACTCCAGCAGAAGGGTGAGCGTGATGGCTAACAGCTGCTGATGAATGAGGAGTGACGGGCAGTGATGGAGACTCACCATTAGAAAAAACACAACCAGCTGTTATTTCTAAAGCGGATAATTTGCTTATTCCTGCACTATGCAGCAGGAATGGCTTGCCATCATATTATTTGGCATGGCGGGTGGTTTAGAGTGAGGTGTGACTTTGTGGTAATAGGTGACAATGTCTTTTTTGTTTTAGTCACTAACATTCTCAATCTTTTTTCACACTCAGTATAATTTTAAAGATGAAGAAGGGGGAAAGGAGATAATGTTCAACAGGAGCCAGCTGTATTTTCTTTGTGTGTGTTTGTCATTACAGAGCTGCACTTTGATTTACTGGTGTGCTGGTTTTGTGTGGGCTGTAAATTGGTAATCTGTCTGTCACAGTGCTATTCAAATGGTCACTGCAAAGCTCCTGTGAAGAGATCAGGCTTGTGACCTATTGTACACTTTTAAAGATCATTTGGGAGGTACGAAGAGTAGATTGCAGACATATGGAAAAGTAAACACACACCTTGTGCTTTCATCTTTGCTGTGTTTGGATTTTAGCGCTACTGATGCAGATATTTCACGCAGAGACAGAAAACTGAACAAATATGAGAGTAATCATGAGAGTAAGGGTGCATGTGGGCACAAGAAAGAGAAGGCATGATGATAGCAATGCATTTGCTGTGAATGTGTACCTCATACCTAACACTCACAACATAGCTGCCTAGAACTAGCATTCATTATCACTGCATCTATTGTGAAACATCCTTAAAATGTCAGCTGAAACGTGTTGGAAATGCATTGAAATTATGGCATCCTTTCAAGCTGTCTGTGACCATGTTACATCAATTTAACATGAATTAAAATGTTATTGCAATGTGTTCTGTGAAAATAACTTATTTGGGCTCTATGATGTGTGTTTCCATGAATACGTTTCACTTATTCAGTGGTTTCAGATCAGAATCACCGAGGATCATAAAGTAGACTGTTGCTTAATTGGTCTGTTTTAGCAAATTTGAGTCAGTTTTACCAAACTCTATTGTAAACACAATTTTCTTTCCTGCAGGAAATTTATGGATTCCTGCAGCCAGTTTCAAAAAATGTGTTTCTTTTGCTGATAGTAGAGCCAAGCATATGTTAATTTCCTGTCCTCATACACGACACTGCATGTGATATTCTTCAAACCCAGCTCTTCTAGACTTGCCTGATTTGAAATCTAAGCCATGCTCTGTGCCATGCTGTCCTGTAGAAGAAACAGCTGTTTGCATGAATGTTTAATGTACACCCACACTGGTATGCCATTTCAACAGATGAGAATGTGGAGGATCACCTCAATCCTTGATTTAAGCTATTTGAAGTCCCTGCCATTTCAGAATGTCAAATGCCTCATTTTCTGGAGAGCGCCACTTAAAAATGTTATAGGTTAGCAAAGCAACAGCAGCAACAACAGTTTACTCAAACTGTGGCACATACAGTACAGTGATACACGTATATATATATATATGTATATATATTAGGGGTGCAACAATACTTGTATCGATATTGAACCGTTCGATACAGTGCTTTCGGTTCGGTACGCATATGTATCAAACAATACAAAATTTTAAATTTATTTTATCAACTTTCCTTCTGATGATGCTGTCTGTGTTGAGCGCTCAGTGGATCTGCGCTCGACAGTGCAGCCTAGGCGGAGTAGTCGAACGCAGATTCACTGAGCGCAGGGGAAGCTAGCGAGACAGCAGTTAAGCTCTCCTTGCAACATGGCAAATTGAACCTCCCCTACCCTCATTCAGATCTGGCGTTTGGAACTATTTTGGTTTTCATGTGAAGTATGACCCTGAAGGTAAGCGCGTCATGGGCAAAAGTAAAACAGTATGTTGGATGTGCCACGCAATGCTCAATTACATTGGTGGGAACTAGTGTGTTAGCGCAGTTAGCTCGTTAACGTGTTAGCCGTCTAGCCCCACGCACGGGGCCCAGAAGAAGCGGATAGTATAGCTTTTATTTTGGAAAGAGCCATTTCTCTGTAATAAAGTCTCTTTTCCAAAGATGAGTGATTCCTCAATCAGATACAGGGCTCGCAAAATCTCTAGCCCGACGTCCCGGGGCTAGCGATTTTTCCAGTCGGGCTACCAAAATCTATCTCTTCCCTGCCCGTCAGCCTATCGTAGGAAGGAAAAATATATGTCAATGCTTTTGCATTCTTTCGGAAATGTAGCTGGGTAATTATGTCATTGGCATCGGTGAGCCACTGTCAATATGTGACATATTGAAATCGCGTTTGAATTTGCGCTTGTTTTTTGCTTTCACTTTGCAATCGCGCGAACTGTGTATAGAGAGCGACAGCACTGATCTGTGAGTGATGATAATTTGTGCACCAATTCCTCTGACATCGTCTTATCAATCGTTAGCTTACTATGCAAACATGATAAGTGGAATCTCCCGCAGCAAGCTTAAACATGTGAGAGGTTGATCGCGCAGAGAATCGCTGAGCTTATGTGAGTGCGTGTGTAAAAGCAGCAGGATATATATTTTAGTTCTGCTGAGCCAAATAAGACAGGTCAGGGTGAAGAAGTGACAGCCAAAGAAAAGTTTACCACAAAACGGAAAAGTTATGACAAATCAGACTATAAGGCAAAAAGAAAGTGCAGCTTTATGGTTTCATGGACAAAAGAATTTCTGTGGCTGCAATATGACGAGCTATATAACCGGGGCTGCACATAAGTGGTCCGCAGGTGCGCATTCGCTGTCAAAATAAAGAAAAAAAAACGCGCACAAGATATGAAGTTGCAACGCGTGTTTGCATACATAAGATTTTCTGGAGGAGGACAGACATTTGTTTAAAACTCTTAAAGATGTCGAAGAAGCTCCTTTAAGCACTTTGGTGTTCCTCTACCTCCAAAGAAATGTCAGAAGGAGTCCGAACCACAAAAGAAGCACGTATTCTCGAAAAAGTGGTTGCAGGAGGTGAGCTGGCTTCAAACAAATGATGAACGCACAGAGATGTGGTGCGGAATGTGCCGTGAAAATCCCACTCTAGCGGACAAAAACAGTGCTTTTTATATGGACGCAAACACGCGTTGCAACTTCTTATCTGGTGCGCGTCTTTTATTTTGACAGCGAATGCGCACATGCGGACCACCTATGTGCATCCGTGTAAATAACATAATGTTCTGCCGGGTGTGTTGTTGGTTTTCTCTCGATTTCTGAGTCGACAAGTGCCTTTGTTACTGGGACCAGTCATTAAGAAAGGCCCCCATTAGAACCCATGAGAAATGCAAGAAATGCATTATTGCTCAGTCTGCAATATCTGAAAACACCAATTGCAAATAACATACTAAAAATAAACCTGAAAATCAGTTTAAAACAGCGTACTATGTTGCAAAGAGTGAACTACCAATGGCAAAATTTAGCAGTCTTTGCAAACTTCAAAAAGCAAATGGCCTAGATCTTGGTTCCACTTGCCTCTTACCTGTGACTTCAGTGGAAATTTCAAATTCAGGATCTGACACAGACGGATTCATGTCCTACACAGTTCTTACAAGTTCATAGAAATTTCTGTTCAATTAGAACCAAGTATTTGAGTTGATGATTGTAATTTTTATACAATGTTGTAATTTGTTTATCAACAATTTTTTGATTAATGTTTTGTTTCCGTTACAATATTATACTTTAATGTATAATATTGTAATGGAAACAAAACAGGAAACAAAGCATCAATCAAAATATTGCTCTCTTTTTTATTCGGGCTACTTAAATTTATTTTGGGCTACCAAAAACTGAAGAGTCCCTGCGCGAAGGGCTACCGGGGATTTTGACATTTTGCGAGCCCTAAGATATATTTATTTTTTTATTACTTTTTTGTTTCAGCAACATTAAATTTAAAAACTGTACATTTGAGTTAAAATATATATTTATAATTTTAATAAATGACAAATTAAAAAGGTATGAACATTTTTTTTTGTATCGAAAATATATCGAACCGTGACACCAAAGTATCGAACTGAACCGAACCGTGAATTTTGTGTATCGTTGCACCCCTAGTATATATATATATTAGGGGTGCAACGATATTCGTATCGATATTGAACCGTTCGATACAGTGCTTTCGGTTCGGTACGCATATGTATCGAACAATACAACATTTGTAATTTATTTTATCAATTTTCCTTCTGACGATGCTGTCTGTGTTGAGCGCTCAGTGAATCTGTGTTCGACTACTCCGCCTAGGCTGCACTGTCGAGCGCAGATCCACTGAGCGCTCAACACAGACAGCATCGTCAGAAGGAAGAGCGCAGGGCAAGCTAGCGAGACAGAAGTTAAGCTCTCCTTGCAACAGGCAAATTGAACCTCATTCAGATCTGGCGTTTGGAATTATTTTGGTTTTCATGTGACGTATGACCCTGAAGGTAAGCGAGTCATGGACTAAAGTAAAACAGTATGTTGGATGTGCCATGCAATGCTCAATTACATTGGTGTGAACTAGTGTGTTAGCGCAGTTAGCTCGTTAACGTGTTGGCCATCTAGTCCCATGCCGGAGCGATCGACGGTAGCTCGTTAACGGAGATTTGCCGTGTTGTGGCGTTAAGGTCATTTCAACGAGATTAACCTGAAAGCACTAGTGGGAACACAACGAATATGACTGCACATTTACGCCGACATCATCCTAGTGCAAAGACCAAAACAACAAGCATGCTACTAACTTTAGCCGAGTCATTTAGACAGCTGTTAGCACATGATTCTCCTTATGCTCAGAAGAAGCGGATAGTATAGCTTTTATTTTGGAAAGAGACATTTCTCTGTAATAAACTCTCTTTTCCAAAGATGAGTGATTCCTCAATCAGATACAGGGCTCGCAATATCGCTAGCCCGACGTCCCGGAGCTAGCGATTTTTTCAGTCGGGCTACCAAAATCTATCTCTTCCCTGCCCGTCGGGCTATTGTAGGAAGGAAAAATATATGTCAATGCTTTTGCATTCTTTCAGAAATGTAGCTGGGTAATTATGTCATTGGCATCGGTGAGCCACTGTCAATATGTGACATATTGAAGTCGCGTTTGAATTTGCGCTCGTTTTTTTGCTTTCACTTTGCAATCGTGCAAACTGTGTATAGAGAGCGACAGCACTGATCTGTGAGTGATGATAATTTGCGCACCAATTCCTCTGACATCGTCTTATTAATCGTTAGCTTACTATGCAAACATGACAAGTGAAATCTCCCGCAGCAAGCTTAAACATGTGAGAGGTTGATCGCGCAGAGAATCGCTGAGCTTATGTGAGTGCGTGTGTGAAAGCATTTCAGTTCTGCTGAGCCAAATAAGACAGGTCAGGGTGAAGAAGTGACAGCCAAAGAAAAGCTTACCACAAAACGGAAAAGTTATGACAAATCAGACTATAAGGCAAAAAGAAAGTGCAGCTTTATGGTTTCATGGACAAAAGAATTTCTGTGGCTGCAATATGACGAGCTAAATAACCAGGGCTGCACATAAGTGGTCCGCAGGTGCGCATTCGCTGTCAAAATGAAAAACACGCACAAGGGTTAGGGTTAAATTTAAAAACTGTACTTTTGAGTTAAAATATATATTTATAATTTTAATAAATGACAAATTAAAAATGCATGAACATTTTTTTGTATCGAAAAAATATCGAACCGTGACACCAAAGTATCGAACCGAACCGAACCGTGAATTTTGTGTATCGTTGCACCCCTAATATATATATATATATATATATATATATATATATATATATATATATAGTAGTTGGTACGAGACATAGTAGTCGTTTAATCTAATTGTTTTGCATTTTTATTGATACCCAAGGCAGGTAAATAATTGTGTTCTCATCTTATGCAGCCATCTGCCACCAGATGGAGCATCACTGTTGAGAAACGCCATGAATCCTTTAATCTCAACGGGGCCTTTTTGTTAACACTATTATCACTACTTCAATTAAAGGCTAAACATTAGATTTCGGAGACAACCATCATAAACAAGCTTTATCTGAAAGGTGGATGGGCTTTCCCTTAGCGATAGAAAGAGGAGTTCAGTCGTTTGGGTGGAGCACAGAGTAGAGCCGCTGCTACACATCGAAAGGAGGCAGCCGAAGTGGGCTTTTCCTGGGTAAGGTGTTCTGACTGGGCATGTCCTACTGGTAGCAGGACCCATGGTAGACTCTGGCCCCACTGGCTCAACATTTCCCCAGATAAGCTTGAGGAAGTGGTTAGGAGATCCTTCTTCAGTTTTCTGGAAAGTAATTTGTCAGATTTTATAATACTTTTTTTTAATTTTACAATATGCTAAATTTTGTGGTAACATGTTTTCATATCGTATTTAACATCTGTCTATTTAAATTTGCTTTTCATTTTCTGAAGTATAACGAGCAATGTTGATACTGCATGTGAGGTGCCACACAATTAAGAAGCATGATTTGTTATTAAAGAATTAATAACAAAGAATTAAAGAATGATTAATGGGTTAAAATGCCTTTGTTTAATGAATTTTTGGCATTAAATGGTTCTCAGATTTAGTAATAGCATATGTACATATATCAGTTATTATATCACTTAAAAAGACAAGAATTAGGTGCAACAGTTTGGCTTTTTTATTGTAGAGTACACATTGTTACAGTACCAATAAACTTATCAGTGTCATATAATCATAGTAACATCAGTATCTCATTCAGAGAATCATGCACACCTGTGGAGATAGCTAATAGCTCGATGCTACTCTAAAACTGAGGTGATAAACTTCAATTGTGCACTAGCCAGTAAGGAATAATAATAATAATAAGGAAGTAAACACAGCTGATTTAACAAGTGAAATCCCAGTATATATTAATGAAAAATCACACCACATGTGCACAAACACAGATTTGTCTTGTCACGTTGTTTTGCATTCATATTTCAGAATCAAATTAAGAGGCCACTTTGGGTTTTTGCATTTCACCTAAACAATAAGTACTTCCTTTTCTTTTTACCAGGTTCCTGTAATCTTACACCATCTATCTGCAAAAAGCACTCCAGTGAAATAAACTAAAATGTAAACACCACAAGTGGAATATGTTGTCCTGTACAGAAGAGCAATGCGACCGTCGATATGGCTGCGGGTTTACAATTGTTGTACTTGGCGACTGCTGTCTGTATCACACAAGTGTGAAAAGCAATAACACCACCAAAGTGCAACTGTTCGCGGTCAATATTTTCTCTCCCTGATAAACCCTCTGGGCAGAAGCGCTCCTTAGTCTAGCCAACGCAAACACAGCTTTGCAGCTTCAATCTGTCACACAGTATGAATATGGAGCCAAAAATAAATAAATAAATAAATATTATCATTGCAAATCCTTTTCTTGTCACTGTGCATTCTCAGTTTTACAAAGGAATCATCGAAACAAAGTTTAAGCACTCCCAAAAATGTTTCCGATTTCTCCTAAAACTAAATTAGCCTTCATTGCTCCTGAGCTGCGAGTCTGATTTGCTTTACCTTTTCTAATGTCACTGCTCTGCAGGGGATTTACATTTACTTTGACTAGACACAAGCACACTGCAGATTTGCGACACACATGCAAAAACAAAAAAGGCATTTAAACGCACCTTGTAAAAGTCAGATGTGTCTGTAGGAGAAAGTCTGCAGGTTGACATGGACGGGATACATGAGCACGTCTACCTCAGCTATATCTGGAAAAACAAAGACACCCAAAATGCCAAGGTTATTTCACACATCATTTACAGCATGTAGCCTTATGCACACATCAATATAGAGAGCAGTGAGTTATCCACATATCCTATAATGCCATAATGATGGAAACAGGAGTGCGTGGGAAACATGAGATTTACAAAGTTTACAGAGATACTGTTCCAACTTACAGCACCCACACAGCACTCATGCACACCTACAGACACATGCGTTAGCACCCCCCACCCACCGTCCACACACACACACACACACACACACACACACACACACACACACACACACACACACACACACACGCACATATGCACACACAAACATACATACAATAAACAAGCATTCAATTCCCAAAGCAGCTATAAGGCTCAACACACTCTGTTACCCAGTGGCTTACTTTTAAAGATGAATCTCAAGAGTCCCCTAAGGAAAACAGCACTTTGCCAGGAGATGTCCAGGAACGTTAACTGTCACCGTCTCTCTCCACACTCAGACACTGACGGCTGTGATGAGAAGGTGCAGTGCTCCCACACTGAGGCAGGGTAATTGGCTAGAGATGATGGGCCATAAACATACATCACAGGGGCGGCGAAGCGCCAAGCAGACAGCTAACTAAGATTCTCCTTTGACTGCGTGGCTCTTGTTTGTTGTATGCACACGTACACACATGCTCCTCATTGTCTTCCTTTCCCTGGATATTCACGCTCTTTGAACACAGGGGCTAGCCTCCAATTTTCATAGCTCAAAAAAAAAAAAGATCCTGCCATTCTCTTTAATCTATCACCATAAACCTGATATGGCACATTGTATATTCTGTTCAGACCCTTTCACCCATTTCTTGGCATCATGACCATACCCAGAGGATGCTCTTTCCTGGCATTATCATCCACTGATATATAATAGGCACTACCCATTCAAAATGCATCATCACCATAACAGATAGGATGCCCTCTGTCTCACCATTACTACCACTACACAGTGGAGGATAATAGGCTATGCGCTCCTGAGGTGCTATCACCACGGCACAGACTTTCCTTCTATTACCATAACACTTCTGTCATAATAAGCTGAGAGAGCCTCGCAGTCATGACCACAGCTCTCTGAGAGGAGGTCAGTCATGTCATACTGTTTGCTCACACGCTGGTAATTGGGAGAAATAAGGCTGGGTAAGGAAGTAGCAGTGGAGCTGCCCTTTCTTCTCAGTGCTTGCTGTGCAAGGCAGCTATGATGCTATGATCCAGCAGCGCTGCTCAGCCGTTTGTTGTGTTTTAAAAAGCAGTGAAATAAAGTCAACAAGGAAAACAGTGCCAGCTAATTTGGCTCGCAAAATTGCAGCTGTTTGCGACATCTTATGACGCTCCCTCATATTGGACAGCTCCTATGAAACAGAACTCCCCGTCCTAATGCCGTAAAATGAAATGGGGGAATTATATCAATAAAAATATACTTCATTCATCATACGCTTCTTTTCTGGGTTTTACAGATTTAGTTTGACAGATTTGCATGACCACATTTTTCTTCCTGGACACGCGACAACCTAAAGACCCCTTCACTCTCTCAGCAGACTAGAACTTCAAGGGGAAGAGTAAAACTGATGGCACGGAGTGGAGACAGGGGGGTACAGGCAATGTGCTCATTATTCAGAGAGACACTCGAGGCCACAGGAACCGGCACACTTCATTTTTCTTGTCAAACTTTGACTGGCTTAATGGCATGTTCACAGCAAGCGGTGAGACAAAGAGATGGTGTGGCCAGGCCAGCATGTGGAAGTAGTGTCAATCACAACACAGGCCGCCATCGTAGTGGTGGATAGCCTACATTCTTTTAAACGGTAGATCGCCTGAGTTGCCAAAGCTCCTGAACGTGACATTGTGGCAAATAAATATGTCTCGTCTGTCAGGGAAGGAGAAGGGAAATATAGTAAGGCTAGTTTTCAAAGAGCAAGCTAAAATATGGTCTCAATTATACTCGTAACTACTGAGAGGCACAGATGCTCCTATTGTTCCTCCCATTCCACATCTTTCTGAACCCTATGTCAATATTGCCTTCATTACTGGTGCCATCGATATGGAAGGCAGCTGCCAGAAAACCCGGCTGTATCCACAACCCATCATCCAAACACCAATTAATCATCCGCCCAGCAATTACACAATATACCTTTCACTAATTTCAAACACAGTGATTCTTTTTCTGTTTCATTTATATACAAGAAGCTCTCATGTTTGCAAGTCATGCAAAGCAGTCTCTTTCTGTTCTATATATTCCCTGGACTGGAACTGTATTTTGATCAGAGAGATGATGGGGCAGGTGTTTTGGTGCGGCTTCATGTCAGCGAGAAGCCTCATTCCATCGCAGTCCAATCTCTAGGCATGGCAGTGGGCTGCTGTGTCAGACAGCCTCTTTTGTTCAACTCCTAATTGGGATAATTTATTGTTCTAACAGGAAGAGCAGCTGTGGCTTTACGGCGTAGCACCAATTAAATCCAGATGCTAGAGTGAAAAGATGGGGATGAACGTGACTTGGGGACCAATCGCTAATATTAATTCAGATCCCTGTGAGATACATGTAACAAGCTGGGATGAGAGATTCTTTTCAACACATTGCTTTTGGGCTGATACTGAAAATGTGCAATTTTGAGGGAGATTCGTGAAAATGGTCACGATCAGATCTCTCAGACATTATGAAAGATTTCGAACAATGAATGAAATTATGTGCTAGATTAAACAGAAACGAAGATCTCGGGGACAAGGACTGTGGCTGCAGCGCATGAACAATCACTGGATTCTGAAATCTTGCTCTAGTTTAACTGTTGTTAAAGAAGTTTTTCCACCCAAAATGGCTCTGACACAGGATCAGGTGAATATGAGCGTGAGATCTGGGGAATAAGGGGAGCAACTGAGTGAAATCAGGTCGCTGTAAAGATTTCTCCAGGGCAGGTCTAACCCCGCCATACTGTGCTTGGCCCGCCTGCCTCTTCAGTCGAGGCTCTTTAGACGAAGAGCCCTGGGGACAGACACAAATGTGAGTAACACAGAGAATGGAGGCAGCATGAGGTCAGCACCTCAGAGCTGCAGCTCAAATGGTAATCGCAGATACATAGTGACTCCTTAAGGCTTAAAATTCAGAGGGAAAAGAGAGCAAATAGTGAGAACATCCATAGAAAGAGCCTCCTTTTGTTTCTTAATTTGACTTCGCTCTAAAGTTTTAATGAAGTGTGCTTTGCAGCTATTTACTGTAAACAGGAGGTATGACATGTTTAATATCTAAACTGCTTACATAGAATTGCAAATTTCTTCAACAACAAGAAACTTTGCTTTGGATTTTGGTTGTAAAATGCAAAAAGAAAGAAAATTCTCATCTTTGAGGAACCATTTTAAATATTTCTCTAGCACAAAATGGTTAAGGAGTATGGTAATATGTAGAGCACAAGGTAAAATCTAGGCAGAGCTCGTTTCTTTCTGTCCATTTTAAGACGGTAGTACCTTGTGAATACCTTGTGCTACCATGATACACTAAATATCCCCATAAAGCTAGCCTTCTCTTCTTTCCAGAACTGTTTGAATTTTTTCTCTAAAATTTTGTCTCGCTTCTAAAATAAAGACTTCAGAATGACTCCTTGACAGCCATTCAGCCACAAACAGTAGATGGATCAACTGAAAGGCCAAATGGATCTCTTTGGCTCTGTGTCATGGCTGTATTTTTTTCTATTTCTGTGAGAACAGATACTGTTCATCTGCTGTTCTCATTGTCCAGATTCCTCAATTTTTTTAAGAACACACTGCACACCATTCATGCATGTCATGTCAAGTTTTCAGCTAATAGCTGTTTGGGATTCACATTCATGGTGCAAAAATGATATTTTATGCCTTTTTAACTCATGTATAATATATTTAACTAAATGGGAACAACATATTTCATGGAAGTGGCTTAACAAACAAACATATGGCTGAAAATGGCCAGGTACGAGGACTGGATTGAAAAGAAGTGAAAAAGCAGCCATTGTCTGAAGAAAAACTTTGAAAGACTATCACAAAGCTTGCAGGATTACTGCTCAAGATCATTTTTTAAAAATCTGTCTCTGTGTTAGCAAAATATAAAATACTTAGGCTTTCACACAATCCTTCGGTTTTTATGCCCGTCTATGCAGACAGCCATATTTATTACATCAAAATTATGCTAAATCATGCTGCTTTTATAGATGTCACCTGTTACATAATCCACATTCCTCATTTATAACCTATTACTGGAACAATTGCACTGCAGTGGATAGTTAACTATTACTGTGTATTGATGATATTAATAATTAGCTAAAGAAGATGGCTTTGGGCGCTGGTTCAGCTCAGTTATGAGCAGGTGCCCATATACCGCATGGCTGAAAGCAGCCGGCCCTGGTTCAAGTCCGACCAGTGGCTCTTTGCTGCACATCTTCCCCTCTTTCTTTCTCTACGCTTTCCTGTCAATCTTCTCTGTTTCTATCAATAAAGCCAGTTAAAAGGCCAAAAAAAAAAAAAAAAAAAATCCAAGGCAGGTATTACTAGTGTCAACGAGTAGGAGAAACAAAGTTTAATCAGTTAGTTTCAAATACTTTAGTTAGTTATACTTCATATCCCTAAACCTTTATCACCAGCTCCAGTCAATTTGATTATGTATTATTACTTTATTTTTAGTTTTTAATTTCATTCATTGATTTTGCACAAATATCATCATATAAAGTGATTAAAGAAGGTGTGATAAAATGCAGATACCACACAAGGCAGTAATCTTTGAGAATTTCGAGATGCCTGAAGACTGAATGAAGCTGACCTGATAATGACTGGATCATATTTACAACATGGCTGAATGGTTCTCCTTCTAGAAATTAAAGATGGAAGGAGTTCATGATATTGTACACCTCTGTAACATCTCCCGCTAAATGCATTCTTGCCACGCAGCTCCTGTGTATTTCATTACATTCTACATTGTACAACAGACTTCAAACCCCGAAGACAATATCAAATAGCTGTTTGCAGTAGCCTTGACAACAGTGGCTGTTTTCCATCTCCGACTTAACCTCTCTTCTTTTCTCTCACTTTCTTAGATGTCGTCAGAAGTGCCATAAGTTGTCCAAATAGCAAGAAACCTTGGAACTTTATGAGGATAAAGAGCTCTGACCCAATTAGCCGTCTTTGTTAAATAAAACTCCACCGGCCTGCATTTAAACCACCACATAGCCCTCTGTTCACCTCCCCTGCTTGTGTTTTTACAGTACAAAGTGATTACAGATTTAATTAGCTGAGGACCTTGCTTCAGGGAGTCTCCTAAATCCATATTGATATTTCTGCAGTGTTCAGAACAAGAGGCCTGGACTCTGTGAGGATGACTTACGAGGGTGGCGGCATAAAAATATAATGACGATGTGATTTTCAACTTTTACCAGGCTCTGTTTACTTTTCCCTCTGAGACTAATTTTACAGTAGTACGATGCAGCGAGAATTATGCAGCGAGCAAAGAGCAGTTCAATGCCATCTGGCAGCAAGAGTCGTGGATTTTAACAAATCTCCTGTCATGAAAGCTCGTTTTCTGCTTTTGACACGTGGAGAAATTTAATGTAAGTTTATATACTTCAATTCTATATTTATTACCTTTGCCAAGTGGGTTAAGGATTTGTTAGCGTTTAAGTGTGTGTGTGTGTGTCTATCTGTAAGCTCAAAAAGCTATGAATGAAAGGGATATCGAGTGAGGTCATGTTAACAATCCATTAAAATTTGGCTTACAGCCAATTTCTTCAAGGTTAGCTTAATGATTTATTGGGTTTTTTTATGACTTAAAAACTATGATTCTTACAAGTCAGGTGTATATTGCCAACATGAAGAAAGTATCTTATAATATTTAAAGTATGATGTCACATTTGACCTCTGACCTCCCCTTTATGGTCAACAGACTGATTTAAAGGTCAACATGATATTAATGCTATACAGAACTATTTTATTTATCTATTTTATTTATATTGACAGCATATAGGCATGCTGGGGTATTATGATATTATGGGGTCTCTAAATATGTAACTTTAGACCTCTGATTTCATCTTCGAAGTCAAATAAGGTCAAACTTTTATAAAAACAAAAAATGTTTAAACCTATGCATCAAATTTAGCTGCCTTTGATTGTATTGGCAACATTTAGGAAACTATGCTAATATATATTAAACAGAGAGAGACTATGGCTATGATCTCAGCTGTTAAAGATAATAATGGACGTCTTTTCTTTAAACCTAAAGAAATTAATACAATATTTAGTAACCTTTATAAAGATCTTTATAGCTCGGAATCAAGCATTTCAGAGAGTGATATAAAGAAATCTTTGTTATCTTTAAATCTTCCTAAGGTGACAGTGGATCAACTGAAATATTTGGACGCTCCCATTACCGTTGAAGAGATAGTGGGAGTTATTAAACACCTGCCCTCTGATAAAGCACCAGGCCTGGATGGCTATACGGCTGAATTTTATAAATCCTTTCCAGAAGATCTAGCGCCACTGCTTTTAAACACTTATAATGAATCTTTTCAAGAGGGTAGGCTCCCACCTTCACTATCTGAAGCCATCATTACACTTATCCTAAAGAAGGATAATGACCCCACTGACTGTAAAAGCTACAGACCGATAAGTCTGACCTCCTATGATAGTAAGATTTTATCTAAAATTCTGGCTAATCGATTAAACCGGGTAATAACCTCTCTTGTACATGTAGATCAAGTTGGTTTCATAAGCTCACGCTCTTCAGCTGATAATATTAGGAGGTTAATTGATACTATGTGGGCGGTTCAGGACAGCCATTCTCCCATAGCTGCGATTTCGCTGGATGCCGAAAAGGCATTCGACAGAGTCAAGTGGAGATATTTATTCGCCACTTTGGAGTGTTTCGGTTTTACCAAAAGCTTTATTAATTGGATTCAGCTTATATATGTACACCCCAAGGCATCAGTACTCACAAATGGAATAATAGGGCCTTCTTTTGAACTAGGTAGAGGAACCAGGCAGGGGGATCCCCTCTCTCCATTTCTTTTTGCTCTGGCCCTTGAGCCGCTGGCAGTGGCTATTCGTAGGGAGCCCAATTTTCCAGGTGTCAGTATAGGGGGAGACTGTCATAAACTGATGTTTTACGCCGATGACATTTTGCTTTTTATATCAGAGCCAGAAAAGTCTTTAAACTCCTTGCAGGCAATAATAAATACGTTTTCAGCTATTTCTGGTTATAAGGTGAATTGGACCAAATCAGAGGCCCTTCCGTTAACTAGTTATTGTCCTAGGTCACTTTTTCAAACCTGTATGTTTTCCTGGCCTCAGAAGGGCATTAAGTATTTAGGCATCACCTTCCCGCCTCATTTGTCAGACCTGATAAAGATAAATTTTGAACCTTTACTCAGCGATATGAAAATTAATATTGAGCGTTGGTCTCAGATGTATCTCTCAATGTGGGGAAAGGTAAACGTAATCAAAATGGTATGTACACCTAAGTTCAATTATTTGTTGCAGGCTCTACCAATTCATGTTCCTTTGAAATACACCAAACAATTTGACCAGCTCTGTAAGGCATTTATATGGAATAATAAAAAGCCTAGATTGAATCTGAGAAAACAGCAGAAACCAGTGGACAGAGGTGGGTTAGGGATGCCTAATCTACTTTTATATCATTATGCTTTTTCTCTTTGGCATTTGGCACATTGGTTCTTACCCCCTGAGAAAGCGCCTCCTTGGTTTTCCATTGAAAGTACTGCTTGCTCGCCATTTACACCATTATATAGCTTATCAACTAATTTGTCCCCCCGTATCCAATCACATCCGGCACTTTCTCATTTGAAAGAAGTATGGAAAAGAATGTCCAAATTATTCACATTTGATCCATATCTTAACCAATCTGCTGGTATTTGGTATAATCCCCAACTTTCTATTGCTAAACTACCCTTCTTTTGGAAGCTCTGGTTTCAGAGAGGTATAACAGTGTTGGGGGATCTTTACAAAAATAGTATATTTAAATCACATGGAAAACTTGCAGAAGAATTTGATTTACCTAGACAGGAATTTTGGAAATACCTGCAACTAAGAAATTTGATGGCCAATACATGTGGTTCATTCGCAAAGTTCCCTTTAAGCTGAGACTTTCTGGAGGAAATAAAAAAAACCTTTGGGCATGGACAAGAGGCATCAGCTTATTACAAAATGCTTTTATTAGCTTCTGATCCTAACACACTGTCCCTCAAAAGAACGTAGGAAATGGACTTAAATCTCAACTTTACAGTGGAGGAATGGAATGGCATCCTCAGGAATCTGAAAAAAATGTCACGCGAATTGCGTTCAAGATTGGTTCAATTTAAGATTTTAAATAGAGTATACTGGACACCCTCACGGTTACATAAGGTGGGTCTAGCGACTGATGATGCATGCTGGAAATGCCAGCAAGGAAGTGGCACACTTTAACATTTGCTCTGGGGGTGCTCCAAAGTCCAAGATTATTGGATTCATATTCACACTGTAGTAGAGAAGGATGGAAATATGCATTGATTCTCAATTTGTTCTGTTGCTGTTACTGGGAATGTCCATTCTGCTATCTTTTGGGTGGTTTTTTTTTTTTTGGGGGGGGGGGGGGGGGTTGTATATTAAAATCTAATCTGAGTCATAAAAAAAAAGGAAACTATGCTAATATATGAGGACTCTAAATATCACGTTATAGTTTGCATTGAAATATCATGTGACATTTAACCTCGGATCTCATGTTTACATTTCACATCTGCCTGTAATGATGAGAGTATTGTTAAGCGAAAGTGGATGGATAGAAGACTAAAGCACCTGCTAAAAAAGCACAGCATCTCTTAGCAAAACATGATAGTGTCAAAAAGGTAATACTGCTGTTTGTGTACATGAATACTATTGTACTAAATATTATTTGACAGTCAGAAAAACTTTGAAGCTAAATATAATTAAATTGGAAGTATATTTACTTGACACCCAACAGGTTCCCAGGAAACCTAAAAGTCAGAGTTAAGTCAAAAGGCGAATGGTCGACTGCTATTTTTATTTGGTGAAAAGTATATATTGACAAGATGTCCTGATAGCAGACCTCACCAGCCTTTCATGTTAAACCATGGAAGCCTCGAAGCAAAGAGAGCAGCAGCAACAAAGCAGGCATCAGTGACAACAGATGTGACAATGATTACAACAGATACAGATGCAGTGGGTTGCAAAGTGAGTTGCAGATGCACAGCAGCTGTAAGCAGACTAAAACAGCTTAAATAGCACACCTATTGGCTCAGGTTCCTACCTGCTAAACAATGGACGTTGGATAAACGTGTCTATATTGTGTCCGTTGGTCCATGACCAATTCTGGACATCTAGACGACATCCGAACTTCGCAATTTGGACATGCAACCATGACACAGCCTCGACATCAAGATGTTCAACATTTGAACTTTGGACTGGGTAATTTTTTTGGGCATCATGTGGACGTCTATGACAGGTGCAGGAAATTTACATGATTAATAAATGTAATATTTTTTATTTACAAATATCAACATTGTTGTTTTCAACATGATGCATATGAATACTGATTTTGTATAAACAAACAAGAACTATTATGTGTTAGGCTATTGATTTATTCAGTATATGTGGGTTTTTGTTTTTTATCTGTTATTTCACATCTTCCTGTTGTTCTTTAACTGGTTTATTTATTTTTATCAATCAACTTATAATTTGTAATAATAATGGTAAAATAATCACGATGAAAGTTTTCAGAAAATTTTTTGCAATTCCTTTTAAAAGGAGTGCAATATGTTTAATACATTTAAAAGAGCATTTGCATTATACATGGCTCATTTTATTGTGAAGAGCTTTGTAAGAGGAAGTGTGTGTGTTTGTGAACAGTAGCAGGACTGAGAGAAGTTGCCAGGCACATTATGAGAAGTTTGTGCAAGTGTGTATGTATGAACTTGACTATCTGCTCGACAGTCTTTGTCGATGCTCAGCAGGTTGGTAAAATCACACCGACCAGCTGCTCACTGTTGTTTTAGCTCAAGAAGCCGCATCACTTTGTGCAGTGGGCATAAAGTAAAACAAGAGGTTTGAGTTTATGACATGAAACATATCTGTATGCATTTACACACTAAAGGAAATGTCAGGTCTCTTAACAAAAATCAGTAGATTAAATGTAATTTCATGAGCCTTTACACAAAATGAAATAACTGAAACTGTTGCACACACTGTCAAATGTAAAACTTTATTTTACAGAATGTCTTCCACACAGTACTTACATACAGTAATGTGCAAATCTCCTGAGTCAACCCTCTTTCTTTAGATTTTGCTTCCAAAAAGCCACAAAGTCTCATAATTTTTTATTTATTTTTTTGATAACTGCTTCTTTACTCATTTTAGTCCATTCTGTGTACCTTACCACTGTTTTTGGTTTAAGCCACTTAACACTGCCCTATAGATCATTCAAGAAAAAGCACCTAAGTCAAGGAATGAACTAATGTTGTGTCTATGCATAATGGACAACTTGGCAAAGAACCAAATAAAAACTGTATCTCTAGGTACTTCTCTGTTGTCCATATCTTTAGTCTATGAAAAACGATAACAGTTTGACAGTGATAAAATAGTACTTTTGCATTTCCAATGAGTACCCATCCATCCATCCATTCGCTACCGCTTATCCTTTTCAGGGTGGCGGGGGGCGCTGGAGCCTATCCCAGCTGTCATAGGGCGAGAGGCGGGGTACACCCTGGACAGGTCGCCAGTCTGTCGCAGGGCTAACACACAAGGACAGACAACCATTCATACTCACATTCACACCTAGTGGCAATTTGGATTATCCAATTAACCTTTCCCCACAAACTGCATGTCTTTGGACGGTGGGAGGAAGCCGGAGTACCCGGAGGGAACCCACGCAGACACGGGGAGAACATGCAAACTCCACACAGAAAGACCCCGGCCCTGATGGTGGAATTGAACTCAGGACCTTCTTGCTGTGCGGCAACAGTGCTAACCACCGTGCCACCATGCTGCCTGCCAATGAGTACAAACTTCTATATTATATATTTTGCTTTATATGTTTAGTACCATGCATGTCTGCAGGTGTTTCAATAAATCACAGCAGGTAGTTTCCATTTTATTAGCAAAATATAAAAAAATGAAAGATGACATGAGATTTTTGCACATAATTCCTTAAAAAAAGAGCTTATGATCCTGTGGTTTGTTGTTGTTAAACCTTCTCACATGAATTTTTATAGAAATCTAAACTGGAAAAATTGTTATTTATATTGAAACCTTTTTGGTTGAGTTACTTCCTTATTTCTGGGATAGATGCCTATATTTAGATAAGATGCTGTTAAGATACTATCACTATACAAGAGAATAAAAAGGTAGAAAATGTTGAATTCTTTACAGAGACGCACCAAATCAATAATTCCATAATTCAGGGGCAAGGTGCAATGCAGCTTTAGAAAGAGGTCAGACTTTTTTCACTAGACCAATCCTGTCTTGTTAATATGAATTCTATTTCTATTTTATCGTGATATTCTGTAATTAAACCTGTAATCCGACTGGGTGTGTTTGGCTGAGTTTTTTGACTGATGATGTAAGACAGGGAAATGTTGGAAGTCAGGTACAACCGATGTTGAATATATCATCCGTTTTGAATTTAAACTGAAAATGTTCCCAAGTTGCTATTATCGCAGCACAAGAGGGATGGCAAAAAGCATCTCAATGAACAATTTTACCATGAAAACCTTCAGAGAATAGTAATAAAAATTCATATTTGAGATTTACAGCTAAAATATTCACTAATATGCAGTATTTTTCTTTGTTTAACATCACATTCACTCAGCGATGAAATGTGAAAGCAGCATGCTGTGGGCTTGTTTTCATCATGTACTGAGCCTCTATAATACAGTGTTGAATGAAAGACCAGCGGAGCTCCGAGGTAAAGTGCCAGCGCCAGAGAGGAAATGAAAATGAGGGTGGTGACTATGGAAGTGTCAAGTGCTCCTCGTCAAACTCCCTGCACATACTATGAATATTTCACTGCTGAAACACAGCAGCCTTTCACCCCATGCTGCACCCCTGGAGACAGACAAAGACAAACAAAAGAAGACAAATAGACTCTGTAGCTACATACGGTATATAGATAACTATAGATGGGGAGTAAGATAAATGCATATCTATTTCCCCCAACTACTTCACTACGTGGATACCTGTCTCAGGCTTCATCTTTCAGCTCTAGAACTTGAGGCAGGGCTGACAGGAAGATAGCTGACAGCGCTGCCTTCCAGCACCAACAGGGGCTGTCTCAGAGCTCACCAACATCACAAAAGCAAGTAACGCCCTGAACAGTATTGCAGACTCCTCTCAAACACAGAATACATTCACTCATACAGATTATGTGCATGGAGATTACGTCCTATACATCCACACATCGAGACAAGTAATGCAAAGACTGTACAAGAAAAAGGGAACATGACTACATTCAAGGTACTAAAGAAATTTTGAGACAATGTTGATGATGTTGAAGTGACACGGTTATCAGTGCAAATAATAACTCATCACTACAAGAACTGTAAATCACAGTACACAATGCTGGCAATGTTTTCTTTTTGCATACACCGTCCTGCTGGTTTTGTTAGATAAAACCTCTTGAAACTATAGGGATGTATCATCAGGCCACAACTGAAATCTACAGTTGTGCTTCTTTTTTTTTTTTTTTTTTTTGTGTGTTTGTCCCACTTAGATCTTTCAGCTCATCAAACACATTTAAATATCAGACAAAGATAACGCAAATAAAAACAAAAATGCTGTTTCTAAATGAAGTTGTTTACGATTAAGTGGGAAACAAAAATCCAATCTTACATGGCCCTGTGTGAAAAAGTGATTTAAATATTTAAATTTGCTTTATGAGCTGAAACATTAAGTGTGACAAACATACAAAATACAGGAAATCAGGAAGTGGGCAAACAGTTTACACACTATCTATACTAACTACCTGTACTACTTCAGTTTGATATATTTGTTCTAATCAATGAACCCTAATCCTTGTGAGGACCATAAATATATTGATCAGATTTACAGATGTGCCAACCAGCAGCCTGAAACTGCCATATGTTTACCTACACCACAAACTGTCAGCTACTTTAGACAGTTTTTTTCTTTTTGTACATATTTGTACAGTACATGCTCATCAAACAACTTACCAATGTTTCTGGTAGAATCCATCACAAAAAGTACCACATTTAAGTGGGAACTGATATTGAGACAATATTACTAAGACAAACATGAATGATGTACATTAGTCTATGCCATAACCTGAAAATCCCAACCCAAATATAATCATGCTCCAGTAATTGAAAAACTCCTTCTTAACCGAAAGCAGTAAATGCAAAACAGATACTGAAACTGTTCAACTCAAGCAGTAAGTAACACATAACAAAACCTAATCCTATACTTCTTTGGGGACAATGTCCCAGTATTGAGGCAAAATATGCTTCCTTCTGCTGTGAATGCGATCTTCAAAAGTTGCCACAGTGCTACAATTAATTTCTAGCCACTGCCAGAGCACTTGAAATCCAATTTTCTCCTTGGGAAGCTTTGTTAATTCTTTGTTTAATATATATAATCAACTTCCTTTTATTTTTCCAAAGTTGTAAATGGCTTCTTCACTTCCAACACTTCATGAGCTATAAAAATGCACAGAAATGAACTTGTTTGTCCAGTGCATGTGTTGTACTAAATATTTGCTTTCATGCTGGCAGTTTCATGTCAAGTGCCATGCTATGATTTAATAATTGCTATGTAATCCTGATCGATACTGCCTCAACAAATGAGCTGAGGTTCAGAAGGACAGTAAAGGGTGAAGGAACATTCCAATCATAAATCAGACCAGAAGCACTTACTTTCACTGTGTATCCTATGGGCCATTATTGGTGGGTGTGCTCACACATCATAGTGGCAGGGGTCTTCCAGGCTAAAAAGGAATAAAAAAAAACAAAGGACTATTAAATCACAGTGTGAGACCAAGCTCCAAGCAACATACACACTTTAACACCGTGGTATAAGGACTGTGAAGCTAGGTTAGGACCCACAAAGAAGGATGGCGAGAGGAGAAGGAGAGAAAGGGAACGCGACATTGATTTTCACCCTCTGAAGTGCCACTTCATCATTCTGTGAGACACACTGTATCGATCCCCTGCCTTTAGTTTGTTTGTAATTTTGGAGGCTCAAAACTGTTCACAAAGATAGATCCTCTTATATGCCACTTGCCTCCAAGATGAAGAATGGAGGGATCAAAGGATGTGTGGGGATGACCTCATTTTACAAAGTGCTTCTCACTCACTTGGTTTTTGTGGCCCAAGAATTAAGGTGGTTACTGTTTCTACAGTACTCTTCCTTCCTTTTTCCCTCTAAAACATAATTTATATAGACATTACATATATATTTTTGCAATATTAGGAGTATTTTTATTTACACATTACATTGTATCAGTTTAAATCGCTGGGATACAAACATGTCATATTTTGGCGAAAATCAGTTTCAAATCCAAATTTGTGTGATTTCTGTTGATCTGATGTTTTTCTTTAAAGGGTTAGGGCTGGGATTACTGTCAGGGAGAATGAAATGAGCGCAGTACCTTCAGAATTATACAAAATGCTACTGTCTTTAAGAGGGACCTCTCTGACAGATCAGTTTTTGTAACTGCCTGAAAGCTTTAAAGGTGCTATGTGTATTTTATTTTGTAGCTTCAATCACTGCTAACTAATGAGCTACTTGTTAGCATGTCCCTGGGACCATCAGTTGAGCCTAATCTCTCTGCAAGGTAAGATAATGTGAGATTTTTAATGTAAAATGCACAAGTAATTTAATAGGCTCCTTTTCCACTGTTCTGAGTGAAAATTATATAACCTTTGAACACTTGCATTTGTCACTTAACAGCTTTTGTCCTGAGGCATGTTTGTAAAAAGTAAATTACAATTACAAATTACAATTAATGGTGTTTTATTCTTCTGTGGCATTAATATCTACAGTCAGGGTATAAAGGATGCAACTGTGAACCAATCAGACCTCAGAAATGTTTAATTCCATGGCAATATACTAAAACACAGTTTTATATATTTTAAAATGTAACAATCTCTACCCTTGTGATGTCTTGTAAGTCAGAAATTTGTGAGCTGTCCCTGTTAGGTTGTTATTATTTCTCCACCTGTTAGTACAAGTTGTTAGCAAGGTCTCCGTAGTCCGTTCCTGTTAGAAAGTTTGGATCTTTAACGGGTGCATTGCCATTATTTAGGGTCTTTTGACTTTACATATGTAAGGTGTCTAAAATTTACTTATGCTCTGGTTTGGAGATATAAAATTTAAACTGAACTGAACCAAATGATAAATAGAGGCTTGACTGTTTTTAGCTAAGGTATGTGGGATGGATTAAGCAAGCTTCAGTGCAAAAAATCATATTCTCATCGAGTGAGCAGAGAAGGATTTTACTCCCAACATTGTGCTGGCACAAAGCATATTTACTGCACCTTTCTACTGTGACCTCCATAGCTTCCAGAAAAACTCCTGAGAGACAACCACCCACATACAGTCCTACCTTAGCAACTCATCTGCACTTTATAATACCCCCAACCCACTGCCCTTTATTCAGAGCAACAGAACGATAGCACCTCAGAATACCTTCAGAAATACCAAGGGAATACTTGAAGGTTATCATTTTCAGGAAAATATCCTTTAGCGAGGGTTTCATGAGCAAAACAAATTAAAACACATACACCTACACATGCAAAAAAGACATGTTCCATGTCTTACATTGCTATTATTACTGTGATATTGTTACACACTGGTGTAACAAATACACAGATACACAAAACATATTTCTAGCAGTCAGCATGCTAGAACTTTTGTTTTATGGTAAGTGGATGTTGTCTAAATGTAGGCACAGGAATGCGCTTATTAGCAATATGCATTCAGCAGCCACTTTGTATACCTGCTCAACTGCTTGTTAATGCAATTGCCTAGTCTTGAAGGAGTTCCCAGAGATGCACTTGTTGGCCCTTTTGCCTTCACCCTGCAGCCCATCCAATCCCAAACCATCTCGATTGGGTTTAGGTCAGGTGACTGTGGAGGCCAGGCCATCTGGTGCTGCACTCCATCACTCTCCTTCTTGGTCAAACAGCCTTTACACAGCCTGGAGGTGTGTTTGGAGTCATTATTCTCTTGACAAATAAATGATGGTCCAACTAAACGCAAACTGGATGCGATGGCATGTTGCTGCAGAAGCTGTGGTAGCCATGCCGGCTCAGTGTGCCTTCAATTTTGAATAAATCCCCAACAGTGTCACCAGCAAAGCATCCCCACACCAACCCACATCCTGCTCCCTGCTTCACGGTGGGAACCATGAATGTTGAGACCATCCGTTCACCTTTTCTGCGTCACACAAAGACACAGCAGGTGGAACCAAAGATCTTAATTAGACTAATCAGACCAAAGAACAGATTTCCACTGGTCCAATGTTCATCCCTTGTGTTTCTTGGCCCAAACAAATCTCTTCTGATTATGCACTTTTGCACAACACAACCGATGGTTCCAACCCCTTTAAGAAGGCAAGAAATTCCACAAACACCCTAACAAGGCACACCTGTGAAATTAAAACCATTTCAGGCAACTACATCATGAAGCTAATTGAGAGAAAGCCAAGGGTTTGCAGTGCTGTCAAAAAAGCAAAGGGTGACTACGTTCAGGAATCTAAAATATAAGACATATTTAGTTATTATTAGAGTTATTTATTAATTTTTTCTTTGCTACATTATTCCATATATCTTACTTGATATATTTCACATCTTCAGTTTGTATCTACAATGTAGAAAGAAATACAAATAAAAAAGAGGAGATAGATAGTTATGAACACAACAGAACAGCCTTATGTGAAGAAAAATATCACAACCAGTTCTTTTAAAAAAAAGCTTTTAAAAGATCTCACCGGACCAGAATCAGTATTGTTAAACCTACATCATAACAACGAACTACATAACTAGAATTATATATTTGCAACCTTTTTAAAAGTTAAATCTGCCTGCTTTCATCCTTATGTGCACACATTCAGTTATAGATGGGTGTGTGCATGGTGATTGGTTGCAAAAATTAGCTGCAGATTCTTGAGATTAAGTAGCACATGCTTTAGAGGTACTGTTTAAACAGAAGAAAACCAGTCCATCTGGTGAGTTCTTTTGTGCAGCATTCTCTTTTCTGTATTTCTAGAGGCAGCATTTTCCTTGCGACTGAATCAACATACTGTCTCAAATTATAAACTGTGATGTCGGATCTTATGGGGGCTATCTTGCATTTTTGGAGCAAGAGCCCACTCACTTACCTGCTGGATGTGACTGCGACACACCCAGCTTTTTAATGATTGACTGCTGATAGTTTTATGCAATTGACAGCTTCTTAAATCATGACAAATATAACATTGACACTAGATTTAAAAACACAAAAATCTTAACATACTATAGTTTATACAGCATTAAAATCATTCCGAAGCTCTTACAGTTAATGTGTTAAGCTACATGTCTGTGAAGGTTCTCAGTCATCCAGGTCATCGTAGTCAAAGGAGCTTGCAAAGAAAAGCGTCTGGACTTCTTTAAGTTGCTTGAAGACGTTTCACCTCTCATCCGAGAAGCTTCTTCAGTTCTAAGGTCAAATGGTGGAGAGTCCCAGATATAAACCTAGTGGGAGTAACCCCCCACAGAGGGACAAAAGGACCCCCTGATGATCCTCTAATCGCCTGAGCCAAGGTGTGAAACTGGGTGTGGGTCCCAATCAGCCAGAGTTTCGGGTGTGTGCAAAAAAAAGCGTCTGGACTGACCTCAGGAATTCGCATGATAAGGTGGGGCCAGGTTTCACAATGAACACACCCGAAACTCTGGCTGATTGGGACCCACACCCAGTTTCACACCTTGGCTCAGGCGATTAGAGGATCATCAGGGGGTCCTTTTGTCCCTCTGTGGGGGGTTACTCCCACTAGGTTTATATCTGGGACTCTCCACCATTTGACCTTAGAACTGAAGAAGCTTCTTGGATGAGAGGTGAAACGTCTTCAAGCAACTTAAAGAAGTCCAGACGCTTTTCTTTGCAAGCTCCTTTGTGTTAAGCTACAGTTAAGCTAGCAGTTAGCACATGCACTGTGTAAGAAAACATTTGTTAGTTTAGTTTAGTTAATAGTTTAATTACTTATATAGCACATTTAATTACAACAGGAGCGTTGACCAAAGTGCTGTACAAGAATACAACCTGAAGAATTTTTTTTTGTACATTAATTTAAAAGATCTGAATCTGAAAAAATGTAATCTGAGACTGAATAGATTTTTTTAAAAATAATAATAATGAAAAAAAGATTACTGAAAATTTTTAAATAAAGTCTACTCAGAGAAATAGATAAAAGAACCATTGGGTTTTCAGTTAATACAAATATTCAAAACGTTTGATTTTATTTTAAATCCAACTCTTTCTTTTAAAAAGTTCACTCGAAAAATGTGACTTTTGCTTTCAGTTTACATATTTTTGATTTCAAATTTTTCTTTTAACTACACAAACATTATGGCCCTGATTTAACTCCATAAAACTCCAAAACATGTACAAACTCCAAAGCACATGCAAACTCCAAAACACATGCAAATTCCAAAACACATGCAAACTCCAAAACACTTGCAAACTAAAAAACACATGCAAACTCCAAAACACGTACAAACTCCAAAACACTTGCAAAATCCAAAACACTTGCAAACTAAAAAACACATGCAAACTCCAAAACATGTACAAACTCCAAAACACTTGCAAACTCCAAAACACTTGCAAACTCAAAAACACATGCAAATTCCAAAACACAACAGAAGTGCCCCAGGACGCTAGAGGCAGTGTTGAGCTTTTGTTACCTAGTAACTACACAAGCCAGGAAGTACCAATGACCGGATTTGGGGTTTGCAGCCTTAAAGGCCGCATTTTAAGGCCGATTACGTCACAGCCACAAGAGAAGGCTTTCCCAATTCAAAGGCTGCTCGAAATGCGGCCCTCAAATGCGTCCTTAATTTCCCTGAATTTTAAGGATGGGTCAGTGTAGCCTTCATGGCCCAACATATCCCAGACTTCATAGTGCGGTGGTGGTGTGGATAATTTTGCCGAAAAAAAAACGGTGGAAGCGGAGCGGAAGAAGAGTAAACTTTCAGAAGTAAGTACTGAATATTATGTCACTTATTTATGCGCAAATATTTTTTTAATGAAGAACATTAAACCATTCTTGTTGGCCACATGTCGGGAAAGTTATGTGACATTAGCGATGTCTGTACTTTCAGAATTAACTTGGTTTTAAAGCCTTTACTTCAAAAAATATATATATAGTCGACCTTAATCTTACAGAGATTGTGATGATTTTGTGGATAATTAAAGTCAGTCATATATCCATAAACACAACAAGCTGAAAGTCAGTGATGCTGCTCGGTTTGCAGTCCTGAATATCACGGCACAAGCAGGATCCACTGCACTGTTAATGTTAGCTATGTTATATTGCTGCCTCTGTTCGGTGGTGTCGAGCCAAACAGACTTTAACGTGTGTTTGAACGAGCTGACGGTTCACTCGTTAAGCTGAAAGAAAGATGCTTTAATCACAGGGGTCACACATGTGTCCACTGTACCATCTGGGAACTCTTCTTGTTTCTTAATAACACAAACACTAAATCCTCCTTCTTTTGTGCTGTTTTGTAGCAGTGTGTACACCTGAGACTGTCACCTGTCTGTCTGTCCTGCACTCGCTCTCTTTTTCTTTCTCTCTGATTGTGGAATAAAAGTATGAACATGTGCTTATAAGTTACACTTGTGTTTGAATCCTGCAGCTTATCACACATTTGATTTCCATGTGTGACACCTGCAAGTGTCCAGAGTGAGGACAGACTGAGGGACACACTGCTGCACATCATCTGTGAGGCTTTGCACCCCTGATGATCCACCAGGACAAACTCAACAGTGTGTGAGGAAGAGGAGGAGGAAGAGCCAGCAGCAGCTGACAGATGGAGAGAATAGACAGACTGTTCCCTGTTTGTGAAGGACTGCTAGAAAAGTTTAAAATAACTAATTGTCTGTCCTGAATCAGTCTTATTAGGTAATGTTCAAATAATTTGATCATCCCAGTGTTTTCAGTGTGGGAGAAAGTACTCAGGGCCTTCAAGTTACACACTATGAAAGGCAGCAACAAGTGTAATGTTTAGAAACCTAAAGTATGTATCAGCAGCAGAATGGAGCTAAAAATAAATGTTTGTTTCAGTTCTATGAAGCTTTGAGTATTTTGGATTAGTAGTACTGCTGTGTTTGTTGCATCATATTGCTGTAATTGTTTATATGCTTTATATATTCTGAGGTAAGTTGATCTATAGTGTTACATCATATTCTATAAGGATGTTATGTGTTTGTATACTTTCTGCCCAGTTTGACCCATTTAGCAGAAGCCAGCCTGTTTAAGGCTCTGATATCTATTCTGTATGACTTAAAGCAGTTATGACATGGTCTGATTTTCTCACCCAATAAAGGAATATTTCATATATCAGTCTACTCTTCATTTTATCAGAAACAGTTATCACAGCTTGTACATTTTCTTTTAATAAATATATGTAAGCAATGAGCCAAATTTAGTAATGCCAACATACTGAAGGAACAACATTTGTCTCTTATATATGATACACCTATATATGCACTGTCAAAGATACTTGTCTTTGAGTGAAGATTTAAGGTGATAAGACATATAAATAACTGCAACTTGAATCTGTACTGAAGCTCAGTATTTGACACAGAGTTCATGTTCACTGCTGTAATAGCTAATAATGATTAATATAATAACTATAATATTGGCCATATTATATTTACATTACCAAAGTGATATGACTTTAGTCTCATGAACAACATTAGCTAATTGTTATTTACTAACTAATCTTGAAATAACTGTTCAGTACAGAAATGAAGCCCAAAAATCATGTTTTACTGTCCTGTGGTCTCAGCCTCAGATACTTATCAAATCACACAAAGCTCTTGTAGAAACAAACAAACAAATGAACAAAATATGTTCTCCCTCATTTCTGTCAAACCAAGTTGTATGACATGTTTCCAGCGGTTAGTATCATGGTTGCTAGGCAACCTGGGAAGCGCGACGGAGACTAGACCGTTCCATACAGACAAACTTGCCGTTTATTTTGCAATTCGAGCTCAACACTGCCCCTAGCGTCCTGGAGCACTTCCGTTGTGTTTTGGAATTTGCATGTGTTTTTGAGTTTGCAAGTGTTTTTGAGTTTGCAAGTGTTTTGGATTTTGCAAGTGTTTTGGATTTTGTACGTGTTTTGGAGTTTGCATGTGTTTTTGAGTTTGCAAGTGTTTTGGATTTTGCAAGTGTTTTGGAGTTTGTACGTGTTTTGGAGTTTGCATGTGTTTTTTAGTTTGCAAGTGTTTTGACTTTGCATGTGTTTTGGAATTTGCATGTGTTTTGGAGTTTGCATGTGCTTTGGAGTTTGCAAGTGTTTTGGAGTTTGTACGTGCTTTGTCTCTAGGGGCCACCGTAGGAATAAATGCCCTTTTACATGCCAACCCAGCGTTTTCCTTCATCACCACGAAGGAAAACAGTCTGTGGTCGTCAGAGTTTGGTGATTTTTGTGTCACAGGTCTACGTGTTTAATACAGGGACTTCCACAGCCTTTTCAACAGCGCTGCGGACCGCGGGGTGGGGGCGGGCAGTGTTTTGGAAATGACAGTCTTCATTACAAAGCTTTCTTCGTTATGAATTAGCATACATGTTTTTATTGAACATTTGAGGAACCAGCAAAAAAAACAGAAACTCTTGTAGAGGACATAAAGTCAGAGATAGAAAAGACAAGGAGCAGGTGCATCTAGTACAGGTAGAGCTGCTGCAAAAACCCACAGAGCTCAGCAGCCAGCGCAACAAATTCTGGATCCTTTGCTTTTAGTTAGCAGTTAGCATTAGCAGCACATCCTGCGTCCAATGTGAAAGGACTTTTATGCTGTGCACTGTGACTCACAGCAATGGTCCTGGGTCAGCCCTGACTTTGTGTTAAACTAATCCTAAAGTAATAATGGTATTTCTAACCACTGATATACCACAACTTTTTCCTTTCAACAGCTACTGAAAGTTAGGGGACCTAGCTGCTATCGGATATTTATATCCGATTGTTCAGTCTGACGTCACTAGCCGTGTCTGGGTCTAAACTCCGCTGCAGGTCCATATATCAAACGATCACTATGGCATTACTGAGAGTTGAAAAACTATCTAAAGTCTTTCATCTTTAATAAAATGATCAGCGTTCTGCTCTACCAGGTGTAACAATTGAGTTTAACATCCAGGCATCCATGAAAACGGAATTTATGACATTTAACGGAGTTAGAAGTTAGCAGGAAGTTAGCTCGCTAGCTTCTATCTAAATACAACATAGCATGTCCTGACTGCGGGGTTTTGGAAACAAATTAAAACGTACAGCTCTGCTATCACTTCCAGCATAAATTAAGACAGAAAACTAAACAGCAGTGACGTTTGTAGGGTTACTGAAGTTGGGCTAGCTGGTATATAATGATGTGCTACGTGACCGCTAGCGACACAGCTATGTTAGCATAATATAAACAAGCTAACTTTTTTTCCACTCGATAAAAGTTAACGTGAGTGTTCTCGGTGGTCAGGAACAAATGTAATCGCATGGCAGGATGCTGTAAAAGGACCAAACTTCAGCCAGGAGAACAACTGAGATAATCCATCCACAATACGAGGTTAGTCATTCATATACTGCTGCATGGGCTGGGCTGTAGCTACATCCTAAGGTTTTAAAAACTGAGCTTAAATAAATGATTAGTGGTAATAAAAGCCGAGGGAGGTCAACAGTGATCACTGACTGTTTTAGGAGCTTTTTGAGATCAAATAGAAGAAAATACATAGCATTAAACATGTTAACAACACAAAAGCCATATTAAACGCAGACTACTTTAGACCCGGAAGTAGGATTCGTCGCGTCATCACTGAACAACCAGATAGAGATCCTCCAGCTTTCAACTGTATCACCCTTCAAGGAAAAAAAGGGCCCCTCTGACAGCCAAACCCATCTGTTCTCTGATTGGATTGTTACATTTGTGATTGACATGACATTGACCAATCAGATGAAAGGAAGAAAAATAGGGTCAAAATCCATACTTGTAACTTGCAGGGGTTTTTTTTCTAAGTCCACACACAAATCTTTTTTATGCACACACAAATCTTTTTTACACATACAAATCTTTTTTACGCACACACAAATCTTTTTTACGCACACACAAATCTTTTTTACGCACACACAAATCTTTTTTACACATACAAATCTTTTTTACGCATACACAAATTCTTTTTACACATACAAATCTTTTTTACACATACAAATCTTTTTTACAAGTACAAAATATTTATGACCACATTTTGAGCCCATAGGAAAAGTTCAGTAAAACAACTGGACTCACCGACTCTCTGCCAAGTTTCCGTTAAAAGCATTAGATCCAGTTCCCGATCGGTAAAGAAGTCCTTAAGAATAAAAGTTTTATTTGCTAGCGATCGTGCATTAACAAGACTTAATCTCAGTGGTACAGGTGGCTCAGCGGCCGATGTGGGTGCCCGACCTATCGGCCGTAGATTCTGAGGGTTTACTCCACCTGAGCGAAGACGGGGGGGACGCTGGCGCGGGGTTATTGTCGTAAGCCCGTCAACAGGTGTCAGGCAGGTGTAAGCCGTGTCCAGAGAGTGCCAGTAGTTGACGCGGTCAAATCCAGTCGGGATAGGGTGAGGTATTTTTCGAAATCGTGTCCAGGTAGCCTTCATTCTCACCAATAAGCCACTGCGTTTCCCACGGCGTCTACGGCGCCCTCTCAGTTGAGGTAGCGCCGGAACGCAACGGCTACAAGCTGGAACTCCTGACAGGAGTGGTGGGGAGACGGTTCCCTGATATCCACGATTGCAATAAAGAGTTTTTAACTGAGAGGATCTAATAGCCAGCAGCATTTGACGATCATATACAAACAGAGAGTTAGCATGTTTTAAAACAAAGTAAAAATAAAACACTAGTACAAACAGAATCAGACAGCAAGCCGTACACACTGGCGCCATCTACACTAGTGTGTAGACTAGTCAGCAAGTCTACACACTTGTGTTTCTCTCATCACTGGTACCTTGATGAGGCCCAGAGTTATTGTAAATATTAGAATTATCTGGAAATGAAATGTTGATTTCTGAGATTTTAATATTAGACTGAGGATGATGTAAACAGTTTTACATCCATTACTCACAGAGCACTCTATATCCTGGTAACATATAAAAACAGAAAATAGAAAACTTTAAATAAAATGTTACATTTAAAAGCACATCCGTCAAAGGTTTCAAAGAAGTGTAATTTGTTCTTTCCATTTAACCCTTGTGTGGTGTTCATATTTTTGTTACTCAACCAGTGTTCTTGGGTCTGGTGGACCCGCTAGAGTTTTGGCTTTTCAAATTAACACTATCAAACAATTATATGTTAAATCACTCAAGAGATGTTTACTTCATCCCAATTACAAGCCATATGAACAGCAAACATGGTTTTTCCCTTTACCTTTGTTAGATCACATTTATGAATTAATGTGCTTCTCGTTTTTTTTTTTTATAAAATGTTATTAAAAAAATAAATCAGTTATAATCAAGTGGAGTGAGTGGAAAGACAACACATTTACACGTGAAGCAATATGTTTCACAACTAAATGGGATCAGCTGCTCATCAATGGTGACATTAGGCCCAGAGTTGTAAAACAGGGGGAGGTGGTGCACACACTTATCCAACACTGTCCTGATGGCAGCAAGCTTGTCTCTCTGCCGTCGAGCTGGTCTGTCGTCTCGGTTATCAAAATGGATAATCCTGGAAATTTTGTGGAAGTTTTCCAGAGACATTGATGCACGGAAAGTTTCTTGCCGGTTTCTGCATCCCACAGGGATTCTGTGGATTCCCCTTTGGACCTGAAAACTCCTGCGAGGATAAGAACCCCAAAGTAGGCCTTTGGGATTCTTAGATGGATTTGGTCCATCTCCTTCCACCTCTCTCCAAAAACACATCTTCCTTCTAGATTACTGCAATCCAGAATCATTTTCTGGATGGAATCTGGGATGAAAAGCTCAAATGAAGACTTGATGTCCTGCACATGAGTAACTGTCAGCCGTGTTGGCCCTGGCTTATCACAGTAGCAGCTCTGCAGGGTGGCTCATTTCTTGGGCAAGAAGACCATTCAATTTCACCAGTTATTGACATCCATATTTCTTCACTTGCTGTCTGGTGGGCTTGTTCTGGTCCTGGAGCTGGCTGCAGATGCGGTACTCGTCTTCGTTTTGTTACTAAATGGTGCTCAACCTCATCCTCTTCTTCAAAGTCACTGTCAGACTCTGAATTTTCAGAAATGTGAAATATTCTGAAACCTCTTTGTCAACATCATCATCCGAAGCACCTCTCTCTTCCAAAAATCAATTGGATGGCCCTCGCAGCAGATAATCTTTTGCCATCTTGATCAGTTGTGATAAAGAACCACACTGGCAAAGTCTTATTTATAGTATTATGCCCCTAATTTGCAGGTGGGACAGGGTATGAGAAAATAAAATTTGGATCCCTAAAGAAAGAGGGTAAAATGTGCGGGAATGTAAGAGCAGACGGTGTTGATAGTTGAATTTTCAACAATGTTGCAACTTTGTGCGGAGCAGGAGGAGAAGAAAACACTATCAGCAGCACCAGAAAGGAGGAAGACAGAGTGTGGGAACACAGGACCTTCACTTTCAACACTTTTATTAGACCTGGGTCCAGTGGACCCGAACACCTTGTATGTAATGTAAATGCGTGGGGGAAGGTACAGTATGAGGTCATTGAAAATTAGTTCGGATTTATGTTCTATACAGAAAATAAGCCAAAGCCAATGAATTTCAGGTTGAAAAAATAATTAATTGTTTAATTTTTCTTTTGAAAAAAACTGAAAACAGGTCTCACAGACCCGAACACCATACAAGGGTTAACAACAGGACCCAGAGTCCAGATTATTATTAACAGCTACACCCTGGGGGGAAAAATGAGTGAGGTAGACCATCGGCACCAAACCGAGCATGGATTCCTGGATTGAGAGGTTTGCAGAAATGCCCTCCCTTTTTTTTCCATCATAGACTTCCTGTACTAAATGATCTGTTGACCCAGTGAGGCAGATATCGTGTCAGAAAAATCAGGAGAACTGAAACTCATTGCAGGTACCAAGCAGGACTCAAAGTAAAATCTTCTTTTTTAGAGCCCCAGCGTAGGCTCAGTTGAGAAGAAGGACAAATCGCATTATGAACAGTGTGGTAGCAACCTTTCATTTGTGTAATGCTAGAAGTACTGAACATTGTTACATCATCACAGAGGCTCTGGAGTTTTGCCAAATTATGTTGTTCCCTCCTGCAGAAAATAGTAGATTTAAAATATCTATTATACTCCCTGGTTACTTTGGCATGAATGCTTCTTAATTACTTTATGGTAAATAACACACTATTAGCAAAACACAGTGTGAAATAATTTCATATTAAAGCTTTTTGGCACATACACATGAAGAATTTTTTTACCCTATACTTTTTACCTCTTGTTTTATTTATTTATTTGTTTATGCTGTCAAAAAAAAAAATCTACATATCATTTTATGTATTGCCAGTTTCACCCACAGTACATAATATGTTAGCTTAGTATATGTACTATTTTTTTAAATCAATTAACTATGGAGTTACTGCAAATTTACACCAATATTACAACAAATAAATGTATTTAGTACTTTTGTCTCTTGTCACTGGGTGGTACTCAGGTCTGAATCTGAGAGGAGCTCCTACAATCAGAAAGAGAAAACCATCACAAACTGTAGAACATCTCACAGACTTCAGGTTCTGTAGCTCTGCGCTTCCTTTTTTTCAGTCTGCAGTTCTACTGACATGCTCACACAGCTGTTTTTAGATATGTAATAATATTCTTCTGGACAGCAGCTGAAAAAAAGTCCAGCCTGTTGCTCTTGCAGTGTAATACTACTAATAAAAATACAGTAACAGTAGCGTAAGCCAGTGACTGTGTAGGCCTGCAGATTTTTCTCTGCTTCACATATAAATCAATGCAGTGCCTCATCTTTGGCTGCCTGCTACAGGTCTGAACATCCTTCAGTATATTGTAGTCAGATATACAACGTTAATATCTAAACTACATCACTGACTTTAATTAACATTTAAGCACATCAGAGATTTCTTTGGGGCGATCGTGGCTCAAGAGTTGGGCGTTCGCCTTGTAATCGGAAGGTTGCCGGTTCGAGCCCCGGCTTGGACAGTCTCGGTCGTTGTGTCCTTGGGCAAGACACTTCACCCGTTGCCTACTGGTGGTGGTCAGAGGGCCCGGTGGCGCCAGTGTCCGGCAGCCTCGCCTCTGTCAGTGCGCCCCAGGGTGGCTGTGGCTACAATGTAGCTTGCCATCACCAGTGTGTGAATGGGTGGATGACTGGATATGTAAAGCGCTTTGGGGTCCTTAGGGACTAGTAAAGCGCTATATAAATACAGGCCATTTACCATTCTTTAGTCAAGGTAAATTCATTAATGTAGACAGATTAGCTTCCAAACATCAGCTTCCTCCCAATAGCTGACTGGTCATCTTAGCTAACTAGCCAATAATGTTAATTACTGATTAGGCTAGATATCACACATTTACCTAATGAAAAACTGTGACGATCCCTTAAATCCCTTATATTGATTTGTCCGGTTTAGTGCGGAATACCTCAGTCTGTCAGTTTGAAGCCCACAGTGGTGGTTATGGAAAGTAAACACTGGACCTCCTTTCAGTGGCCCTACTCTATCTGCAATTCCTGAACAGGGATATGCAAGTTTCTCCGTAACTGCAACTGCTAATCAAAGCTGTCATCATGACATTTCACAGCATAATGTTAACAATTAAAATCAAATCAGAAAAAGTGACCCAGTTAACCCAAATCAGCATGATGAGCACAATTAACAATGGCAGAAAGCATCTTTGGGAAACCTTCTTTTCTTTTAAGTTGATCCAAGTCTCATCCACTAGCATGGAGATAGCGGGTTTACGACCTATACTGCACCCAAACACCAGGGGGCGACATTTTGGCTTCACTTTGGGGCTGCCGTTGGGCAGTCCATGTTTTCTGCAGTCATGTAAGGATAAGTGTCACTTTCACATATCTCTGAGAGGCCATGCACATACTGACAGGAACACGGCTTAAAGAATTTCACTGTAACAAGCACTCATCTTCACAGTTACTAGCAGTACAATGACTGACAGCATCAACATTCTGGATGGAGGTCATCTATGTGAACAGAGCACTGCATCCTCCAGATGCTCTTGCCATATTTGTTGCCTACAGGCAGTCAAGTATTTCTTCATTTCCTTACTCCCCAGGTTTTTAAAATGTCATTTATGTCTAATGGCCGTGCTCATTAGCTGCATCTGAAAAACACACTCTGGTCATTACTAGCAACATTTGCAGTCAGGCTTCAAGCCGAATTCTCTTTTTTGAGTCATCCGTCACAGCCCTGTTCCTTGGCAGTTGGCACTAGAAATGACGCAAAGCACAAATCTTCTAATTATCTGCAGCTATCTTTATATGCTTACATTGGTAGTGAATGTGTTTTGACAAGGCTGTTTTATCAGTGTAGCGAGAAACCCAATCTGGAACAACATCCATCATGTTAAGGCTGCCAAGGCCACTTGAGGGACTACACAGGCAGTAGTGCGCTACGAATTGCACTTTACCTTGGCATGATCCCCTTGTGGGGAGAGAAAGAGAGGCATGTGCGCTGTGATGGAGACAATAGCAACTATCTTTCATTATTTACTTGTCCAACTGTCAGATATGGACAAATATTACAAACAAAAAACAAACAAAAACGTTGGCATGCTGGTGAAGATTGCCCAACGACAACTCCTCAAAGTCAGGAAGATAAAAAGTTTCTGCAGCAACCAAGACATCCACTTTTGTCATTGTCAGAATCAACAGAAACCTGGCTTGGTATTTCTACGTTAACGGTGTAAAATAAATAAGTGCTTTGGAATCACACAGTGGCAGACTTTTTAGATTCTGCATATTTCTTTAGAGGAGCGTTGTGTGGGTGTGCAACAGCCTGTCCAAGTGAGAAATAGAGAAAGAGGGAAAGTGGGTGGGGGAGCATGCTGGCTATCCTTTGTCAACTGCTCAGTGCCATTTAATGGCCTGTAAACCCCTTTGCTGGAGAAAGAACAGGCAATTAGCATACTGAGTGGATTACAAGATTGCTCTGACTGCTGGATTAATGTGTGCACTTAATCTTCTCTTTGCTAAGCGATTCTTGGATATACAGCTATTCAAGGGAAATGAATTTACCCACCTTCCAAAATACATGAAAAGGAATTTCTTCCATGATGACATCAAAATTGTTATAGTACAGCTACTTAATGCACTGTTGGACTGAACTGACCAAGATTTCTTTTTATCTATTTATGTCACATCAGATGGGAATCAAAGTGGCCCAAGTGCCCCTCTAGGCTAAGTACTCATCAAGTGCTCTTTGTTTGAGTCCAAGTGCCACTACCAATGTCAAGTTTCCCCTATGTGCCAGTTCCAAGTGGGCCACCTTGACTGACATAAAGACCTCAGTCAACATCATAAAATCAGCTTCCTTTAGAAAACAAAACATTAAACACATCAGACTGTCCAACAGCAATACCGTACCATGTAGCTAACGATTCTGGATTTTCTTTAGAGCATTGTCTCCAAATCTAATATAGCTTGAAGTACTAAACATTTCCCTGCCTTTTAGGTACATACTGTTCTAATATTACTTCAAAGCCCCTTATACAGACTCCACTCACCACTGTGTACTAAATGATGTTTTGATACACCATAAACTTACTTAATCCCTTTTTATACAGAGGTTTTGGCATAACGGCATTCAGATGAGCTCTTCATGAGGCCTTAGCTTGTCCAGACTAACCCACACCAAGCCAGTGTAATTCCTCTCCAGTGGGCGATTTTTCATATGATGTGGAATATAGGGGGCATAACACCTTACACAACAGCAATGGCAGTCTGAGATGCCAGCTCTTCCACTTACACAAATGTCCATATCTCCGCAGTCGGCTTAAAGGTCCCGCAACAAAGACCCCATTCTTCTTTTGTATCTTTACATATAAAAAGTGTGAGGCAGAAAAACGGGACAATATTACAGCCTCAAACAGAGGCTTTACACGCCTACATAACTCTGTGTCCTTGAAGGTAAACATTTTCTGAGTCCATCCCGCACAGCACACCATCTCCTTGATTGCTATACACTGGCTATTGTTGCGCTATATGATAAATACAAGGCTGTACTCCATATCACCTCAAACTTTGTCTGCGTTTCCTGACTGTGCCATCATACTTGAGACACTTTGTCTATTTGCTGGGTTTGATATGATCTTTAATCTATGGCTTACCACCTCACATTAGAATCTTTTACCCTGGAGCGGCGCCCAGAAGGAAAAGTACAGCTAACACTCAGACCCAAGGCAGGGCGTCATAAAATGGTAAAATGTACACACTGTGGCAGATAATGTCAGAATCATATATTCATTCATTCATTCATTCATTTATTCACAAGAAGCATTTTGTTGAAAAAAATACTAAAAATACTATTTTGCTGGAGGTAAGCATATACCGGTGGGGGGCAGCACAGTGGCATGGTTAGCACTGTTGCCTCACAGCAAGAAGGTCCTTAGTTTGACTCCAACATCTGGCCAGGGCCTTTCTGTGTGAAGTTTGCATGTGTTCCCCGTGTTTGTGTTGGTTCTCTCCGGGTACTCTGGCTTCCTCCCACAGTCCAAAGAGGTGAATTGGCCACAGGTGTTAATGTGAGTGCGAATGGTTGCCTGTCTCCCTGTGTTAGCCATGCGATAGACTGGAAACCTCTCCAGGGTGTACTCTTTCTTTCTCCTATGACAGTTGGGATTGGCTTCAGCCCCCCTGCAACCCTGATAAGGGTAAGCAGAAAAAAGTGGGTGGGTGATAACCATATACCAATGGACCATCATGTTGTTGAGAGTTAAAAATCAAAACAAAAAGCTTGTTTGCCTCACAATATTTTTTAAGAAAGTGGGTGCAGTAGCAATAGCACAATTTATTGTTCCCTTCCTCTTAATATCAACACAAATTACCGTCTTCACAGCCAATCCCTGCCTCCATCCTTGCAGATAAAAGGCTTTTAGGATGCACCCGTTCAAAAAACTCAAGTGCTGATTCACTGCATTGTATCAAAAGGGAACAGATGGCTGTGGTGCAGTATACAGTACCTTCACTGTCAATTGAGACGAGTGCTCAGTGTTCCAGCAGCTAGACTGACACGTCATGAGCTACATTAGGATTTTACATCTTGCTTTCACTCCTCAGACATTTTTTTTGGGAATACAAAGCTGTAGAAAAAGAGCAAGGACAACAAGCAGAATGAAAAAGAAGGCCTGGATCCCTGGACACATTAAGAATGCGTTTTCTCCTTCGAAATCAATAATGTCTCATTGCCTTGAAGATCGCCAGGAATGCCATCGCTTCCAATTTATTCATTCATTCTTCTCAATAGCACACTGTGGTGATCCCCTGTTTTCCATCCCATCAGCCCTCCTTCTCTTTCCCAGTCCATCTCGTGGGAGGTTCCTTTAAGTTGTTAAGATCTCTTCTCTGTCCCTTTAACAATGGTATTTGTCTGAAAATAAGTACACACGGTCAGCCCCGGCAGTCTGCAACTAGACCTGGGCGATATAAGATTTTTTCATATCATGATATGTTGTTTTTTTTTCATTTCAGGCGATAACGATATCTATCACGATAAGCCAAATAACTATATTTGTAAGATTTAAATGTGCCGTTGCTCACAAGTAAAATGTGAAATAATCAGCTTGTTTTGATTTAAATATTTATTTCCCATAATAAGTTTGCAATATTTGCCTTTATTTATCTGAAAAAGTCTCCTGTTCCTTAAGTACATCTACCCTGTTGAACTACACAAAAGGCAGCCGCTAAAGCGTTTAAGTTTCAAAATAGAACAAACGAAACAGACTAAATTGTCAATTCCACTTAGAAACAAAATATTAATTCTAAAAATAAATCTTAGTTTGTTTTACAGAAGAACAGACAAAACTGACTAACTTTTGTCAATATCAAATAAACTGAGAACTAAAAGGAAATTCTCAATCTCTCCTTGTTGTATAGCTTAGCTTTTCAAACAGTTTTAACAGTTACTTTAGTCTGACAAAAGCCGAATGACGAATTAGCGCTTCCAGTCAGAGATTGAGCATGCACCGCTTTATTGTATTTCCAGACTTGCTTTCGGCACAATTTACAGTGCGCGCTACTCTGTTTTTTGTCAGACTTGAAATAGCCGAAATACTTTCACACTACGGAACGTCTATGGCTCTTCCGTTCGACAATCTCTCCGGCATTGGAACCATCAACTGTTTTCTCTTCGGTAACCTTCGGTCACACTCTCGGTTGATTTTTCTCTAGTCGGCACACCCGGGCGGCACGGCGGCTGGCTGCTTCCCAAACAAATACACATGTGCGGCTTGGCACTTGTGCTGTACGTAACAAGTCACGTGACGTGACGCTGCGGCTGTGATTGGTTCGGCTCTGCGCTACTTAATTTGGATTGGCTGTTCTTTTTTATTTAAGAGGACAAGAGCGGTGAGGCCTATCGCAATAGTTAAATTTTTCTATCGAGAAAAAGTTATTTCGCAATACATATCGTTATCGTTCTATCGCCCAGCTCTATCTGCAACCCTGGGGCCGTAATTGCTGGATTGTATCAGTAGAAATAAGCTTAAACATTCATGTTTTACTCATCAGGCCTCTATTTAATATGCAGCACTAAGTGGATATTTTTTTCCACACACATCCTTTGTCTCACTTTGTGAAAGTACCTAGTTGAGACGAGGAATCATTTCAACCCACTCTTCACTTTCCAACATCCCCAAAACCTGCTCGGATTTACCTTCAAGGTGCCCTGCAACAGGTCGAGGTTGAAAGTAGAAGCTACTACACACCAGGGACTTCCTAAAATGTATTTACTCCTTAATTATCGACATTAGCCAGAGACGATGGGAATATTCAGGCTCAGACAGCTGCCGCCAGTTTCCAGCCTCTCTCAGAGTCTTCAGAGTGAACTGAAGACGTGAAATATACTCAGACATCACAGAAAGCTACAACCCACCATCTGTGGGCTAAGCACTTAAAGAAATCACCAATCACATAGGTAACTTTAGGGGAAAATGCTCATTGCCAGATGTAGTTTTTAAGAATTGGCAGCCATCATATTTTCATCCTGATGCACCTATAAAAGACCATCTGTTTCATGTATTTTTTTAAATATTTTTTGGACTAAGCCATAGATTAGCAAGATTCATCTGTTAGTTCTCTCACTGTGAGAATAAAGAATCATGTTTTATTTTCTGATGACCAAAACACCTGTAACTTCCTTCATTTCCAGAACTTCACAGAAATCTCAGAGGACACTCGTGTGATCGTGTGCTCTCGGTGAATCTCCATCTGAGTTTGTGCATGTGTGTACACTCGCATCACTTCTGCTGAGCGTAACAATAAAACACAGCTGAACTGTGAAACCCTTACTCAGCAACTTTAATGCTGGCTCTGTGAACAACGGGGTCAGAGCTTACAGTAATTTTTGTTCTCTCTGCATCAATATATGATGCTTCACTGGGGGCAATGAGAACCTGTCCAGAGTTATAAAAGTAATCTATTTGTGCCTGGTGAATGAACACACACTCTTTGAGTGAATACACACCCACACACTGCACACCTTTTGACCCTTCAACAATGTGGGGTGTGAAATAGCAAAGCTTAACAGCTCAATTCCTCACAAAACCACTTAAGTCAACTCTGGTTTATTACAGCTAACATACCATCTGCTTCCCAGGGTGGCTCCTCATTAAATATGGAGGAAATAAATAACATATCTTAATAAAGTATCTCACTTCTGAAGTGCTGAACCTTAATGTGACCAGTCCTAGTAGAGGGGAGGACTAACACAAGTTTGACAGCTCTTTTTTTAAATATATTTGACAGGCGGTGGAACATGGTGAGAAATGTAAGAAGTTTTTTTTAGAGAGTGCTGCTCCTCCAGACAGTCTTGACAGATAATTTTTATCTGAACACATCCCAGGGAGAGTTGCAGGCTGTGTAGAGCATCAGAACAACCTTAGCCAAACTGAGCAGAGAGTTCAGAGTCTGGACTTCTAATCCAAGCAAATAAACAGAGAAACCAAAGGAGAGCAGCCGAGTCGGTCAGAGGAGCAGACCTGAGGTGGAGCAGTGGGGATAGATGATGAGAGAGATGGAGGTGTGGCAAAGATGAGTTTTTGAAAAACCTTCATTGCAATAATTAACTTATTATTTGTTTCTTATTTTGCTTCAGCCAACTGTGAGGGTGTTTATAAAGCATAGGCATGTCACCTCTTTAATCTATTTCACAGTGAGTGATCTTTGTTTTATACCCTCTTTATTTTAGTGCAACCAAAATGACACATCATCTAAAATTCATTTTTCAACTTTTCCATAATATTTTCTTCTACTACATATTTTTAGCTGTTTTAGCAATTGTGTTGTGATGTACCTATTTATTAGTGAATTCAAATTTATATTTAACTTTATGATGTAATAAATAATGGTATTTAATTAATAATATATAAAATTTGCAAAACTAATAAACCTTCTGCAACATTATCTTAAATACTTCTAATCTAATCTTTTTTATAATTAGATAATTAGAAAATCCAATGAAAATGCCACTTCCTCAGGAAATGACCTCTTTGCCATTGTTGTCACAGGGCACGGTCAAAATGACCCTGGTAATGTAATTTCTAGCATTATAAATTGACAATAATGCAAAGTAATCTCTTATGTTCATCGATTTGCCCGGACAGCTAAAGCCACCATTACTGTCACTGTGTATTAACAGACATATGTTGTGTGGGTGTGTAGATATCTGAGCATAAAAGCATAATAAATTGCTGCTCCTCTGATGCTGCTTAATTTAAGCCAGCCACTTGGGATGGTGTCGTTTATATGAGCATCTGTTTACTGTCGAACACCACTATATGTATTTATGGTAAGATAATATGTGAGAATGCTTTTGTCAAAATATTGTAACCGCAATTAATCACAACTTTAAACACTGGCTGGTACCATTCAAAATGAATGGATTAATAATTCAACAAGAGCGGGTAGAGAACGCAAGCTAGTTTTTAAAATATGCTTGGTGTGCAGTGTTGTGGGTTTTCTGAAAGGTGATAAATATTTATTTTTTAATAAGCTGAATTCCTTAGAACAATCACAGCAGAGCTGAGGAAGGTGGTCTTTTATCTGCTTTAGAGGGGTGTGCAGGTGTTGCTGGCTGTAGCGCTCCCTACAAATTTGTTTGCCAACTAGCAAAATTCATTTTTGCTTTTCAGGATTTGTTTAAGCTAAAATATATTTAATAAATCATAATGCAACGTGACTTGCATTCTAACTCGGATATTTAACTGTCCAATTACAAAAATTCTTTGGTGACTGAGTTACATTTCCAAGCTTTCAAATCAAGTCAAATTGTGTAACAATGTATATTTAACCACTAATTCTACAAGAGAAAGCTAAGATCTTTGATCTTGTTGTATCTTGTTTTATTGAAACAGAACACATTAATTCAACACTACAATTCAGCAGTAAAGCTGTTTCAACAGTTTCTCAGTCCATTTAGTTAAGCTTTCACAGTTTAGAGTCCTTTCCAGTTTCTTCAGTTCTGTTGTGCAGAACTTACTTAGACCCTACCGTCTCTGACAACACTGACAATGGTAATGGTAAACAGTTTGATTTCATTGTATCCACTTCAAAGAAAGTTTCACTAACACAGCAGCGCTTACTGACAGGAAAATTCAATAATTCACCTCAGTGACTCATTTAGACGTGTTTTGGGATTCTTTCATGAAGTTTTACATCTTCTTCCAGAGTAAATAGATGTGGACACTCGTCCTACACTCATGACAGATTAATGGCATAGTTGTTTGTCCTACATTGCCCACCGTAGCTCGGATTATACAATTAAATTGGGAGGAATAAGAAAACAGAATTCAGTTGCTTGCAATTTGCAATCTACTGCCATCTAGTTGTGAGATTTTACACACTGTACCTTTAAAAAAGACATATTTCAAGAAACAGTCTCTTTAACACTTATGGTTAAGATCCATCCACGTCATCCATTTTCTTCTGCTTATCCAATTTCACATAGAAATCACAAGTTACAACAAAGTCAAGACACTAAAAATTCTTATGAGCAGCTCCTCTTCAAATGTTTCTTCTCTACACGTTTTGCAGAAGCACCTGCACTTTCTATTGCCTAAGAATGACAGTGACTTCTATTTTATCCCACTGGACACACTGAAGAGCTTTGCAGATGGTCACATGCTGTGTTGCCTTCTTATGAAAAAGCACCACAGGCTACATTTGGGGAGGTACACTCTACAGGCAGGAAGCTTTATTGACAGCTCAAATGATAGAGGCTGCTGAAGTCCGCTTCTGGCAAAATGCAACAAAGCTGGCTACTACTTATATATGGCACATTCAATATTCACACCTTACCTCGATCTGTCAAATCTACCTTAGTCTTCCTCCTTTCATTTTATTGTTATATAGTAGCAATTCAAAGAATTTGCCTACATAACTATCTGAGATAATAAATAATTATTTCCTGAAAAGTTCTCTGAATGCATATATAGTTTTTTTCCTTAATAGAAAAAAAGTTTGGATAATATACCACATTAGTGTTCTGTTGATTTATGATCTAGGAAGTTACGTGTTATCATCCTCCAGCTTAGTAGTGACTTTCAAATGCACTATGCAACCATGAAGACCCTTTACCCCTGCAGCAGCTCCAGAGCCGGGTGACCCTAATTACAGTGTTGGCTTTGCTGCCAAACCATCTCATTGGAAACCAGCCACAGCTTTGGCGACCCTGGCATACGAGCTGTTCCCAATGGAAAGCAATTTAATGCTTGACTGCTCAAGGAACAAAATATATGCAGCACAAGAAATCCCTTAGATAAATTAGAGTAGGCAAGTGGACTCTGTTAGACCTTTATTTGAGGCCTTATAAGCCACATGTCACCTTAGAGGTGGCATGAAACCAAAACATGGCAGAAAGCAGCTGAGTTCTATTACCAAGCAGTGGGAGACTTCTAAAAGAAGCGCGGTGCACCAACATACTGACAGGAGGAAAACCCAACTGTACAGTACAGTCGAGTTTCAAAGCAACCAACCAAGTTAGCATTGTTTATTTTTGGCCTTTTTGAAAAGAAAAGACTCCCCTATAAAGTTTCTTGTTCATCTGCATTCTAAGAAAAAAATGTAATGAATCATATTCACATAAGTTTTGACCACAAAGTAACTGCTCTCTGAATTCCTCAGTGAAGTAGGATTAAAATAATAAGCAAGTGGAGAAGACAATCATTTCTCTTTCTTCTTCTGTTTGTTGCTCATTAAGCCACTGTCTCTGCATAATTCATCCTTTTTATACTAGATAAAGGCAATTTACACCTCATGCCATAATTCTGATACAAGTGACAAAGTCTGGCAGCAGTCTGACTTAACAATTTGCACATAGTATGCTGATTTGACAAATCAGTGGTCAATAATTCGAACAGCGACTGTTTCTGTTATATAACTTTCATTTATTTTTTTAATAATTTGTTCTTATTAACACTGAACTTACCAGACTGGACTGTGTCTTACTGACAACCTTCAGGCAGTGCTACCTGATTTGTTAATTAAATTATTCATTTCTGTTTTTGTAATGTAAGGACCAAGTACTGAAATCAGCTGTACTTTAGTGACAGGTCAGAGTTGTTAAGGGGACTTAACAACTGGAAATGAACCAAAAGTATAAGATGTCCTGACTTATCATTCTAATAAAGATATTATTTCTAAATGCTTTTAAGGTATTGCCGCTCATATATTGAAGATAATAATAACAATAATAATAATAATAATAATAATAATAATAATAATAATAATAATAATAATAATACTGGATTGCATTTATATAGTGCTTTTCAGGGCCCTCAAAGCACTTTACAATTCCACTATTCATTCACTCTCACATTCACACACTGGTGATCATAGTAATGTTCTCAGAAATACTTCAAAAGTTGTAACAGAACCCTCTCAAGTATAGTGGGAAATATGGTTCAGAAGCAAATTAGTCTGGATTTTGAGGTGCTCAGTTAGAGTTAAGACCACGGTGACCTTTAGATTGAAACGATGTCCTGGGGAGTCAGATCCATTAAGCACAGTAGCCAGAGTGAGACCCACACTGAGAATCCATCTCTTTAGATTAGCCAACAGCAAACAGGCCAATGACTGTTTCAAGCCTGCTTCAAGCCTCCTGCCTGGGTGGAATGACATATGCAATGCCTTGAAGCAGGCCTGACAATATAGTACCATTTTCCCTTCTGAAAATTGGAGTTGTGCTTCCATCTAACCTTTTTTTATTTTTTACAAAAACATACAAAGGATACATACTTTCCCACTAGGCAAAGATAAGACTAGACCGCATTGTAATTGTGCTCGCACTAGGCACAGTTGCTTTGTTCAATTTGTTTGTACCATTGTCTATTCTTGCCACTTGCCTGTAAGCCTCACACAGCCATTAACAACTGAAATGGGAAAATTTTAAGATCGCGCTACTTCTACTTCTTCCAGGCCAAGTATGCATGCCGCTCTTGCACTTTCCGTCTCTCTCTTCGTGTATACACACTTGAAAAGGCCTCATGCTGAGCAAAATCAAGTTCATGATTTTGTGCACTTTGCGGCTCCATCCTCTCATAGGTACTATAGATTTGTTATTTACCAAACTCATCAGTTTTCACAGAGGAAGCTGTTGTCTAGGAATTTGTGGAGTAGCGATCACACTATATGATCTATGTGCTCTAGTGCAACTGAAGCTCTCCGGGGCTTACCTACCCGACCGGGGACAGTTTGCTTTGCTGTGCCTGGGCATGACACACAGAGATCATAGTAGACAAACAAACTGGACTTTGAAGGTCACTTTGCTTGTGAGTACGACCTTAGCTGTTGCAGAATGTTAACTAAACCTTTACATATACATACTGTAGATCTACTGTACATCTAAAATACAGCTTAATTAGAAGACAAATGATTGTAGACTTACTCATTTATATATTCAACTCAGTGTCATCACATCATCAAATTTTTAGGGTTTCTATAGTCAGTAACTGATAATAAATACTTTCAATACCTAATGGTTATTTTTTCTGTTGCCCAAAGCTGCATAGTATGATTTTACATGGCTCAGAAACTAAGAGGAGTATTAAAAAAGAGACATAGTGAGACCACAAATCTAACAGCCTACTGTATTGCAAAATACATTATCCTAGTAAGCACAGGCAAAAATGTCTGATTTAAGCGGGCTGATTAAATTAATTAATTGTTGTTACCAACTCTACAAACATTTCTCTTCTAATGGCCCTTACAACTTACACATGGTGTGCACAGTCCACTGAATAGCTGTCTTTTTATTTATTCTTTTTAATTTAATTTATTCTTTGTCTGGGAGGATAAGCGGAGCACAGCTGAGTGACTATTTCAGGTTTGTTAATATTCTGCTTTGTTTACATTTGAAAGCTTCTTGAATTTTTTATGAGGATATATAAAGAAAGATTTCATGAATTTTTGGGGGGTTTGTTTTCCAACAATTTACCACAGTATAATTCTTTTTGTGATTTTATTTTGCATTCATATTTAGGTTATTTATTTGAAACTGACCAAAGAAAGACTTCACATTTTAGACCAGCCAGAATTAGGATTTTGTTTATTATATATAACTAATACCTAATATTATTATTTAAAATACTGTTCTGTAATGTTCTACAGCACACTTATCATGTTCAAATTCTGACAGAACAGAAAACAAATATTTAAAATCTAAATTAACTATAAAGTATAATTTCAGTTAGGAGTAAAAATGACATTTTAAGCTTGACAGAAAAAGCTATTTTATTTTCATATTGACTATTGATTTATACTTATCACTACTATACTACTATCTCTACCAGCCCTATGTCAGTGTTTTACTCTAAAGGTAACACCAAGTCTGTAAATGATGCCAAGCAATACCCTTTTGTAGTACTGTTTGTTGTTGAACAGTCATCTAGGTTTGCCTCTAAGTGCTGAGTATATTTACCCTCTATCCAGTGCTATGCTTTGTTGCACTCTGTGAAACAAGGAAGAATTCAATTACATGGTGGCCGAGGCCCTGACAAGAGCTCACTCTTGTTTCAATCACCCCACAGGTAGATATGGGGATGAGAGGAAGTGGCATGCCAGTTACCACACCATGGACCACAAGGAAGCAATGAGGCGTAAGGAGGCGCTCAGAAGGTGGTGGTCAGTGGCATGGAAAGACCAGCAGGAGCAGAAGTCCTGTTCATCAATAAACAGCATCTTTGTCTGTTAAGAGAACTTTATTTAGAAAATCTAGAAATATAAAACACGAAGATGGACAAAGTAACAGTGTTTCAAAAGAAACAAAGTAGATAATATCAAATTTACATGTTTGGAGTTCTGTATAAATTTAATATTATATTTTAATGACCCAATGCACCGCATGGAGAAAAAACTATTTTAAGTATGGTACATTGCAATATTTTATGGCCTTTTTATTCCTAAGTTGCATTAGCTTTTTTTTCTTCCTTTTTTCAAAGAATTCTCCAGTTCAATTTTACATTAAGCGCATTTGAAAACTAATGGATTCATGAACAGACTCAAAGAAAAAGAACACCATCAATCACCACTATTGCCACACTTTTCATTGTGTTCATAATTTTACTGTACAAACAACTGTGGGTCCATGGCTGCAGAGCCCATTTAAGGCACTAATCAACCATGTTATGAGTCCACAATGATAATTAATGGGTTATACTGGTAGTCGGAGGGCATCATGGAATCAGAGCAAACTGTTGTTTGTGAAGCCCTGTATATTTCTCCATTTTCCTCTCCATAATGTGCTATTATTGTGTGCATTTCTTGGGGCTGGACTGTCTCCGGTGATTGAATGCCACTGTGTCCTGGAGGAATCCAGATCATTTAACTGCTATTGTCTTCAGTTCCCTTTGGACACTTTTGTGTGAATGTCTGTGTGCTTGTGCATATTGCCTATAAATGATATAAATGGTTAAAGCCTATAGAGGGATATTGGGAAAATAAAAACATACCAACAGGCTGGGTGACAATGACAGTTTACTAAAGAGTGGGGTGTTAAAAGGTGCATGGGAGGCAACTTTTATCAATGCTGGTGAGAAAGTGTAAAAAAACGTACCAAGATTCAAGTACAACAGAAGGATTGTTGAGTGCGAGAGCAGGTGACCGGAAAGATAAGATCATGGGAAAACTGGAAACCTGAACCCTCCATAGCTCATTACTGAGACTATGTGAAGTATCCTCTGAAGGTCTACTAGAAGACGTGAATGCAGCATTACGGGCAACCATCACAGTGGCAGACATCTAAGAAAGGGTCTCCAGGATGAAGAATTGGACAGCATCAGGCCCTGACATGATTCATGCCTACTGGCGGAGAAGCTCTCTGCACTCCATGAGCACCTGGCAGCACACATGAACCAGCTGATAATAGATGAGGCACACCCGGAATGGCTAACTGAAGGCAGGACATCAGGATTGACCCATCCAACTACCATCCAATAACCTGCCTCAGTACCACATAGAAGCTCCTGTCAGACATCATAGTGGGTAAGACAGACAGGCACATGGCTCAATACATGAGCTCTATCTACAACAGACTAGTAGACAGAGCAGTAGACTGAGACTGCAAGACCAGACTGACCAACCTGTTCATCAACTGGATTAACTACAAGAAAGCCTATGACTCAGTGCTCCACACATGGATCCTGGAATGCCTCGCAGTGTAAAAGATCAACAGGACACGAAGAGCCTTCATCAGTAAATTAATGGGGATGTGGGGAACAACACTAGTGAACAATTTAAGCCAACTGGACAAATCATCATGAAGTGCGAGAGCTATATAGGTGATACTCCATCCCAACTGCTGTTCTACATAGGCCCGAACCCCCTCAGTGAGATCATTGACAAGACTAGCTGTAGAATGTAGTTGAGGACAGCAACAAGTACCTGGGAATCCCACAGGCAAATGGGAATCATGAAGAGGCCTCTAGGAAAGCCGCAACTGCCAATTACCTGCAGAGGGAAAGGCGTGTCCTGAGGAGTCAGGTGAATGGAAAGAACAAGATTTGGGCAGTTAACACCTACACTCTGTTGGTAATCAGATAACCCCCTGGAATAATAATAATAAGGTGGCCAAAGCGGAGGTAGAAGCTACTGACATCAAGACAAGGAAGCTCCTGACCATGCATGGAGGGTTTCAAGTCAAGTCCAGCACTCTGAGACTGTACCCTAACTGAAAATATGGAGGATGTGGACTGGTGAGTGTCAGAACCATTGTCCAGGATGAGACAACAAAGATTCATTGGTACATCAGAAAGATGGCCACAACCAACCATGCAATTAGAGAATACCTCAGGCAGCAGAAACATGAGAAAGAAGAGGAGGAAGGAGAAGAACCATCATGAAAGAACAGGCCCCTGCACGGTATGTATGACAGGCACATAGAAAAAGTGTCAGATATGCAGAAATCCTACCAGTGGCTGGACGAAGCTGGACTGAAAGACAGCACAGATGCACTAACCATGGCAGCACAGGAACAAGCTCTCAGGACAAGATCGATAGAGGATGGGATTTACCACACCAGGCAAGACCTCAGCTGCAGCCTGTGTAAAGTTGCCCGTGAGAGAATCCAGCACATAACATACATGAAGCGCCATAGCCAGTTAGATGGACATAGTCACTATAACGCGGTTCACCTTTTGCAGCCTCGCTGTTTTGCGGATTTTTTTCTTTTGTGCAATTTTGCATGATTTTTTTTTTTTTTTTACAGCGCATTGTGTTCTGTGTCCTGATTGGCTGTAGACCATTGTCAGTCAATCTCATGCTGTGGTCCTGTACAGTACAGAATGCATTCAGCTTGTTAAAATTACATACATCTTCTATCGCTAGCAGTGTGACTCTGAAGTGCTGTACTGTATGTTTGCAAGTTTTCTCCCCAAAAAACACAACAATGTCGATGAAACGTTTTCCACCGTCAAAGGAACCTGTGGGTGTCTTTGGCTTCATTCTATAATACTGGACTTATTTTTCTATGAAAGTTTGAATTTTGAGAGTGTTTAAACAAGACAGAAAAGTGTGAAAATTTTCACGCCTGTCTGGTTTACGGCTTTAAAGCATCTATAATAATTGTTAAAAATAAAGTTGGCTACTTCACGGATTTCACCTATCGCGGCTTAGTTTTAGAACGTAACTACAGTGATAAACGAGGGACCACTGTATATCCAGTGGTCAGGGATAGCTCAGTAGGTAAAGTGGTCGCCCCATGATCGGAAGGTCGGCGGTTCGAATCCACTTAACGGCTACCCTGAGGTACCCCTGAGCAAGGTACCGTCCCTACACACTGCTCCCCGGGCGCCTGCTTAGTGGGCTGCCCACTGCTTCACTGAGTGAATGGGTCAAATGCAGAGAAAAACAAGTAATTTCCCCATGGGGATCAATAAAGTATCCATTATTATTATTATTATTATATCCAGCAGAGCTCTGGAGGACCTTCAACAGCATTCCAAGAGAGAGTGGGGACATTGAGACCAAATGGACCATGTTCAGCACCTCCATTGCCGAAGCCACTGTACTGAGCTGCACAAGGTGGTTGATGCCTGTCGTGCTGGTAACCTCCAAACCAAATGGTGGACACCAGAGGTGAAGGGAGCGACCAGGCTGAAGGAGTCCTATCGGGCTTGGATAGCCTGTGGGACTAACTATCAGGCTTATCATATCATAGCTACCGATGGGCCATACAGAAAGCGGCTCGGGCAGTGGCTGAAGCAATAACTTGAGTGTGGGAGGAGTTCAGAGAGGCCATGGAAAAAGACTTTTGGATAGCATTGAAGAGATTCTGGCAAACCATCAGGCAACTCAGGAGGAGAAAGAAGTGCTCTACCTGCTGACTTTGACTGAGAAAATTGTCGGGCTGAAGGAATACTTCGAGGACCTCCTTAATCCCACTGGCACGTCTTCCATGGAGGAAGCAGAGTCTGGGGATGAAGGGGATGACTCACCTATCTCCAGGAGCAAGGTCACTAAGGCAGTTAAACAGCTCCTTGGTTGCAGAGCCTCTGGGGTGGATGAGGTCCACCTGAGTTCCTGAAGGCTCTGGATGTTGTAGAGCTGTCTTGGTTGACACACCTCTACAATGCCTCTACAATGTTGAGTGGAGATGAGGGGCGGTACCTCTGGATTGGCAGACTGGGGTGCTGGTTCCCCCCGGTCCTCCGGTCCCCTTTCTTTCTTGATGTGTAACCTAATGAGTAGGGGAGACAACGTATAGCATAAGTTGAGGACAATTTTGCCTTACCTGTGTTTTCTCTTGATAATGTGCCAGAAAAAGAGTCCTCAGGTATCCTGAGTGCCCTGAGTGCCCTTTTAAAGATATTCCAAACAGGAAAATATTTGATTTAATAATTGTAATTATTGTAATTATGTCTACAATATTGATCAGATGTTAGTAAACTCCCTCTTTGAAAAAAGACTAAGCAGTAAACTAAACACTGACTGAGACATATGACTGAGGTATGGCTCTCTAATTTATGCATAACAAAGAGGTAGCCGTACTGAGTTTTTCATTTCTCTACTCACTTAACCACCAACTAGGTCACTTCTTTAGCTCTGCCTCATCTCATTAAACTCTCAATTATTCATTGTGGGCGTATATTTTTCAGTCCCAGTTGGTTTACAGCTAATCCGCTTATAGCATGCCTTTACTTGCCTAACTGACTCTAACTGGCCATAATCGACAGGGGAAGCAGTATATACGAGACAAATGGACTAACAAACAACCTGCATTGTCTTTTATACAGGTTTGTCCAAATCCAAAGATATTATTTTAAAGTGACAGTTGATAGAGTATGTGCAGACAATTACTTTATCGCCGAAAACAAATCAAATAATCAGTTATCAAATAATCTGTTATATTACTTAGCACCAAAACAACATTTAAAAACTAAATTAATAATTACTACTAATAAAGGCATTCTAGTTCTTGTTTGTATGAGTGCAACCAGTAAAAGGTTTGGTTTTTAGTGATTATGTTCTACAATGCAAGCACTGAAACATTATATCAATTAACAAAACGCAGCAGTACGGTGGCACGGTGGTTAGCACTGTTGCCGCACAGCAAGAAGGTCCTGAGTTCAATTCCACCATCAGGCCAGGGCCTTTCTGTGTGGAGTTTGCATGTTCTCCCCGTGTTTGCGTGGGTTCCCTCTGAGTATTCCGGCTTTCTCCCACCATCCAAAGATATGCAGTTTGTGGGGATAAGTTAATTGATTAATCCAAATTGCCCAAAGGTGTGAATGGTTGTCTGTCTCTGTGTGTTAGACTGGCGACCTGTCCAGAGTATACCCTGCCTCTCGCCCTATGACAGCTGGGATAGGGTCCAGTGGCCCTGAAAAAGATAAGCGAATGGATGGATGGACAAAATGAAGCTTATAAAAAAAATTGGTAACACAGCATTTGTTTGAGTCTGAACACCAAAGACAATGTTTTTTTTCTTCTTTTTGTATAAGCTTAAAATCAAAGGTAACCAGAATGCAGGGACCATAAACTAAGCCCAACACCTCTTAGACTTCCAGACTACATGTCCGCCCTTGCTCTGCTACCAGGAAAATCATTTCAAAATACAGCACACTGACCTGGAGTCGAACTGAAATCATCAGTAGCATACAGTAAAGCTGTAAATGCAGTTTGTTCATAGTGATTGCCGTATTCAGTGCACCCTTTTAAAATCATTTTCATTCACAATGAAACGGTCTTGGAGCCCACCACCACCACACGCGTGCGCACGCACACACACACACACACACACACACACACACACACCACCACCACCCCCACCAAACACACACACACACACACACACACACCACCACCACCCCCACCAAACACACACACACACAATAATTCAGTGGCAAATGGATTTTTGCTTCAGTACAAAAAATGCTCAAACACCGACAGTGTTTCCTACATATTATGGGCACACACATCTATACTGGGCCTACTTTTGTCCTTTCCAATCTTCTCCAGTTCTTTCTATTCATCTACTGGTGCTTGGCTCTGATTACTGGATATCAGGTCTGGGCACAGGCTAATCATGTGTCCCACAGGCTCATTAAGACTCCAACAATCTGAGAGTAGCACATTATCCCAGACATACTCTGGTGTGGCATAGCAGCTTGAATGCCATGTCCATGGAGAGTGAGAAACCACTGGTGCTTGGCCCATCAGTTTCTTTCAGCTGGTTTTTGGCTTTGTGAAATCATTTCACATCTCTAAACATGTTCTTTCACAAGCCATAATCCATCCATTCCCAATTTTTTTAGATAGCCCATTGACAGCGTGCACAGGAACAGGTGAAAAGTAACCTTGCTTCAAAAGAGTATATATATAATTTCCTTTGAGCTGTGGTAAAGATTCCAGCAAACGACTTATAGGTGAGGCTTTCAATTCAGACAAGGCTTTCCATTAAAAAAAAAAGAGAGAGAAGCAGAACTGCATTAAAGTTTGATGAACTAGTTCATGAAATATGGAAGGGCGGATAAAGTGGATGTTAATAGGTTGCCTATGGGTGCACCAAGCCTCTAAGTGAGGTGAGCCCCTCTCCAGCAGAAACAACTATTAAAGAGACAAGTGCATGTGTAACTGTGTAATATACCAAATCTGTCCTTAATGAAACAAATGTGGAGCTGTAGAGTTTGCACAGTATCCAACAGATGGATTAGTAAAACATTTAAAAAGTAATGGATAGTCATTACCCACATACTTATTACCGTCTCTCTCTAATTGTACACTCAATAACAGGCTTCAGATTCACACACTGCTAAACAATGATATCAAAGCCACAGGTGCAAAACTACACAATTCCAAAACTACACGTAATATTAAACTTTTATAACTAATGTCAACTAAAAACATAAACGAGAAGGTTGCATTAGAGGAATCCATCTGGACATCTACAGTGGCTGAAAACTAAAACTACCAAGGGGGTAATTTTGACCTCTTGGCATTTTAAAAGTGATGTAACTCTGCTAGAATAAAACTCCATCATCTCTTATGTATGATTTTTCCTAAAACGGGTTATTCATCATATAGTGATTTTTGGGGTGATAAAAAAGAAATAAAACTACTATAGCTAGGACTGATGGTGGAGTACAGACCCAAAGTACTGAAATCAATTATTAAAATAATATTTAACTAAACTGTTTGAATTTGAAGCAAATATATTTTTTGGGCTTATGTCAGAATTTCTTTTCAGTCATTTTGATGAGTGCAAAAACAAACGGTGGATTAAAACAGTGCAGTCCAAGGAATCTTAATGTCTGTCCAATATTTTTTTTTGCATTACTATGCTTAGCATTGGTAGGATACAGGGGGCTACAACCTGCTATAGCATCCCAGTACTGTAGTGGGTTAAATCCTATTCTCAGTGTACTCAGGTTAAATGGCTATATTATAGTAGGACTACACACATATCCTCTTAAGACCATATGGTGACATTAATTTAAGAATCCACCCTGTATTCAGTCAATATTCTTATAAAATAACAGAATGAAAATATGATGAGACAGTATTACAGCAAGTCTGATTTCAACACAAAGGCTTGGTGTTATGTTTTAACCCAGTTTGGGTGCAGAGATTGTGAGAGATGAATAACATGTTTGTGTTGCTCTTTTGAGAGTGACAAGAGAAAGGCGGAACTTGAAAAGAGGCTGGAAGTGCTAATGAGGCTTATTTTAACAACACAACAGCTCCATGAATATTTAACAGCTAACAGTAAAAAGTCTGATGAATTCACTATCTGAGTGGAAAAAATGCCAATGCAATGCTGCTGCTACCAAGACAGTGCTGTACAATATGTCTGTATAATAGTAATGGGTCTTAGAAAACAAGACGTCTATTTTCTATTAATACAGCAAGGAGCATTTTAAATGACTTGCACTTTAAAAAACTTCACACATCCACATGTACTCTGGCAGCCTTAATCAAATTAATTCACAGCAATTTTTATTGAGAAGGGAAATCACACGTTTAAACCTGTGGTGAGCTTTGAATAATGCGACTATCAACTGGCCTAATTTTTTTTCATTATTGTAAATGGTACTTCATTAGTCATGCACAATAATGAATACTCAAACTTTCTTCTCACGCCTAAAGAGGAGACTTTCAAGGTATTTAGAAAGATCCTGCAAGATGCTAAGTCCGTGGACTCACGCAGTTGCTAGGCAACAGCAAGGGCACCAGTCCTTTTTCGGGAAAACAACTTCACTGTCCAAAATAAATAAAGATAGAAGGAAGACACCATGAACCTCTTGAGCGGGGTTAAGTCGCTGGGAATAACACTCAGTCAACATCAAGTACTGTGGCTGCAGAGGCCAAAGTGGTTTTCTTATGTTTAGTATCGAGACTCTTTACTCTTACGAAGGAAAGAAACATACAGAATAGCAACATTTTCTAAAAGGATTACAGCGTGTGAGTAGGACAATGATGACCTATTAAGGTCAAATCTTACATTTCATATTTTGAAAACAGCAATACATATTTCTGTTTTTCCAAAATGGAGTTAATTGTTTAGGGTGTAAAATGTAAATTGTGTTGATGGTTATATCCTTTTCATCATGAAACAGTGAACAAATACCCTTAGAACAGATCAAAAGGCTACTATGCTACTAACAACAGTAAAAAGGACTCCTTATCAAAGAAGCCTGGCTTTATCTCATTAAAACAGGCAAGAAAGTGAGAAAAAAAATCATTTCCAAAGGGATATGAAACAGTTTTACCCATATTTGCTTTGTTATTTAGCTAGCACAGCTCAAATTAATTACTCTCATCTTCTTCACTCTATTCATTATTCTAGTAGTAAACACATTAGTCAAATGAAATGTCTCTGAGCACACCTGGCTTTCTTATCTTTTCTGCTGTCGACAACAGGGTGGTTCAGCTTTTTTACATGCTGTGAGCCGAGCATTAAAGAAACCCAGTGCCATTTATGGGATATGGTACCTGCCGCCTATTCAACCGATACCTGCCTCCCAGGAAGCCTTAATGTATGAGATTTGTCAGTGTCAATTTCCCAGTTAATCTCTCTAGTCCACCTCGCTGCTGCCTCTGCCGCCCATTCATTCCGCTGCTCTGTCTCTATCTGCTCACACTATCCTACGCAGGATACAAAGGCAACGGGAAGCCCAGGAATAGGAACTACCTCAGTGGTAGATGGTGCTGCAAAGTAATCCTGCATCTGAAACCTGCTGAAAACTGCTGGTACATGGCCTGAATTTTGAGGCGCAGTCTGAACATTCCTTTGCAGCAAACACTGAAAATAGAGACTATAAAAAAGTCAGACTATAAAAATGTCATTTATAACCTACTGCGGTCGAGGTATTGTTACTGAACATACCAATTTGTTGTGGTCACAGAAACACACTTGTACACTATATTGTCAGAAGTATTCGCTCACCCATCCAAATCATTGAATTCAGGTGTTCCAGTCACTTCCATGGTCACAGGTGTTTATAATCAAGCAGCTAATGATGAGGACTGCTTCTACAAACATTTGTGAACGAATGGGTCGCTTTCTGGAGCTCAGTTAATGTCAGCGTGATCAGATGTCTCATGCAACAAGTCAAGTCATGATATTTCTTCATCATTATATAATATTCCACAGTCAACTATTAGTGGTATTATAACAAAGTGTAAATGATTGGGAATGACAGCAACCCAGCCATGAAGTGGTAGGTGCAAAATCACAGAGCATGGTCAGCAGATGCTAAGGCACAGTGTGCAGAGGTTGCCAACTTTCTGCAGAGTCAGTCACAGACCTTCAAACTTCATGTGGTCTTGTGGGTAGTTAATGAACAGTGTGTTAAGAGCTTCATGGAGTTTGTTTCCATGGCTGAGCAACTGTATCCAAGCCTTACATCATGAGGTGCAAGCGTGTCAGATGCAGTGGTGATGTGCGGTTGTTTTTCATGAGGCTTTGGCCCTGTGTTCCAACTAACGAAACTCCTAATGCTCTTAATGGTTCAGTAAGACAATTTCAAACATTTCATGCTCCTAACTTTGTGGGAATAGTTTGAGGATGGCCCCTTCCTGTTCCAACATGACCACATACCAGTGCACAACGCAAGCTCCGTACAGAGTTGGATGAGTGAGTGTGGTGTGGAAGAACTTAACTGGTCTGCACAGTCCTGACCTCAACATAAAAGAGCATTTTGAGATTAATTAGAGTGCAAACTGCAAGCCAGGCCTTCTCCTTCACAATCAGTGTCTGAACTCACAATTGTACTTCTGGAAGAATGATCAAAATTCCCATAAATACACTCATAGACCTTGTGGAAAGCCTTCCAAGAAGAGTTGAAGCTGTTATAGCTGCATAGGTTGGGCTGACATCATATGTGTGTGAAGGCAGATATTTGTTTTATCTGCGTTATATGTATGCAATGTATGCAATATAGGGTACATTAAGGTTGGCTAGTCCAACAATCAATTAACATATTTGTGAAGGTGTGTGTGCAAAACATCCTATAAAAACAAAATATTTACATCTAATCCTGTATTAACAGGTGGAATGTCAGCCAAGGTTTAACTGGTATTTGTTTAATTGAAAGTGCTCCGGTGTGTTTTTCAATACCGTACTCATAATCTATAAATATAGGTTTGGAGGAGGACTGAATGTGAATGCTGTGTAAGTAGTATTGATACAGAACAAGATTCATTGCTGTCAACTATTTTCATATACATGTTTATATCCATTTTTGGTTCATGTAAGCTCAGAATAAGCTGCAAAAGTGAAACACAGTGAAGCTGAAGCACAAATTATGGATAAACTGCTAATCAATACAGAAAGAGGAGCTTTTTGCTAAAAATGCATTACTTTGGCTCCTGAAATGCTAACGTGTTCTTTTTAAAAGTGTCAAATCCCACTGTTACTCAAGAGCAGAGAAAATGTTTATTTCAGCAGCAGACTAGAATTTGGCAAGCAGAGAAGTATAATTTGCCTTAAAATCTGCAATGTGAAAAATGCTAATTTAGCCTAAATTAACAAAACTCATGCTTTCAACTCATTAGTATTGGACACCTTTATAGGACACCAACATACTTGAAGGCTGCCAGAAACATTGCAGCACTGATAAAACAGAAATTAAAACCTTGACTGAAATTAGTTACAAACTTCTGACAATTACAATAGCTAAGCTAAAATAACTGATACTATCCCTACTGCTCCAGGTAAAAACCCTGCTTAATATTTAATAAAATGAATCCTTTTTCTATATAGACATTTCCTTCAGCTATAGCTATTGTGCTGTTACTTTATACTTGCTTTACAAGCTCTGAAAATACCTGTGATTGCCCAAAGTCTCACATCATCAACTAGATTTTCTAAAACCGAAAAACACAGTCCATACACCACTCAGACCACTTGAATTAGCATAATCTAAAGGGCCTTTTTCTTTCAGGGGCAATTGATGCCAAAAACATGTTTTCTAGCTATTTTCACTGTAGACAGAGCCATACCGATTGTTGTGGGCATCTATGCACTCATCTAATTACAGAAACAACACCATAAAGTTCATATATCCTGTTGATCATCCATTTAGCTGTATACTAACTTTATACATGTTCTCTATCATCATGACGTTATTTACTTTTCTGACTGTATTCTGTTAAAATCTGTAGCAAATTTAGCTTAAGATGCGTTTAGACTTACCATGGTTTGCTGGCCACAAAGCCTTAAGATGCAGAAGATGACACTAAATCTAACAACGAACAAAAGAGAGAGATCTAGTACTATTAATGTTAGTATTCAGTAAGAGTTGATTCATTGGTTTAGTTTTGAGCTCACCGATTGGCCTTCTTGGATTTAATGATTGATTTTTACCTACTTATAGCTATATATTTATTGCTGTTAATAGCTTATTCTTCTACAGCAGCGCACAGTGTGTTCACGTCTAATGAGTAGTCCAGGCATTTAGTGGAACTTTAGTTTGATATCTGTTCTGAGCGTGCGTAATCGCACTCATGAGTGAAACTGACTAACTACTATACTCCCATTAAGTTTCAATATTGTAAATTACTTGTAAATTAAGATATACCTTAAAGGCTTCCAATTCATTCACAGCATCAAAGAAGGTAACAGATGCCTGTGATGGCTATAATTAGTTGAATCTTGCAAACATTACCCGTCAAATTTTTTTTTTTTTGCAATATTGTAAATGTTTTCATATGGTAAATGGCCTGTATTTGTATAGCGCTTTTACTAGTCCCCCCTAGGGACCCCAAGGCACTTTACACACCCAGTCATCCACCCATTCACACACTGGTGGAGGCAAGCTACAGTTGTAGCCACAGCTGCCCTGGGGTAGACTGACAGAAACAAGGCATATTGCACCATCAGCCCTTCTGGCCAACACCAGTAGGCAGTAGGTGAAGTGTCTTGCCCAAGGACACAGCGACCGAGACTGGCCGAGCTGGGGCTCGAACCGGCGACCTTCCGATTACATGGCGAACTCCAAACTCTTGAGCCACGATCGCCCCAGCATAGTATTGGTAAAGTCTGTTTCACATTTAATTTTAATGTTAAAACAGAAATCCATTAATCACAGCATAACAACTATGAAGACTTTGAACTACATCTATTCATTCCTTTTGTTCTGCTTCACTTTCATTAGAAGTAATGCTAAAATCTGTCAGCAAATCTGAGCTCAATTGTGCAGGAATGTACTGAAATGAGGCTTTTATAGCCATTTATCTTATCTCCCAGTTCCTACAGAGGTTTTTAAAGTCTTGTGCTGTGCATAATACCTGACCTGTCGATCTGATCCATTCAGCTGAGGACAAATTGTGATTAAAATAACTTCAATTCATTAGCTACTTATTTTGAATGCACTGTAATGTCCTTTTGGAAAGGCATGGCTTTAACGTGTCCAAAAATACCTAAAATTCTTTAGATAAGTGACTACTGGCAGCTCTGTCTTACACTGTAATTTTAAAATGGCACAATGATTTATTCCCCACTAAGCATAAGGCCATCACTTTGCTGCATATGACATTATTGCTCATTCAAGGCTGTCTGGGGAGAAATTATGATGCCTTATGATGTTCTATGAATTAAACCCATAGAAGTGATGCAGGGCTGACGTTAAATTCAAAGCACGACAATTTTTTTTATTCCAAGCTCACCAGGCTCTGTGGGGGAAACCTGCTAGGTACAGAGGAGAGTCAACAGTTTTGTGAATGTTATGTAATACATATACCGTATATATACAGTATTGTACAAAAGATTATTGAACCACTACTTCTAATGTGGTATTGAACAATAGTTCTCCAGGATATCTGAAGTCTGAAGTTCAATGCTTGTCTTTGGATATTTGCTGCTTTTTGACTGGTTTTCAGTGCAGTAACCAACCATTTTCAGAAGAATGTTTTGCTTGCTTGTTAAGCCACTTACAAAACTGACCTATGAATTGTTCAAGAAAAATAACCTAACTCAAGTTGGTGTGCTTTGTCTGCACATAACAAAAAACATAGCAAAGTACCAATTGGGAACTTTGTTAATAGCAGCCTGCTGCAAAAAACATATTTTGTCCCCATTTCATTAGCTGAACCCATGAGAAATGGCAAGAGGATAACAATGTTTGACAGCCATAAAATAGTATTTTTGAATACTCAAGCCTCATCAGAAATGGTCTCAGTTGGATGGTGCCCGTCAAGAAGCCATTCTTAAGGAAAGGAAATAGCCTGAGCTATACCAAATACCACAAGAAATGGAAGAAGAATCCAAATTTGAACATTTTGGCTGAATATGTACAGAGGAAGTCAGGAGAGAAGTACAACAGCGAATGTCTACAACTATATGTAAAACACAGTGGAGGCTCTGTCATGGTTTGTGGCTGCTTTCAGCCAGTGATGTTGGTGATCTTGTGAAAACTGGCAGAATTATGATTGTAGAAAAATGACATCAGATTTTAATCCACTGTGTAATACCATCTAGAAAATGTTAGATTGGCAATGGGTTTTTTTCAGCATACTGCCAATGCAGTAAAGGCATACCTGGATAGAAAATGCACACAATGAAACACTGTGAACATCCAGCCCCACCCAGATATTACTAGAGCAGCGTGGGATCGTCTTGGCAGAGAACACAAAAAAGGAAGACAAAATCTGAAGAAGAGCTTCAGAGTATCCTTCAAGAATCTATTTCTAAAGACTACTTGAAGAAATGAGAAGAAAGTTTGTCCAACAGAGTTTCAGAATCAGAATCAGAATACTTTATTAATTCCGAAGGAAATTATTAGGATATACTGAAAAAACAAGGTGGCGATAACAAATATTGACTTTCAAGCTCATTAGTCTTGTACCAACTTTGTTTTAGCCATATATATTGTATTCCCTTGTATGATTGCATGTTTCAATAAACTGCAGCACCAAGTTCCCATTTTTCAAGGAAAACATAAAGAAACAAAGGGTAGCTCAAGAATAGTGAATAGTGCTGTGCATGTTTTCAATGTGGTCTGATGATCATTGATTTATGACAGAAAATTCTCCCCCATTAAACGTAAACTCTCCTGCTATGTTGAAAAAAAATCCTTCAGTATTCTTTTTTTTTTTTCATTTCAGTTGTAGTCGGTGAGTTAAATTCAGATCTTTACATTGAAATAAAGAGTACACCTAGGAGAAATATGTAAACTACTTCTAAAACCAGATTACGGTTCCAAAGTGTTCAGCAGGGACAAGCCAAGTGTGCTATTCAGAGAACGCACATTAAAATGATAAATTGCCAAGTGCACATGTTACCATTTTGTTTTTCTCATTTACTCTTCACTGTTGAGATGGTCATAAAAGCACTGCAGCTTTGAGCTGTACATTACCATATAATAATGCTGCTAAACTGCTGTGGGAATTCGTTTTAATGGGCAAGAAAACAATTTTCCAGTAAAGTCCTACATCCAAACTACTGATAACTATAAGAATGGACTGCAGTAATAAAGCAATCACTGGCCAAATAGCTGACCCTGGAGACTTGGCTGTGGCATTTGTGTTACTCATTATAGCAACTCTGACAATAAAAGCTATCATAGCAGCAAAACTTCACTCTCTAATCATTTCAGTAGCTTTTCAAATATTTTAAAAATTAACATTTTGCTTGGAAAAGGATTTTTTTTTCATTTTAAAGATATGAGCAACACTTGTTATGTACACTTATTTAAAGCAACATTTTTTCAATATTTCTCTTCTCACAACACGTACACATGCACATGACAACACTATACATAATGTAAACATGTCAGGTGATAGGATAACAGTGAAAAACATTAACACAGCCCCCTCTGCATTCATGCTTAATTCCTGTTCAAACTAAAATGGGAGAAAATATTATCAGTGTTGTCGTAAACAAAAGTACAAATCCCTGCTGTTATGGCAGTCATACTGAGAGACTTCTGATGTTTCACAGTCATTTCCATTCCACAGCCAGCATTTGCATTTGTTTGATTTCCAGCAGCAGTCTGCAATGCCTCTTTGTGCAACAATACAGACACAAATAAATTAAGATCCGTCCTTCCTGGCAGAGATTATTTATCTCCCTACTCAAGCTGTCTGAACTTCGAAAACACAGCTTCAAGTTATTCATTGCTATTCCCATACTCATCGCCCACTGCCTTGACAGTAAAGACTACAGTCGTCTCCACGCCTGTGCATGTTTTTGTAAAATAAAAGTCTTATACAACTGCTAATAAAGAATTTGTTTTGCTTGCTTTGGTGTGCAGATGCCGCATAAATCATTGTAATGTAATGCATGCCTATAGCTATAACCCCACCACTAATCCTTCTGCAGAAAATCAATTTTTCACTTTGGCCTTAGCTGCCCTTAGGAAGACAAATCACAAAACTAGTCAAACCAGCGATCAGAATCAAACAGACTGGATTCAGACAGAGGACGGTATAATGCCTCTTGTACAATCAGTAACAAGTCGCTGCCTCAATGCCATTTCATTCTCATCACCCTCTTAAAAGACAAACATTGTGTAATTAGGATGATTAAGATGAGCAGAGACTAAAGGCCAACAGTGTTAACATAGCTTGAGATAATAAAAGGATTAGGGGTGATTCACTTAGAGAAGCTTAATGGGTTTTTAAAATAGAAAACAGGAATTCATTAGTAAATGTGATTGGCAGTTGAAAAATCAGTGAATTTAACAGCGGAGAAAATAAAACCGCGATTAACATAGCAGGCCTTGTTGTTGAAGAGCAAAGGCTGGAAGTCACTTATAATGTCACAAAGTCAGCTGCAAAAAAAAAAAAAAAACTTTTAGGAAAACAGCGAGCAGATCCGCAGCAAGCAGATGAGCACTGACCCACTTCTTCCTGATTTATGGTTTATGGTCCCTCAGCAGACACAGCTTTGTTGTGGGGGGTCATAAATCTCCCGCACCTCAGAGCTGATCAGCTGACCCTCCAATCCTGGCAGCCGTCCCCTGCTCACAGGCCTGTCCTCCGGCCGCAGCCCAGCTCTCAACACAAAGCAGAAATCACCCGAGCCACAAGCGCAGGCAGTTAATCACCATGAGCCGACAATAGTATGAAATAGAGTCAAGCAGGCCAGGAAGGCAATTCATTGCTATTGCTAAAGGACTCGGCGAGACAGCCGAGGTTTACCTGTTTGGTAACTTCTGCAAAGTTAAATGAAGTTTTCGATGTATGGAATGAGCCAGTGCAGGTCAGGGTAAGAGGGGCTGAGCTTGAGGTACGTGAAGAAACCTCACTGGAACGACAAGACAAATATGACGCGATGATACAGCTTTGTATTTATGCCTCCAGCCATGTTTGCAAAGGTAAATGTTGGACGTAAAATAAGGCATCTTAATTAATTTGATGAACAGAGCACATGACTCTGAGACTAAAAACTTGGGTCATCAAACATTGCACATCGCAGCACGACTATGCAGGTTAACTGTTGCAGCATGGAAAGCACCATATGTCTCAGATGACTTATTACGTCTGGATCAGACATAATGACATCTTGACAATGTCAGTGGCAAAAGAGGAAAAAACAAAAGGAAATTACAGAGTGGAGGAGCAGAGTATTGAACACCACAGGGACATCAGGGATTTTCATTTGAAAGGGAGCAGAGGCAAAGTGTGAGATAGAGAGACACACAGCCAGAGAGCACTCGGATATTCCTCTGTTAAGACAATGAGACTAGGAATAACATACATATGGAGCAGCATGCAGAGAATCGAACCACGTCGCTCATTCGCAGCAGCACCATCATGAAAATAATCAGCACACACTCACCTGCCTAAAGCATGTAAATGCACCTCTGCACTCAGTCATTCCTACCGTGTTTGTATCGTGAGGGAGCTCTGCTGGTGCTCTGCGCACGCCACCAGTCTAAATGATCTCCATGATTCATGCGGGAACAGATAATTGGCGTTCAGAAAAGTGGGATAAACAATCATTGTAATGGCAGTGAGTAGCCTGGCAATAGTTTTGTGTTCTCACTTCTGCGCGTGGACATTCTTTCTTTCATTATTCTGTTCCACCCCCCCCCCTCCAGTCTGTCTCCTGCATCTGCTGACTAGCTCAAGAGCCCCCACCCACACTCCAAAAGTCCCACCACACCTTCCTCTTTATCCCTCACAGCCTTACTCTCCTCGTCAAGGTGTCACTAACAGCTTCTGCAAACCATGGTTTCTTATTGGTTCATTCCACCTTATTCTTCTCCGGTCTCCTGTTTTGCTGTCTTAAAGGAACAATGTATTCACACCCCCTCAACCCTGCCCCCTCTCTGTTCTTGCAGCTCACAAAGTGTGTCATGATGAGAAGTGTTGGGCAAAACTAATTACAGTTTAGGGGTTGAAGCAGCGGGACAGACATCCATAATTCATGAGCTCAATTTAAAGGGTGACGGCAGATGTGTACCTAAAGTAGCGAAGCTTGCAGAAGGAGCAATATTAGGTTTTCTTAGAGACACCCTGTTGACACTGTGTATGTGTGTGTGTGTATCTGGCGATATACACGGCATAAATGAAAGGCTATCGAGTAATCTCCTGCATTTATCAGTCTTTTGGCAACTGAACAAATCTGTCAGCATCAAGAGGTCTGGAGGTATGTGTGGCCTCTAACTAATTCAAACAGGGAAATCATATTTTTCAAAAAAGAGACAAGTAAGCAGTTAGATAGCAGTGTGATTGGTAGAACAGCTCTTACGTAAAGGAAATGTGTCCATTTATGATTTCTTCATCAAATCTTCTTTCCACAAAAACAATATATTGTTCATATATCAGTCATTAGGCATAATAATAAAAGGTAAATCAGTGCTTTTTAATGTAATACTCAGGTCAAAAATAACAGAAGTTATTGATTTGGTTTGTTCTTAAGGTTTGATGTGTTCAAGTCATTCAAGCATCCTTCCAACCATTAGATGCACCTCTTTTTTGTTTTAAATTGCTGTGTAAAGAATATGACATGTAAACCACTCCCCTGGTGCTGGGCATGTTTAAGCACATTTTCTATTTTGGTTTAGGCCCAAAATACTAAGGGTAATCTTCAAAACATCAAGTTTTCCAAACAGCGTCATCACAGTTGGACATTTATTTAAATCCAGCAATGTAATCTCACTGAATAGGGATGTAAAGGCCAGCTCTTTAATCCCTTAAAATTTACCCTTTAAGGACTGAAAATATTTTGTTTGTTGGACAGTGAAAGTAGTGCACAGTGGTACATAGTGACTAATGTTATTAAATGTTGTTACTTAGTAATGAACTAGTGTTACAATGCTAATTTTATCATCTTATAACCATTTAAACCAAAGCTTTGAGCTTTTAAAAGATGAACAAATGGAGCAATTTCAAAATAAAGCTACAAAAAAACTGAAGTAACAAGGGCTCCACCTGAACAGGAGGCTATGACAATGTAAGTCTTGACAATATTTGTGTTCTATTAAAAAGGAAAAAGAAATCAAATATATCAAATTCAAACGGCTTCAGGTGTCATTGTCAATTACATTGCTAAAGACTCGATGTCAAATATAACTGTGTAACAATCACCTACTAAATGTATTTATTTGTAAAGCTCCTTTTGGTTGCTGCCTGGTCACCACAGTGAGTGACTTCACATGTTTAAATTTGGGTTTGAGATGTCCTTCCTAACACAACTCCAAAAAGGACTGTGTGCCTTGAACCGGCAACCTGTATTATTCAAATTATTCTGTTAGAAATGTGTCAAAATATTTTAGGAAAATTTACAGAAGCACATTATGAATCAAATCCAGCAGAAGTCTTCAGACTTACACATACTGTCTGAACACCTGTGTTACCTGAAATTACACTGATAAATTAGTGATGGCAACGAACAGCTTCAATTGCAGGTGCATCAACTGTGCTATTTGAATTTCCTTCCCAAGGCACCTTGTGCATATGCTGAGTTTTGCAGTTTGCACCTTTTGTCAATCTGAGCTTTTAGTGAGCAGCTTTTAATAGCTCACTCAGACCTATTAACTGAAAATACCAGCACATGCAGCCACTTCTTCAGTCATTTATTTGATAATCCTTGTGACTCTATTAGGAGAAAATCTACAAGCAGTTCATAAAAGCTTTAATGTGTCCTGGAATGTGTTTTGCATAACACCTGCATAAACTGGCAGCATTTGTATATAAATGATTCACTCGGAATATTAAAAAAACAGGCTGGCCCACGATACTTTTTACCACTTTTAACAGTTTTAACTGTTAAGTGTGGGGAAGTAAAGCAAAACTTCTTAGGACGAAATTAACCAATCAAACTCAACTTTAAAATATTTACCTCGGTTGAATTTCCAAACAGAAATGTATAGCAAAAAAACTATTTTAGGATAAATAAACAAATAAATCAAGAAGACAGGCAGCGTCAGTTGCCTTCAGGTCCACATCTGCACTGTCAATGTTAGTGCACCTACTCTTGCTGATCAAAGCTGCTTGTGTCTTCATCAGCAGCTGGTGTGAAGATTTTCAAAAAAGGAATGGCAATATGGTATGGTTATGCAACCTATTTCAACCAACACTCCACCCTATTTTCCAAACAAACACAGCTTGCCTTTGGTCTTATTTCATTGTCATTGATGCATATTTCATAAGGGAATTCACTGTCTTGCTTTGATTCTTCGGCACTTCGGTGCTGCTGTCTAGCAATACATTAGTGCCCATTATCATCTTTATCAGTCTTTATCAGAGATAGCAAGAAGTCTCTTACAACTCTAATACACTGTATATTACATCTCAGCTCTGCTCTCTAAAATGCTCTCTAACTGTTAGAATAAAACACACCGCTAAAGTAATTTCATACACTTTAAACGATGCATTTAAAAAATGAATATTTAGAGACGTGACAAAGTAAGTACATGAAATTGCTGACTAACCTGAAAAAATAATTTAGCTATGTGCAATGTTTAAAGTCTTTCATGCTTGTGCTACACATTTTAACATCCCCCACAAGAGGTTCCATGTTGACTAGAAAATTTCATAATCTTACCTCGTTAATGTGCTTAGAATGATTATATCCCTAAAAGAAATTGTACACTTCTTGATCAATTTCAACTTTAGGAAAGAAGACCTCACATATTAAAATAGTTTCTGGTCCACAGCAAACATGTTTAATGTTGTTGTGACAGAAAGTCTCTGTGATCCTTCCACTTAGAACACATTACTTTTAAAAAAAAACCCTTTTACTGGCACCCATGCATATCTTCGTTGTGAATGTTTGGTAACAATAACAGTAGCAGAGTGCCTACAGAATAGTTTGCCCTTGAAACGACTGAGGTTCCACTTCTGAACAAACTAGCAGTTGTTTGAAAATTGTAGATGATGTTCCCCACAGTGTAATGCTGTCTTGCTCCTTGGTATTCACATCATTTTATGAAGCAAGCATTGGGTGTAATCACATTTTTCAGTAAAGCAGTAATGTAATGCGTTAATGTACAAAATTTACTAATTACACTCCAGCTACAATTTGTTACTTGCATTAGAAAAGCTTCTCAGTTACCTGCATGATGGATGCGTAGAAAGCAAAAAAACATCAAACAAAGTTGCCTTTTTCATTCTGCTTCAATCATCTGATTTCATTTCATGTGCAGGACGGGGGTAATAGTGGGGTGGTCTACAGTTTTTCAGGAATGGAAATATGGACATTACTTTTACTTTTATTGCACAAAAGCACAATAGCACAATGATAAAGGGCAAACAGCATTAAGGGTGGAAGCAACTGTATTGTCCTGCAATCATAACTTGAGCTCTTTGGAAGCATATGCACAGACAGTACACTAACATACTAGCCAAGCTAGCCAAGAGCACAAAGTGATAATAAAGCTGAATGCTGACCCCAGTTCAGCAGCCAGAGCCACAACTTCAACAGGTAACAAAGGCAGTGATGAGCAGTGAGGGTTACATGTTTTGGGTTCATACGTAAACACTACTATCATTAGGATGGGAATCTGTGTTGTTGTGAAGAACTGTTGCCTTGGGTTTATACTGTCAAATGATAATTGGGAGACAATACACTTCAGGTTATTTTTATTGACTTGATGAGTATAAGAGTATGGTTAGTCATTACATCAGATTTTTAATATGCACAGTTTTAATTAGAATTAAATGTTTTATACATTATGGTACTACAAGCCAAACCCAATAGGCTGTATATCAGAATTACAAAGAGGCACTGTTGGGTGATGACTATATTCCAAACACAACAGATAAATCCTTTAAAGAAAATTTTGGTATTTCTTTTTGTTTTGTAAATTTGTAAGTTGTTAATAGGATATTGAACCAGTATTGATTGCTATGTTTGCCACAATTTAGAAAAAGAGTAGCCACATGCGATTTGTTTTTTACTCTAACTTGACTTTACTGTAGTCTCTCTCTACACACACACACACACACACACACACACACACACACACACACATATATATATATATATATATATATATATATATATATATATATATATATATATATATATATATATATACACACATACCTTTCCACTTCTCTTTGCAGAGAGCCTTTTAGCTCTCTGCAACTCTTGTTGTCTTGTTGTCTTCCTGCAACAACTCAACTCCTGTGAGATTTCAGAGCAAGACTTCTACATGAGCTTGACTTCTGAAATATGTTAGACAGATCTCTGTAGTAATGCTTTCCATAATATTGATGTTTTGGCTCAACAATCTGAGCCTGTCACTGCAAAAAACAAGTACCTTTACTTTGACATGGACAGCTGTTCCATGGGATTACACTGACAGGACTTTGAGGTCATAATGATCTCACGCAATATAGAACCAATTCCAAAGGTTTTTTGGTCCATGTAATATATTAGACCATGAAAAATGCCAGAAAATGGGCCTAGTTTTAGAAATACCTAAATTTTCCTATAAAATGAATAGTCTATCTTCATTAATCTAAATCCAGCAATAAACTGTGAGCATGACTCTTCTTGGCCACCACTGGGCCAGAAGTCACATTATAATAAATGAGTAGCACAAGGAGAAAAACTGCAGGAAAATAGTTGTAGACAGGACAAAGGCAAAAAAACACTTCACTGAGTTTCGGGTCAGTCTCCAAACATAAGACTTAATTCAGCTAATAGGTATAAGTATTTTTCCTGGTATGGATTTAATAAGCTGTTCTTGCTTGAACTATTTTGTAGCTCAGTACTGTCACATTAAAGCCGACTCTTTCTGCTATGGTTGGAAAAAAATTTTTAAAACATGTAACCACAAGTGGATTCAATTCAAATAGCTTTAATTTGTTTGGGACTTTTTTTATGTCATGCAACTTAAATACATTCATCCAAGTCCTGTACAATTTAAAATAAAACGTCAATTTTGCATTTAACTCCAGGAACAGCTGCCAACATTTAAGGTGAATTCAATTAAACACTCTGATATAAAAACAAAACAAAACAAAGAAAACATGCTGAGCACATGGGGCTGAATATTATACCCACAGCCAGAGACCCCTCCTCTCCTCTCTTAATAAACATGATATTCAAGCTTTGCATCACAATGCTCACTGAACCGGCTAAGCACTTGACAGCAACATCAGTGCATCTCTGAGTGTATGAATATACAGTCTGGATTCATGCCTAGAGTGTTTCATCTCCTTCCTGTGCTAATCTTGGCATCGATGTTAAGCATGCTGTAAGTAAAGTCCATTTTTTCACTCATTCAGCCAGCCAGGAAACCAGTCAGCAACTCAGTCATTCAGTCATTGCACTGACATTAAGATTTTTCTTCACAGCAACTGAACATATACCAGAGCTAAGATCCCACTATCACTGAAGCAGCCTTCATACTCCAACGCTTACACCTCACATCCTTCATGTCACAGCAAAGCTCAGTGGCTGTCCAATAGATTCGAGCTGCCCAGAAATTCATGACCTGCGCCACCTCAGAAAATCAACATGGTAAGTCACTAGGGGGAATAGTATGGTCAGGAGGCAGACTAACAATTATTTATGGCATTTGTCTAACCTTTCACGGATAAATCAAGTGAGTGGCTGCCCAGACTATCTGAGCGGATGCTGTGGCAATTTTCAGTGTCTCCAGACAGCTAAAAGTTCAGTGCATCTTACACAGGGATAAAGTTACTCTTTTAAAAATCTAATTAGTGCTTCTTTTATTTTGGAAGCTGAAAACAGTCTAACGATAGGAGGGATATCCTCACAGCATTTTCAGTTGCGCTTGCCAGTTCTAGAAAATTCTCAAATAAGCTATAGTAAGAGTGAAGTTATACCGACAATGTTTGGAAAAAAACAGCTGAGAATGGATTCAAGTGTAAATGTCTTACTAGGATGGACACTTCCATCTTCACTACATAGAACGTCTGTATTAACTGTGGCAAGGCAACAGAAATAAGCCTGCATGTAATTCCATTCAGAAAGCAGAAAGGATTAGAGCATTTTAGGTTTACGTTCTGCCTGAGCACACAGTTTCTCTATCCTTTTAAAGAAGTATGACTTTATTTAAATTGCTTGGACAGTAGAAATGAATGTAAAAGCATGACTCATTTTTTTTGGGAGTCTAGTCATTTTATAAACTGGTGGAGGCGGAGGAGTGGAGCGGGTGGGGGGGGTGTAGTTCCATTGTTGGTTCTAGCCAGACTTCTACTCCATGCTCACACTTAAGAGTGAGATTTGCCTAGTATTACTGTACCAAACAGGGCAGTGTAAAGTTTATGTTCATGAAGTCTTCATGTAGTAGGCTTGAACAGTGGGTCAGTGACCAGTCAGACAGCTTATGTAAATGTATGTACACTGTGATTTTTATTTGATGACTTCTGTGGAGTTGGCCCTGTCTCTTCTGCTGTCTTCTGGTTGACAATGTTTTTTTTATTTTATTTTCGAGCTGATAACAGTTGCAACATTATACACTGAATAATCAGAAATGTCCTACTTCACATATTTACACTGAGGACTGGACAATCAGAAGCACCATCTCCTGCAGTATGTAAGTGGATAATTTATTTATTTATTTATTTATTTATTTTTCTTTTTAATGTCATGATGAAGTGATGAAGTATTCTATTTTGTTGTTGTTGTTGTTCCATATATCTAATTCAAAGCCTACTTCCATGACCAAAGATGCCTTGTTAAAGCTGGGATAAGCAATATGTTATTCAAGAGGCCTTAGAGAGAAGTCGACTCTCTCTCCTCCTTTGGGCTCTACTTTCAGACTTGAGGAAAAATGTAGTGTCAGGCTGGCCAATTACAGGTCTTTTCAGACCAGATCAGATGAGTAAAATAAAGAAGTATAAAGAATACAAATGGAATAAAGATAGTCGCACACTGGGTTGAACATTCTGTGAAGCCAATCACATCGGCTTTATTTTCACATATATTAGACATGCTTGTTTGATGGGAGGGATTTAGGAGAGAGGTGTCTATATATGAAATATATATATATATATATATATATATAGATAGATAGATAGATAGATAGATAGATAGATAGATAGATAGATATACATACATATGTACACACATTGGGGTTTTGTTCATTTTTACTGTAGCTTTAAACTGAAAGCTACTGTATTTATAGCACAAGTTTTATACTGGTTTTTGTGCGTCTCTTCAGTTTTTCTGTAAAAATGAATTCATTCCAAATACCAGTGATTTCACAAAGTGCCGTGGTAACAAGTTGCAGCTCATAGTGGGAGACTCGCCCCTCTGTGACCCCTAATGAGCCAGCAGCCTCCCGCCAGAGGAAGCCCGAGCCGCTGCTCTTGTAATGAGCTGCTGTTTTGCTACAGGCCTTTCAGATGAGCCATGGAGCTGTCATTCGCACCGCAGGCCATGAGCAACTCTGGCAGATGATGCAATTCTTTGATGACTTTAAGGACAATGCATGCCTTTGGTGAAGCCTTACTGTTAGAGTTTTAATTCAGCCTTTCAGAAGTGCAATCGCATCTTGTGCTTTTCATATTGTGGATATCATAGTATGTGACAAAGTTGTTCATGCTTTGAAATAATACACTCATATTCATATTTATTGCTCCTTTTATTGAGTTATATTATTCAGGTGATGCAGATGCTGTTTTGATTTGCAGAACAGTTTCAGCCAATTAAAATGTAATTATATAACCTACTGAATACTACAGTTACACAACGACTAAGTCTTTAAAATGTGAAGAAGTTTACAAGAAGACACACAAAAGAAATTGTCCAAACTTCTTACTTTGGTCAGAAAATAGTCCAAAGACATTTAATTTATAATAATAATTTGTGTTTTGTTTTTTTTTAAATACCAAACCTTCATAACAACAAGCCTTTTGTAGAAGATTTTTTACATTTTTGAACAATTTAAAACGTGCTTGATATTCCAATAGATGGCTATGGTTTATTAACCTAATATCAATATTACCGAATTCTGAGCCATGATCTTTTAAATATGGCACAGCCCGAAGCTATGACATCGCATGTCACGGATGTTTATGTGATTTCTTTAGATTAAAAAAAAAGATAATAAATAAATAAATAAATAAAAGCCTCCCACAGCGTGTTTTAAGACAGTTAAAGATGTGAACTCCTTCCCTCTGGTGCTGCCTGGTTGCTAGGCTGGATAGAAATTGCACACACGCTCTCCGAGTGTGACTTATTGCATTTTTGATGTTATCAGACACGCAACCCCACATGCTGTGACGCCTGTGCAGCGAGGGAGGCTGTAATGTGCAAAAGTTATGACTTGGTTCGCATCTCGGTGACATGCTGTGCAGAGCTTGATAAGAACCAGAACAAGCGTGCTGGTACAGTTATCAGTGTACCCACGTGGCCTTACCTTCAGCATCCGTCACCTCAACTGGATATCAAACCAGCCAACATCCCACAAACATGACATCTGCACTCACCTCCACACCGGCAGACTCTACCGTGGACCGAAGGCAGGTGTCAGCGGGGGCTCTGCAGAGCCAACGACCTCTTTGTTTTTCTCTTTGTTTCTCTTTCTTATCTTCTGATGGTTAGACTGGCGCGGACACCGGCTCCGATGCGCTTCGTAATCTCCTACGACAGAGCCCAGGGAGGCGGGCAGGCACCGTAAGAAATTTCTCTAACGACCGATGGACATTTGTTTTTTCTCTCACACGCGGTTTGATATTCTCTTTTAGCTCTAGTAAAAGACAAACTTTGCCAATTTCGAAGGTTATTTCTAAGCATAAAACATTGCTGCCACATCCCTAAGGTACCGCTGCGCTCCGGTCTGCTCTCTCCTCAGCTCCTCCCGGCAGCAGGCGGACAGGAGGGCGGTGCGACTGGGTTCGTGCGCTCCAGCGGTGCATGCGTGGCACGAACGCTCCAGGATTCAACCGTTATCACAAGACAGAGTGCATGTGTCCTATTCAAAATGCACCGATTATGAGACATACCTCACAGGCTATAACTCTCGGGTCCAGGGGCGCTGATAACATTTTAGGAGATCCCATCTCTGATCCAACAGAGATGAGCATTTGTCCAACCCCCCTCCTCCTCTGGGAGAAGTTTAACAAATAACAGCAATTTGCTTAGAAACCCTCTACATGATGTAGAGTGCGCCAGGTTAGAGAAGAAATCGTTGACTAAACTTAGAGCCATATTGCTCACATTTTTATGTGAAAGAAATCAATTCAGATCTCATTTGATAGTGACCTCTCAGAAATAACCTAAAGACCCTGAGCCCTGGATTGGAAAGCACTATCTTTTGCCATTTTCCATATATTCATATATTCATATCATTTATGTCTATCTATCTATCTATCTATCTATCTATCTATCTATCTATCTATCTATCTATCTATCTATCTATCTATCTATCTATCTATCTATCTATCTATCTATCTATCTATTCAATAACTGAAATCGCAATACATTAATAAGTGGGAAAAAGGATTCAAACCATCTTTAACTGATTTATGATGACAGCTGTCAAATTGAAAAATAATTTGATTGTGTTTTGAGCCTGTATAGTTTCAGACTTCTGACTATATGTATAAATTGCTCAATATCTAAGCAGAAAATTAATCATCCATAAAATGTGACTTTGATATCAGCGTGAAAGCCCTGACATTAATCAGTAAAGAAATATGCAGCATGAAAATATTAGCCTGTTTATAATCACAAGTATCCATGGTGGGCCTATTAAGTCAAGCTGATTGGAAATTTTCACTGAAAATGACTTTGCACGAAAGAACACAGTCACTCAGAGAAAATGCTGGGTACCAGCTCACGCTCCATTTGAGGTCATTTTTGGGCTAAGCTGTTTATATGCATATTCATATCCTAATCACAAATACCTCAGCACACATAATTGAGCTGAATACTTTGGATATTATTATGGATAGAGAACTTAGTGTGACAGCAAAATAACATTAGGATATCCTGAGCCTATCCCAGCACATAATTGTGAAGGGAGCTTATACCAGATGGGAAACACTGTTTTCATGGCCCAAATGGAAATACTGAGCCTCCTGAATAATACTGGGGTGTAAATGTGCATGAAAATGCCTTCATTATAGCATTTAGTTGTGTATCACTGTTGATGTAAATATTTATTTTGTGATACACAAAGAAAAACAGCCACTGTTACTTAGTACTATATTCCTAAATCACATCAGCGCTGCAAGTGATACAAAAACGGTGGGAAGTTTAGCTTGATAACAGTACATCTCTTAACATTTGGGCTTTGGCAAAGTTTTCATTCCTTTTCCAGCAGATATAATGTGGAAAATAGGACGTCTTTACTCAAGAAAAGCATTTCAGTGTATTTTGGTACATTTTTAAAAAACATTTTTTAATAAAGTTCACTGATGCAAGCGCTTCTTTTTTTTTTTTTTTGTAAAAATTTATCATTTTCCGATTAAAATAAGGTAGCAAGAAAAATTAGAATTGCCTTCTCTGTGGTTATAATTTCATCCCCCCACATATTATGAGAATATAATATGTTCATATGATATGTGACTGACTGATATTCTTATGGTAACTGTCTGACTCCTAACCAGGAAAGTCACCAAAGACTAGTACTTTTAAACCAGAGACAGGGTGCTGTAGGTCTGTGCAGCTAAACAGACCGTCGGAGAATGCAGAAAGATGTGGTAGAGACTCTTACACTGACGTGAAATAGCCCTTCCCCCTCACAGTTTTGGAGGTTCTTAGAATAATGTAAACAGCCTTCCATGTTTAGTTCTAATACAGGGGCATGCTTGCAGTGTGGCATGGGCACAGGGGATCTGCCTTGTATTTTATGCATTCACACAAGCCTGTTGCTGGTCATTTACAGCAGCCTCTTACATAATAAATGAGGAACGAACACAGCAGAGGGACTAACACCAACCCCAACAGTGGTCATCAACGACTGTTTCACTGTATATAACAAATGAACCACAGAAACATTTGAATTATTAATCCATTTTGAAACAAATTAAATGGTTACTGATAGATGATGCGGGTAAGGTAAGGCGATCTCATGAGTCGCATATAATCTTGTGTCACCGAATATTGTATTTTCTTGTATTTCACTTCTGACAGCAGTGTTGAAATATTCTACTGACAGGCAGGACTTCTTAACATGCATGTCCACATATTAGCCCTTAAAAGTGTGAACCATGAAATAATTGCTAAAGAACTCTAAATGTGAAAAGCTTGGTGTTACCTGAACCTTCTGACAAATGCAAAAAAAAAAAAAAAATAGCAAAATATAAATTTGGATTTATTTGTATCATTTGTGCTACATCTGGTATCTTTATGCAATTTATTGCTTAAAAGTAAGTGAGTGTGTCAGATATAATGCATTTGGGGTTTTAGGTTTGAGTTTTCTGTAAGCATCAGTAGGATGTTCGACTTGCTTTAATGCCACTTTAAGAGTGCTGTGAAATTCATTATTGATAGAAGTGTTTTGTTTTGTTTTCTGATTAATTCACTGAGCAAATCCAAAATATCAGTCGCTGGTCCTCTGCTTAAAATACCTGATATATGAGAGGATAGGGACAAAGCTGTGTAAAGATGTAGATTAGATGACTTGTTGGATTGCTTTCCCTCGTAAAGTACAAATGGCTTAAGGATACCGTTTCAGGTTAGGATGCAAAACAGAGTTGACACAGGCGTTCGGCTGTTCTTTTGCGGGGGCTGCAGGGGCTATTTCTGGACATGCTCCTATGATTCATTAGTGGGTGTTTGGAGGTCTGATGTGTCAAGATGTGTCATTCCACTAATTGTCATTCTGACTTATCCTAAGCCCTCTCCAGCCCCTCAGCTCTCAGCAGAGATTATTTCAGCACAAAACTAAGAAGAGAGAGAAGTTTTTATGCACCTCAGGGAAAGAGAATCTGGTTTGGCTCTCTTGAGGTTTAATAGAGCTGGACTACATACACATTTGATACTTTTCTCGACACTGAAATCAGATACTTCTTGTTTCCATGTCCAGGTCAGAGTTTAGTTTAAAGGGAGAAAATACTCAAATTATTTTATCGCCTGCATTCATAACTTGATTATCAACATAGATGTGACCTGATTTTTTTTAGTTTCTTTTAAAACACTATGAAGAGCTTATGTTCTTATAAGCTTTAAAAAAAGCTCTATAAACTGTTATAAAAAGAGAACAAAACAACCAAACAAATCACACTCCATTTCAAAGGGGTTGCAATGTATGCCAATATAATATATACATGGCTGAGAAGAAAATTTTTGTTAACATCATTTATTGTTTTAAAGCCACCATCGTAAATATTCTACCAGGACGCGTTGATCACATAACTTCTTGTATGAGAAATGGCTTTGCTCTGATATACCAACTGTAAACAATTTAGCAGCAAGAAATACAAATATCTATCTATCTATCTATCTATCTATCTATCTATCTATCTATCTATCTATCTATCTATCTATCTATCTATCTATCTATCTATCTATCTATCTATCTACACAGTTGGCTCAAGGTGCTTTATTCTGAAAAATTAAGAGCCTACAATAATACAGAGAAATCAGAAGACCCCCTATGAGCACACAGTGGGAAGGAAAAAGTCCCTTTTAACAGAAAGAAACTTCCATTCTCAGGGAGGGGCGGCCATCTGCTGCGACTAGTTGGGGTTAAGGGAGGGTGACAATGCAAAAGAAATTTCTTATGTGAACTAACTTCTGTTTCATGGACTTACATAATATCACGATAAGTCCTTTACTGCTTCGTGACTACTTTTACAAAAACAAATATTGTTAACACAACATCTATGAATTCTTCTTATCTTATCCTTATACAGAATAAAAATTATATTTTACTACAGACAGCTGGGTGGATAGAATGAGTTATGCAAAAATATTACAAACATGCATACACTATATTAAGTCCTGAGGTAAAAATGAGTAGATCACTTGAAGCAGAAAGCAGGCTGCACAAACTGGCCTCATCTGACATGATTTTACATCATTTCACAATGCCTGCAGATTATTGATCACAGCCTGATCTGATCGAAGACTGGATGGATCTCAGTTTGCCTTAGAACATTTATATAGATGAACATTTAGAGGCTTTCAGCTGTACGCTTGAGCAATCTATTGATATATGGACTGACAAAGACCAGTCTTTGGGATGCAATCCATCTCAAGCATGAAGCTGTGGGCCTGGTTGAAACATAACACCATCTTGCTAGTTCCTCCTCACACAAGTTTAATCCAAAAAACATCTTGTTTAAATGAGAAAGTATTATTCTCATCATTCAACAGTGTGGCTATCACCAAAAACAAAGCATGATGACATAGTGCAGTAATTACAGTAATGATAGGCCTGTGCTGTATTCACGTGAAAAAAGGACACTAGATACTCTGCATGTTTCAGCAAACCTCAGTAACCTACAGTACACAGCAAATATATTAAATTTGATCCATATATTCTTTCATAGAGGTTTGGCCCAGTCGCCATGCATTAATTTGAATTTATGGGTTTGTGCTTTGTGCAAAGTATGCAAAATATCTGGTCTATTTTTAAGTCCTTCCAGTAACTTTACTGTTGCCCTCTTAATATATCAATTGATTTCCTGGAATGAGTCATTACTGAGCTACAAAAGAGGGAAATTGATCTTACTTGTAATTAAAAAAGCTTAATTACCAATAATTAAGCTTTTTTATTTAACAAGAACCGTGTGCCTCATATCTCACAGAGCATGTACAGTACAAGGTGTATTATGTGCTGAAAGGACAACACTAGATAATTCACGTCAGCCAAACAAACGCTTAACAAGAATTCAAGATTTCACAATAGAGGACGAAAGGCCCTTTTCTCCCAGTATCATTTGTGCAGTGAATTATATCTGGTAATTGGTCCGAACATCTTGGTTCACATTGTTTTCACTGCAGGAAGCAAGAGCAGGAGAGCTCCGCATTGAAAACTTTCCCAAGCCTTCTGCAAGGGGGATGTAAAGGAATCTTGTGAAGAGGTTAAGCCATTGTTAATTCCACAATGCTTAATCGTTCTCCTAAAATAACAGGGAAAGCATCATTCCGAGAACAGTTGCCAATGGAAAGATTAACTGGATTAGCAAACAGATGATGTGGCCGAGCAGTGATTGCTGTGGGTCTGAATTGTATCAGTGTGGAAAGTGTTTAGATCTATATTTATTAAAAACCCAAATCTCTACTTTAAAAAAAAAAACAAAACGTGAATGCAACCGTTGTCAGTCACAGAGCGATGAAGACTTTTTAAAACATCTTTAAAACAAACTAATTGTGATTAATTTTAGACAGATGATGCACAAAGCAATGCCTGAGGAAGACTTTCATTCAACTCTGTTCCCAACCTTGACAGAGGAGATGGAGTCAAAATAATAGATTCTGTGGAGATATGGCTGGATTTTTTAAAATACACTGTAAATCTTTGGCTAGAAAAGCCACAGTGGGCTTGTTATGTTCTCTCCTTATGAATAACTGTGGAGGTCCAGAAGCCTTAATAACCTCACTAACTCAGTCTCCTCTCTTCCCCTATGTTATTTTGGTCATCTCCATACAGAGGAACACAAAGCGACCGTACCCCAGGGTTGCCATGAATAGGGATGTTTATGACAGTGTGGTACAATTTGTCACTCCTTAGCGCAACCTGTGTCCTGCAGGAAGCCAAATAATGATTTTAACTGCCCGTCTGAAAGATTGATCTTCCTAATCCTCCCCACCTTTCTTCCTACTGAAAGGTGCAAACTAATTTACGACAGGGCTGACGATGGGCATGCTACGCCTGTGAATGAATGATCTGGCCTCTAGCAAAAAGAGGTAATTTCCTCTTAATGTAGTGCCGTAAACATTTATCATCATGCTGAGCTGACAGCACATCGACACAACGAGGACTGTGCAAGTGCTTGCTTTAATCTGAGAAGATTTTTACCTTTGATTACTGGTGTGGCATACAATCACCACCCACCATGCTTGGCAAATTTTACCTTCACCAGTAATTGTTCATTTGGAAGGTGATGTAAATAAATGTTAAACCTTTAGGCTACGGATGGGGACATTTTTAGACAAGTATCAGTAACTGCCACTTGGATACTGAAGAAATATTAAAGTATGGGGTTTAATAAAATGAGAGAAAGACAAGCAGAAATGCAAAAACTGAATGAGGCATGACGCTAGGCTATTTAATAATGTGATGTAATTATGTCGACAACCGAGCTTGTGTTGACACTTTGGGACAAGTAATATTCCAGTGAATTGGGGAAGCTAGAACTCTTCATTCAGCTCAGGGATAAATAATGTAGATTCACATTAACTTGCTCTGGCTGAGAGACTGAGAGAGAGGCATTTGCACATGAATATATAATGTGATGAAACAAAGGAAACACTTTAAATAATTGTGTACAGCAAGAGTCAATAAGAGAGACAAAAAGCAAAAAGACAAGAAAGGAGCAGAGGTTGTCCACTTCTGCTCTAAGCAGCTAACAAGGTCCATTTGTTGTAGCTCTACACAAGAGAACTGAAAGCATCACAAAATAACACAAAACAAAACACCCAAGAAAACTGTCATTGCTAACTGATATTGGCTACTAATGAATAATACTTCATCTGTATATGAAACATTTTGGGGGTCGTGAATCCATGGCATGTTATGTTAATGGTTTAGCAAGCAAATTTGTAACAGGCAGGCATAGACCAATATTAGCATATTTCTGTCAAACTGATGAACATATCTCTAAAGGATCTTTTGTTTTTCACACCACAAACTCTTTAAAAAATCTGGCCCTATAGCTATTAAATTTTTCTGTTTCTTCACTATATAATCATTAGCTTTTCAGCTTTTAGCTATTAGCTAAAAAATTACTAAAAAAAAAAAGAAAAACCCACAGAAGCAAGATTAGTGATAATTAAGAGGATGGTCATAAATAGCAGCAATATTGTTTGTGTTCCATCCATTCGCTTCTGCTTATTCTTTTCAGGGTCACGGGGGGCACTGGCGCTATCCCAGCTGTCTTAGTGTGAGAGGCGGGGTACACCCTGGACAGGTCGCCAGTCTGTTGCATATGAGGTGCCGTAAGGGACATTATTACTGAAACGCTCTCACACAACTGAAACGCTCTCACACACACTACTGAAATTTTAGCTCTCACACACACTACTGAAACGCTCTCACACTGTGTGAGAGCGTTTCAGTAATAATGTCCCTTACGGCACCTCATAGTTGCAGGTCTAACACATAGACACAAACAACCAGTCACATTCACTCCCCCATTCACACCTTTGGGCAATTTAGTGATTTCAGTTAACCTAACCCCACTAACTGCATGTCTTTGGACTGTAGGAGGAACCCGGAGTACCCGGGGAGAACCCACGCAAACACAGTGAGAACATGTAAACGCCACACAGAAAGACCCCGGCCTGATGGTGGGATTGAACTCAGGATCTTCTTGAAGTGAGGCAACAGTGCCACCATGCCACCGTGCTGCCCTTTTGCTTGTGTTGAAAAGTAATTTTATTTAATATAAATTAATTAAATATATTTCACAGAATATATTAAATATTTGATAGCATTTTCAGTTTTTTTTTAATGTGATGTTGCTGAGCTGCATTTCCCAGAGGACCTGTCAAACAGTGAGCACATTGCTGTGAAATTATTTCCCCATGGCTTTCCTGTTGAAGACGTATCTATAGCTTTATACGTCCATGGTGACAATGTTGCTATCACTATAAAACTGTAAAACTGTGAAAGCTATCATGTCGTATATGACGGCTGAAAAAGCTGTAATGATCAGACAAGAGAGAAATAAATAGCAAGGACTCTGACAGATGAAAATGCCACACATTTTTACTTTAAAAGCAGTAATGCAGCAGTCACATACACTGCATCAGTGACTGCACCAATGCTGACTTTATTGAAGGGTCTAGTATTGACCAGACATGTGTAATTTAAATTGCTGTCTCGTTTTATCAGTCTACACTGCTCAAACAAAATTAAATCAGAATCAGAATACTTTATTAATCCCGAAGGAGAGGAACACTTAGAACACAGAATCAGATCTCAATGGGAAAACCCTCGTGCTGGATATCTACACTGAAATGGACTGAGTGATATGTTAAGTTTGAAAGGATGCATCACTGTGCTCCAGGACAGTTTGAGATGAAGCCTCAGAAGGACTAATACATAATGTCCCAGAAGTGTTCTACTGGGATTAGGTCAGATGAGCATGGATGAGCAATGATATGTATTTTTCCAACTCCAAGAACTACCTTCACACTATTGCCACAGTATGAAGGTAGTTCTTGGTAGTTCTCCTATGCATTGTTGTGCACCAGAAGGAACCCAGGACCCACAGCTTCAGGGTAGGGCCTAATTGAATTCAGGGTGTATACCCAACCAAACAAGGATGGTAGCCCACTCCAGTGGCCTGCTGGAGGTCATCCTGTTCCTCCTTGCACCAAGGAGCAGATACCATTCTGCTCATGGGATTAGGACCTTCAATGTCCCTGTCCAGCTCTCCTACAATCTTTTCCTCATTCCTGAGACTCTGCTGGGAGACACGACAAATCTTCTGGCAATGGCAAGGCAAGGCAAGTTTATTTGTAGAGCACAATTCAATAACAAGGTGATTCAAAGTGCTTTTGTGTTGGACTTGATGTGTTGGACTACCTGTGCAACCTCTGTTGTACATTATAAAATAATCTAAAAACGGATGTATAAATATCGTTGTCATGTATGTCTATCGACTTATGTTCATAAATGCTGTTAAGCTAAATACTAAAGAATGATGTTAATCAAGTCAACAAAGTATTATTTTAAACTGTAATAAAAACCCAAAAAACGAATCAGAATTGGCATTGTGATAGATCATTGAATTTACAATTGGATGGCATATTTGTGTAAGCCTTGTGATGCTGCTGTGTGTGCTCAAAATAGAACTTCTCCTCTCAGTTTAAGGCAAAACGTTCATCAAATCACAGTAAGTAGAGCCAAGGCGATGCTTCTCTTGTGGCTGTTGACAAGTACAAAGCATATTAAATCCAGTGTTGTCCAAAGATCAATATTCACAGAAAGTGTTGACACTTGTCCACCGGGGTAACAGAGTGTAGGCGTGCATTTGCATCACACTGTGGTCCACTGCCTATTGCAGTGTTAAAGTTCACTGCCAGGGAGTGGGGTAGATCAATCTATGTTCTGCCAATCACAATAAACTCAAATGAGCAGTTTTAAGCTGACCTGACACTGGCTGATCTGGCAGGGATGTAAAGCTATCATTATCATTTATACTTTTTGTTTTTTTATGACAGTTTATATAATGCAGTGGGTATTTGCATTTAACTTGGAAAAACAAAGTATTTGGCTGCTCAACAGTCATCATGAACTTTAATGGCTTGTCAAACCCATAAAAAGTATAATTAGGTGTAAATCATTATAAATCTTATAGGAAAAGAATAAAATAGAAGTAAAATAACATATGTTAAATTTACCTTTCAGGTTATCTATTTTAGGGGGCGGGGAATAGGGTGTGAGATAAAAAAAATTACATTAAAATTGTAAACAGACCAAATATCATCAAATCATATTTTATTGAGTCGTGTTGAAAAAAGAAATGTCACCAGTGTTCACCATCAGGCCATTCACTTCACTTGTCCTTATACCTGAAGTGAAGTCGTTGGGGCACTAGTGAAGACCTCCACTCTTCTCCATCTGTTCTCCATCTGGACAGGCAAAGTCAAATTTATCTATATAGCACATTTAAAACAACAAGTGTTAACCAAAGTGCTCGCTACAATTAGGATAATCAAAAGACATGAAAACATAGGAAGACATGTTGATGCAGTAGAAATAAAGCAGAACAAATGATATATTAAGTCTTAGTAGAGAAAGGCTATGCTTAGCAACCTTCAAAAAACATGGCACACCTTGTTTTTGAATAACAGGCCAAGTACGCAGGGCTTTAGAATGGAAGCACTTGAGTAAAATGGCAAGAAAATATGCAAGTAATCAGGCAATTATATGAAAAATCTATTGTAAGGACATATTCACTACCTCTGACTAACAGGATCCAGATCAGCATTTTGTTAATTCTATTGACGTTTTTGAATACGGCAGCAATCTTTCTGCTCCGTCCTTTCTTAGATTACCTGGTAACCCATTACAGTATACACTAATGTGATTCTGGGAAGTATGCTACGACAGTTAGCATAGCTCAGCCTCTACCAAATTACCTGGGTGACCCAGAAGTCTGTTAAAACATAATGATTTCTCTTGCACATTTACTATATATGCAAAACCAGGATGTACAAATGACAATTTTTTTTCCTGAATAATTAACCTCGAGAAAAAAAGACGGAGTCTGAAATCCAATAAATATTTATTACTTGACTTCCTTATGATATGAAGCCTCTTAAAGCTTTGACTGGGGAGACAGTGACAGGGATGAGAGTGGGGTATTACTGATAATGATAATGCTGATTGAGGTAATAATTAAGACGATAATGATAATGATTGTGAGGGTGATGACCTTCATATACATCTGTTCAAAGAAATTAAACCCTCTCACTGATAACTTTTTTTTGGTACTATACCACAATAATTACCTGCAAAACCATTTACATATATTAAATAAAAGGGAACTTCAGCCTTTCTTACTTTCTATTTACTTATTGAATTATGGATCTTTGAAATTGTTCTGTTAATGTAAACAAACAAATGAAAAAATAAACATCATTAAATCTGAACTACAAAGTTTGGTAAAACTGTAGTGTGGTTAATATGTTAATGTGGTGTCAGTCCCAACACTAACAGCTAATGTACAACAGTGTAATGTTTAACATGTTTAACATGTTTGCATGCTGAGCAAGAAACAACAATTACAGCTGGGACAGATGAAAGGTTGGATGAAAAATTGACCTCATATTATCACAAGAAAAAAATTCAGTGTTAGAATAGAATAGAATAGAATAGAATTCAACTTTATTGTCATTGCACATGCACAGGTACAGGGCAACGAAATGCAGTTTGCATCCATCCAGAAGTGCTTTAGTGATATAGATATATTACAATATATATTAGCAACAATAAAGATATGTGAGTATATTACAGAAATGGGTCTATTATGGTATGTTTTAATGTACACGGTATGAAGTATGTTGTGAATATTCTATAACTATAAGTATGTACAGGCTGTAGTGAGTACAAGCTATGTACAGGATATGAACAGGATATAAATATGAAAAACTATACAGAATATGAAATAAATAACTTTACAGAATCTGGGATATACAGCTATACAGAAATGGGAACTATGCAAGTTGTAAACAGTTGTAGGATTAAAGATTATCGAATGTACAGAATGATTATTTACACAGAGCTATACAGTAGTGCAGTTAAGATAAGTGAGATATAATTCCTACAGAGGCTATATAAAGTGCTAGTGGTTGTGAGTGGTGGTTCAGTCCATGTTATTATTGTGTGTTTGAGGGTACAGTTGTCCATTGTGGGTGTGTGTATGTTCAGTCCATGAGTTTAACGTGGGTCAGATGTCAGGAGGCAGAGTTCAGGAGTCTGACAGCTGTGGGGAAGAAGCTGTTCCGGTACCTGGTGGTCTTAGTCCGGAGGCTCCTGTGGCGCCTCCCAGAGGGCAGGAGGGTGAAGAGTCCATGTGATGGGTGACTGGGGTCTTTGATGATTTTCCCAGCCCTTTTCAGACACTGCTTCCTGTAGATGTCTTTTATGGCAGGAAGTGGTGCTCCGGCGATGCGTTGGGCAGTTTTCACGACCCTCTGCAACGCCTTCCGGTCTGAGGCAGAGCAGTTCCTGTACCAGACTGTTATACAGTTGGTCAGGATGCTCTCGATGGTGCAGCGATAGAAGTTCACCAGGATGTCTGAGGACAGGTGGTTCTTCCTCAGAGTCCTCAAGAAGAAGAGGCGCTGGTGAGCCTTCTTGACCAGCTTGGAGCAGTTGGTCGTCCAGGTGAGATCCTCGGAGATGTGAACTCCCAGGAACTTGAAGCTGCTCACACGCTCCACAGCCGTCCCCTTAATGTGGATGGGTGGATGTGGGTCAGCATTCCTCCTGTAGTCCACGATGAGCTCCTTGGTCTTCTCAGTGTTAAGCAGCAGGTTGTTTCTGTCGCACCACTCAGCCAGACGATCCACCTCCTCCCTGTAGGCGGCCTCATCGTTGTCACTGATGAGGCCAATCACCGTGGTGTCATCTGCAAACTTAATGATGGTGTTGGAACCATCAGCAGGTCTGCAGTCGTGGGTGAAGAGGGAGTAGAGGAAAGGGCTCATCACACAGCCTTGTGGTACACCGGTGTTCATCGTGATTGTAGATGAGCAGCGGTTATCCAGCCGGACATGTTGGGGGCGGTTGGTCAGGAAGTCCAGTAACCATTTGCAGATGAGGGAACTGATGCCCAGGTCTGTCAGTTCCCTGATGAGTTGTGAGGGGTGGATTGTATTGAATGCTGAACTGAAGTCTATAAACAGCATTCTGGCGTAGGTGTTGTTGTCCAGGTGTGAGAGGACAGAGTGCAGTGCGATGGAGACTGCATCCTCTGTGCTCCTGTTCTGGCGGTATGCGAATTATTAGATAAAATACATACCTGCAGTCACATACAGTTAAAACAGCTGGTCGTGATTTTTTTCACATCCAATATGAAGCTGTCAGTAGTATAAGCTGTACAAGGTAGGAACACATAATCTACCCATTGTCTGCACTTATCTTAGCAGTGAAAAAGACACAAGCTAAACATCTTCAAAATTTAAAAAGGTGGCTCATGTTTTGTTCAACTTTTAAATTCAAAGGTGGCTGTGGCTCAGGTCGTAGAGCAGATCAGCAGTGTTGGGGAGTAACGGAATACATGTACCGCCGTTACGTATACGTATACAAAATATGAGTAACTGTATTCCGTTACAGTTACCGTTTAAAAAGGTGGTATTTAGAATACAGTTACTTTGTTGAAATAAATGGATTACACTGCGGTACTTTCCTGTTTCATATTGTCGCTGGTCAGGACTGTTTGGGTTTTGTTTGACAGCTACGTGCTGTTGTTCCAGGCGGCAGCGTTACGGTTGCCATGGTTACAGGGTGACGCTCTCTCTCTCTCTCTCTGCGACTGTGTGTTTCCTGGGTGAGAGAGCGCCTTTTCGTTGTTGTTGTTGTTGTGCTAAGCTAACAGGCAGAATGCTACAAGCATAGCTCTAAAGAATGTAGCATCATGGGCAGTGTAGTCCGTGTTGCAGGGAGAATGGATTGCCATACACGTTATGGGTCTGTGAGCGCGAGGAGGGAGAAAAAGGCGAGTGGAAAGGTACGAGTTGTCATCGAGGAAAAACGGGAGCTGGAAGCATGTAAATATAATAATAACCACTGCAGCCAAGAAGAGTGCCTGACGAGCCCAGTTGTAAGTAAGCTATTAAGACTCGACTGTACACCGTGTTCGTGTTTTCCTCCGAAAACAATAAGTTCCGTTGGAGCAGCCTTTCAACGCCTCTCTCTGTCTCTCGCAAGAAAAGTTGACCCACACAACAAAGTAAAGCTAGTTTTGGGCTACGAGCCGACAGCGACCCCGCCGTATTAGCCAGAGGTCCCTTTACTACAGTTCGGAGTCGCGGACCTTCAGTAATAGTAATAAATCACACAGCAATAGTACATTCACATTGTTGTAAAAAGCATGATAATATATTAAGTAATCCAAAGTATTCAGAATACGTTACTGTCATTGAGTAACGTAACGGAATACGTTACAGAATACATTTTGGGGCATGTATTCTGTATTCTGTAATGGAATACATTTTAAAAGTAACCTTCCCAACACTGCAGATCAGCTACTGATCGGTAGTGGTGTGCGGATCGATATTGAAATATCGATTGTTCCGATCCCAGTAATTTGTTCTAGAATCGATTCTCATATTAAAATATCGATATTTTAGTACTTTGGGGTAAATTTGTAGTTTTTCATTAACAGGAACACAGTGGAAAGAAACTATATCATTCGGATCATCTAAATTGGAAGAAACTACTTCCTCTTATGCCTTTCATTGTCATATACGAAATACGGCTGTATAAATGTGTTGCAGCCCCTGGCCAGTGTTGCCAACTCCTCAGTAAGGAAAATCGCTATTGGCTATGCTAAAAGTATCTAGAAGTTGCTAAACGACGTCATCGCCTAATTTGCATAATTGGTCATGCTAATATCATTGTAACCCACGTTGTAGGAGAGAAAAGAAGAAGAGACATAAAGTGAGTTTAAAAAAAAAACGTCCTAAATGCATTTAGAATTTATTTAGAATTACAAATTATTATTTTTTCTTTTTTAGCGATTATCGTTTTTTGTAGTAGTTTTAAACCTTGTGATCCACAAAACAACATAACAGTAAAAGAAGAACTGATTGCGTTACAGTCAGTGCGGGAGCAGAGGCTTCACTCATACGCGATTCATTTGCAGTTTGGACGCATAGGTGGGAACATCTCCTGCCCTGATAGCAGCTGGGGGAGGACTATCCTCTGCCCGTGAGCGCTTTGGCACGGGCGAGGTGCCCACAACAGCACCCGCTGCTTGTTGAGAAGAGCAATATGCGCTTTCACGTCAAAAAGTTGTCGAAAATAAGTCTCCAATAACACCAGAAAAAGTCACCAGATTCGCTTTTTAGAAAAAAAAAATTGCTAAGGGGCTCTGAAAACTCGCTAAATATAGTGACAAAGTCACTAAGTTGGCAACACTGCACCTGGCGTGCGCACTTACAACAATGGCTAAGCGTAAACATGTCATGTGTGGACATATTTTACTTCCACAAACAGCCAAGACGCGGCTTGCGATACATGTGGCAAGACAGTGAGGTGTTGTGGCAACACCACTAACCCTCGTCAAACACCTCAGAGTAAATCATATCACAGAATATGATGAGCTTATGTTGAGGCGAACTGAAGAGGAGGAGAGGGACAGGTGCTGCTAGGGCAAGATAGACGTCTCTCACGGAGTCCTTTAGTGCTGCAGGCAGGCAACATGCTCAAATAGCACACAACTTCAGGTTTTTTATTTCTATATGATTATTCTGCATCATTAAGCAATAAGAACAAGTAGTCTGATGTCCTGTAATCATTGTGAAGCTATATTATTATTACAATTACAATTACATAATGCAATTCTATATTGTATTATGAAATACAATGAAACATTAAGTTTTTGTATCGGTATCGGATCAGTATTGTCGATACCACCCTGGATTTTACTTGGTATCGGATCAGAAAGGAAATCAGTAGTATCGCACATCACTACTGATCGGAAGGTTGCCCTCGGAGCGTGAATGTTTATTAGCTGCACTTGAGTTTAGAAGTGCTTGTATGAGTGTGTGTGTGAATGGGTGAATGAGGCATGTTGTATAGAGCGCTTTGAGTACTCCGGGAGAGTAGGAAAGCGCTATATAAGAATCAGTCCATTTACCAAAGTTTCAGTAAAATGAGGTCTGTTTATATTTACGTGATTTCACTCTGTCCACCATTCCTGTTAGCCACAACGGTAATGCACCATCTGCAACAAACCATTGTAAATTAAATGAAGTAATTAACGTAATTGGCAGAAGTCTATGTTGCTATTAAGTTGCCACTCTCTTAGAGTAATCATTCACATCTTATCCACTTAATTGATTGGCGCTCTGCATCACAAACATTGAGGCACTCTCATCTTGTTTCCCCACTGAACAGTTTCTTTCTCATCACAGCACATCATAAGAATACTGATTCATAAATGACAGGTGTCTATTGCATGTGGGGCTGTTTTAGGTGTTTTAGGTATTCATCCTATGGAGATGGTTTGACAATGAGGTGTGATAAAAACCAGCTTCACAACCCAGAACTCCCAAAGATGTAGATAGCTATGTTATTCAAATGTCATTTTATTCAGTGGAATTTCAAAGAAAAGCATTTGAAACTGGCGCTTTTCTTTTCTTTGTACCCTGTATGAAGGGCTCACTCTGACTTATCTCCTGCTGGATCTTATCTGGATGCCTTGATGGGTTCTGGTCCAGTCATGCTGCTTTCATCTCTGAAAAAACGTAGTCTATCTGAAAGTTGAAAAGAAAAGGCACTTTGCACTGTTGTTGTCAGCTGAGGAAATGTCAGCATCAGTAGTTTTCTTTTTACTATTAATGGCAGAGATAAATAATGTAAGTTGCTCATGGAATCAGCTTTGAGTCTGTCACTTTGTTACAGTAAATGTCTGCTGACATTGTGATGAAACTTTGACATGTGTGCATCTGTAACTCAAGTGCTTTTGTTCACTTTTCTCTGTTAAATCACATCCTTCTTCTTTTTCCTGCCTTAGAAGTGTCAGATTGCTGCAAAACTCCATTTTAAAACCACCCCTCCCCCAACAGAAAAATTTAAATAAAACAAAAACCAAGCATGGATGGATGGATGGCTTTTTATAATTACATGACTGCAAAATGATATAGCAGTTCTTGTAAGTCACCAGCACGGGGTAAATGGATGCATGGACGAACAAACTTTTAAAAAGTTTTTTTTCTGAACAAAAGTACATTTGCTTTTCATTTACTACAGATATAAATGTATTTTTTCAACATTTGAACTATATTTTGAGTATGTATTAATGCTTGTGAACTTCAAGGGAAGGAAAGGGGAGTGCATTGAGCTATTAACGTGGTTTGAAATTTTCTGTAGTAACGTGTTTCCCTGTAGGAATTATCCAGTTTTGATGTTTCTCACCAAAACTCTGGTAAAGTGAATTTTTCATCTTCCTAAAAAACAAAAACAAAAAAACCCACATACACTGGTGTGTATCAGAAAATACTTTACTGTTGTGTTCATGGTCATCACACTGCTTTTTGTCTGAAAGGAGAAAAAAGAAATCTTTCTTGTGAACCGAATTCCAAGGTTGATGAATCCCATCTCTATAGATTTCTAAATTAGTGTGTTTCTGTCAGGTTGTACAGTTTGGGCATTTCACTGCTCTGCAAGCATGAAAGCACCCGTGTACTTAGGCAGCTCAGCTCCCTAACACCGTCCAATCACACTCCAGCCGAGAGGAACCAGAGCAAAGTGGATGTCAGCATGCGTCTGCGATGATGGATGGGATTCACTAGAGAGATGATGGATGACCATGGTGGCCATGTTTGTTTCATATCACGCAGAATGAGTTTCTATGGCAATACCGCTGCTCCAGTGACCTCTGGTTGACTTGTTTCAAAAAGAGAAGTCAGCTATGACTGCTTTCTAGATGACAGATTCAGCTAAGCTCTCCAGAAATATGCTTAGGTTTAATATTTTTGTAAACAAAGAAATGAAAAAACTTTTCATTTTGCTGTTTTCCTTGAGCTTCAAAAGCTACACCCCTTTATAATTGATTGCTAATGTTTATTTTCTTCTTGTCAGCACAAAATTCCAAGAACGCCTGCTAATTAGAAAAAGAGGAAGTAATTAAAAAGCCCACTACCTGCTGTAGACACATGTGATATATAGAGAAAACATGACTTTTATTTCCATTTCAAAATGTTTTTAAAGGCTCCGCCACAATCTCCAAGTCTGAATCTTATGTTTGACTAAAACAAAAATGTCATGTTAATTCCCAGAAAGGTAAAGTTAGTTGTTTTTTGACATTATGTAACTTGTTTGTGTGAAGAAAAGACATTTACATGTATAAATAGCTTTAAATTTATATTAGGCTATATATTATTATATTATAGGCTATAGCCCCCCTCATGTCATATAGAGGAGCAGTAGGAGTTAAATAAGAAAGTACAGGACAAAATACAAAAAACAAGTAGGCTCTTAGAGTCATCTTACAGCCACAGTTTTCATGACAACTTCATTCCTCTTTTCAATGACAAAGTGAGTAAATTATAGGAATAACGTATTTACTCCTTTTTATTTTCTAGTAACCATAATTAAATACACAAATTTTGTCCTTTTAACCCTAAATCAACACCAGGATTGATGCATTTTGTAAATCCTCTTCTCTTTAAAAAAAAAGATACTTCTTATAACTCTTTGGAGATCAAACATATAAGTTCGAAATGATGAAGATACATACGTTTTATTTGTTAATTTATTACCTTCATATTTATTTCTTAAATTTGCTTTCCTGACCTCAATAACCCCTTTTCAACACTTTCATTTAAATTGCCCTGAGGATCAGTGAATGAAGATGAACTTAGTATCGCGTCAAAGTCTCATAAAGCAGAAGAAAGTGTATTTAATCACCTCTTTACACACTCGAGGAGTTTTGTTAGCTTCGACAGCTGTGCCACATTTCAGAGTTACAAAATGATGTGACTGGATGCCTGAAGCACAAGAACCCATGATGCACCATGAAACAGACAATGAGACTTTTTTTTCTTTAACTTTAGTAGCACATTTATTTATTTATTTTTTTCACTGAACACTGAAATAATATCTTATTACTGGCCTCAGATGGTTTCTGTAATTTTCATGTTTTCTTTAACCTAGATTGATGGTGTTTACCGCATTCAGACGAGGTACACGATATTAGAAAGACTGGCACAGCTGAAAAGTATAACAGAGCCTTATTTTCCTAAGACATTTATGATTGCATTTTATAATTACTGAACTGCTCTCAAATGGTGTATTTTGGAGGACTCATTTGTGCAAGATAATGAAATTAAATTAAATTAATTAAATTAAATTAAAAACCCTGAAATCATATTTCTGGTATGTTTTCCTAAAGCAAAACCTGAAGTTTTTTCTCTTTACCTCTTCTACAGATTCTGCATTCCTTGTGAGGAAAATATGAAAATGCGGATTGTCACAAAAAAGAAATTATGGGGAAAAACAGCTATTTTCCTGAGAGTGTTATTAGCCAGCATTTATCTTCTGAATGTTGGCATGATGGATTATTTACTTTTTTCAAAAAATGAAAACATAAAACCTAAAAAAAAAAACCCCACTGCAAATGAAACTGCAGTAAATGGAAAATAATTTAATGTCTCTCAAGTAATAATACGGTCTCACATTTAATTCAAGCAGTGCACTCTCTGCAGCATGCCCATCTTTCCTCTATAGAAGCCAAAAACATAATCTACATTTACTATTAAAGAAATTACAAACTTTTCATTTTGCTGTTCATTTTACAGCAGAGTGACTTCACTGTTTCTGCCATGAACTCCAATGTGCCATCAACACAAAGACATTGCCCTCCAGCAATGTGAGCAGTGTGCAACCTTGAAATACAAATAAGAAGTCTTCAAAAAGTGGCTCCCACTGAGTCCAGGGTAGACACATATTGTGTGTATGTGTGTAACTAGCTAGGCTTTGAAAATCACCTTGAGTTTTCAACCTTTAATATAAGATCAGTTTGGACAGAGTAAGGACGCAATATGTTAAGGTTATGGGAAGGGTCACTGTTAAGGATTTCTCACCACAAAGTCACATCTGTCTAATTCCAAACTTCACAAATGTCTGTTATGTGCAAAAAAGTTGAATTGTGGCGTCCACCCCAATATCTGCTGTCATTTTGCTAAAAACCTACATGAACAACATTTTTATATTTTATATATCTTTAAAAATACAAACATTTTCTATAAGATAAGGCTACATTGGTAGCAAAGAGGTTACGTTTGCAATAAATATTGAATATCAAGGGTTAATGTTTCAGGAGTAGATGTAGGCAGAAAAAGTCCCTTGTGTATACTGATGCAAATGTGTCTGTGTTGGTTTATGTTAAGAGCAGGGTGCTGTTGTCCAATGACAAGAGAAATGCTGACTACCCTGACAGCCTCTCAGAAAGTAAGCTGAGCTGCTCTTGCTGTGAGCAGACAAAGTGCTCACACTTCTGCATCATTATTCATCCCCAGGACTGTGTTCAAATGAAGCTGTGTATAATGGCGGACTCTGGGGATGTCAAATGCCTCTGTGTGTGTGTGTGTCTGTTCAGGTGTTTGTGTATGCATTAGCACTTTAGAAATTGTCGATTGGGAGGAAAGAAAGATATCAGATCCTGTTCAGATCCTGTTAACTTGTTGAAGAAATGATCTGACTGTCTGAACTCTAAAAATCTGATATTGTCTCTGACAAAGTTTGTATTAGCAAGTAGCATGTTTGTGTCCATGCATCGTTCACATAAGTTATTATTTAATGTATTCTATATATGTAGTGCAGTGAGAAATGGTAAAGAGAGATCTTACTAGATATATGTACAAGACAACAAAGGACTTTTTCTTAAGCAACCAAATGGTCTTGGAGCTACATTCAGTTTATGTGTCAATGATTGCATTCCCTTTCTATCTTTCCAGTCTTACACTTTCTTTTGACCTCACCACACAGTCATCTGCACTGTTGCTGCTCACTCCCATGAGAATAACAACTACCCATATCACCATGAATATACTGTATATACTGTATCACTCTCAGTATCAGTGTTTTTGTCTGATCATCTTTGTCCTGTTACTGAGGTTTTTGCAGACATATGACCACTAAACATGTGATGTTAACTTTTCTGTCATTTTGGCCCAGTGAACCCAAGGGAAAAATGAATGTTCCCCGACTGGTTGCAAGTGATTGCTGGATAGCTTGATTTTAGAAGTACAGAAGGCGTCCATCTCTTGAATCCACACTGGGAGCTTGGTCCACAGAACAGGGGCCTGAAAGCTGAAGGTTCTGCCTTTCTTCCCACTGTTAAATATGCTAGGAACTACAAGTAAGCCAGGAGAGCGAAGCACACTATTGGGGTGATGCGGTACTAAGAGGTCTTTAAGATATGATGGAGCCAGATTATGAATCAGTGATGAAAAGCCAATATGGCAGAAATATGCTCTCTCTTTCTAATGGCTGTCAGTATTCTTGCTGTAGTATTTCGGATCAACTGAAGGTTTTTCAGGGAGTTTCTAGGACATCCAGATAATAATGAATTACAATAGTCCAGCCTACAAGTAACAAATACATAAACGGGTCTTAGTTATTGTGCAAATGCAAGAACAAATCATCCATCCATCCATCCATTCATCCACCCATCCATTCATCCATCCGTCCGTCCATCCATCCATTCTCTTCTCAACCCTTTTCCAGCTGAGGACCATGGCCTCTGATTTGGAGGTGCTGATTCTCATTTCCACTGCTTCACACTCGGCTATGAACCATTCCAGTACGAGCTGGAGTCCTTCACTTGAAGCCAACAGAACCACATCCTCTGCAAAAGCAGAGATGAGATTCTGTGACCACCCAAGCGGTCTATCCATAATTTTTATGGATAGAAAATTCTATCCATAAAAATTATCAATAGAATTTGTTACACAGGGCGTCACTGGCAGAATCCATTACCCACCTTCCTTAAAGATTCCACCACCCAAGTCTGCCAGTCCAGAGGTACTGCCCCTGATTTCCACTCAACATTGTAGAGGCGTGTCAATCAAGTGAGCCCTACAACATCCAGAGCCTTCAGGAACTCAGGGCGAACCTCATCAACCCCAGGGCCCCTGTCACCAAGGAATTGTTTAACTGTCTTAGTGACCTCACCCCAGGAGATCGTCTCCCTCCTCCCCAGACTCTGCTTCCTCCAGTACGATTAAGGAGGCGTGAGTGCCAAGGAAGAGACATGCCAGTGTGATTAAGGAGGTCCTTGACGTGATTGCTCCACAACCTGACAATTTTCTCTGTTGAAGTCAGCAGTGCTCAACCCGCACTATACACAATGCAGGTAGAGCACCGCTTTCCTCTTCTGAGTTGCCTAACAGTTTAGCAAAATTTCTTCAAGGCAGTCAGAAAGTCTTTTTCCGAACTCCTTCCACACCCAAGTTTTTGCTTCAATCACTGCCTGAGTCGCATTCCACTTGGCCTGTTGGTACCTGTCAGCTGCCTTTCAAGTCCCACAGGCTAACCAAAACTCCTCCTTCGGACTGGTGGCTCCCTTCAACTCTGGTGTCCACCATTTGATTCAGGGATTAACACCACGACAGGCGCCAACCACCTGGCGGCCACAGCTCAGTGCAGCTGTTTCAGCAATGGAGGTGCTAAAACAGGGTCCATTCGGACTCAGTGTCCTCAGTATTCCTCGGAATGCTGTAGAAGCTCTGCCGCTGGTGTGTGTTGAAGATCTTGTGGAGGTCTGTCCAGGATCCTTCCATGTGTCAATCACCTGATCCATATCATACCACCTGATCCAACTCACCACCATGTGGTGATCAGTTAACAGCTCAGGCCCTCTCTTCATCCGAGTGTCCAGAACATATGGCCGCAGCTCTGACGACATGATTACAAAATGGATCATCGACCTGTGGCCTAGGATGTCCTGGTGCCACGTGCACTTTTGTACACTCTTATGTCTATAAGCTTTGAAGTCTCCCAGTATAGGACAGAGGGTGCTCCCAGAGGGTGCTTGAGCACCAGTATGACCATCAGGACACCCTCTTCCTTTTCAGGAAAAGGAAGTTTGGATTGGCCTATAATTAGCTAAGATTGACACAAAAATGGAGACTGTTTGCCTTCATAGTAAAACTTTTGTCCTTTGAAACATATTGGCTGCAACATTAAAGTAGTTTTTTTTTTACTTTAAATGCAAGTCTCCTCCATTTCAGGTTTTGCATCATACTTTTTTAAGTTTTACTACCACTTGGCTAGTAGTTAGCGTGAATTTAAAAGACAGATATGATAATCAAAAGCAAACTGTAGTGATCTCCTTGCAAGCAATGCATTGCAAGGAAAGCTATAACTAGGAGGATTTTGGTGCAGCAGCTTCTGCAACCAGTTTTAAATAGCAACAGCCAGTAACAACCAGGAAACCCTGCATGGGGCAGTACACCTTGCAACTTGTTGTTGTATCAAATCCAATATGGCTGCCAACTCTTGAGTAATGTGTCTATGACATCATATGACAATCCTCAATGCAGTATACAGCTTCAGCTTCCTTCAGCTGCTCACTTGTTCTCCTACCAGTCAGCAAGAAAGAAAAACCTTTTTTTACCTCTTCTCCTTTTTAAGTCCCTGCAGTACATCGGAAATCACCTGTGAAAGACCAACTAACAAAAGGTTGAAGTTCAAAGAGCTAAGATGAAAATGAAAATATCATCAGTGTTACAAATGATGTCCCTCGTAGACATATGACAGGCAACAATTCCTTCTTCTGACTTGGATATAAACATCCAAATCAGGGGAGGGGGTGGGGGTACCACCTAGCTCTGCTATCACATGCTGAAGTGGATCAGATTTCTAGTTTGCAACCTAGAAATGCCTAAGTCACACCTTGTGGTGTATAGTCAGGCAGAAACTATTTGATTAATTATGCAATCTTCACGTGGATTAGAATCATGACAAAATACTGTCTGGCCCAAGTGTTATCCTCATCCTAATCACCTCTTGCTAATCAGTACATTGCTGTACCTGAGGCAAGTGTGACATGATGCGCTGTTGTAATATATTACGTTTGTGAGCAATAAACCTTTGGTGAAAAAGGGCTGCAATCTGTGTCTGAATTTAGAGATTACAAGTGCTCATCCATTTACAAATGTAAGGAAGGCACTGGAGCATGTTGTGGCAATATAGTTAGATCAATACGATAGAGTGGAATTGTCCTTCCCGACAGTACACCAGTGAATGGAGTGGTTGTAGTGTTTATTTCATTTCTCCTGTTATTGCTGAAGCAATGAACGTTGCTGAATTTATATGATCTGGATTTGTCTTTGTCGAGCAATACCACACGTCTTTTCTATCTATTTTTTCTTATCTGTTCTGTCACTCCATTCACAATAGCATCATTTCTAAAAGATTTTATATAGGTCTAGGAATATTTATTTCCAAATGATAAATTCAGGTAAATGTTCCTTGTAAAGATTCAGATTATTCTGATTTGTTGAATAAAAGTAACCTAAATCAATAAGATTCTTTTTTTATCCTTTTTCCAGTAGCTGATTCAGAATCTTGTCCAATTTGTTGCCTCTTTTAGATATGCCCTGTGCTCTTCTGACAGCCCCCAAAAATATGCGGGTGGGGGACAGTCAGTGCTGACCAAGTGCAGAAACTGGTGTGCTGAAAGCAGTGGAGTGGAAAAGGCCTGGTTTGGATTTGCTTGGCACAGCTTGACTTACTGTATCTGTCTGTTGATCTGACAAGATGGTAGGAAAAAGAAATGCTAACACCTGACGCATCAGTTAACGTGGCTCAAGGCTGGGCTCAGCTCCAGAGCTGTCGTGGCCAATAATGTCCATGAGTGTTCCCTAGTTTCTCCGAAACACACACAAAGATGCACATAAACCATAATCACCATCACATTAGATGTGCAATACAACTACATAGTACACTATATATGTATGTTTAAATGGGGGTTAATTTTGATTGTAGAACTTGTTTTTTTCTCTGGGATCAATAAACTGAGACCTATATTTTACAAAGAGCTAAAGACGCTTATGCATGTTGTTATTTCTCCTAGCATTGATTACTCTAATGCACTTTTCTTCTCACTTAGTGAGTCAGCCTTTGATCACTTGCATGCTATCAAGAATGCTCGTGCTGGAGTACTTAATAGGACAAACAGACAGTATTATATCACCCCATTATTTATATCTCTTCACAGGGCTCCAAGTTGCATTCAGGATATAATTTAAAATTGTGATCTTTCCATACAAAGCATGCAAACGCTCATCGTATCATCGCACGTGTCATCTTCATCATCCCTCATTTTGCTTAGTTAGTCCAAATACACATCTGTCACGTGTAACCATCCAAAGATGAGTTAACTGAGCTTTACAGTCTGACCTGTGGACTGCTCTACCGATATTTTCAGATTCTGTAGATTCTTTTAACTGACCAACTGTCACACAGAGGCCTGTCATCAGTCCCCTTGGAACCTCCTGTCGCTGCTCTGGTTGCTGGAGGTTGCTGTCTGTTGCTACATGAAATCAGCTGCAAAGCGCTTGCTGCACCCTAAACCTTCTTGTGTTTTCTTTGGAGCCTGACAAATTGGCCCCTTGCCCATAGTTTGTGTGGAAAATGCTGATGCGTCTATAAACATTCACCAACTTGGCAGTGACTGTAAAAATTAAGAAAGTACGACATAAACTGGAAAAAGAGAACAAACTAAAAACTTGACTTTTGAAGCAGGTTGGTAGCAGCAGTAAAGCACAACTTTCACTTTGAAGGAAAACATTCTCTGCTTGTGGTTTGCATCACACTTTTCACAGTTATGCTCCCACACAGCTGCCAGTTTGCGTGTATAGACAAGTTACCAGCTTCCATGTAAACTATGTAATCACAAGGAGATTTTTCGTATGTCAACCATTTTTATTATTAGACTGCCAACAACCTGGAGCTATCCAACTGGTCAGGTAATACCTACTGGTCACTGTCTCTAGACTTGTGTGGCTCGGGTCCAATGCAGATACTTTATGTAGTATACATTTTTAACAGGTATATTGTTACTAAGATAATTTGAAAGGTTTGTGTAATATATAAATGTGCATATATATATATATATATATATATATATATATATATATATACATATGCAGTTATTTTTTTCTGTTAATGTATGCTCTATAAAGCTTTTGTGATCTTCGTCTGTGTGGGGTGCTAATATAAATCGACATTACTTGCTTTAGATGTATAGTCACATGTTAACACCAGCTTATTAGAATTTCACTGTCATGTAATGGGAAACACAGGCACACACACACACACACACACACACACACACACACACACACACACACACACACACATATACACAGATGCATACTATTTCCTTGATAAATGAGTGTTCAGGGTGACAGATACATTTTTGTCTAAATGGATCTCCATTGTGCAAGGCATAATGTCATCTTCATTAGAAGCATGTCATCCCTTAAAATGAGTGAACACGCTTGTGAGAGTGAAATTTCTTTATTTTGCAGAGGAACAGGCCTATTAAGAAAATGCAGATGATGATCATGGCAGTTGATAAAGCAAGTTGATGTGAATCCAATTTTTGTTCCAACTGAATTATTTTGCGTGTCATGTGAGCAGCTTAATGATATTTCGTACTGTAATACTACAAACAATGTTTGTGTAATAAATGTTCTTTTAAAAAGTAATGGGAAAAGGAGCCTTTAGTTTTTAGATTCGGTATAGTCATGCGGAAAATAATGTATAAATTGTTTATAAAATGTCAAGAAGTCAAAATGAATGTCGTTATTAGCAAATTCCCCACATTACTGTAGCAGCAGGCAAGTTATTTTACCACACTTTTTAAACTTGGTAGTGTAATTTAAATTATACACCATTTTATTATAGGTACAGTAAGCCAAGAAAAGTGATAACAACATGTATCTACTGATTAGTGTATAAAAAGGTATAGGTCCACCAGCATTTAAAACGGTCATAAATTTCCATTGTTTGCTTGCATCAGTCCCACAACACAATGGGCTCATATGTTTCTGAATCAGCTGTTGATTGGCTCTTTGGGGCAGGAGCAGGAGCCATCTTTGCCCTTACGGATTTTCACTGATATTTTTTATATCGTGGGTTGTTGAGTGCCATTTTTCATCCATATAACACCATCCTTATCATTATGATTGTATTCTATATTATATCTTTAAGTATATATATCATAAACAGAAGTATTCACGGCCTTTTCTCAATACTTTGTTGGGCAAAGTGGTCCCAAGAGTAATTCCTTCTTTTTCATGCGCCTTTTACTGAGGAGTGACTTCGTCGGGCCACCCTACCATAAAGGTTTAATCTGAGTTCTGTCTGAGTGACCACTGGGCTCTTGATCACCTCCCTAACTAAGGCCCTTCTACCCCATTCACTCAGACTGGCTTGGCAGCAAGCAATAAGAAAAGTCCTGGTGCCAAAAAGTTGATTCTGTTCATCTGGACGTAACGTTTTTAATTGGAGAAATGTTTCGTCACATCCAAGTGACTTCTGCAATCTCAGCTAACTGCAGGTTTCCCCAATCTTATAATGACCATTGACATGGCCATGAGTACACAAATTTCTCTTTTCAACCTCGCTTTTCTCTGAACTTCACATACACGTGTTTATGTATATGTGAGTCTATATCTGTATTGTTATGTGAAGAACACCTGCTTGCAGGTGTACATTGTGATTGAAGATATATTATACAGCTTGTGGTAGCACATATATGCATGCGTGTAGCATGTTTTGTGTGTACATTGCTTGATAGCACTGGGTGTTAGAATCCCTAAAATAATCAGAACAATTCTTGGGTGGGTTGGAACTGGGGCAAGCACTCCAGCTAATCATGTGTTTCGACTGGCCTTAGGTGTTACAAATCCACATGGGACATCGCAGCTCTTCTGTAAGTTGACAGTTTGACACATCATCTGTATACCCCGGACTCATTGAGTGTTTTGGGTGTTTATTACAACATACCCTCATCCGAGGCTGGCCCACCACAGGCTGATCAGACCTTGGTGCGTGTCACATGGTAGTTTCACGTGGTCCTTTTGCAGTCCACACTGTCTTCCACATTAACCAAAGCCAATGAATGCTCCTTTCTGTGTTAGTGGCAAGCTCTTTTATTTCCTTTCTTCGAGCCTGCCCTCTTATCCCCAACTCCTTCAGGAGCCTTATGGTTGAGCTGGCAACAAAGCCCCTGCAGCCCACTTCCAATAGATCCACCCTCACATCCCATCCTCTCTCCTCTGCTTCAGCTAATAAGTTGGCATACCGCAGCCTTTTTTTCTCATTTACTTCATCAGTGCCATCTTTCCAAGAGTTCGTCAGTTCTACAATGAAAGCACACAGACAGGAGCTGGACGAAAAGATCTGGGCACAATTGGTAAATACTATAAATATATATCCACAGTGCTTAGGGCCAAGATGGCATTGTCCCGCTTCCTTTTTCTCGAGGGTGAGTCTTTGCTCTTAAAACTGAACTGTACACCCCACACTACTAAAGGTGTCACATGGACTTAATACCCACCTGTAAGTAATGGATTAATGGTATTTCTACAATGGAAGACAAACGCTTTGGATCAGAGAACGAAACATCTCATTAACTCATTAACAATGCAAATGCATTGAGGTGAGATTCTGAACACTGATGCTTATAGTTAACAACTGAATGAAAGCAAAAAACACCCATAGACACCTCCAGGGGAAAAAAAAACCCTAAAAGGCTATTAACCATATATGTGATCTGTATTGCTTTGAGGTGGGATAAAGTAAACATTTATTAAGTACTGTATGCTTACATAAATTGTTGTGGGTGTATTGATTTAAAAACTATGCATAGTATTTAGCTTACAATGCAAAGCACCTTTGGGTGACTTTTGCTGTGATTTAGCACTATATAAGTAAAACTAAATTGATGTGAGTTGACTTGATGGGTCAGTTAAGTAAGCAGATGAGGTAGATAACAAGAAGGAAGTGTATCCCATTACCAGAACTAAGAGTGCAGGAAAGATGCTTCAATGATAGATGAAATGTGTTTTTAATATTTGACCCTCAAGAATTTAAAACAAATGCAAATGTCAAATTGAAATGCAAAACAGTGAAGGTAAAACAAACAAAACTGTGTGCATGTGTGTTCATGGCGATTTGTATTCATGATACTACAGAGAGAACAAATATTATGCCTACAGCTGAAGACATCTACGTGAACTTGAACTTATAAATATAATAATATGATCTGACAGCAACACCACTATAATAAAGCTGCTGTATTCTTTTTTGTTTGTTGCTTCGAATTTGTGCTTCTGTGGCCCAGTTCCAGTCCCTATTTAAGGCTTCATGATAACATCAACAAACTTAAATGACATCATCTAAGCATTGGGACAACAATGTTTCATTGCAAAAGATTTTTATTGAAGCATTCAGTAAATGAATCTATAGAAAAGGGGCAAGATTTTCCGTACCTGAAGCATTCTGGTTTTTAGCCTGCTTGTGTTGATATTAATCAGTGATATCTGAGGAAGGATTTGTTGGATGTGGAGAGCAAAAGAATGACAGCAACTGACAACAAGTTTCATTTTTATAAGTTAATATTAATTTAGTGCCATTACAGTTTTTTACAGACGCTAGGACACATTTCTCAATACTTAGGTCACTTTTGCAAAACTCCTCACACAGTGAGCACAACAGAAGTCTATGTGGGCTAAACTGAGGATCAGTTATCATTGTTTTGGCACAAAATGCATTCAATGACTACATCTCTCAAATTTCATGAATTATCTTCTCACTCAGACACAACAACTGCCAAAAATCTTTGTACGGACAGGACATTTTGCATGTGCTTACATACTGTTTTCAAAACTGTTAAACTTATGGCCAAAACAATAACATAATGCAAAACTTAAAAAGACAGCAAAATCCAACAGCAATATTTTATTGAAACATATTTTAAATCTAAAAATGCAGTTTAACCAGCCACAGCTGATTCTCATTGTAGATGAACATCTACACAGGTGTTACTCCTTCAATTTTTCAACTCCTTCAATTCTGGCATGCCAGAAGATTATTTCCTAGGTGTATTACCCTAGATGACATGAGATGTGATGTGGATGAGAACCTGTGGCCAAATGGAGAAGACCGAGTAGATTAGCATTACTATTGTATGTGTATCAGTGGATGGTGTGTATACAAATTCTTGTATTTTGGGATTACTTAGTGCAAAAAAATAAAAATACAGAAACAAATATTAACGAATTCTGCATGATGTCTGATTCATTCCAGTAACATATATTGAAATTATAAACAGAGATGTGTCCTTGTTTTACACAAGAAAACACTGTGTAATGCTACATGTTGTTAGTGTTTTTTAGGTCATTGTTTTGTGGGTGACAAAGTGTGTTTGTCGGCTGTCAACCTTTGCTAGTGTTCTGGAAGAATGAGTTTATTTGAGACCTGAATGAAGTGTTTTGGTAGTTGTAGTGCATTTTGAATGTGAAATGAACTGCTTTGCCAAGCTGATGGTCAGTTAGGAGGATTGTGTGAAGTGTTTTGCAAAAGTGACCTAAGTATTGAGAAATGTGTCCTAGCGTCTGTAAAAAACTGTAATACATAATGACCGGCCAAACAGAAATTGAAAACAGCACAGAAACTGCTGCCCACAGAGATTAGCTTTTGGCTTTCAAGGTTCAAGGTTCAAGGTTCACTACATACTGTTCAGTAAGTATGACGGAAACTACTTCAGGTAACCTGAGTTTAAATATTCAGAGTGAAACTGAAGAACATAACACATAAAATTCTTCTTCATATTGATTAGTGAAAAATAAGAATTTTTATATAGTTTGCTCATTTTGTACAAAGAACCAAAAAATGTTCTTTGTACAAAATGAGCAAACTATATAAAAATTCTTATTTTTCATTGTTACAATTCAACCTTTCCAAAGTGACTGCCTGATGTGTTTCAGTGAGCCTGAAATAATAGATTTAATATGTGTGTGTGTGTGTGTGTGTGTGTGTGTGTGTGTGTGTGTGTGTGTGTGTGTGTGTGTGTGTGTGTGTGTGACTAGGGCCATAAGCTACAAACATTAAGTAATTTGCACCCACATGGCAACAACATAGACTAAGTGACACTCAGGTGAGCATGGCCAAAATAACTGCAGATGACAAAAAATGGGCAGGACCTGAGATAAGATTTTCTCAGCTTTCATGTAAACAAATGAAGCTACTAATATAACCTGGTAATACATTAGAGGGTCACTTGGGTAACCAGGAGCCTGGAAGGTCAGGAAGCTAACATCCATCAGCTTTAAAGTGATGTAAGATAAGTGAATGGCTTCGCTTTGTCTGCAGTATGACTGACTGCACACGAGGTGATGAAATTATTCTCTCTTTTATATTTTCTAAAAACACTTATTATTGCTGTTTCATGTCACCACAGGTCTCTCTTAAAATTGCTATTTTTTCTCTCAGACTTGCTTACTTGAGGGCAATGTTCATGTTAGCTTAATTTGTGGCATATTCTGCTTCTTGCTATGCAGAAATGAGGTACAGAAAAAAATCTTACATATAATGCAACATCTCTGAAAGGCAGAAATTGGAAGGCCTAAGGATAATGACTAGCAAAACCCAGAAAAATCTAATTCTTGCCTTCGAACCACTTGATAATAAAAATGAGGCACTTCTTCCAACAGCACTTATTCACCTTTGTACATGTAAATTCTCCTGGAAGATAGCGCCTTCGTGCACTGCTTTGGACAAAAATATCTGCCCGATTTGTACAAATTAAATGTGAGGCAAGTTGTATGAAAAAAGACGTGACACACAAACAGTGAACTCCCGCAAAAAAATTGACATGTTGTAGTATGTATTGCACCATGTTTTACAGGTGCTGTATTTTTCCACTCAGTTTACTAAAGCCCTTCCTTGGCAGCATGCAGGCCATCTTTTAATCCACTGATATTTTGTAATGCTAAAATATCCACCTCTGGCCCCACATGTTGGCATGGAGACAAAACAAATTCTCTTAGCATTCTCTCCCCCGCTCTGTTTCTCAAACAGCTCCAGCACTATCTCAGAAACAGATTAAGGGGAAAAAGGCAAAAACAATAGGACTGCTTTAATAGAAGGACCAAGTTCATACACATCTTCAGGTGACACAACATCTCTAGGTCCTTGTTGAGTAACACGCTGCAGGGCAGGCAGATAAACCATGTCCTCCTTTGCCGGAATGCTGAGGGTGAGTGGACATGAACAGAATATGCTTCCTTCTCCACAAAAAGCTGTGCTGTGAGTGAACAATAAAGTGGTGCAGATGGATGACTACATCCCTGAAGCAGAAACTGTTCCATGCATGAATAGTAATTTGCTGAATGAGCAATATAACAGGTTCAAATAGAAGGAGTAGTAGTAGTGCGGTAGGGTGGAGGTGGAAGGGGGGATTTGGGGGGTTGCAATTGGCAGTTGGGAAGGTGAAAATAGGTGCAGTGTAAAAAGCAGAGGCTCAGGGGGCTTGGTGTGCAGGTGTCAGATGCTGAGACATACTCTGACATGATGGGTAATGAAAAGAGGGCAGCTTGATCCTCGGCATGGCTTTGCCAGATCAAGGAGGGTGGCAGTTGATAAGAAGGAAGAGATGTGTGCATCATTCTCTTCGTGTTACTTCTAAGCCTCAATCTTCTGTTTAAAAGTGTATCGAGCATGCTTGCCATCCTCACATGCATAATTTTCCATTATACAAACTCTCAATTTACATAGCCATTTCGATGCATTTCGAGGCATTTACATACATGCTTGAAACATTTTTCTTACAGCAGCATAAAACAACATTTCAAGGAGGAGTTTCTGTTCTCATAAAACATTTAATTGGCAGTACGGTGGACAAAAAATAAGTTTAATTATAAGCTGAGAGAGAGGCAGATAAAACACTTGTACAGTGAGGGATGCTGGTGTCTAATTGCCATGTACCTGTCTCCTGTGAATAAGGTGTATAGAAGGTCTGATAGAAACAAAAAAACTAGCCTGACAATCTGCAGGAATAACTTTACTTATGAATCCCTGAGAAAAGAGTCAGCAACATGAAGGTGTAAATCTATTGCCAGGCTTTTTTAATGCAAATACAGTTAGTGGGACACCATTGTCCCACTAACATTACTCCTGCCTACTCGTTGCCAGAGGAAGTCACAACACTACAGGTTTCAACTTAAAGGATCTTAGTATTGAATCAACACTAAACACTTGCTGTAACCTGTTTAAAAAGTACCTGCTGATCTAAACGTCACTGGACTCCCTCGACATTTCGAATTCTTTATCTCAAAGGAAGCGAGACCTTGGATGAACAACATCACTGTAGGTCAAGTGCATGTGTCTCAAAGTGAATAAGTGTGTCTGTGCACATGGGAAGTGTATCAGTGAGTTAGCTTATCTGTATGAGCGAGCACCTGTCCTCGAGATGCCCCAGCCCTTCACAGTTCACCGCCTCAGCCATGCTAATTTCCATCCAGAGGTGCCAGAGCACAATCTTGATTATGCTCCATAACAAACTGAAAAGCAGCCCTAATTTACACACGAGGCTCCCTGCAGAGCATCATTATCTGCATTCATACCATTACACCAAAGGTCACACTGACTTCTTCAGTCACACATAAACTGCTCCAAATGGGTCACAGAGATTAATCTTCTCTATTTCTGTGTTGATACACCGGACACCTCCTTTTGTTAAGCACAACTGAAATGTAGAAATTAAAGTTCTGCAATATTGCTTAAAGGTCATTAGAATTTTTTCATTTTTGACAGAACTTCCTTTCCTTTCCTTATTTCCTTTTTATTTTATCTCTTTATTCATTTTTTTGGCATTTTGTGAGACAAATCAGCAGAGCCATGATAAAAGTGATTTGATAGTCCTTAAAGACTCTTTTTTTAATGGTATGGGTAAGATCCGGGGCAGGCTGGGTTTTTTTCCCCCCGTTTCATTTTTTTTCTCCCTCACTCTTGCTCTCGCTCTCAGGTGGAGAGCTGGGCAGAGCTGCTGTTTCCCGTACTCGCTGCTGCACACCTGCTGGGGAACTTAAGGCTCGGCTATGGCGGTGATTCTCCGTCAGATCGTTGTCTCTACGCCCTTTGGGCAACGTTTTGTCACTAAAGCTGCTGACGTTCAAAAAGCTATTCCCATATATTTTCTTCCGTCTAGTAACTCTCTGGAATTCCTGCCTCTCCCTTTTGAAGAAACCTACCTGTTACCATCTGTTGTATGGTAACATAACAACAATATTGTATTTGTTTTCAATGTTATGTACTTATGAAGTACATGTATTTTGACTTTTGTTGCCATGATACCAGGTCTCTCTTAGAAATGAAATATTTAATCTCAATGAGATTTTTTACCTGGATAAATAAAAGACTAATAAATCTCTAGAACTAAACAGTCACAGCCAGCTCAGAACTGCCTTGTCATACTGGTTGAAACTCTCCTTTGAAACAGTGACATACCTGGAATCCACCTGCCTGCCTTCCCACTTTCTGCTGAGTTGCTTTCTCTCTATCTCTGAACTCTGCCCACCAGCACCCCCCTCTCTTGATCCAGCACTGTGCCGGGACAGGTAAGCCTGTGAAAACATCCAGAAATTGACAGAAACATCCATTAGCACTCTCCCTTCCCGCAGATCCTCTTTGAGTGAGGCCCACTATTGTTGCCTCTGTTGTCTGCATAAGATTAATTCTTTATAACTTGAGTTTCCTTGACATGGCTTTGCCTTAAATAAGTTTTCTATTTCATATTCCTATAGAGGAAGAACCCCACTGAAAAACTTAAAAATCAGACAAGCTAAGATATAGCCTTAATACATACTTAACTCAGCACTTTAATGTCTAGTTTTACTGAGGCTAGTTTTGCTGAGTTGGAGCTTAGAAAAAAGTTTGAAGTTAAGCAATAAGGTCTTCAGGTCATCAGAAGCATCCAGGAATCTAGTAAAGGTCCGGTTTTACTGAGACTAGTTTTATCCAATAGTGTAAACTAGCCTCAGTAAAACGGTGTGTTATTGTTTCCTACAATTCTATTTCCAAAGAAACTGGTACTCTGTAAAGTTCATTCAAGTATATACATATGTATATATTGTAAATCCTCAACAAATTATCCAAAAACCAAATACCAGATTCTGAAACTGAGAAATGTTGCTTCAAAAAGTTATGACAGGGCCATATTTATGACTCTGCATCATTTATTTGCTTTTTTAGAATGTTTATGAACATTTTGGGAAGAACTTTGAGAATAAAACTTTTAATGACTGTGCTGGAGTGGCAGATGTAAAGCCCTTTTGAAAGATCTTGTCTTGATGGTAGCACATGTTGCTCAGTAACAGTGCCTTTAAAGATGTGCAAGTTCTGCATGCCTCCCAGATGCTTGAACTGTGTGCTGATGGTCCCACCCCCTCTCAGTCTGGACGATGTAGCTTGATTTACAATAAGAATTTCCAGTTTCATATCCACGTACCACTAGGCTTTTATATGCAGTCTGTAAATGGCCAACTAGGGACCAGCACTGCAAAGTAGCTTAGCCTATAAATGCTGTGGTGTGTTGCCTTGTTCATGTAACATACTTTTAACTACACTCTGTATGTATGTAGCTTGTGTATGTAAATTTTAATGGAATGTGGTCAAATGAAATTTGAAATTAGACCAGATTTGACCTTTTCAGTGGTTTTTATATATATATATATATATATATATATATATATATATATATATATATATATATATATATATATATATATATATATATATAGTAGGGGTGCAACGATACACAAAATTCATGGTTCGGTTCGATACTTTGGTGTCACGGTTCAATATTTTTTCGATACAAACAAAATGATATTGAATCGTTCGATACAGTGCTCTCGGTTCGGTACACATATGTATCAAACAATACAAAATGTTTAATTTATTTTATCAACTTTTCTTCTGACAATGCTGTCTGTGTTGAGAGCTCAGTGGATCTGCGCTCGACTACTCCGCCTAGGCTGCACTGTCGAGTGCAGATCCACCGAGTGTAGCGCAAGCTAGCAAGACAGAAGCTATGGCAAATTGAACCTCCCCCACCCTCATTCAGATCTGGCCTTTGGAACTATTTTGGTCTTCATGTGAAGTATGACCCTGAAGGTAAGCGTGTCATGGGCAAAAGTAAAACAGTATGTCGGATGTGCCACGCAATGCTCAATTACATGGTGGGAACTACTGCGTTAGCGCAGTTAGCTCGTTAACGTGTTGACGCCGTCCAGCCCCACGCACCGGCGATCTGCGGTAGCTCGTTAATGGAGATTTGCCGTGTTGTGGCATTAACGTAATTTCAGATTAGCGCTGACAGCACTAGTGGGAACACAATGAATATGACTGCACATTTACGCCGACATCATCCTAGTGCAAAGACAAGTGAAAGCAGACAAAAACAAGAAGCACGCATGCTACAAACTTTACCCGAGTCATTTAGACAGCCGTTAGCACATGATTCTCCTTATGGGGACCTGATATGTTTAATATGCTGCTGAGAATATAGCCCAGAAGAAGCGTATAGTATAGTTTTTATTTTGGAAAGAGCCATTTCTCTGTAATAAACTCTCTTTTCCAAAGATGAGTGATTCCTCAATCAGATAGATTTATTATTTTATCCCTTTGCTGTTTCAGCAACATTAAATTTAAAAACTGTACGTTTGAGTTAAAATATATATTTATAATTTTAATAAATGAAAAATTAAAAAAGCATGAACATTTTTTTGTATCGAAAAATATCCGTGACACCAAAGTATCGAACCGAACCGATCGGTGTATCGTTGCACCCCCAATATGAAAACACCCAGCACGCCCCTGCGGGCGGTTTATCCTTCAAGCTCGGGTCCTCTACCAGAGGCCTGGGAGCTTGAGGGTCCTGCGCAGTATCTTAGCTGTTCCCAGGACTGCGCTCTTCTGGACAGAGATCTCCGATGTTATTCCCGGGATCTGCTGGAGCCACTCGCCTAGCTTGGGAGTCACCGCACCTAGTGCTCCGATTACCACGGGGACCACCATTACCTTCACCCTCCACATCCTCTCGAGCTCTTCTCTGAGCCCTTGGTATTTCTCCAGCTTCTCGTGTTCCTTCTTCCTGATATTGCTGTCATTCGGAACCGCTACATCGATCACTACGGCCGTCTTCTTCTGTTTGTCTACCACCACTATGTCCGGTTGGTTAGCCACCACCATTTTGTCCGTCTGTATCTGGAAGTCCCACAGGATCTTAGCTCGGTCATTCTCCACCACCCTTGGGGGCATCTCCCATTTTGACCTCGGGACTTCCAGGTTATACTCGGCACAGATGTTCCTGTACACTATGCCGGCCACTTGGTTATGGCGTTCCATGTATGCCTTGCCTGCTAGCATCTTGCACCCTGCTGTTATGTGCTGGATTGTCTCTGGGGCATCTTTACACAGCCTGCACCTGGGGTCTTGCCTGGTGTGATAGACCCCAGCCTCTATGGATCTTGTACTCAGAGCTTGTTCTTGTGCTGCCATGATTAGTGCCTCTGTGCTGTCTTTCAGTCCAGCTTTGTCCAGCCACTGGTAGGATTTCTGGATATCAGCCACCTCCTCTATCTGCCGGTGGTACATACCGTGCAGGGGCCTGTCCTTCCATGATGGTTCCTCGTCTCCCTCCTCTTTCTTGGGTTTCTGCTGCCTGAGGTATTCACTGAGCACTCGGTCAGTTGGGGCCATCTTCCCAATGTATTCTTGGATGTTCCTTGTCTCATCCTGGACTGTGGTGCTGACACTCACCAGTCCCCGGCCCCCTTCCTTCCGCTTAGCGTACAGCCTCAGGGTGCTGGACTTGGGGTGAAACCCTCCATGCATGGTAAGGAGCTTTCTTGTCTTTATGTCAGTGGCTTGTATCTCCTCCTTTGGCCAGCCTATTACCCCAGCAGGGTACCTGATCACGGGCAGGGCGTACGTGTTGATGGCCCGGATCTTGTTCTTACCATTCAGCTGACTCCTCAGGACTTGCCTGACCCTCTGCAGGTACTTGGTGGTTGCAGCCTTTCTAGCGGCCTCTTCATGGTTCCCATTTGCCTGCGGGATCCCCAGGTACTTGTAACTGTCCTCTATGTCTGCAATGTTGTCTTCTGGTAGTTCAATCCCCTCAGTTCTGACTACCTTCCCTCTCTTTGATACCATCCGACTACACTTCTCCAGTCCGAACGACATTCCAATGTCATTGCTGTATAGCCTGGTAGTGTGGATCAGTGAATCGATGTCTCGTTCACTCTTGGCATACAGCTTGATGTCATCCATGTACAGGAGGTGGCTGACAACTGCTCCATTCCGTAGTCGGTATCCGTAGCCAGTCTTGTTAATGATCTCACTGAGGGGGTTCAGGCCTATGCAGAACAGCAGTGGGGACAGAGCATCTCCTTGGTAGATCCCGCACTTGATGGTGACTTGTGCTATGGGCTTGGAGTTGGCCTCTAGTGTTGTACGCCACATCCCCATTGAGTTCCTGATGAAGGCTCTTAGGGTCCCATTGATCTTGTACAATTCTAGGCATTCCAGTATCCAGCTGTGGGGCATTGAGTCATAGGCCTTCTTGTAATCAATCCAGGCAGTGCACAGGTTGGTCAGTCTGGTCTTGCAGTCTCGGCTGATTGTTCTGTCTACCAGTAGCTGGTGTTTTGCGCCTCTGGTATTCTTGCCAATTCCTTTCTGTGTCCCGCTCATGTATTGACCCATGTGCCTGTTCATCTTAGCCGATATGATGCCTGACAGGAGCTTCCATGTAGTACTGAGGCAGGTTATTGGTTGGTAGTTGGAGGGGACCAGTCCCTTCTTGGGGTCCTTGGGGATCAGGACCGTCCGGCCTTCAGTTAGCCATTCCGGGTGTCTCTCGTTAACTAGCAGCTGGTTCATTTGTGCTGCCAGACGCTCGTGGAGTGCAGTCAGCTTCTTCAGCCAGTAGGCGTGAACCATGTCGGGCCCTGGTGCTGTCCAACTCTTCATACTGGAGACCCTTTCTTGGATATCTGCCACTGTGATGGTTACTGGACCCTGTTCAGGGAGGTCGCTGTGGTCTGCCCTCAGATCCTCTAGCCACTGAGCATTGCCGTCATGGCCAAGCTTGAAACCTGGATCCCCCGTAGCCGGTTACCAAGATTACGTGAAGTACCCTCAGAAGGTCTGCTAGATGATGTTAATGCAGCACTACGGGCAATACCTACAACCACGATTACCGACACTAACAAGCTGATCTACAATACGGCAGCAGTGATCAGTGAGATGCTTGGCTACAAGTTGAAAAGCGACAAGGGGCAGTACCCTCCATGGAGAAGGAGGCTAGAGGGCAAGATCAAAGTAGCACGGAGGGAGGTTAGCCAACTAACGGAGTTGCAGCAAGGTGCGACAAATAAGGTGCCTAAGAAATACAGCAAGCTGTCCATACCTGAGGCCTTGGAAACTGCCAAGCAAAGACTCACAGCCTTGGCCAGCCGCTTGAGGAGGTACACCAGAGAGATAGAAGGCAGGAGAATAAACCAGCTGTTCTCCACAGAACCAGCAAAGGTGTACTCTCAGTGGCAAGGGAACAATAAGAGAACAGCACCACCAAGGCTGGAGACGGAGCAATACTGGAAGAGCATATGGGAGAAGGATGCAACCCATATATATATATATATATATATATATATATATATATATATATATATATATATATATATATAAAACTAATTTAATACAATGGAATAAATACATTCTTTAGAAAGCAGCTGCAGATACAGGCTGCCCTGCCCTTTTTACAAATTTAAAATCATGAAGTGGGTATAAGTTAATAATCATTTCAGACATTCAAAGCCAATATATGACAAAATGACAAAGACACACCCAAGCCAAAGGTTTGGGTTTAAATGGTTTCTTGTGGTGTTTCACACTAAATAAATTCTACTTTAGCCTCGCTCATCTCAGTTCAGGCACTGAAGAGAAGAGTGAAGAGGTTGATGGTGACTCCTGACCAGTTGGAGAGAAGTTTAATCAACGACTCCACTTCACATTAATCTCAGCTAATGTTAGGGGGAGTGGTAATAAAAAATGTATAATGTGGCTTGATGGCCTCATAAAAACTCAGTTCTAGCTTCATTTATTGGAAAAAAAAAGATATGATTTTCCTCTAGTGGAGATGCATTTTTGATGAGGAACATGAAGCGTTTAGAGAGAAATAACCAAAAATGCATTAGGCAAACAATCAAGATAGGATTTGTATGTAATCATTGCACTGATGTCAATCTTTAAGTTGAGGATAGACAAAAAATTCTTCTTCTTCTTCAAGCCTGTGAGTTCTTCCTTCTCACAGGCTTGGAGGGTTTTTTGTTTGCTTGAATAATTCAGCAATATTTCTTCCTCATCTCTTTTTTATATGTAATCAAGTCAGGCTGTAATTATATCCTTTGGAGGACCTTTCAACATACCTTCCAGGCCCTTATTGGGAATTTGCATTTGTAATTGCTCTCTTCCTGCTGTGCTCCACTGATTTGCAGAATAGCAATAAACAAAACATGTCTCAGGATGCTTCCAACAGGAAATCAATGGGGAATTCTTCCTTTTAATCATTTTATACTTCAGCTGGGGAAAAAAAGTTTAATAATCAAGCAAAGGATTTTGGCTAGACTAAGCTTTAGTTACAAAAGTATTTCAGGTTTAGCTCAAAACAAAAATCCAGCCATCAGCAGTCATTTGACGTTCTGAGGGTGTTCCTGATCATGACCAATGAACCTTCACTTACTAACTCGGTGTGTGTTTCCCTCAGGCCACCAGTTTCTCCCGTGGCCACTTATATTAGAGTCAGTGTATCTGGAATCTCAGTCAGTCAAATTAGTGAGCAGTTGAGATATTAGACACTATCTGTCCTGAGAAATGCCTTGTTGATTTATGTGTTTTAATGTGGTCTACTTTTTTTTCACCACTAATGTTGGTGTTTCTTTAAAAGCCAGGTAAAACAGGACATCAAACACAGTTCAGATCTAATAGCTCATTTGCAGATTGCATAGCTTGGGGCGTGACTTTTACAATAGGACACTGGGACTGAAAATACGTGAATTCAGTGATTAAGAGGTATGGCCCATATAGTTTATATAGTGTACCCGCAGAAAGGGTATGAAAAAAAACCTAAGAGGAAAAAACACAAAATAAATTAAAAATAGCAGTATTAAACACAGTAAGGAGAGGAGAACATAATGAGAGGTTCTCCATCCACCTGGGCCTATGGTAGCTTGGGTTTTTCAATCATGTAAGCCATTACAAAGCTTTGGCATCTTAGTGAAATTACACTCACTGGTCACCTCATTAGATATGGCTGTTCAACAGCAAATTGGCACAAACATCTAATCAGACAGTCGCGTGACGGTAACTCAGTATATTTACACAAATGGTCATGTTCAAGTGAACTTGTTGAAGTTCAAACAGAATGCTAATGAAAGGAGATTTAGTTGACTTCTAATATGACATGGTTGACGGTGCTAGTCTGCTTCAGAAACTGCTTGCTGGGATTTTCCAACACCTCATATCTCTCGGATTTACAGAGAGGGGTCCAAAAGAGGGAAATGTCAAATGAGCGGCAGCTCTCTGGGTGAAAATGCCTTGTTGATGCCAGAGGTCAGATAATGGCCTGACTGCTTTGAGTGAAGGCAACAGTAATTCACATAACCACTCTTTGAATGTACAGCGTTGAACCTTGAAAGAGTTGGGCTGTAGTGGCAGAAGGTCAGGATGGGTCATTCCTGTAAGCGAAGAACAGGAAACAGGAGGCTACAATTCACATGGCTCACCAAAGATGGGGCCTATCCAGATGTGCAAGCTGAGTAGCTTCTATATACAGTTTTGTGGAGACTGGTAACACTGAGCATCTTTACTTCTAAAAAAGCCCTGTCTCTCTCAGACCCTCTTTTTTCACCTAATCGTCTTACTGACCTCTTGTCAAGTAACCTAAGGAGCTGCCAAATGTTCCTCCAGGTGTTTTGCTTTTCCAGACTTTTGTTGCCCATGTCCCAACTTTTTTTTTTTTTTGTGCTGCCATCAAATTCAAAATGAGCTAATGTGTTTCTAATGCATTTGATACATTGTTTATGTTCTATTGTGAATAAACTATGGCTGCATGAGCTTTGCAAATCACTGCAGTCTGTTTTAATCTGCGTTTTACACAGCATCCCAAAATCTTCTGAAATGGGTTTGAAAAATCTGTTGTCTTTTCTTTCAAATGTGAGAAACATGTAATCATGCTACATGTTTGTGTGATGCTGTGTGCTCAACAAGGACAACTTGTTTTTAAGCAACAATGTCAGGATTTAATTGGATTTTTTTTTCATTATCATCTTATTTGTCATCTTTTCCTCTCTTTCTTTCTTGCTCTTTAGGGAATAATGTGAATTCAATTACGTTGGGCTCAATTTCTTTCCACAGCAGACTGCAGCTGAAGTGTATGGAGGAAGGGGACAGGCTGGCTAACCGCTGGGTGATGTGTGGTTTATGGATGACTTCTTCTGGGGCTCTCAGGGAGTCTCTGTCTAAGTGTAGCTCCTCAAGGGTCAAATTAACACCCCAATCCACTAATCATTTTGAAGAGAAATTAACACAGCGCTTGTTTCTTGTTCTTTTCTTTTTTTCTTTCTTCCTTCCTTTTTTTTTTTTTACAGCTCCTCTTAGTGAATTTAAATGCTACAGGTTCATGCACATATGTGTTTTGGTATCTGCAAGAAGAATAAAAAATATACTGTTCTCAGGGAACAAACCCTTTTCTAACAGTTGATAATTCATCATATAAAACTACATTCTCATGTCAGGTCACTGATCGCAACCTGTGGCAATTACACCCAGGCACAGAAATGTGTGAACATCTTCTGTGACCTGTATAAATCATATCCTGTGGCATATTTAAAGTATTATCATGCTATAATGAAATATTCAAATGCAGCCTGCCTGCTTCCAGCACGATAGAGCAGGTAAGTCTGCAGTGATGACACAGCGGCCTGGGAGGAATAAATGGGATTCATGGGAAATGAATCAGAGTCTGTAACACTTTCAGTGTGACGGATGAGGGCAGAAAGTGGGACAGAACCACAGGTTGGTTGGCTGCACAACTGGGCCGAGACACAACGCCCAGGGCAATGAAGGAGCTTCTGTGCGCTCCCAAAAATGTCACGCTCTGCACATTTTTTTCCCCTCTTTCATTAGCAGCATTGACTTTTATATTTTTTGCCTCTAAAGACACCTGACTGGGGTAAACAGTGAGGCCACGAACAAACAACTCTTGGTGATTTATGCTCGTGGAGGTGAACAGTGAGGAAAGAAACTACCTGGCAGGAGTAAGTGGTCTCACCAAGATAAACCAATAAGTAGCTCATGCATTAAACATGAGCTGCTCAGTTTGGATGTGCCACCCCTGAGAGTTTAGGCTTTGAAAGGAACGCATTCATATTTTAATCACACTGGAGGTTCAATTAATCACTGCACGGTTTAAGGGTGAAATTGATGAATATTCAGTTAGCAAGTGAAACGACTTCTGACCCCAGCTACTTGCTTTGGTTTTAATCATATTCCTGCATTTTGCGCCTCATCCTCTGGTTGTAATCTCTGAAGAGTAGCTCAGGTTGTTTTCTTTCTTTTTTTTTATTTGAGTATGTTGATCTGTTTCACTTTATAAAACAAAAAAACAAAACATCTGAAAATAGAAAAGAGATGTCTATTTTTGGCAACAAAGAGGCAAGGTGGCAGAATAAAGGAACTTCTAAGGATTATGTGTATTAGTCCTCTTCTTGAGCCTCTGTGACTACAAAAGAACTCTAATACTTGGGCTAATACTCCCTTTTGAATTTAACATTCGATATAATGGTATGGAGGCGAGTGACACTTCTATATGTTTTTACTTTCAGTTATTTCAAACTGAACACAGATTAAAAACTGCTTTTACAGAAAATGATATGTGACAGGGAAGATGAGCGTCAGAAGTCACTGACAGGAGCAACAACTTCAAAGTATCGATCTGAAAAAAGATTAAAATTGCTTATGAAAACTGTAAATCTATGACCCGGGAATTGCAGCCAAAAAAAAGTTACACCCAGTAAAAAAAAATGTTAAAAGGGCTGCAGATTTCTAATGTCAGTGTCTGTTGCTGTGAGATGACAGTTTTTCATCCCATTGTCATATTTTGTGCACTGTGAGCAACCTTACATGGTGTATTGTACAGTTTGACCATTGCTATCCCAGAACATATTTTTCTTATTGTACTGATGTCTGCAATTGTAGCAAACACTGACATACAGGAAGCATTTTTTATGAAGAAATTAATATGTCCTTAACACCTTAATCCCTTTGTAGCATTTTAGTTTGATACTAATTTAACAAAAAACAAAAAAAATCAATTTCCATCTGTTAAAGGAACTATTTCCATCTCTTTTCTCTGTTCACAATCTGCATGTTCCCAGGGGTGCAGCGACTGAGGACTCGTCTCTGGAGCTACAAAAATTTGAGTTTCATGTTCTCTCGCGGCGTGAAACTTTATGAAAGTTACATGCTTTCTACATGCTTTCAAGCGCTCATATACAGCACTAGCTATAACATCTGCATAGAATATTTTCATTTTGTTAGGATCTTTAGTTTCCAGATAGGGAAGAACTTTACCGATCTTTTTTTTTTTTCAGAAAAAACGTAATTTAGAATTTTGTTTATTTATTTATTTTAAGTGCTACATGGTCCTCACCAGACAGTGATGATATTCCGCCTAAGGATTAGGCAGATAATAGCAGACTAGAATCAAAATTACATTTTCTATAAAAATCTTATTGGTAAGTAAAGGACCACGTCAGTTACATGTCAGTGATCTCCTCCAGCAAAATGGACAGACATTGATCTGCCCTGTTATGGATGAATAAGGGTCAGACTAATCTGCTTACATGCACTATCGCCTGCACTGATTAACTAGGGATTAAATATGCACTAGGTTGCGCAGTCCTGCACACGAACATATCAGGGGGTTACTTTTTTTAGGAATCCCTGAGTATCTCCAGACAGCAATTTAGCACTTTAGCTCCCTCCGCCACACTGGCTGGAAAATTATAGAGCCAGGCTGCTGGATGGAAAATTATAGAGCCAGGCTGCTGGATGCTGAAACATTAAAGGAGGCTCCTCAGAGTGTCTCGCTGACTGCCAGACCCTGAAATGCAGATGGGTCCATATGGCTAGAAGAGCTGCTTAGAAAAGCTGAAGAACTTCAACCAAAACAGAGCAGAAATCCGAAGAACTCTATCCTGAAGCAAAGACCTTCATTTTCCAGATGTTCAAGCTGAGATCCAAACTTTAACTCACATCTCTTTGTGTGACTGTCTATTTCTATCACAAGAGATAAACTACAACAGAGAACAATATGAGCTCTCAGTGAGTCTCAAAGACTGAGCAAGACACTAACATGAGATGTTATATTTTCTTTTATGTCTACACTTTTTGAAAATTTTATTTTTCCTCGATATACCTTTTTTTTTTTTAAATCTCTCTTTGCTTTATGTGTCTCAGTTTTAAAAAGACTTTAGGATTTCTTTCTCAGCCTTACTTAAATTTACCCCTGTTCTATTACTCAGTTACTTGTCTGTGCATTTTATAGTCCTGTATTCCCCAATTCAAACTAGAAGAGAGACGTGAACAAGATGCACTTCTGCGTTTCTTCTCACTCACCTTTTTCTTCATAAAAGTGACTCTTTATTTGTAACCAGGTGGATGTCTCCTTTGGATTATCTGAAGAAACACTAACAGTGGCCTTAGTGTGAAAATAATGATAATAAAAGTAAAGAGACTGCACTGAAAAACTTACCTGTAGGTAAACATTTTTATGTAGACTAACAATCATTTTACATAATTGTGTTGTGTTTAATATGTTTAATAGTTGCATATTACTAGAGTATTCAAGATTGTACTTGATGGATAGCTCAGTCTCATTTTACAGTGTGGGACAGATACAGTCCACCCTCATCTCAAGTGGGTTGGACTAGTCGAACTGCCCTTTCTGTCAGTGCAAATACATTTTACTAAACATTTAATCCCTTAGACATTTTAATATAAGTAAAAGAAGTGCAATTTAACAGTAGTTCTCAGTTCCTTTACACGAGAAGTTCGTAAAAAGACAGAAAATAGTTAGTTAGTTAGTTAGTTAGTTAGTTAGTTAGTTATGATAGTTTATTACCCAAATTGTCCTGTATTTGTGCTGTATCACTAGTGGAAAAGCAAAACTTTTCTGTCATTTAATTGCTTATCTATGACTTAACTGCTGTAGCATGTGTGGTATGGATGGCAATGCAGCTGTAGACTTTATTGACAAGAAAAGCTGCAAAACGTCTGACATACAGTTCTATGCACTCCTTTACATTTTCTAAAGCTTTCCAGTGGGCCAGATAGGACTCTTTGAAGGGCCGATTCTGGCCCCTGAGCCTTATGTTTGACACCCCTAGTATACACTAATGCATCATATTCTACAAGATGATTATATGTTAACATTGCCATTGAATAAAATCTGTAGCGAAAATATTAATGAGCTATGAAAAGCTATCCTAAATTTAGAGTTAGTGAAGGTGCTTTCTGGTGATTCCAAGCATGGCCTTCAAATAATGCACTTAACTTGGGATACACGAAAGTCTTCTCAACCCATAAAACTGTGCTTCATCCAAAAAAAACAAAAAAAAGAAAAATTCAAAGTCACTCACTGTGAAGAAAAATGCCGTTCATCATCTGCATTGAAAGGTTATAAAAAAAAATTATTTATAAAATAAAATTTTCCTTCCATCTGCAGCGGTGTACAAGTATAAAGTTTCTTGCATTAGAAATACTGAAGTAAATCAAAAACACCTTCAATGTCCAGATATTGAATATATGTATTTAAGTATATTCCAGCAGTGACATTTTTTTCAAAATCATTATTGTAATGCAAGTCTGTATCGTATATTTGTAATGTTTAGAACAGCAGTTCCTAAACTTTTTTTACTGGGCCCCCCTTTGTTTTACAAGAAAAATGTCCCCCTCCCCCCCACCACCCCCAACATATCCTCCAACCACACACACCCATATTTTGCTCCATTGCCGTTTATTTCACACCTCAAACATTTAAATGGTAAATGGTAAATGGCCTGTATTTATATAGCGCCTTACTTAGTAAACGATTAAGCAAATACAAGTAATCTGCAATAAATTACAGGTAGAAAGAAAGTAAACTACTAACTCTTTTACGCTACGTCCGCACCTACACGGGTATTTTTGAAAACGCAGCTGTTTCATCCACACGTAAACGGCGTTTCCAATCACCGAAAACGAGATTTTTTTTCCTGTGTAATAATATTCAACATTGCTATCAATACATTTTTCAAAAAATGCCTCTGTGCAAAATGGGTTCAAAAACATAAACAACCGTGGGATACTGTTTGTCTGTGATTTGAACAAACAAATCGTGGCAGGATCAGCCTGATATTATTTGTATCCCGCTGTAACTTTACTGTATAAAGAGCTAACATCTCCAAAATGTCAGGAGTAGTTAGTCATTATAAGAAGTGTTTGTGAACTAAAAATCAAGAATGTGGGATACTGTGTGTCTGTGATTTGAAGAGCCCAGCGCTGCTCCCGAGGAAGGGAAAACCAATTCTGAGACCTACCTCGGCACTTGTGCAGGTGAAACCAAAGGGCAGATATGCTTCACCAGATTTTCTAGTCTTTGGCTTAGAATGAAGTTGGTTTGGAAACATATTCAGCGACGCTTCATCTCCTACTTTGCGTTTGTGTGCCCCGTGCTAGCAGTGTTTGTTTTGTTTTCCTTTTCATACCGTGCCCCTCCTGCAATGGCTCTGCGCCCCCCCCCCCCCCCCCCCCACCGGGAGGCGGGCCCCACACTTTGGGAAGCTCTGGTTTAGAAGATTGGTAGCTGAATAACTTTTCATAAATAAATGTTTATGAACTTCATTAGATTTGGCTTTAGGAATCGGAAGTGGACGGTTGGGTGTGCAAAATAGTCCTGGCTGACTCCCCAAAGCTCTTTGAGGTTAAGAAAAGTTCAGGAGTCTGGTTAAACATGGACAAATTCATAATGTCTCAAGTCATCGCAGACTGTCACTGTATTAGACCAGGCCTTCATCTTTCCTTAACCTTAATCACATACTGTCAGATGTAACCTTGAAAAATGCTGAATATGAGAAAAGAAATGAATGAAAGCATTTTTGGCCTGCAGATTCATGTTGTACTGACAGTCATGATATTTCAGTGGAAAAAATAAATATTTATGTCAGTGAACATTATGTTCAGTATCAGTATATTTGCAACTTATGATACAGATTGTTTATTTATTTACATTAATTGAAAAACGTGTGTAAGAAGAGCATTCAGTGGTGATAAATTAAACACCTTCTGGTTAAAATAAGTCAAAATGTATTATTTCTGACCAAACACGAATGTTGGTCATTCACATTGATGAGATATAAAAGGCACCATGCTGCGTTAATCTTCTGGGCTAAAGTGTGAGTTACTGAGTTAACCAACATGATTATTACCTTTTTCTAAATCTAAGGTACAATACATCTTATACACGAGAAACATATACTTCAGATCTCCTCAGTTTACGCAACCACTGAGACTTTCCCCACTGCTAAGCAAGAAAATTATATGTCTGTTTCTTCAGAAAAACCTTAACCTAGAAACTTTTGCCTTCAGTATGTGCACAGTCAGAGAGTGTCAGCAGGAGGACTTTGACTTTTGCTCTAGCAAAGTACGAAGCTGTTTCAAATAAAGTTGTGCTGCATAGGAGAGGATCTGCTGCCCCTGGACACTTTGACATGTGTGCTCCAATTCCTGCACTACACACTAGTGCCACTGATGTTTATGTAGGTTTGTGTTAGTGTGTCTGTTTGCGTTAGCCATCATGTGTGTCTTCACGCCGTGAATGCCACTGTTGGTGTGTGTGAGTTTGTGTAGGTGATGAAGAGTCCACTCCAGCAAGAAGGCAGAGGGAAATGCATCACTCTAAATAACAGTGCTTAGAGCTGGCAGCGAGGGAGGGAAGGTTTGCTGAGCCTTTGGGGATAGTAGGCGGACAAATGCATCACACGCTATTTCCACCGAATCTACAGACGGCAACCTTTTGCTCATATAAAGATGATAATGAATCAGAGTCGAGATGGATGTCAGATGGAGCCACTTCCCTTTGCCCTGCTCTCCAGCCCAGCAGGTGGTCTTGCAGCTTGTGCCATGTTTGTCTCTTGGCCCTTGCTGTAGCATGAGTCATTGCCCTTAACATGAAGAGCAAGACAGATGAAGCCAGGGCGCATACATCCAAGCACATACTAACAAACACACATCCACACCAACCTGCTGTTTACATCAGGAGCATCTCTTTCTCAGAGTGCAGCTGCTCCCAGAGGAGGTGAGACATTCTGGGAGCTGCTTCTCCTCTGCAGTGGCTGCACTACTGAATTGCAGGAACAGAGGGATGGATAAATAGAAAATCAATGTGGCTTCATGGTCAGAGGATGCAGGGCTGTTTTCCCAATTATGGGAAATGTTGCTCCTAGTCAGTGAGGTCTGTCAGCCCTTTCCTGAGCTGTATGACATGCACAAAGCATGATTTGGGCTTATCTACAATATCTGAATAGATTTTAAAGAAAGATCTGGTTAATATTTCCTTTCTGTTTCTGTATAATCGACCTTTTGTTTTAACTTGTAAGATTAAAACTATGTCAGCATCACTTGGTTTGTAAATACCGTACTCGTTATTCTTTGGTACCGCTGTAAACATTTGTTTTTAGCTACTAAGCTGAAGTTATCATGTTGCCATTACTCATACAGCTGCATTACAGTTGTTTATGTTTATACACCACCACTCATTTAATCCATAGTTATTCTTCTCTGGCTCTCTTCCACAGCGTGTCTTCGTCCTGTCTTCCTCCCCTCACCCCAAATACGGCACACGGCTGCCCCTTCCTGAGCTTGGTTCTCCTGGAGGTTAAAAGGGAGTTTTTCCTTCCCGCTGTCGCCAAAGTGTTTGGTCATAGCGGGCCATCTGACTGTTGGGGTTCTTTCTGTTTTCTCTGTATTATTGAAGCATGTTTACCTTGCAATGGAAAATAGTTTGATGCAACTGTTGTTGCAATTTGGTGCTATATAAATAAAATTGATTTGAAAATTGAAAGGAAATAGGTTTGATCCTTCAGAGATATTATTTCATTTTTAAGGTGGACAATTTTACAAACATGGAACAAGATTGAATCAAGTGTTGAGCCAAATACCCACAAAAACGTTATGAGGATTTCTAAACATGTCTCACTCACATTTTAGCATTAATGAGTTAATATGCATGAGTTCATATATGTGAATGTTAACATTCTCCAGCTTGACCTCCTGACCAGCCGGACTGGGTGAAAACTGTTTTTAACCTAAAACTGAGCAAATTTGGTTGCACTGACAATTGTATGCAGTAATTAATATATATTGTATTGGATCTAGGTTACTGTGCTGTATCAGAACATTATATTTATATATTTCAAGAAAGAAAGAAATCTTTTTCCCTGGCAAAGAGAATCCCTTTGAATACTTGTCTTCTCCTTCAGAATACCATATGTGAAGGGACTTATTCTAAATTGGCACTGACAAACAATGTCTCTTGGGATTTGGAGTGAATGATACCTTTTCACAGCTTTTTTTTTTTGTGAAAGTCACTCTTGAAACTTTCTTTGGGAAGATTGAACTTTGAAATTCAAATGTGCCATGGTGGCTGTGTAACAACACAGTAAGAGAACAATCTCTTAGCACAGACAGAGACTAGACAGCATGGCATCTTTCTTTTTCAAATGCTGCCAGAATAATTGAAAGGAGTCCCTCTGAGGACAAATCATCAAATGTTTGTTTTTTAAATGATCTGCAAACTCCGCCAGCTTTAAAGTGGCCTTGACAGCAGCAGGGAGATCACTCCAGCTTTTCCATCTGTGATGCAAAAGGCAGTTCAAGTAGCTGCTAAAATACAGCAAATAGCGCATGTGGCGTGGTTGCTTAAAATGGTCCCGAAACGCATCTCTTCAGCCATTCCCAGCTGAGAAAAATGCATGAGTTTCTGGCCTAATTTTAGGTGGAGCACACTGCAAACGGGCTCATTTCTGTTTGTAAATCAGCCCAGATATTTCCCTTCTCCTTAAGTGGGCTTTTGCTACAGCATAGCAGCATGTGTTTCTCTGGCAGTGTTACAGCTGTTTTTAAGAGTCAATTGAAGACGCCCATCAAGGCTAACTACTTGTAATGAAGACTGTGGTTTTTCCCTTTCCTCTGACTTCTTAAAATGTAGCTGTAATAGAAGCTGAAATTACATTGCTTTTTGCTGTAGTGGCTTTCAAGTTGACTGGCTTTGTGAACAATGAAGTCATCAAGTGAACGTTGTACTTTACCAGGAATTTCTTTCTACTTAGCCTTCTGCCCGACAGTAAGCATTCAGCTCGGTGTCATTCAAATCAAATATGAATCATATGATGAATAAACCTTATTCACCCTGTTATCCACAGACAGACATACGAGAATTACCGGTAACAATTATTCATAATAACTTGATATCAAATGTAAATGTAAAACCCTATTTATGTATTGCATTCTATAAAACTTACATGGCATAAAATGTATTGAAAAATAATTCAATAATAAATGCATGTTTTAAATATGTCAGTGACTAGAACTGAAGAACACAATACAACTGACAATTTATTAATATACAGTTTAGATTAGAAGCAATACTGGACATGCAGATAAACTCTTTCTCCTATTCAGACATTGATCTGAGATTCTTGCATTGGGGGTGGAAGCCTGTCCAAGCTGTCATAGGGCGAGAGTCAGTGTCGCGCTGACCTAGTAGGTGTGGCTGTTATTCCTCTTTTCCTCCTCCTGCCCTCTACCTGTTCGGTGCTGCTGCTTACCCATGGCCACTGATTAGACCTTGGGTGCAATCAACAACTAAGCACGGCCTGGTGTGCGCCGCCCTGCCAGGTGAGCCACATTAGAGCAATCAAGGGTGGGCGTGCCGAGTAAACCTTTAAATGCATGCAGCAGTCATTTGACCCGGGTGCAACATACTGAGAGGATGGCAAACAAAGCACTTTTCCACTGTGAGGAAGACTTTGAACAAGACAGGCTATCGGTAAGCTCTTAAGTTCACATTTTGCTTTTGCAGATGTATCTGGGACTATGGAAGCTCAGTTGTGCAAATGTTTTACGCTTAGGGAAATAGTTGCTGCATTTAAGTTTAATTATATTGACAAAAATGAATGTTTAAGTTTGAATAAATTGTTTGTGCAGTTAGTGTTCCCACATATTTATGTTAATTAATATTAAAAATAGTTACCCCAAATCCTTGGGTGGATCGTAAAACTAGTGAATAAATGTTTGGTTTTGATTTAAAGAAAATAATTCTTTGTAAAGAAAATCCTTAGTTAAAGTCTATTAAAATGTTTGTGAATGCTAAAATGTATACTTTAAAATACAATTGTTTATAAAAGTGTTAAATGCAAAGAAGACACATTGTGTATATTTATTTAAGAACCACAGTTAAATTAACACAGTTAACCACATGGTAAATGGCTTTACTGAAGTGTATTTTGTTATTTCATCTGTCTTCTGTGTAATTTATCTGAATGGTTAATGAAATGTTCTTTATTTTTGTGTTGAAAGGTTTTTTACCTGCTGCTACCTACCAGCTATCAAACTAGTTGGTCTAAATAAAGTTGAGTGAAATTCAAAGTCTGGTCTTTTTCAAGTGTGGACACCTCACAGTCAGAGGAACACTTGACAGTCAGCGTGCATCCTGTACAGGTCTATCGCAAGGCTAACACAGAAAGACAGACAACATTTCACAGACAGCCTTGGTATATTGGTATAAACGAAGAAAAAAAAGACAGAAAAAACACTATTTATTGTTTTAGTTATAATAATAAAATTTATAGTGTAGTTATAAAAAATAGAATAACAACAATGATAGAGCTGCTGGTTTCAGCTTCTTTTTGAAATAATAGGTAAGATTACCATCTGACTCTAACAGATACTTGGTTCCAGCTTTGGGCAGCATAGCAAATGCAATACCTTATTAGCCTATTTCGTTTCAGATCTGTGGACTACCAGTTGACCACATCTTGCAGACCTTACAGACCTACCAGGTTTGTGTGCATTAAACATTAGACCAACAATAACTAAACAGTTTGAGACTTATTTAATGCAGTCACAAAGTGTTTACTGGGCACTGAGCAGTGTGTGACAGCATTAAACAGGCAAATATATAAGTGGTTGGGGAGAAGAGGAGATGACCAGATGAATACTGTGTGTTCAGATGAAGTGCTTGATCTTCACTGTGTGTCTGGAGAGGCAACTTCTGTGATAGGGTAGTGGCATCAGATGTAGGGAAGGAAAGATAATAATATCAGCAGGCACTGCTTTCAGGTGCAGACCTGGATGAGATGGAACTGCTATAGGGCATCAGCTGAGTTGATAGATTATTTTCAGATAAGGTGATGTAGCAGTTGGAACAGTTCAGAGAGGGGGGAGAAAAAACTCCATCCAAGACCCCCTTGTGGCTTCAGACTACCACTTTAGCCCAGGATGACTGATGGGTAGGTGTCGAGCAGGAGGAGGCCTGAGGATACATGGAAGGCTCCCACATGACTGTCTTTCTTGAGCAGATCATCCAGTCAGCGATGTCATGATTGTTTTGATTAGTTTAGCCATTTGGCTAAACTAATCAGTTAAGTTAAGCGGCGGAAATGAGCTTCCTCCGAAGGGTGGCTGGCCTCTCCCTTAGAGATAGGGTTTAAAGTTCAGCCATCCGGGAGGGGCTCATAGAGCCGCTGCTCCTCCACATCGAAAGGAGCCAGCTGAGGTGGTTTGGGCATCTGACAAGTATGCCTCCTGGGTGAGGTGTTCCGGGCATGTCCCACCGGGAGGAGGACACAGGACACGCTGGAGAGATTATATCTCTCGGCTGGCCTGGGAACGCCTTGGTGTTCCCACGGATGAGCTAGAGGAGGTGGCTGGGGAGAGGGAGGTCTTGGCGTCTCTGCTTAGGCTGCTGCCCCCGCGACCCGGCCCCAGATAAAGAAGATGGATGGATGGATAATCAGTTCAGTAACTCTCGGTATTCAGTTCAACAAACTGCTGTTTGTTTGAATTTTTAAACATGAACTTTTAGTCCACATAGTAAATTCAGACCTCTGATGCTAATAGTTCAGTTAGTCCTACACAGAGCCTATGTACTGCCTATAGAAGCAACAACATATCAAACCAATCTATTTAATTATTCTATTTCAGCTCTCAGACATAATGTTAACAAATTGATCTGGAATCAAGAAATGCCCACTTCTCCATAATGGGTTAAAAATAATAAACCGTAACAAAATCACAACTATCACTGAACTGTCACTGTTCTCTGAACATGACGTTACAAATGCTAAATGTTTTTCATCTGTTTTTTCATGCATTATTTCGATGAGCACATTTTTTTCAGCTACAAGAAAGGATTATTGTTTAAGTTTGTTTCCCTTCGTTTGACTTATGGCGTAATCAGAGAACTGAACTGTGATTTGAGAAGTTGCAGCATCAATCAAATAGTTTACTCCCCAAACTTTTCCATTATTGGAAAAATTACCCTGAAGTTTTATAGAAACATGAAGTTTTGCATTTCCCAGCCTGATTCCTGGTTATTACACAGAAACTGCCACAAGTGTTTTCATGTCATAAGCCTCAGGATAAAACACGATATTGACACTGATGCCTTCAAAGAACAAAGAATATAGTAGGATTGACTCCAGCATTATAATATGGGAATAGTATGTTAAAATGTTAAACCATCAAAAACTTTACATTATTATTATCAGGTATCAGTTTAAAGTCATCATATAAACATTCTCATGCACAAATGATACTAATATATTGCTAGCAGATTATAATATTGTTACTTATGTATTACTTTAATATTAGAGGTTTCACGTCATAGGCCTACTTTTGTTTCCACAGTTTAGCCCCAGTTTCTGGTCCTTTATTAGCAGATTTTATGAATTTCATTATAATAGTACTCTACTAAAACTATTGTTTATACAACATTTTACTTAGTTATTGCTTTGTTTTGCTTGTACATTACTTTATAAGTAAGCAGTAATAACATGTTATTTACATATTATTACCTTGTTGTTCTACTGTATTAATTCATTATTACCTAATTTTACTGAAGTGCAATGAAAAGTGCTTTTTTCTTTTTTCCTTCACTCTGAATAGAGTGGTGTATATAGGCAAATCTATGCAAGAGACTCAGATAGAAACAATGTTCCCCAAGATACTACATTAAGAATAAAAGTATGTCAGCAAAATCTACTCAACATACACTTGCAGGTGCACAATAATATCTGGTTGTTGATGCTGCATTTTTTTCTGCTCTAGTTGGTCAAAGTCAAGACATTTTATGATCTCTTGGGGAACTGGAAGTCTACAGGAGTACATCACATTCACTCAGCCCATTCTATCCTCTCTTATATAAAGTTTAAAATAAATGGTTCTGCATTTAACATTTCTCTTTTAACTGTTCAAGAAATAAAACTGCTGTTAACTCACAAATCAACACGATCTAGGCAAACTGAAACTTGTCATTGGGCAGGAATGTGTCGGTGGAGTGAAAATACACGCAGCTGTATTTATTTCACTGCCATTGTAATTTTAGGCTGAAATCTGTCTTTCCAGTGGACACCTGTGTGTTGTTAAAACTCTTGACTGTGTTACAATGACTCATGTGCTTGTTACAGTGAATCATGTGTTCAGTTACTGAATTAGTGGATTTGTGGTGACAGTCTGCAGCCCCGGCAATTAATGAACGGTCTCAAGAGTTGCTGAGGCAGATCCTGAGGCATAGCTGTTCACTTTATCTTAGCTTTTGCAGAAACATAGAGCACCGGCAATGATTTAGTGTTGGGTTTCTATGAAAGGTCACAGCCATTCATATTATCATGAAATAACTCCCACAAGGCCGCAGTAGTGTGTCGGAGTAACATGTACCAGAGTTGTTACACACAGATGCCTGAAGGTGTGTCTGAAGCCCCAGCAGATTTCTGCAGGGTGTCTGTGTTTCTGCGTTTTTGTTTTGGGAAGGAGTTGATAATTAATCAGATGCTGTAGATCAGGTTTTTAAAAATCACTGATAGCTAAAAGAAAAAACCTGTTAGCACACAGCTTTATTGCTTTGACTACGAAGTGGCCACATGTTTGGAGCACCATTTTCAGTTTTGTACTATACTTACAAAAACAAAAACTCATGCTCCAAAGAATTATTACAGACTAAATTGAAAGCAAGAAAAAATTCTTGCGTAGCTAAAACTTGTAAATCTAGCAGTTAAAATTGTTATAAACACATGTATTTTTTTGTTTTCGATTAAGTGGGTTAAAGAACTCATTGTAGTCGTGTCTTTAGAAGTGAAGAGAGTTTCTTTCTCATGCAGTGAAACATTAACGGTATTAATTGTAAAAGCTTATCATTTCATTCCCCAGTTTGCAACAATTTCTTTATACACCTCATGTGTGTATTTAAGTCTTCAGTTTCCCTTTGTTCCTTGTCACATTGTTGTGTGTGTGTGTTTCCCATGTTTCTTAGTTTCAGATGATGCCTAAATTTTGCATTCCCTGAGTTCTGGAGTTTAGCAATAAAGATGCTGTTTAAGTTTAACGTTGCACCTGAGTCCTGCATTTGGGTTCTCACAGCTGGGGCGACCGTGGCTCAGGGGGTTGGGAAGCGTATCTGTAACCAGAAGGTCACCGGTTCGATCCCCGGGTCCTCTGTCCTGGTCGTTGTGTCCTTGGGCAAGACACTTTACCCTACCGCCTACTGGTGTTGGCCAGAGGGGCCAATGGCACGATATGGCAGCCTCGCTTCTGTCAGTCTGCCCCAGGGCAGCTGTGGCTACGACCGTAGCTGCCTTCACCAGTGTATGAATGTGAGAGTGAATGAATAGTGGCATTGTAAAGCGCTTTGGGTTCCTTGAAAAGCGCTATATAAATCCAATCCATTATTATTATTATGACAAGTGCAAGTATAACTGTATTGGTTGAATTTCCATAAATCTTAGGTACACAAACATCCTGCAATTTTAGACTCAGCTTAAGTTTATATTCTACCATTTTGATGTTCTCCTGCCATTCCTCAGAAAAATGACAGACAGGTGTAGTTATGACCAGGGAACAGCAATATCTGATCCAAGCCATCTTATTTTCATGCTGAGAGGCCAATTATATAACCAGTAATGCTGACACTATGTTATTCCTTTTCCTCAGGATTTTTTTTCTCTTTCATATCTTCCTTTATAAAATTACTCTCTGTCAGAAACATGAATTCAATAGGAGAAAGATTGCATGGTGACCTGTGATGACATCTCATTCACTGCTCCTGTTTTTGCTGTTGAACCAAAATATAAAAAACAGACAGCAATTTTAATAAGGGTCCCTGGATAGTTTGACAGCAAAATAAATACAAAGAGAATCTGTTAATATTAAGCAAGAAATTTTCACCAGTCATAGATGCCTTTAAAAAGTGAAATTTCAAAAATAGTCTTTTGAATCTCTTGCTCATATGAAATTAAAACTTTTTCCTCCTCGCTTGAATTTCAAACATGCTAACTTTCTGAGCATGCACGATTTTCATCTTGCATTCTCATCTCATCATGCATGCACTGCTGATACACTTGCAACCAGATTCAGTCATACCTGCTGCTGTTTTGATGCCTTTTTTAAGTCATTTACAGAACAGGAAGTTATTTGAAGATCAGCTTTCTTTTTAATTCTGACGGACCAGAAAGATGAGGGAGAGTAAAAAGCGTCTCTGTGGGGAACTTCTTTGAAAAGTTTGAACAGGCGATTGCCAGGAGGTGACAAGGGTGTGTGAGTGGCAAAGTCTGCTTCTAGGTTTTAGATAATAGTCGGGCTCGGTTCACCTGAATCAAAGTTTTAAAGCTATTTGTGCAGTTGAGTCGTAGGCTCAAGCTGAGAGCACTATCAGCTCAGTGCAGACACCTGCATGGGCACAGTTGCACGTCTGCTGGCTTTGACGAATAAATAAAGTCACACACCACACACACGCACGAACGCACACACACACACACAAGCCCGTTTAGCTATCTTAGTGAGGACCTTCATTGACATAATGGTTTCCCTAGCCCTTTACCCTAACCCTAACCATTAAAAATGAATGCCTAACCCTTACCCTAAACCTAACCATAACCTAATTGTAACCCTGACACTACAACCACATTTTGAGCCTCAAAAAGGTCTTCAAACTTGTGAGGACCGGTGTGTGTGTCCTCACAAGTGACTGTTGGTTCTCACTAGTAGAATGCAGATTTCGGTCCTCACAAAGATAGCTAGACAGGAGCACACACACATACACACACACACACACACACACTTGTTTTCATATCTTAGTGAGAACATAATTGACATAATGCTTACCCTAGCCACTAACCCTAACCATCAAAAGAGTTAGGGTAAGCAGATGCTAAGCTATATTTCTAAAGAAAGTTTTTGTTGTTAGACAGCGAGCTTATCCTGTCTATTAACAGACAGCTCTATATTCCAAAGATTTTGCAAGATTATAAATGTAAATTTTTCATGAATGTATTCATATCATTTATTTTAGTAGCCAGCTAGTCAGGACAGTGTTTGGACTGTAAGTCTACTGTTCGTAATGGATATATGATTTTCAGCCTCAACATGTTTTATTTTCTACCATATATTAGGTTTCACAAAAATACAAAATTGCGTATTTTCAATTAAAAAAAATCATTCCTGCCCTTCTTGCAGTTTTCACTTAAACACAAAAAAGAAAAGAAAGGAAAACAAAGTTTAAGGATTTTCTGTACATCACCTTCAATAGGAAAGTCCTCTGAGTCCTGCAGCAGCCTTACTTAATCGTTTTCTCCTGTATCTCCTAAGTCAGATCTCACCGGGAGGCCATCCGAGACGACCGGAAGGCCGTCTCAGGAGAATAAATGGCATCCCCTGCTCATTTGCCAGGCAGCTGAGATCGATGGTAGCCGATCAGAGATGGAGATAAAACAGGAGTGGTCAATTGCTACACACCATTTGATGTAGTCTCAAGGTCACGTAATTAAATCAGCTTTAACTACAATCATTTTGGGTTTCTGTTGAAAATTCTATGAAATGTGTAGGTGATTAATTGGCCTTCTGTTATGAATCGTATTAAACCGGTAGCTTTAAAAAAGGTAAAAATACTGAACTATTAAGCATCTGTGCTCTCATGGTAGATGGTTAGTGTCAGGGTCCTGGGACTGGGCGACCCAGGATCCCTGAGCAGTCATGTATTATATTATTATTATTATTATTATTGCTGTGTATTTTGGTGTTGCTCCCCCTTCCCTGTGCTTGTGTATATGTGTGTGTGGGTGGCTGAGCACTTGTTTATAGGCGGCGTCAGGCCTGGAGGGTGTGGCCCTGCAAGGGGACTGGCCACACCCGAAGCCACACACCTGCTGCTGATCAGGCCTCGTCGGGGGAGCTACTTAAGAGAGTCTTGGAGCTCCCACCGACGCGGGATCATTGCTTGGGACTCCACGTTAGTTACCCAGTTTAGGTTTTGGTTGTGTAGTGTATGCCTGCCATTGTTCAGTGTCCTGACTGCTGCCGCTATTGTTTCCCGCAGGAGGAGCGTGGAAGGCTTAAGGAGCAGCGAGCACCGGGAGTGCAGACACGGGAGCAGAGAGCACTTGGAGGACACGACACGGGAGTCTGGGGAGAAACACGGGGAGTTATTGTGTTTACAGCTTTCCACTGTAAATAAAGAGCACTGTTTGCATCGCAGAGTCTGCGTTTTGGGTCCTCCTTTCCCCACATCCCCACGGTCTGCCCTCCAGACCGTGACAGTTAGTCCATGATCTCCGTGCAATATAGATATTTCTTACCAGCACCCTGTGAGTAACCTCGTTTAGCCTCTGTAGAATTACCCTCATATACGTGTGTGTGTTTCTGTGTTTGTGTGTTTCATTACATTAAACAGATTGCAAAGCATTTCTAGAAGCATTTTCCTCTTAAAAGCTTGAGAGTTTTCCTCGTGTAATGGTTCAGTGTTAGCAGTTTGATGGGTGTGCTGGGTGTGAACTCCCCACAGCCATGAATAAGACTCCTACCATGAAGTAGCAGAGGAGCTTCAAAAGCTCAGTGTCAGTTTAAATGGCACATTATTTCTGTGGCTTCTTGTTCTGTGAACAAAAGCTGATTCATTAGTGTTAACTGCTCCAGCGTTACATCTACAGACCGATTTCTGAATTGCACTGCATAATAGTCTTTATCTGAAGTCATTAATCCAGATAAATGTGACTGGTTTAGCATTTAGATAATTCGAGTCTTCAGTAATTTGTTGGTGAAACAAGGAACTAAAAGAATGATTTGTGGTCACTGAGGGCAGAAACAGAAGTGATGCCAGCTGGTTCACAAAAATCTAACCATTCAAGAGGATACATTCCTGCAGGACTGGTGTTTGATTACAAAGTTTAAATCCATAAAGTTTTTTTTATAATTAAAGGTATAGAAAAGAGGTAAGAAAGGATGATTAGAAGTAAAGAGGCAGCTGAACAGGCACTTCAAATCTTTTAGCCAAAGTTGATGTTCAGATGCACATCAGGGCAGATGGAAAAAATGCCTGTGATCGAGGCTCCCTTCCCTCCCATACATATGCAATAATACTAAGTGCAATAATCCTTTCTGTCATCGTTGTATTTTTACTCAGTTGTATATAGTATTTGTATTTGTATTCTATTTTTATCTTATTGTATATTTATTTTATTTTATTCTACTGTATATAGTATTTTATTTTATTCTATTCTGTACAGTTGTGTACTGTATTTATTCTTATTGTATTCTAATTTTTGCCTCATAACTTTTGCACTGTCCACTTCCTGCTGTGACAAAACAAATTTCCCATGTGTGGGACTAATAAAGGTTATCTTATCTTATCTTATCTTATCTTATAAAGTGCACAGATAATGGCCTATCTTATCCTCCTTTTTCACACAAAGAATTTAGTTTCTTTGGTGGAGAATAATCTGAAAGGTCATTTCTAGCTGAATGCTCTGGACTGGCTGAATTACCCTGACGTATTAGTAGTAGTTTTCATAGCTGTGGAGGTCATCTGCTATCTTAATCTAGTCTATGCCAGTCTGTACTGTAATTTGCACTGTGAAATTTTCAGTGCAAGTTGCCTATTATGCTTCACAAAATATGATGTGATAATGTTAGTCTTGTGTGAAGTGGCATCTCTGTGATGCTGGTTGTTTTCACATGCCCTGTCTTCTGCTTCAAGAATGCTGAAGGCCTTGTCAGTAAATATAAATGGATGTTTTGGATAGAATTTTGGGTACAAATACAAAAGTCCTCCTGATGCTATTTATAGAAGCTCACAATTATGAGAGGAACAAAATCTCAGAGGATACGATAAATGACACGCAAGGCAGCATGTGGTAAGGAACATTTTGTGTCAACAGGCTCAACATTTATGTGACGGCATATTAATCGTAAGAGCAGTTTTAGAAAGTCGAGAGATCAAAGCGACATCAAAGTAACACAATACTTGTACTATATTGTTGGACCAATATTGTTAGTGATGAGAACTTAATCCTTGTTAGAAATGGCATTATACAAGTTGGTTTGACTACAGGACAACATCATGAACCTCAGGGCAATAAAACACAGCTAAACATTTTATAGTACCTTTATTTTGGCTCTGGATTTCCACAAGTATGCCACAGCAGGCTGCAGGAAAACTGTAGTCTACAGTAGGTTTGAAGAATTTGAAAGCATGTCAGAAAAGAAAAATGTTAATGTTAGCTGTGGAGCATGCAGAGTCAGCCCCCATTATTCTTTGGTGGATACAGTAGGGGAGGTCCTGTGGTGAGGTACAGGAAACTATGACCTTTCTAGGAGGCCCAGGTACTGAATCATTGTCTAAGCCACAACGTTTCCATGTAGCCTAAGATAAAGTGGACAGCTCTATCTGGGGATCTGCCTCAGTGACTCCTGAGACCCATCTCATTAATTGCTGGGGTAGCAGATGCAGGGGCAGCCACCTTTGGCTAGAATTTCCAGTTAAACGAAAGAGCTGACCAAACAGATTCTGGGGTAGAACTGTCTTGCTCTAAAAAGTTGTATCCTGGAGCTGCATTTTAGTGAATTTATCACTTTTTGTCCTTTAGTTAGATATATAACTTTATAGAATATATCTATTACAAGCCACAATACATTCTTCTTTGAAAACTTTGAAAATCAGTTTCAGACACTTCTAAAAACAGTAAATCACTTGAAGAGACTTGATTTTTATCTCAAATGAAAATTAAATACATTTTTTGTTTTACACACACAAAAACATAAATAAAAAGAGGCCAGGGCTGTTCAGTCTGAGTCTCAATTGCAACTGGTAGCTATATAAAATGTAGACACTTGCAGATATCCAGTATTTCTCTCAGTTATTTTTTCATATCGTCAGCGATTTCCCCCCCAAAGCTGATTGATCCACATACCAAAACAGCTCCAGCACAAGGATTTTATTAAATGTAAACTCCTTACACAGGAGTTATTTTGTTGACCCCATCAGTTTGCTCTTATAACTGGTATTTACTGATCCAGCAATCATGCTAAGGGACACTTAGACCAATGAACATCCCTGCAAAGTAACACCCTCTTCTCTCAGTCAGATGGCAAAGATGGCATTTATAGACACAGAATCCTTGTAGGTGGTTGTCAGGACAGATCATACTTTGTTATAGTCTGTCAAATGATATCAGGCATACATACACTCTTAAATGACAGGTGAAGAGCTAAAATGCCTTTGAAAATAAGACATGTTTGTTGTTTAAAGTTAAATGCATGTAACTGTGAATCTGTTGATTCCCATGTTTAGCCCACTTTAAAGATACAAGTGTGAAGTTCTATTGTGTGTGTATTTGTGTAACTAATGGTGAAATTCATTATTTATCCATATGTCACAAATGATTTAGATACAGTGCACAGAAAGGTTGGGCTTTAAAATATGAAGCGTTAGAGTCAGTTGCTGTGAACAGTGTAGAGTAATCGATGCTTTTAAGGTGTAAAAAGGGTTGAAGTTTTTTTTCTTTTGTAACATGCATGACAAAAATATCTTGGGATGTGTGAAGGTAAATGTGCTGTGGGTGCTCATTGCTGGGTGACACATAGCGAAACTTTCTCGTGCCTTTGAAAAGTGCAGAGAAACAACCAGAAAGGTTCCTGACTATCTTTTTCCATGATGCAAAAACCTTTCCAGTAAAATGCCTCTTTTTATTGCTCTGAATCTTTTTTTTTTAAGAGTTTGTTGCTCAAGACCATAAACTGCTTGGCTAAAAGTATGCAAATGTCCTCATGTGACTGGAGAGCAGTCACATGAGGACCAAAGGAATTGTTTTGGTTTTAAGATGTTAAAACCACAGTAGTTCATTTGTCTTAATATGCTTCATTAAAGCCCTCCTCTGGAAAAGATATCTACTAGATTTGAAGCCTGGCTGCAGGGATTTGTTCCCGTTCAGCCACAAGAGTATTGCTGAGGACGGCAACTGATGCTGAGTGATAAGGCTCGGGTCACAGTCAGCAGTTTATTCTGAAGGTGCTGGATGTGGTTAGGGTCAGAGTTGTGTTCACGACAGAAAAGTCCTAGATTTGTGTATTGCATTAATTTTTAATCATTTCAGTATGTAACTCTGAAAGATTATTTTCTCAGAAATGCTAGAGCTTAAATGGTAGAGCACTGTCACTTGCCACTGTCTTGGCAAGGGATACGGTAATTAACATCACTCAAGCACCTCTAGACTGAAGTTAGATTTTGGATTTTTTTCTACATAAGTTACATCTTTGAATCCTATCAACTGTGCCAGAGCACATTTATCTCCTGGGTAAAGTCGGTGTCACAGCTGTCAAGACACAGTTACATGACAAGACTGTCTCTGCAGTGCTTGTAAAACTTCTGAAAAAGATGAAAAGGCGCAATTATTAACACTGACAGGCAGGTTTCATTTGGATCATCCCAAAATGATTAAAAAAGACAAACTAATTAACAGCTGTCCAACTTGTCCAAGAAATCAGAATCACTTTGACTTTTCAATCAAACTGCAGAACGAAAGCATTGTTACTGGAGCCTGGGGGGTGGGAGTGGTCTAGCCGAGGTGTTAATGACTCATCTGGAGGGAGAGTAAATTATTCATACACTATTATGCTGCATATAAACAGTGTGTTCTAAGACGTTTTCTTATTTCCATCTGTGCCTCAACGCAGTGAAAAAACTTCACATTAACCTTGCTCCACTGATGAAGTTCCTTTGTTCCCTGGGAGGTATGTACCAGCATATGATGACATAATTTAAGTATTTTCCAGCCGAAACATGTTCACAATGTCCTAAGACACACACACACACACACACACACACACACACACACACACACACACAAACAAACACACAACAGCTTGTGCTCGATCTGTCAGTTATCACTTTTTAGGCCATTGACAACACTATTAGAGTCGATCTGTCAAATAGGAGTATATATATAGCCTAAAAAGAAAAGCACTCCCCCTCCCTTTTTCGAAAATAACTTTGATTGGCATTGAATTAGCATCCTTTAATGCGAGTAATTTAGCTGTTGCTTAAAAGGACGTGGAAAGTGCACAGTAGTAGTCTGAGCCTCAGTTCCTGGATCACCAGGCCTACAGAGGAGGAAGGGGTTTAAGCTGGAGGCACTCTAGCATTCCTGTAACCCCATAATAATCATGAATAATAGAAGCAAGGTACAAGAGGATGAAACAAGCTGATATGAAAGAATGGGGACAATGGATTACACTTCTTAACTGCTATCTGCTAAACTGCATGGAGGAGATAAACCAACAATCACAGTGAAAAAGGGAAGATTGACATTAATACAGTTAACACTGAGCTGTGTGTGAGTTTAGTGAGCTAAGCTGGCTATGACAAAGCAGGTGAAGCTTCGTCTTCAGCTTCACACAGAAATAATTATCACTACAAGAAAGAACTGTTCATACTGACAGTAATGTGGGTGGTGGTGGATCTGTCCTTGTGGCTATGCAAAACACAGTTCTTTAATGTGTTGTTTTTTTTATTGAACCTCTACTGATAAATAGATTAACAGAAGCTTAATAGAATTAATAGATTAACACTTACAAAGTTAGGAAAATATTGTGGACAGGCAAAAAATATACATTCTCATGGCGTAAAATAATAATAACTAAATAAATAAAAAGAAGTCCCCTAGTTTCTCCATGCACCCTGTCCTTATGCCTTTTAGATTACTGAGCCATGAACATGTCTGTGTGCCTGTAAGGATCCATCAAAGGTAAATATATGTTAAATGTGTTAAATATGTTCTTCACACATTGTTCTCAAATAAGTTAGCTTTGTTTTGATTTTTATGTAGTTATAATATGCTGTTTACTTTTCTTGCTGTTTAGCTGTTTGCACTAGTTAAAATGTTTTAGCCAATTTTCTCTGAAACATAGATCATTTATGTATTTGTATAAATAACCACCAGTGAACATTGAGGGATATAAATTTATGTTTTTTTTCCTTACCAAATTCACTTTTCATGGAACAACCACATATTGGTATATTCATGGTAATCAAATGTTAGTTTCTCATTGGTCTTTTTACACCTTTCTGTCCATTAATCACCCAATGCAAAGAAATTGTGGTAGTTTTTATCAGTGGGAAATCTCATTATCACATTAGATGTACTCTGCCTACTTATCATTCATGTTTCTCCCTGTTTTCATTAGCCACACTGATGTTTTAACAATGAAAACCTTTCATCAGCCACTCAAATGATAAAGTCATATTTTTAATTCGCAATTCAGAGAACATAAGTGTGCACATTTTAAATATGTCTACAACAGTGTCACCTCTGGAATTTACTCCACTTTTTAGGCATTCAACTTTTCACTTCAGCTTTTATTTTCTGTGAGGATTCTGGTGGTGCGGCGATTAGCACTGTTGCCTCACAGCAAGAAGATCCTGAGTTTGATTCCACGACCTGGCTGGGTCCTTTGTGTGTGGAGTTTGCATGTTCTCCCTGTGTGTGCGTGGGATCTGTCTGGGTATGCCAACTTCCTTTCAAATTTCAAGAAGATGCAGTTAGTCGGATTAGGTTAACTGGTAATTCTAAAGTGCCCATAGGTGCAAATGGTTGTTTGTTCCCATGTGTTAGCCCTGTGACAGACTGGCGACCTGTCCAGGGTGTACTCTGCCTCTCGCCCTATGGTGGCTGGGATAGACTCCAGCCCCCGTGCAATCCTGACAAGGACAAGAGAATGGATGCTTTGTAGATTTTCGTGCTGTGTGTTTTATGGGGGGAAATGGATGGAAGGACTTTTTTTTTAAAACTTGAATGATTAAAAATTTATGCTTGTACAAATACAGAAACTGTGTTTGTTCTTAATATTTTTTAGTGTTTTTGTTTAAGATTACAGAACACAACACCAACCTAGAGCACATACTTCACTGTCATTGTATTCACTGATTACAATTACTTTTTGGTTTCTTTGTTTTTATAATTTAGATCTCTGAATTCTACATATTCAGAATATAGAATATTCAGATATGATTATGAATAATCAACAGGTTATTTGTGTCAGATAGACTTATAGGACACGCCCATTACTAAATCACATTCTTATATAGTGACAGCTACATTGCTTACCAAATAGGCTATTTTGCATCATCACAGAATAACATCATGAAACACAATGGTAGCAATTTCAGAACTGACATAAACATTAAGATTTAATTTATCACAATAAAGTTGTTTGGTCTGAAATGTTAGACGCCTCATTGAACAGACTGAACAGTTTCCAAAAATAAATGTCTTGGGCAGACAGCAACACATGCAGGAGTCTCAACAAATCTGCTTTACATTGCCAAAGGTGTCACATTTGACTAATGTAAGTCAGCAGCTAAGTCATACAATAACATGAAAAGGAATTCTGTCACTAAGCAGTCAAATTATCTTCAATTTTCTCTCTCATTTCATTATAATTTCCTTCTTTTTTGTTCTCTAAAAGGCCATCTTTAGAAATTAGTATTAAGGAAGCATGTCTGAGTAGTTTCTGAGTATAGCAGACAAATCCACATATCCTCTCACCAAGTCTTTTTAATTCCCAAGATCTGCACAGAAAGATGAAAGGACGCCTTTTTTGTCCATGGGAGATCAACAAATCTGCCCCCAGGCAACTAACATGGGTGATTAATTATTATAATAATAACTCACTGCACTGCAAGAGAGCCGTGAAGTGTATAATGACTCCTTATTATACTGCAAACATTGTAAAAGAGTTATTTTTGAGGTCATGCTGCCAGTGAATATTCAATGTTAAAGTTATTAAATCATGCATTTTAAACCATGTTTCTTGTAGAACTTGTAGATAACAGTACTTAAGTGATCTGTTGGGTCTGAAAGAAAGTCACAGGCAACTTTTGGAAGGTAGAATGTTTATACACCTATAAGTCACTTTATGCTGTCCTGCAGGTTAGCTCAGTGACCTCTTAAGATCAGGAAACTCTTAATCATTTTAATGGCCTGTATTTGTATAGCGGTTTACTTGTCCCTAAGGATCCCAAAGCGCTTTACACATCCAGTCATCCACCCATTCACACACACACACACACACACATTCACACACTGGTGATGGCAAGCTACATTGTAGCCACAGCCACCCTGGGGCGCACTGACAGAGGCGCCCCAGGGTGGCTGTTGGTTCAGTTGGATTTTTTTTTACCCTGACTGTACCAAAGATTTATGTCAACGAATCCCCCTTTTAATGAGGAATTATACTTCTGATGATATTAAAAATCAAACTGGGAAAGAGAAAACCTCATGGCACAGCCGCTTACCCACGCTGTGGGGAAACGTGCCCCCTAATATAATTCTACATTTAGTTTTGTAACAGAAAGGTGGTTGTTTATTTAAGCATACTTCTTGTGTATGTATGTATGTATGTATGTATTATTATTATTATTATTATTATTATGTATTCAAAAAGAAAACCAAGGACCACTCTTTTCCATTCATATATTTTGTATTTTTCATATATTTAAAAGGATAACCTTGAATTTACTTGTTTTTGTTTGATTTTTTATGATAGACTCCAATATGATGTAATCAACACTCAGTAGCAAGTTATTTTGAAGGGCAGATTTAATGGAGATGAAGTGTCACACTGTTTTCATTAAAAAGCAATTATTATTAAAATTTTGACATTTCCAACCTTCATTTAACACGAGATGCACACCAAATTATGAAACAGAAAATAACCTTGTGACTGCACTACACTAATGCTTTTAAATATCACTCTTTTATGTGAGCAGAGAAACCCTGTGCATTTATATATTTGTTTTTGTTTGGGTAAATGCTTGTGTGTGGATACCATGCTATCACCAGAAATATTTTCAGTGATAGCACGGTATCCATCCATCTCTAATTACTTTATATTTCAGAAAGGAAACACGTCAAGAGATTGGCCCATAAAAACTCAATAAATTCATATAAAAATAAAGGCTAGACAAGGGTGTATTTGTGTCTACAGACAAAAAAGGCAAAACAAAAGCAGTTTTAACCGCCATCAGCAAGTGACAAGGACAATTTAAGAAGTGATAGCCATCACAAAAATAAAAGTAAGTGATGTGTGGTTTCATCCACAAAATCACAGTCAGTCGGTAAGAGTTGAAATCAGACTTTTACAAAAATTAAAAAACAATGATAAACCTTCATTAAAAACACAAACTGATTGTGGATTCATTTCCAAAACTTCAAAGATTTTGACAATGCTACATTTAAATATGTCTTCCACATAGTTTTGCATTGCATGCTTGCAGACTTGTAAATCACTCCAGGCACACACATTTAATTGCTTACTAAGTAAAATTAGTCTAAAATCAGTGTTAGACAATGAGGTTTGCAGGTGCGGTGACATGAATAGCCCCATCATTCAAGTGTGGTTGAGTGACCAGTGCAACAATCCAACTTTTGGGGTAAAATAAAACAAAAACAAAATAATTTGCCAACATGCTCACAATGTCAGTATGAATAATGAGGAAAGTACATGACTATAACATTCCTCAGTTTATTAAGCATTGTACCAATATGTAGTATATTGTTTTTAACAGTCAATAAAGCTATTTATCTCTATATGCCCACTCCATGAAGCACCTCAGCAGGACAAAGGCTTTTCCTCTTACTGCCAAGTTTACACTGAATATCCAATAATCAACATTAATCCAAGTGCGTGAGCATTTTGAAGGGCAGTTTGTAGCAGCCATGCATTTGGAGATGTCCCAGCCCCTCACACTTTCAAAGACAGAATGCTCTGATTCTCACCTGTCAGGAAGTAGCACATGGTGATTTATGACTCTCTGCACTGAGCGGGAGAAGGTAGAGGGGATTTCATTCCGGCAAGCTTCGTGACGTCTGCTTTTAAACTAATTTCTGCATACTGAAGTACTTTCACTACCTGCGCTTGTGTCATTTTTCTTAATGACTGTTAAGGGGAGACTGAGTGAGCAAGGCAAACAGGCACTGCTCCACCACGGGGCTGCTGAACAGAATATAATTAAGGTGACGGGAGAGGAAAGGTTGGGTGAAAGACTTCAGTAGGTAACTGAATATTCATTGCAATCACACTAAACACCTCGGTGATTAATTGCAGGGCTGGTATGATTAAAACATGACTGACTTAGTGGAAAATTCCGAACTTAGTCAAAGGTTGGCTCAATTTAGTTCCTTTTGATGACCAAAAATGACACGTCTTTTGTTCCAACACAGGGAGACAGCTGGGGTTTTGAAATAGTTATGAATAAGGTTGGGTAAAAGATATTAAAGTTCATTTTTAACTCGTGTGCAAAACAGAAATTAATTATCTGTCATTTTCTCCTCTTAACATCCCATGGCCTCATTTTGGAAAGCTACAATCTATAATTGACCTCAGGATATGCGTTCAGAGTCACTGAACGCAGGGATAGCCTGTCTACTGATGCCTGATCGCACCTTGTATCTTGGCCCAGATGTGCAGCCAACCAACCTGTGGTTCTGACCCACTTTCTAGCCTCATCTTTCACAATGTGAGTCCTGGAGACTCTGATTCATTTCCCATGAATCCCATTTATTTCTCCTAGGTCATTATGTCATCATTACAGACTTACCTTCTCCATTGTGCTGGGGGGAAAGCAATCTGCATTTGAATATTTCATCAGGGGAAGATAATACTTTAAATATGCCAGTGGATATGATTTATACAGGTCATGGATGGTTCTCATACATTTTTCTTACCTGATCACAAGGACCTAACAGTCCTCAAAAATGGCCTGTTTCAGCCAAGAATCTGATTCAAAAATACTCAAACAAATGCAAAAGTGTTCCATAAATCACAGAGAAATAATAACGAAGAACTATGCCACAAATAACCTGCTCCTTATCACTGCTTTTTTTTTAAACACAAGCAGTGAATTATAACACCCGGGAGGAATATATTTCCTTCTTGACTTCAAGCACAAGAACCTGTGTTCATTTCCCCTTCCTCTCCAAGTTGATTAGTGGATCAGAGGGCTAATTCAGCCCTTGAGGAGCACAGACAGAAGTTCCCCACGAGCCACAGAAGAAGTCATTCATAAACCACGAATGTCAGCCTTGTTGCTTGCTAATTCCCCATCAGCAACCGATGAGCTCAGAATTCCATTCGCCCCAACTGTTGCTAAGGTGCTGAGTGTATTCTCCCCTCAGTAATTAAAAGTAATTGAATGGTGAAGCCTGCTTGAAAAAGCACAAAGGGAGACTGTGGCCATAGCAATCTAACTGGACTCCATCTGGTATTATAGCAACAAAGAAGAGCCATCGGCTCACTTACCAGCACTATCTTGGCAGATTCAAAAGACAGGAGACTGGAGTCAAAAGTCATTAATTGTAAGCAAATGATCAGGTGAGTTCTGGGGAAAAAACAGCTATGCACTGACTCATTTTATGTAGCTATTTCATTTTTTTGAGCATTCGCATGTAGTGTTTATACTTTACAGTACAATATAGAATACTATGAAGATGAAAATTTGAAAGGTGATTCCTGCAGGGAATAAAGTAAAAAAAAAATACTGGAGAATACTGGAAGCACTTATTTTATTCAAAAATAAGTGCTTTAAAAGCTAAAAACTATACTCCCTCCATGCTCTAAAATATTAATCAAGAATTGAGCACATATTTGTTAACGACAGTCAAGCTGTTTATACATTCTAAATTGATCTGTTGTTCAAAATTTGCTGTAGACACCCATTCTTGGGTCCGATCAAAATTGACCCAGACCGTGCTATGAATACACAGATTATAAGCACTACATAAAGGTCAAGGCCTTAAAATTTTATATTACATTTTTTATTAAAAGAAGATTTATTATTTTTAAATGAGATTTTGAGACCAGCAGAACAGTCTCATTAATATGTCAATGTTACTTTAGAAAAGAAATATGGACAACAGCCACTTACAAATTCCAAATCCAGTAAAGCTATAATCACGTTGGAATTAAAGTTGTATTTCTGGCTATCCAATTAATTCCAGTATTCATTCTACTTTTTCTGTTTAGGGTTGCAACAACTCCAGCAACCCCTTTGTAGATTATAAATTTAGATTTTCTGCTGTGTTTGAGATCATTACCCTGTTGCATGCCCCATAGTTAGCAGATTTCACTAAAACACACTTGATGCTAAAAATAATTCATTAAATTGTGGCCTTTTAAATCAAAACAGTGGTCTGAAATATGTAGAAAACACGTAGAGCTGAGAGGAACAGCGCTCTGTGCAGTCTGTTTGCACCTGCCACTATATTTCCATATATGTATTTTAAGTCTACTGGAATGTTCCACTGATAAGAATTATATAGATCTCAATCATAACATAAACTCACGAATACTTACCACTCAAAAATAAATTAAACAAATGATCCCAGTATATTTTAAATGCATATTAACCATCTCACTATGGATGACCTGCCACCGTATCACCCCATTCTCTTCTGTCACACCACCCATCTGCATGTCCTTCCTGACACAATCATCCCTGTTTTTCTGAGCTTGGTACACTGTAGAAGTATACGGTCTCCCCCACTCATCCAGCCCCATGACTGGCTTTAATACAGATTAACTATTAGGTTTTGGCAATTTGGGTTTCCTTATTTCATTTTGCTGAAGGATAATCTATATGAATCTACATGAATTTAACAAAGCTAATAGACCAAAAATATTATTTAAATGTATAAGCAATTGTTGTTTGATCCATATTTTAGTTTTATTTATTTATAAATTTTTTTACATCCAACTGTTCCACCAAGGACAACTCATAAAATGATTATGATAGTAGATAGTAAAGGGGGAAAGGAGACGTAAAATAAAATGGGCTGCTCAGTTATCCCTGAAACCCCAAAATAATGAGCTCAGTATAATGTGTACACTTTACAGTTTTGAAACAGGGTCCAATTATGGCCAGTACTTTAATAAACTAGCTGTTCTTCCAAATGGCTCTCTTCCTAAACAAATTACTAATTTAAACCCCCTACATGCGATAAGTTAGTAAATTCACACAGTTCGTTTATTTCAGCTAACATTGTACAAGGAAGATTGCCAGATCTTGTCTGATCCTGATTGGTGCTCAGTGGGTCTCACTGTGAGCTCTGTTTGTATCGCCAAATATCCCATCATGCCATGTATTTATCCACTTATCATTACCTGTGAATGGAGGGAAACGGTTTTGTGCTGCATGAAATCATGTCTGCTGTGCTATTTGCCTCCAGTGAAGAGAGCAGAGGTATTAACACATGGAGCCAGTTCAGGGCTTCCGAATTTTCCATTATCTTCTGATTTACACCTGTCTCTCTGCATTAACCAGCAGAGTAGCTGACACTCAAACAGTGTTGGGCTGGAAGGATTGAGGGAAGCGGGAAGAGATGTGTGTGCTGTCCAGGAATTGCTCATCTTATGGGGACAGAAATCTCTGCATGGTCACATTCCTGGGATGTGTCTTCCTTATGAGGACAAAGAAAACAGTAACCTAAATCATTAATCATTAGGTTGTTTAAGTTTAAGGTGAAGACAGATCTTAAGGTCAGAGTAAGGGTTAGGCAAGCAGTGCTTATGTTTAAGGTTAAAGTAAGTCTTCAGGAAATAAATATAGGTCAATGTAATGTCCTTTAAAGCCATGGATACATGACTGCATATGTGTGTGTGTGTGTGTGTGTGTGTGTGTGTGTGTGTGTGTGTGTGTGTGTGTGTGTGTGTGTGTGTGTGTGTGTGTGTGTGTGTGTGTGTGCGGTTGTTATTAAAAAGCAGCTCCTGGCTATTGTTAGGGGATAGCATGCCTGTAAAAGTAGATGTTGCAGTAGGCGATTTCAGGTGCTTAATGACCCAGGAGTTGCGTGATTAATGGAAGGGTTTACACGATATTTCTTTGGAGCCGAGCGCAAGTAGAAAGCCTGGGCATGTCATCTTTTAAGAGCCCCCCGCTCAAGGTCGGTTGAGCCTGGAAGAGAGCCCACAGAGACGACAGGGCTATTAGTGGTGTTTCTTTTCCATCCTGGACCACTCACACACACCTATGAGAAAGGTGTATATGGGTAGTCACATACACAAACACACAGACATGCACACAGGTACAGCTAAGTGTAAAAACACACATCCTTGCAGACACACATTTACACCAGGGACCACCCCAGCATTGCAAAGACCGCTGGGAATGCTGTAACCTGCTTTGAGGAAGCAGAACTCATCTCCCCTGTTAGGCGCTGAGAGCCAGAGGATGATCAAGTGCAGGCACAATCAGATTGAGCTGTATCCAGGCCTTCCTTGCTCTTTTAGCTTAGTGCCATGAAACACTCCATAGAGGATAAATACGGCTATATATTTATACAAACCTCTCTTCTCACTTTGTTTCTTCTGCTCTTTTCAAACTTGAAAGAGAGGGCAACACTGCTGCTCGAGCAATCCTGAGTTTAACCTTCTCTGGTTTAATAAAGAAACCCAGATCATGCTCTAAAATATTCCTTCCATCTTAAGGGAAGGAAAAGATTGCACTGTTGTTAAACCCAAAAAGTGAGAGCAATTGGTATATACAAACACCTTTGTTTTTTCTGTTTCCTTGCTGGAATAGTTGGTTTAGTAACACTTTTTCTGGAACTATTGACGTTGTCATGAAGGTGCAAGGAGAGTGATTAGGAATGGAAATTTCTAATAAATGCCTGGTTGGTTAGTAGAAATAAATGACTTGTGTCATTATTTTTACATTCTAAAGTAGCCTGAAATGAAAAACGCATAATGTATCCAAGCAAACTAAATGTCCTCAGAGCGTGAGCCCACAGGGTTTTGGTCTTTAAGGAAATGCAGATATGAATCACAAGAAATTTCACACTAATTTAGTCATAAAATGTTTTTCTCGTACTATTACACATAAGTATTTTATGACGATGACAGGGAATATGCAATGTATAGATGGTACCAATGTTTGACAGACATTTGAAAGAAATAATGTTTTCATGTGAATACAATGATAGATTTATTTTTTTAAGTATTTGAAATGTTGTAGATGGATATTTGATGCGGTGAGATTTTAGTATGTCTTTTATAGGGTTGAACAAAAATGTTTTTTTAATCTTAATAGTGTCTCATAATTTGTCAGTGTGTATATACACACGTATGTTTGTTGTGTGTTTGTGTGTGTGTGTGTGGACAGAAATAAGTCTGACCTTTGGCATAATGCTGCGAATGAAGATAATGAATCTCAGTAGGGAACCCAGAGTGTTGATCAAGACTTCCTCTCACTTTGAGCATAATCACATCTCTGCTCAGATGGAAATTAGCCAGAATGAGGGAGTAAACCATGACAAGCTGATAAAATTGTCAAACTGAATTCTGGAGTGAGCAAAACTGAAGTAAACTATGTGTCACTAATAGCATGAAGTGCCATCAAAAAGCAAAGAGTCTTCCTCTGTCCACTTGTTGGGCAGATCTGCTGTTGCTATGCAACTATTGACTTACTTTCAGTGAAATTCAATTTATTTATACAGCACCAAATCACAACATGCAGTTACCTTAAAGCACTTTATGCTGTAAAATAAAGACAACACAATAACACAGCGAAAAGAAAGAAAACAACAGAAATCAGGACCTCCTATGAACAAGCACTTTGGCGACAGTGGAAAGGAAGAACTCCCTTTAAATATGAAGAAACCTCCAGACGAACCAGGCGTAGCGTTTCTTTGTCATGACACAAGGACTGGAAAAACAAAGTTGTTGTTTTTTTTCTTAAACATCTCAGGCATCTCAGTTCAACTGCTTTGTGAATGCACTAATTACTAAATATGATCAATTTGAGAATGCATTTTACTTCTTCACAAAAAGGGAAAAATTTGGAGTGTTTGTTTTGTTTTGTTTTTTAAAAAATGCAATCTTGCCATGGTTTTACAGGTCTGGACTACTTGAGATCAAACTGGGCTGCATGTGGCTTATGAACTAAATACATTTGATACCTCTGCCTTAAGAACATCAACAAAAGCACTGTATATGCCACTTAAAGCCAAAAAGCCTGTAACTGTATTGCAATACTGTCGCAGTTACAAGAGGTGGAGCCAATTTGAACTGCTTTAGGTATTAGTTGATCTAATAAAAAAAAATAGCATTAAGAATTTTAATAATTAATTTGTCCAACTGACCTCTGCATAGAAACAACTTTTTTGTGAGACATGATTACTTTAACAGACTCTTAACAGACTCTTTTTTTTCTATTGCAATCACATTTTTTGCTACATCCAGCTCTTCACAATAACTCACCTTTTATTACTGTTAGGTCTAATTCTTTGTGTTCTGGTTCCTACCAGCTGTCTACAATAAACATATAATGAGCTAATTGCTCACCTTAGCTCATATGGATGGTTTCATGTCTGCATGAATGTTTAATTATTTAGACAGGCCTCTTTTTTTTCTCACCAAAAATGAATCTTTATTTCAGTATGCATGTATACATTAGTGGTGCTAGAGTAAAGAAACGAAAAGTAAAGTAAAGAAAAAAAAGAAAAGGGCTTAATAAATAAACTCACTTACATCTTGTTACTGGTTCAGCAAAAGGCCATGGTCTCAAAAATGAGACGAAATTTTTATTCGCAACTTTACACAAATTTGGTTTTGGAAACTCTTTCATAAACTGGATAAGAATATTATACAATTCCCCAACGGCTCGTATCAGAACAAATGACCAGACATCCTCCAGCTTCTGTCTCCTGAGGGGCACCAGACAGGGATGCCCACTCTCCCCCTCACTTTTTGCAATTTTTATCGAACCTCTAGCAGCAGCATTTAGACAGGCTACAACAATTAAGGGCATAAAATGTAAGAACATAGAACATAAAATCAGTCTCTATGCGGATGATGTGTTGCTTTTTCTGCAAAACACACAAACCAACCTCTCTGAGGTAATTACTTTAATAAACTGGTTTTCAAGAGTTTCAGATTATTCAATTAACTGGCCAAAATCTACAGTTCTCCCCATTAACTGCTCCTTCCATAATTCTTCCTCTGCCCCACTGCAATCCGGAAATATTAAATATTTAGGTATTAATGTCTCTCCTAAGCTTTCAGACTTAACTAAACTAAACCACATCCCACTTCTAAAGAAAGTAGAAGGCGATCTGACTAGATGGAAATCTTTACCCATATCACTCATGGGAAGGGTCGCCACTATAAAAATGATGATCTTGCCAAAAATAAATTACTTATTTTTGATGATCCCTAACAAACCATCACAAGATTGGTTCAGATCTCTGGATTCATATATTTCCAAATTCCTTTGGAAAGATAAACCCCCGCGTATTAGCTTAAAAACGCTACAAAGAACCAAGGATAGAGGAGGATTAGATCTGCCTAATTTTCACCAATACTTCTTAGCCAACAGGCTTCAGTTCATCTCAGAATGGTTAAAACATACCTTCTTAGTTGAGCCCTGGCTAGATGTTGAACAGGCACTATGCAAGGATCTAGAGATTTCAGACCTACCATTTATTAGCTCAAACATCAAAAGACATGAATGCTTTAAAAGTATCAACATCAGTTTTTCTCTAACAGCATGGTGGGAGTTTCTAAAAATAACGGAGTCTTCATTAATCCCATGCAAACGTACACCTATCTGGAATAACCCTGACATATTACAAAACAATAATATGATTAATTTCCCAGAATGGAGTTGTAAAGGAATTAAATACTTAGAACATATATTAGAGGGAACAGAATTTATTCCATTTGACAGACTAGTTGAACAATATGGGATCAACAAGACAAGGTTTTTAGAATATCAACAAATTAAATCCATAGTAAAAAAGAAATTTAACCTCAGTCAAGTTGAATTACAAACACCACTAAGTGCGGCACATTTTCTTACTCTTAAATCCCCCAAATTATTATCTAAAATATACAGAACACTTTCTAAATTAGATGAATCAATATCCCTTCCTACTGCAAAGTGGGAAGCAGATTTATCAGTCAACCTAGACCAAAACTTCTGGTCTCAGATTTGCTTAAAAACTTTTAAATTAATTAAAAATCCCAGTCTGCAATTAATACAATACAAAATACTTCATAGAGTGCACTATACAGGTCATCGGATGTTTAAGATGGGCTTTACATCTTCCAACAACTGCTCACACTGTCAAGGCAATACACCAGACAATTACATCCACGCTCTTTGGTTCTGTCCACCAGTGCAAAAGTTTTGGCGCGAGATATGTGAAGACTTATCAAAATGTCTGAAATGTAACATTCCAACTTCCCCCTTAGTGTGTTTGTTGGGCAGCTTAGATAATGTCACTTCAGAAAAGAATATAGCCCATATGATCTTCACTGCCCTATGCATAGCCAAGAAAACAGTCCTCATGAACTGGAAAAATAAAAATAATCTTAATTCTAACCAATATAGAAATTATCTATTAGATTACATTAGTCTTGACACAGCCTCTGCCACCACATCAGATCAATTGCTCTGGGCCCCTTTTATCAGCTCCATCACCTAGTGGGGGTGGGGGGGTCATAGTTTGGTCCCGCCTTCACTGTTGTGATTGGTGAGGGGGTAGGGACAGGCTTAGGGCGTCGGGGGGTTCCCCGGAGGCATCTTCCTTGGGGGGCTCAACCCGGGGTAGCGGTCACGTCCGGTTGAGGGCTCTGTTGGCTCTCAGGTGACTGTTTCCTCGCGGCTGCGTGCAGCGGGGCTAGGGGAGGGTCTGTGCTGACGGACGTGGGTTACTGACCTGGCAACCTGGCTGCCCCTGGGTGGGTCCGGGATGGGCGTGAGGTTCTGGGGGTGCTCCGTCTCTGGGCGGGGGCCCGGGCCGGGCCTCGGGGGCTCGGGTCCTGGTTGGTGTGTTGCCGGGGTTGTGGGCGGGTGGGTGCATGGGGGCCCGGCCCTGGAGCAGGGTGCCGCCGGTGCATCGAGCCGCCTGGGGGGCTCTTCAACTGGTGGGGGGGATGGTCACATCTGGCAGGAGCTTTCTTCTCTCAGGAACTCTCTGCAGGAGGGGGAGATACAGGAGAGGTGGAGGAAGATCTCAGCCTGGGCGTTTACCGTCTTATGTAGTCTGGAAGATGTGTGGTTGGTGGGGTGGGTGCAGTTTTCTCTGTGGTGGGGTTGGGTGGACTGTCCAGGGCTCTGTGGAGCCGGGGGGCGCTACTGCACTGGGCCCCGGTCTGATGGGCCTGGGCCCCCCTTCCCTGGCGGGTCGCGGAGGGTGGGAGTGCCTACTGGGGTCAGCGGGGGAGCTGGCCCCAGGGAGGGGTTACCTGCCCCCCCTCCCTTCCTTCCCTCCCCATCTCCAGCTGCCTCCCTCTTCCCGCTCCTCCACAACCACCCACACATGCAGGGCCTTGGAGTGGGGGTATGTCACCAGGGTGCAGAGGAGGCTACCCCCCCCCCTGTCCCCTTCTGGCTGCCTCTGCCTCAATTTTATCCCACAACTTAGACATTCACATTATTCACACTCTCATTACACATACATATAGGATCTTGGGGGTGGGCACAATCACGGAGTCCAAATCACCATCAGGGTGTATACCTCACCCCTGACGTCGTTGCCCACCTCTCAATTTTAAATACACTTAGTCATTGAGGGCTAGCAGGAGGGACCATGTGCTTACCTGCTGCTCCTTGGCAGGTAGCTCCATGCCCTCCTGGGTTTTAATTGCACCTTAGAACACATATGCATCAACACTACAATGAGCGGGTGGAGGGAGGTTTGGAGTCTTCTCCCACCCCCATTCTCTGCGGCCTGCTGGAGCGGGGGGGCTAGTAGGAGGAGTTGGCCGTCCGACTGCGGTCTGGGGTGTGGGGCCTCCCTGCTGCTGCGGAGTCGGGGTGGTCTGCCTCTCCCCACCGCAGGGAAAAGGGTAACACCACCTGGGTCTGGGTGCAATTCCCCCCTCCAGGGGCAAGGGTACCTAGACCCGGTTTGTAGAGTACGCTTGGGGAGTGTGATTGAGTGTACAGCGTCTCTTTATGTCTGTCTCCACGTTGGTTGAGTGTGGAGTGAGTGCATATGAGAGCATGAGGGTGGGAATGGATGTTTGTGTCTGTGTGTGCCTGTATGTCTGTGTCTATATGTCAGGTTGGGTATCAGACGCCACCTCTCTGGGGACACCTCAGGCCCTCCAAGGTTTGGAGGCCTATCTCCACCCACCACCACTTCCCCTGCCGGTGGCGGACTCCCTCAGGTGTCGGTGTGTTGGTGGTTCTTTGTGTCTGGGGGTGGGCATCCGGGTACACACCGGCTCACTCCTTGGCGGCCGCTTGTCGGGGCCTGGGGCCTGGGGCTCGCTCGGGCCCCTTTGGAGGTGGGGTGCCCCCGGCCTCTCGGCCTAGGGCTCGGTCACTCAGGCGCAGCTGGGGGCCGGCGGAGCTCACGGGCGCGTCACTGCAACCCCCCCTGGCTTCTGCTCCGCGGCTGCTGAGTGAGCCCTCATCTGGGACTCTCCTCAGCTCTTACTGGAACAGTGGCGCGGCTGCCCCTCTGTTGGTCTTCCATGGTCTCTTGTGTTCTGGGGGCCTCTGGATGTCTGGAGTTTTGATCTCCTCCATACCCGCTTCACACCCTGGAGGACGGGGCTGTGGCCCCCCCACACTCCCTAGCAGATCATTACATGGAGAAACCTTTGGAATGCAAGCATGCTGATCCACACAGGTATGCACACATGGGTATTCACAGACGCGGACTAAAGCTTTCTTGGCTGCTGCCTCAAAGCACACTGTGCGCTGTCTATCTTGCGTGCTGCACAATATCGTTTATTACTTAGTAAATACTGATATCTATGACTAGCTAGTTTATTGTGATGGTCCTTTGTTTTCTCTATTATTATGTTGCTCTTTGTTGTTTGCTGTCTCCTCTGTTTGTTTGTTTGTTTGTTTTTTCTCCATACAGGTGACCCAGGAGTTTTTTTTTTTTTTTTTTTTTGTCTCTCTTCCCCCCCCTTCTCACCGTCTCTTCTCCCCTTGGGTTTTCTTTCTTTCTCTCCCCCTCTCTCTCTCATTCATTCCCCCTGTCCTATTTATTAAAAAAAAAAAAAAAAAAAAAAAAATGACAAAGGATGAACTGAAGCTCTGCCATCACGTAATGTCGCATACTGCTGTTTCTGATGTCATTTAAAAAAAAAAAAAAAAAAAAAAAAAAAAAAATGAGACGAACAAAACAGACAAGAAAAACTAACACTATGGCTGTCTTTGCAGCTTCTCCCATTAATTACAGGAAAAACAAAGAAAATCTACATAGACATGCTCCAGGGCCACTGCTTTGAAGGCTGTTAACAAATTATACTGAATTATACTGAAGCATAGTCCTCTCTTCTTTTTAAAATAACCATATTTATCTATAATTTTAACCTTCCCTACAGGCATCAATAAAATCGAATTTTACATCTTAAAATCCAGCACAGCTATATGTTACAAGTTTAGCTAGTAGCCCCAAAAAAAGATGCCACAGTTTCTCTCAGCCAGGAAAAAGACCTCTCCTGTGGCAATCTTCCATTTTACACAAATGAGTGTGAGAATCATGCCTTGCTTTCTACACTGTGGCATTACTCAGCCATGCTGGAGGCATATCCTGTTAATTTTAATGCACACCAGCCTGAAACCAGAAGCTCAATCTACTCAGGAGAAAATTACAAAGCCCAATCAATACAAATGTGTCCTACAAAGTTAAATACCAGCTTGCCTGATAAACAGCCACTTCTCCCTGTCATACTGCACAGAGGCAATCTAGTGCTACAAATTGCTTTAGAGGGACAGCACAGGGGAGCAGGGTTTCATGTGGGGAAAATTGGGACTATTTTTGCCATTTTTAGAAAATGTAACACTTAAGAGTGATCCTGTCTGACTCATAATGGCTAAATTGCTCATTTGATCAATGGCTATTTGGTAAGTGGTCTTTTACATTTGTAGAAGACATGATTACAGAAGTTTTACTAGTTTTGGAATGTGTGACGATGCCACTTCTGTTACATTCTTTTCTCTTTTGAGCCATCATCAGTGACTCAGAGGAAAGCTGAACAGTGGACCTGATGTATGTATGAGGTGAATTCAAAAAGTTACACATCACCAACCATGAAAAACAATTAGCATACCTGATTTAAGTTTGGGAGAATGTCCTTTCAAGGTTTCCTTCCTTCACTGCCTACTTTTTCTCCTCTCAGAATCCCTGTTCTGACCACCTGCTTTTCTGAGTCCAATTTTAACACAGACCTCACACTCAAAGAGAGAGCAAAAGTAGGGCCAAGAATGCAAACATCAGTTTCCCAGAAAAGTCCACAGTCTTCAAACCCAAAGTGGTCATATCAGATCAGACAAAGCTATATGACAATGTCAGGAGACTTTGGTGGCTTTATCTTGAGTATGCAGGATTTTATTATATTTTTTTTTGTCCACACCAACACAGTGGTCACTCTGCAACGACTGTACTTTCCAGATTTTCCAGATTTTTTGGAGGAGACCAAAAATGTCTAAGTGCAAATGGTGAGAACATCAAATGGACTCAAAGCAGGTTTTAGCTCTTTAATTACACAAATTAAAGTGAAATCAGGATTCAAGTAAGTGTCATGCTGGTAAGTATTACAGCAGAGAGAGAGAATGCAAACACAACAGGACTGCCAGAGGGGAGAGCAAGGTTAGCACCATTTCAAAATAGTTATTATTCCCAGAATTATTCTTTCAGGTTTGATTCAGATTGCTACATGTATTTTTCTCATGAGCTTGCAGGTGGGGGAGGAAGCCAAAGTTTCCCTGCGGCAGTGATGGTGGAGAATGGACAAGCAGGAAACTCACAGGCAACTTTGATAACTGACAACCAATTTAGTTTTTTCAGAGTAAGCTCTTATTTCTCAGACAAAACACTCCTGAGATTTCTTTGTTTGCAAGTTACATTATTTATCTAGCCAACGCACACAACAGGAGAACCGCAGCTCCAAAAAAGCTGGAGCGACCTGTAAAAGCAGAATGCATTGATGTTTGCAGACAACACTGTGATCTGCAAAGAGAGTAAGGGGCAGGTGGAAGAGAGCTTTGAGAGGTGGAGGTATGCTCTGGAATGAAGAAGAATGAAAGTCAGTAGAAGTGAGACAGGATACGTGTGTGAATAAGAGGAAATAATCAGGAATGAAGCTGCAAGGAGCTAAGGTAGTGAAGGCAGAGTAGTTTAAATATCTAGCATCAACCATCTGAAGGAAAAATTCAAATTCAAATTTTATTTGTCACATACACAGAATGGACAGTGCACAAGAGAGGTGAATAAGAGGCAAGGTGGAGCAGGTGGAGACGAGTGTCAGAGGTTTTTTGCCGCAGAAGGATAGCAGCAAAAGCAAAATGTAAGATTTACAAGTTGGTAGAAAGACCTGCTACGATATATTATTTGCAGGTGGTGGCACTGAGAATAAGACAGAAGGCAAAGGCGTTAAGGTTTTCACTGAGAGTAACGAGGATGGACGGGATTAGAAATTAGTTTATCAGAAGGGCAGCTCAGGTTGAGCGGTTCAGAGAGAAAGTGAGAGAAGCGAGGCTGAGATGGTTTGGACATCTTCAGAGGAGAAACAGTAATACCCTCTATTCCTCCTCTGAACAAAGACTGGTACATATTTTGGTTGTTGAAAAGACTGCTGGATATGAAGTTATCAGACATAACTTGGATGTAGTGAAGAGCAACATATAGAGGAATGACGTGACAGGATGTTAGGAATAAAATGAGATGGAATCAGAGGATGTGCTACAGTTCAGTGTCCCTGACAACTGAACGAATTAAATTTTTAAAAAAGAACCAGAAGTATAAATATTTATCCTGGACACCACAAATGCATATATGCACATAAAATATCTATAAATATGTTGCCTGTGATGTAACATGATGATTTGAATAGCAGTGCAGTTGTAGACCCATAGCATTTGCCCACTAATCCTAATAGGTCAGCTCAACTGTAAAAGTGTTTTCTGTGCTTTAGGAACTTGTATATTATCTAAAAACTCATCTTAAAGTCCACATGCTGAAAAAGGGAACAGAAACTGTTAAAACTTACATGCATGAGCACCAATATGTTACCACAGCAGCAGTCTATCCTTCTGTGAAGAAAGTTTGGAACCTGACTAAAGAGAAATCTTCCATTTGACTATCATTATTAGAGAGACGAGGCTGATTCTGTCTCAAGTTAAAAGAACTATCTCTATGCAAATTTTCACCAGAATGTTTTTTCTTTGTTTGTTTGATTTCATTTTGTCATTGTTCTTGTGCCTGTACACTATGTGCTTGTGTGTGAAACGGCTGTGGCTATAAATAACAAAATGTGTTTTTTATTGACGTTATATGGATGTGTATACCATTTGATGGTCTTTCTTATAATAGTTTGTGTGTGTGTGTGGTGAGAGTGGTAATGAAATACTGTATATCATTGAAGAGCATCAAAAGGAGCCATTGAGTTGCTTCCTGGTGCGAGCGTACCTCTCACCATTCCTCACTGCACCCACACCCACCCCCTCACCAGCAGCTCTAAAAACTCTCTGAGTAAGCTTGGACTCAGGACTCAGATAAAGTTGGAGGATTAATGAAGAGGCAGCACTTTAACAACAGCACGAAAATGACTTCTTTTACTTTTTGTGCCACTTAATGTCACGGTACAAGGTAAAAAAAAATTCAACTAGAAGCAATTTCTTAGAGAATCAAAAGAAAAGCTTTCAAATGAAAAATAAATGGTATCTTCACAGTGTTGGGTCGTTTCAGAGTTGATTCCTGAGGGGCAGATGTATGAGCTGAGGGGTTTAAGGCACACCCGGGCCACAACTGTGAACGCATCAATAACTGTCAGGGCAGTAAAGCCACCCTGTGTGTGAGATTGGCTTATTGATTTGCCTCTCTGAAGATAATATCTTTACTCTGTCTGTTACAAATTCAGAAATTCAGCCAGTCAAACATCCAGTTTTGTTCTTAAATGCATTTGATGCCATACCACAAAATGCATACTCTGCATGTAGGCTAAGTTAAATCTTTAATTGGCAAAGGAAGTAAAAAAAAAAAACCTTGCCTAATATTATTGAAGCATCTTTAGAGGATCGTCAGAGTGTCTGTGGCGTGACAGTGTCTTGACAGAGGTGACATTTAGTGCTCAGTATTGGAGTATTGATCACAGACCATGTAATTCAACTATTCTTCATGTGGACTCACTCCCCTATCATCTATATCCGCCTGCATTGTTTGGCTGGTGCAGGCAAGCTTAACCTGCACAGCAACGTGGTCAACTAGATATCAGCTGCAGAACAAACCTTATTACCTTAACCTCTGGCCCTCATTAGTTTTCCCTTAAGTTCTATTTTCAAGTATTTATTATTTATTTAGATACAGTGCTGTGAAACAGGGGTTGCAATCCGGTCTTTAAGTCTGACGTCATTAGCCATGTCTGGGCCCAAATTCTCCTGCAGGTCCCTAAGTCAAACTATCACTACAGCATTACTGAGAGTTGAAAAACTGTCTAAATTCTTTCATCTGTAATAAAATGCTCAGTGTGGCTGCTCTACCAGGTGTAACAATTGAGTTTAACATCCAGGCATCCATGAAAACAGAATTTATGATATTTAACGGAGTTAGAAGTTAGCAGGGAGTTAGCTCGCTAGCTTCCATGCAATCGCATGGCAGGATGCTGTAAACGGACCAAACGTCAGTCAGAAGAACAACCGAGATAATCCATCCACAATACAAGGTTAGTCATTAATATACTGCTGCATGGGCTGGGCTGTAGTTACATCATAAGGGTTTAAAAACTGAGCTTTAAAATGATTAGCGGTAATAAAAACCGAGAGAAGCCGACAGTAATCACTGACTGTTTTTAGGGTCTTGTTGAGATTAAATAGAACAAGATACAAAGCATTAAAACATGTTAAAAACACAACAGCCTTTTTAAATGCAGAGTACTTTGGGCCTGGAAACAGGATTCATCACGTCATCACTTAAAGACCGGATTACCTTTTCATATTGGGCCAGGCAGGTTTGGATAGCTTTCTTCCCTGATAAATAAAATCCTTCTTTAAAAACTGTATTTTCTATTTACTTGGGTTATATTCATTTGATAATAAAATTAATTTGACATGCCAGCACAGTGGCCTCACAGGTACAAGGTCCTGAGTTTGATTCCACCATCTGGCCAGGGTCTGTGTGGGTTCTATCCAGGTAGTCGGGCTTCCTCCCACAGTACAATGACATGCAATTAGTGCGGTTAGGTTAATTGGTAATTCTAAATTGCCCATAGATGTGAATGAGAGTGTGAATGGCTTTCTGTCTCTCTGTATTCGCCCTGTGTCAGTTTGACACCCTGTGATAGATGGTATAAGCTCCAGACTCCCTGCAACCCTGATAAAGATAAGCAGAAGAGAAAGGATGGATCTAAGATATGTAAGTGTGACAAATATGGAAAGATACATAGAAAAAAAGAATGCTTTTCACAGCATTGCATGTAATATACACAAGCTGTAATGTGCCACTTGTTCCTTTAATTTCTGTAAGATTTCTGTGGCACTGCACTAGAGCTCCAAAAATACTCACTGCTATAAACCATAATGTGATAACTTTAGAGTCAAATGTGTTAATCGTTATCGGCTTATGAAATCTGTGCGATATAAAACTTCTGTAAGAATCAATAAGCTATTGTTTCTGGATTTCACAAATGTATCACAAAATCTAATGAACATTTAGTTTGTTTTGGTGTTATTGATCGGAATGCAATAAGCCTAAAACTCCTTATTGATCACAGTGGCTAATATACATTTCTCGTTCCATGCTGCACACACCAGTCAGAACTTTTCTATCGAGTCAACAAAGCAGGGACTTTTAGAATCATTCAGTTGTTAATTTTTGCAAATTTAGTGCTTTTTCATCTGCAGAAAAGACAGAATTAGAGGTGTCTCCCTTACCAAACTCTGAGAAAATGTTTTACTCTTCACCATTCATTATCAGTTTGAGTTGCCATTTACATTACAGATTAAGAGTTTGCATATAAATCACTGAATTTGCAAAACTACTCAATAATTAACACAGTAGCAGCTATAATATTTGTTAATCCTGAGTCCTGTTTGGAAACGTTGTCTGGTCTCTCTGAGCTGTGGGTAGATAAGTTGCAATTTCTCTTACAGTACAAGTACAGTAGGTACAGTACAGTAGTTTCTTCCATTGTAAACAGCAGGACAGCACACACTCATCACTCAGACACACATTACTTTGAGAATGCCACACTCTATAGTAGTCCCACAGTAAAAAATAACAGCTAGTCCCATTAGGGTCCATCTGCCTAAAACTCACCTTCTCCCTAGCATCCTCGTCCGTCACACCAACCCTCTGCTTGTCCTTCACAAAATCCATGAATCTTTTCTCAGAGCTCATTCTTTTCCTCCTGCCTGGCAACTGCATATTCAACATTCTTTGCCCAATACATCTATTACCCCCTTTATGTACATGTCTAAGCCACCTCAGTCTTATTTCTCTTTGTCACCAAAACACTCGACCTGAGTTGTCACTCTGATATATTAATTTCTAATTCTATACATTCTGGTCACTCCCAGTCCAAATCTTATCATCCTTAACTCCATCTCGAGCTCAGCTGCGGGTCTTTTTGTCAGCACCACCATCTCCGCACCATACATCATAGCAGGTCTCACTACTGTCCTGTAAACCTTCCCTTTCACTCTTGCTGCTATCCTTGTGTCACAAATCACCTCTGACACTCGTCTCCACCCACTCCACCTTGCTTGCACTCTCTTCTCTGCTTCATGTTGCTTTAAAAGGCTCATGCACAGTTAACCAGTTAAGGGCGTCACCTCTAACTAACAGAACAACTGTATGTTCTAACCTCATTAGTAGAATATTATGGTCCACCATATCAAAGGCTGAGGACAAGTCCAGTAAGACTAAGACCGCAGAACAACCTGAATCTGCAATTAGGAGAAGATCATTAAGGACTCTCAGCAGAGCTGTTTCAGTGCTATGACGTGGTTTAAAGCCAGACTGAAATTTACAAGATATATACAAGATATATACAAAAACAATAAATAAGGATCAAGAAAAATAATCATCAAATATATCCAGAATGCATAAAGTTGTAATAAAATGCATCCTCCTGTAGAATCAATATATATATAATATATATAATAATCACAGTGGACATTTATCTAAAGTGAGGTCAGTGTAAAAGCACTAAATATCACTTTGGCCTGGCTTCCGACCTGTAGTGCTTTGACCTAACATACTTAGTAGGCAATAGTTTAAGAGGCCGTGTTCTTTGTTCTCAGTAGCTGTTTGGTTAATGACAGCTATGCCAAAGCTACACATGAACATAACACCCATGTTAAATGAAACAAAAAAGCCTTTAATAACTAGCTTTATATTGTTGTACCCTCACACCTTTTATGGAAATACATTACTTACACCTGTTAGTCAAGCTACAGTACAACTCATTATAATCATCAATGGCATTTGCATTCCATCTGATGCCCATCCAAGTACTGATGCTCATTTAATTAGCTTCCCTTTATCAGAAGCAGCAGAGGTAACGCAAACCTTTCTGCCTTGTTAATTGAAATTTTGATTAATTAACTGATTGCCTTGTGTGAGTCCCATTCATATCAGGCAGTACAAATCATATGTAAAGAAGCTTAAAGCAGTCTCTGAAATATTTTGCCTTTTTCGTCTTTCAAAACGTGCGAGACTCCACTGAAATATAGATCGCTGTTGTTTTTCAAACCTTTTCTGTGCACCATGTTCAAACAACTGTGAAACGGATAACAATAGATCTGTTGTATTCACACACCCGGAGGGAGAGGGTAGTTTGTCTGACAAACACTGGCTCTAAAGGGTATCAAGCTCCCTGAGTCGGACTACCAACAAAGTTAGTTGCTGCGGGATACTTTTTTTCCTGTGTCATTATTTCCTTGGACCAGTGAAACTAGATGTGAACCTATTTTCTCCAAGATTGTAGAACCTCCTGGATGTTCCGGTTGGGAGGAACTGTCCACTTCATTTACTCCTTCCATTTGTTAAGCCTTTTATGAAAGTCACGCACCATCTGCATGGCAAAAACACTTCTGGAAACTTCTCTAAGGAGACGGTCTGCTACTCCAAAACATTCCAAGCCTGAGTTGTTCAGTGAAGAGCTATGTTTTGAGGTTTTTAGCCACATGTGTGATCTGTGTTTGTATTCCCCTGATGCCTTGTGATTAGTCACATTCTCAACTGAATCAATCTGCATGCAGTAGGTATATATGTTGCAGGTTGACGTAGCCTGCAGTGTTCTCAGGATTCTGTCAGACTGTATGGCTCAGCTCTCAGTGAAACATGAACTGCCAGTGCAGAGGCCTTCATCTGCTCCCTCTGGACTTAATTTGTACATCATTTTGTTTTGAGGCAAATGCATGCCAAAAGATTGGAGCAACCCAAAAAGACACATGTACCTAAGTATTCCCAAACACTGTTACAGCTGATGTCAGTAGATTGCTGTGTGTATGAGAATAAATAGAAAGAAAAAAGAATGAATAAGCTCCGATATTTGTTGATTCTGAAAAATGGTGTAAAAATGAAAAGTCCAATTAAATCGACTTAATTTGTCAAGCACAATGACTTCACAAGACAGGCAAATATTAAACGCAGTCATATGTCAAGGGAAGCTAAACTGGTCCTTCAGTTATGTTATTTTGAGTTTTGAGTTTATGACTTCTATAGTTCAGTGTCCAGCGATGTTTCATATGTCATGTGAAGGTGTAAATTGTTGTGAAGCTGCCAGGTCCATCTCAGGGCAGTTTCTCAGGAATTCACACATTGAAACACACAACTGAACTCTGACATACACACTCTGTGATCTCAACAGCTCCCAGATGTGATGGAACCACAGAGGTCAACAAAGGTACGTGTCATATATCCACTGACTACAATGAAACTACAGTACTTCAGAATTACATATAATATATAGACTTGCAGACAGTAAATAAACACCAGGTGCCAAGGCAAGCTGAAAACTAATCAGACTTTGATGGAAGCACTTAGAACAATTGCTCTTTAGAAGTACCAACTAGTACCTAGAAGTACCTAAATCCTTGCTCTAACTTGGCTGGGAAAACAAACAGACTAAATACGAGTCACCAACCAGTCAGTCACCAGACAGTATTTGACTTATAGGTTGCATTATAGCAATGCAATGAAATTAAGGCTTGCTTATCCCATGGATGGGTGAAATAGTGAGATACAGATTCATATTCATCCAATTCTGTGGAAGTGACAGTAAATCCAATATTGGTTTATATTGCAGGTTACCTTTGATATGCATTTTAGATCAGAGGCCAAACATTCTACAATTCAGAAAACACTAGCAAACAGAAAAACACAGCACAAACTCAGCGGAAAGCACAACGGAAATTGAATACAGCACAAAGGAAATAGGGGGGAAAAAGCTGCAAAAAGTCACACAAAAAACTCACAAAACACAGCAGAAGTGTTTTTGGAGAAGCAATAACACGACAGGCCAGCCAAAGAAGTGATAAGCTAACACTAAACAGCGATGAACAAACATGTATCTACAGCATTATATGAATCATGTGATTAAAACACACATTATTTTGAATTCTTTTTCTCCCTGACAACACTGATGAGTCCTCCTTGTTTTTTAAGTCTGCTTCAGTGTGATCTTTTGCATGTTTTGGGTTTAGTCCCTTCTGCAGCTATTCCATTAAGTTATTGTCCTCCCAGAAACACTTTTGTTGTTTCTTGTGGGATTCTAATTTATTCTACTTCTATCTTGTTTAATATGATTTGTTTAGAGTTTTTGGTTGTTTTCCGTTTCTCCATTGGCTCCAATCCACCTGGATAAACAGTTAGGAAAATAGATTGTTGTAGCCTGTAACCAGCCTTCGCTGTCCAGGTCAACTGTGCAGTGATAAGGACTTGATACAACGAATGGGGTCCGTGTTTCCTTTTATGGAGCAACAAACATGGTGTACAAAACTAACTGTTCTACTGAATCTGGCTGCCCTGTTAGCATGCAATTCATGTTACATCTTCCACACTTGCAACAGAGTCATTCACTTCTCAGATCAAGGACAATGCTATTTTCTTAAAGTGGATAGACTGTCGGGCACACCACTTATCACAGTGTATTTCACACCATATCGGTGGTATTGGTGTTGCAAATAAATACTGATGCTTTTACATTATACCAAACTTCCTCTCAACAAAAGTCTTGCGTCTTGGAAGTCATCTGGGTAATACCTCTGGATAGTAATTTTGATGCCCCTATTAAAGGGTATAGGAGAGTAAACATTAATATCAGTGAGAAATAAAAACTCGATCTATAGAATGATCAGTCGAATCTGATAGAAACCCACCTGAAGGCTTTGGTGACTTTGCCTAAAAATAAGGTTAAAAAGTTGGTTTGTTTTTCTCTCCACTAATTCTCCTACATCACACATGTGCACAACATTAAGGCTCCAGCTCAAGTTCACAGTGATAACATGTTCAACCTGCCTGGCTCATATATAATAAACACTAAGCAAATACTAAATGCTAATTCACAGTATGAAAAGAGTGAGCCAAGAAAAACAATACATGCACTTAGCTACATATAAACTAGGCCAGTAGCCATACAGCTGATATTGTTGTGAACTTGTACCATGCTTCAGCAGAATAATATGACTGGCTAATAGATTCCCCCAAATCACATCTTTGTTGTCAGCAAATGTTTTTGTTTTTTTGTTTGTTTGTTTTTTTGCTTTTAGTGCTCCATCTTTTGCTTATGCTATACCTTATGTTTTTTATCATATTGCGAAAGATATTTTAGGAATATGGTCCAATCCTAATTTGGACATTGTAAGATGGTTATGAAATTCATCATAACCACATAATGCATATGCTCAGGTTAAAAGCATGACTATTTTTTTCTCTTTTTTCTGTGTTTGTTTATTTTTCTTTAGCACACCGTGACCTTCTGACCTTTTCCTCAAACAAGACGTCGGAAAGACCTTACATCAGTGCTTAAAGCTCACGTTAATACCCACAAAGGTAACACCACCTTGACTTAGCAGCGGGGCTCAGCGTTGACACTGACAGAGCCTTTGTCTCCTTTCAGAGCTGTCAACCTTTGTCACGTCTCCTGCTGCCATTTCTCGCTACACAGTACTCCTTATTTTTTACGCTCGGGCTCAGCATGAACTCAGCTTTCTGTTCTCTTATTTGAAGCTGGAGGTCTCTCTGCAGCGCAGTGCACACATTGCTGGCGGGCTGCCACGTTACGTAGACACAGGTGAACGCAGGAGGGCAAGAGAGAGCCGCCACTACGGAGGAGAGAGCGGTGACATGAAAATCAGGTGTTGACGAAAAGTGTCAGGGGTAATCACCATTGTTTCTGAGCAAACAATCTCATCCTCTCTTTGAAATATAGAGGCTAACGTGTCACAACTCATAAGCAGCAGCCTGCTGTTGCACATATAGTTTACATTCCTCTGACAAAGTTAGATACAATGAGTCCAGTAAATGTTTTGACAGGGCTTTTGTTTTGGAGAAATGTGCTGTGCTTTGCAGTATGACAAATCTATTGACCCAGTGTTCTGATAACAAGAGAGCAACAGATAACACCACTTCCCAAACTATCAGATGATTAATTGAAAACGCAAAAGAAAATACAATAGTGCAGCGAGTCTCATTAACCGAAGAATGACCCATCATAACAAGCAATTAATGCAAACAACATGCAGCACTGATTGGCTGCCCAGCAAGGCTCCATGCATCACAGCACATGGAGACGAATATTTCGATGTGATGATTCACATTCATTGCCCATCATGACGGCAGCCACATAGTGAATGCACTTTCTGTGTGCAAATTGATAGCTACACTGCTGTGAAAAAAATATCTGCCCTCTTCTTGATTTTTTTAAAAGTCTTTTACATATTTGTTGCTGTTAAACGTTTCCAATTATCAAAAAATTGATATTAAACAAAGTAACCAAAGAAGAAATATAAAATGCAGTTTTTAAAATATTATTTCAGTTATTAACGATTGACTACATTTCTTTGGACAGCTGAGTTGTGATTACTGCCAGATATGTAGTCTCAACAAATCACTTACATAGAACCTACATAGACAGAGTGAAGCAAATTAAAAGATCTCAAAAAGCAACACATCACACTACAATCTAACAAAACAGCAGTCATTGGCTGACAATGCAATAATAAATTACATAACAAGACATTCCACAGATGGTGTGTGCCACAGTAACCTTTTGCTGTGGCACCTTTATGCATACAGTTTCCTTAAGGTTCCTTCTTCATAACAACACTAGAGGAAGGGGTTCTTTTTTATAATAAGTCATCTGTCTGGACGCTGAAGTTAGGGATTAGACCTCAATGACTGACAGGTGTCCAGACACATAGACAGCTGCGGCAGACGGGTGGATGTTAGGCCTCATCTTTGCTAATTAGAGCCACGGAACTGTCCATCATATCTGTGCTGTTGGTCCTTTTTGGAGCCTTTTTAATGAAATTATCTCACGAATAACATGATTTTCTGTACAGTTCAGTACAGGCTGCCTAATAAGTTTGATGAGTAAAATTCTAGTGTTGTATTGTATTGGCTATGGTTTATGAACCTTGCTAACCAAGCTTGCTAGGGTTGTTTGCTAACACATATTTAATTGTAGATATGTTGTATAGTTATATGCATTATGTAAGATTTCATATTCCATGAAAACAAAACAAACAAACAACCAAAAATAAATAAAAAATACTACAACTCTTTAACTCGTAACTGCGAGCAGTCAGTTTGGTAACTTTGTAGCCTCCATTTCTATCTGTACATATTTATAGAGTAGACTCAATGTTCCGATTGCTTTTGAGTCTCTCAACTTTTCTTTGTGCTCATATGTATACAAAGTGACAGTGCATTTCACATCATGTTATGGAGTAATGCTAAACTAATATAACAAGTTACTATCTCTGGGAGTAATTAAGTAATACATTGTGTCACTTTTAAGAAACACAACAAGTAATGTGTTTAATACGTGAAGTTCTAGTGAGTAAAAACCCAAACACTCATAATACTGATTGGTGGAATTTTAAGGTTGTACTAAGGCAGGGATAGCTCAGTAGGTAGAGTGGTGGCCCCATGATCGCAAGGTTGGGGGTTCGATTCCCCTGAACAGCTACCCTGAGTTACCCCTGAGCAAGGTACCGTCCCTACACACTGCTCCCCGGGTGCCCAATGGCTGCCCACTGCTTCACTGAGTTAATGGGTTAAATGCGAGGAATTTCCCCATGGGGATCAATAAAGTATACTTTCTTTCTTTAAAACTGGATTTCAAAACTGAGCCTCACATTAAGTCGAAATGACATGAATATTTAATAATGTGCAACACACCTTACTTTGCGTTAGTGAGACTTTTGCAATACACGTTTTAGAGAATTACTTATTTTTTTACGTTTAATATAGCTCCCAATTTGTGTCAGTGATTGCTACGAAGCCCTAAAAACAGCATTTTAGAGATTCAGCCTAATTGTCTTTTGTTTATGCTGCAATTAGGTGTGCCTGGGGTTTGAGCAACAGAAAATAATGACTCGTACAACTCAAACTTTATTTATACGGCACGAACATAACAAGCCCTTTGTGACCTTACCAGTGATGATCTACAGCATTCAACACATCATTCCTCAGATTCCCACTGGAATCCATTATTCTGGCAGGTACAGCGCTGAAAGTCTTCTTTCCCAAGCAAACAACAGAAAACCCACAAAAAACAAAACAAAATCATGTATTTGCTATTCTGTCGGTAGGTGAATATTCTGCAGCTCTGCAGAAATGTATGGTGTGTGTTTTTTGCCGACAGAGTATATTAACCGGGAGGTGTTTACATGTGACTCCTAAAAGATAAGAACATAAAACAGGGTTATCGGGCAGACTTGGTGTTCAAAATTGAATGTGTTAGATTGTTTAGATAATACCAAAACCTCAGCTGAAAGTTCTGTAGTGTTCTCATTAACAAATGCAAAAACCCATCAGCAGTTACTTATCAGACATCACCTAATCACAGCCAGTCCAAAAAGATTTAACAGCACTGATTCCCCTGTGGAGAACAGTGTGTCATTGAACCAGTTAAGCTAATCTTCCCTCCTATCACACCTTTTCATGCCAAATAGAGGTGCTTAATTTCCCTTGTTGTTGTAGAAAATTTATTGCACATTAGTCTCTTTTTATTTGAATTTAAACACTTCTTTCTAAGCCTCCGCCAGCAGACTCGTTCTGTTTGAGCAGTGAACTGGCCAGTATCTGACAATATGAGTGGGCTAACTGCTGGAACAGAATAATTCTCTTTGCACAAACAAACAAGGCAACAAACTAAACAAAAAAAAAAAAAGAGAACTATGAATAAAGAAGACAAGGGCATATTTGATCAGACGCTGGCATAATCTCAACGTCTGGTTCTGTGTGATATGTGGTGATCCAGGAGACTAGCATATTTGTTTGTGTTGCCTTCTCATTTGCATTGAAATATGTGTGTTTCCTCCCCAAAGAACATCAGAGGACATCATTAAATGTTGAAAGGCGCAGACATAAATTAAACATTATCATTTCATGTTTCCTCATTTTGTAAACTTTCTGAGAGATTTCTTATCACAGCCCCACATCTTAATTACACCCATGTACAAATCACTCGGGTATGTCTTTATTCTGTGAAGACTGAACATATAGAAGATGGAAGTAAAAGTCACAGAAATGTTTCCAACAGTAGATATCCATTAAGTACGCAATGAAGAGGGGGGGGCGTTAGAAAGGTCAAGCAGCGTGGTGGCCTATTTATCGCTAATGAAGAAGAAATCAAGAACCTGTCAGTATCTGGGCAGGCTCTGGGTTTTTCTCTGATTACTCTCTTCTGTTCTCTCAGGTGGAGAGGTGTGCATACCTGTGTCTCTGCCTATGGGCAGGGCTGCCCTTTGCACTTATCCACCTGCACAGTGTTGGGGAGTAACAGAGCCTACCGCCGTTACGTATTTAAAATACAAAATATGAGTAACTGTATTCCATTACAGTTACCGTTTAAAAAGGTGGTATTTAGAATACAGTTACTTTGTTGAAATAAATTGATTACAGGACGGTACTTCCCTGTTTCATATTGTGGCGGGTCAGGACTGTTTGGGTTTTGTTTGACAGCTGTGTTCTGTTGTTCCAGGCGGCAGCGTTACGGTTGCCATGGTTACAGGGTGACTCTCTCTCTGCGTGTTTCCTGGGTGAGAGAGCCCTATTTGTTGTTGTTGTGCTAAGCTAATAAGCAGAATGCTACAGATATAGCTCTAAAGAATGTAGCATCATAGGCAGTGTAGTCCGTGCTGCAGGGAGAATGGACTGCCACACCCGTTATGTGTCTGTAAGCGAGGGAGGGAGAAAAAGGAAAAGTACAAGCTGTCATCGAGCAGAAACGAGAGCTGGAAGCATGTAAATATAATAATAACCACTGCAGCCAAGAAGAGTGCCTGACGAGCCCAGTTGTAAGTAAGCTATTAAGACTCGACTGTACACTGTGCTCGTGTTTTCCTCCGAAAACAATAAGTTCCGTTGGAGCAGCCTTTCAACGCCTCTCTCTGTCTCTCGCAAGCAAAGTTGACCCACACAACAAAGTAAAACTATTTTTCGGCTACGAGCCGACACGGAACCTACGGTATTAGCCAGAGGTCCCTTTACTACGGTTCGGAGCCGCGGACCTTCAGTAATAGTAATAAATCACACAGCAATAGTACATTCACGTAGTTGTAAACAGCATGATAATATATTAAGTAATACAAAGTATTCAGAATACGTTACTCTCATTGAGTAACGTAACGGAATACGTTACAAAATACATTTTGGGGCATATGTTCTGTAATCTGTAGTGGAATACATTTTAAAAGTAACCTTCCCAACACTGCACCTGCAGCACATAACCTCATTAAGACGTAGTATTTAACAACCAACTGTGGCTGTTAATCTTTGCTTCCATTACAGTCAGAATTGGTTCAACAAGTTTAGTTCTTGTTTTTGTGCTTTTTGCTTAGTAATCCTCTTTCTTTATCTGTTTTCTAGTTCCCGGTTTGGTGTCAGTTCCCTGGAGATCTCACTTGTGTTCCTTTGTGGAGTCAGAAGATCACAGTCAGTCACTGTGGAAACAAGGACATACCTGTTAATGGCCTGCCTGCCCAATCTCACTGAACTGCTTTCATCTTCTCTAGATCCCAGCCACCAGTTACCTTTTCTTAGCTTCAGATTGCAATGCTAACAAGTAAGACCTCTGAGCTTCTTAACTCCGTTTTCTGCTGGAGTTGCTAACTTGTCCCCCTCACCAATAACCAGTCTCCCTCTGCAGACTGTCTTCCTCCTGACTGAAATAGTTCCTGCCCAGTTCCTCACATGTCTGTCATTCATTCCATTTGGTTGGTAGATAAATTTTTTATTGGCTGAGTCTGCTCCTTAAATTGCAGCAGCATCATGACAAAAGCATCCTCGAATGTTGCTTGACTGATGAAAGCCAGAAGTCATTTGTATAGGCTCACTGAATTTATCATGTTGGCTGTTCCTAAACACAGGCATGCCTTGGTGCCTGCTGTTTGTCACCCTCCAGGAGCATCCACCTGTAGGCTACAGGTGAATATTTATTGACATCCAGTTTCTATATGTAATATCTTTGAAACATTCAGCAAGATATAGTTCATTACTGTGCATAAATAAATAAAAATTCGTTTTTAAAAAATAAACTAATCATCAGATTAGGAATAAAAAATGACTAATCACCCTCAATCTTATCCTAAAGACCTCATAGTTCCATAATACCCCAATAGACGTATTAGAGCACTTTACTGTCAATGGAACTAGCTCCCAGTTTGCATTTGGGAGACAGACCCTTTTTAGTAGAATTCTTGCTTATGTACATGGCATAGGCAGCTGGGGGCTTCCATTGATGCGCTGAGTGTTTTTACCTCGCTCACCTTTTTTTTAACTCACTGCACTTAATCAGTAGTCGTCATTCTCTGGCTCTCTACCAACATGTCTTTTGTCCTGTCTCTGTCCTCGCACCGCCAACCGGTTGAGGCAGATGGCTGTCCCTCCCTGATCTGCAGGTTTCTTTCTGTTTAAAGGGAGTTTTTCCTCCCCACTGTCACTCAGTGCTTCCTCACAGGGGGTTGTGGATTGTTGGAATTTTCCCCTGTATGATTGTAGGGTCTAATGTGCTTTTCCAGCTTATGTTGGTCAGGTTACTGGATAACTGCAGAAAATTTTAGTTACCTGGGTACTGGGTTTTGAGACCTTCCTTGAGCTCTCAAGGGATTTCCTGGAAGTTCAATGATATTATCAAATGTATTTCTTACACCAGACCAGAGCAACTGTGGAATCTCTCTGCTCAAAAAGGTGCCCTGTAGTTTTCAAGTTTGCATCTACACTTGTTTTAATTCAGACAATCATAACTGATGACATGATATACAGCATAATGCATATCTAATGTCATAGCTAACATTTAGACCTTGCAGAAAGACAATTTATGTCAGCATATTAAACTACAGTCAAACTGTTTTCATTTTAATTCTACGATCTTTTCATTGGCAGGAAAAAAGACTTTAAAGTATAAATGTGAAAATAGCCAAGTGATAATTAATTATTTCAGGAAATCACAAACGAAAAAGAAAAGGCAGGGATTCTATGAAGAGGGTGGAATTAACGTTAATTTGTGTTTGTGCTCCACTGTGGACATACCTTTTTTTAAATGGCAATGCAAAATGAAGAATCACCTCTAATTTGTGAGTTGGAATATTAAAAAGCCTTTGGGAAATGACATGAAATTCAATTCCTTGTGTACAGCTCATTTGAATATAAATCAAAGAAGGAGGATGTTGATGTCTGGCGCTTATGCCTCATCATTGTGCTACGGCAATTGTCCAACGAAAATTCAGCAAGTCAATTTATTTCCCTAATGAGAATATTGTGCAGTAGCACAGATAACAACATGCAACCCACAACAGCAACTATTTGTCATTTAAAGCATTACCAGAAACCCTGAGAAAATGTACGGAGATACACCTCACGCAAATAAACTCTAATTTCCTTCCTGAAAATGTCATTCATGTTCAGTGTCAGGGAAGGGCATGAGAAGGGCTGAGGCACAGATAGAATGTGACACTAACGCTGCACCTCACAGTGTTTCATCCACAGAGCTGTCCTGCCTATTAGTCTTATGTGTGCTGGAGTTCTGATGCTGTGAGGATTTGACAGGCTCACTGCAGAACCTCAAATTAACTTAATTTAGGTTTAGATGTCATCCTCCAAAAAGCCGCCTTGCTTTTCCTTAGTTGTAACCTCTGACTGTCCCTCATCTTGATGCCTGGTCATTATAGGAACACAGTTTTTCCTCGAGCCAGGGAGGACTGAAGGCATTAATGAGCAAGCCGACTGGCGCAGACGGTGGCTTTTTAATTAGCAGCAAGACCACTTTCTAGCTCAGTGGTCTCCTCCATTTTCATAGCAAGAAATTATTTTTGGATACTTTAGCTCTCTTATGTTAGGCTGCCCATTAAAGTGTGAATGGCACAAATGACAGGGCGTGGTAATTGGAATCGCGCAGAATTACCACAGAGGTCTGGAGTAATTGTGTGTTTGAGTGGCATTTTGTGCTGCTACTCTTCTTCTTTTTCAGACCAAGTCCAGAGATGAAAGAAATTGCATTTTACTCACATTGTATTCATATTTAATTTTGGCAGGGAGTAAAGACGTGGCATGAAAGAACACAAATCTTCATTCTGTTCACTTAAGGCAAAAGCCTCCCGTGGTTGTATGGCACTCAATCTCAAAGCTTTACCTTGGCAGCTTTAGCTGATTTGCTCGGACGCTTTGGATTCTTCGTTTTAAGATAAGATCATAATTTTGACATCAGTACAACCAGCATCAAGAGGCTGGAACACTTTAGTCCTATAGCATCTACTGTTACAGTGCCATTAGTATTCATACACAAACCACATAGGCATCGTGAATACTTCACATAAAAATCTAAAAATGTATTATTCAATAACAGAAAGGCTTTACTTTGAAGTGATCTTTTGGAAAACTTCAGTCTAAAGGTAATCTTTGGTTCTATCAGTGGGGTGTACATCCTCAAGTTGAAATGCACTGGAATACTCAGAGTGAGCGACCTGACCCTTGGGACCAGGTTTCTTTGAACATTTTTACATAATGGAGCTCATATTGATTTTTGTTTTTGAACCAGAGAGAAGAGAATGAATAGGAAGCGCTAATATTTTAATCCTGTATTCCCAAGATGGAGACACACAAAAACAAATAACATTTTCTTTCTTTTGTATGAAAGAAATTTGTATTTTTTTTTTCGACATAAAGACTAGTATAGATTCACACAGAGAAAACTCATCCACTCTATACTGTTAGGTGTATTTATGGTGAAGTAATTCTCTCACACTGATCCTTGGATTGTGCTCTGTGTCATTCTGGACTGACAAATAGCTGACGAGTGATCAATTGCTCCACTTAGAAAAGTTTTTGAAAGAGTCAGCTCAACAGATCACCATCTTGTGACGGAGCAGAAATTGAGTGGGGGTTTGCAAACATAGGCTTATATTGATTTTCATATGAAGAGTGAATTATTTCTACCACATCTCTCCAATTTGATTTATGCTCATTTTGCTGTCTGTACTCCAATTCATACAAGCAGCCAGAAACCCCTTTCTTATGCGGCGAGCGATACCCTTTTGCCAAAGGCCGCTCAAACAGTAATGTGTTCTTTTAGATTAGCCTGTCAGGTACAATGTAATTGACTGGGGAGATTAAAAAGAAGATATCACAGTGCATTATTGATTCACATGTTAAGAGGGTCACGTGTACCACAGTTTATCAGCACCCCAGCAGACAGTCTGGAAATGGGAGACTTTTTATAAAACCCTCCTGGGGACAAGGGGGAGATATTAAAAGGTTGCACTCAGTCAATTGTTTTCAAGTTTGTGTCCACGCCCTGTTCCCACTCTTACACTGAAACCACATTGAAAAAGGCGTCGAGCACAATACATCAGACACTTCTCAGCATAATTTACCTCGGAGAAGAGAAAATGTAGGTGACAGTGACTTGTGAGTGGAAAGTTGCCTGGCTGAATACTAAACCTGACTATTAAAATGTCAATCAGCAAAGCTGCAAAAGGAATGAAAGGGCCTACAGTCATGTGTAAGGTGCTGCAAGGCTGTATTTAAGCACAGCAGCGCTTTGAGCAAAACGCTAGCAGCATAAGAATGACAACATATTCATATTCCTACTCTGCAAAATATCAGTAGCATTGGAAAAAGTGAATGTTGGTGTAACTGAAGAATAAAAAGGGGGGGGAAGTCAGCTCGCCAGTGCCACACTGTGTCCTGACAAACATTTAAAAACCTTTGTAGAATTTGTGAAGTGCATATTCCTCAGCCTGGAAAAATGTCACGTGTTTGGTGGAGCAAATATTTCTAGACGTCTTCAGAACTTCTGTTATTAGATGTTATTCATTTGTAATTGTCAGTGTATTCGAGGACTTCTTCGCTTAGCTTTACTTAGCCATCACCCTTCAACAGGTCCCTCAAAGTATATTTTTTATGCATTTATCATAGTACACTGATGTTTATTAAGGTCACTATTGATAATTGGTGAATCATCTTCTGCAATGATGGTTTTATCCTTGAATGATGATTTAATGTCATTGCACAAGAGAGGCCAATGTTACCATGTCATTTTCAGGTATTAACCAGCTGATTAGCTGCTGCCAATAATTATTTCGAGTGTGACAGGTCAGCAATTAGACAGCTGCTCCGCAAAACAACAGGAATAATTTTTAACATCTGATTTTAATAAGTCTGCAGGGAAAAAAAGTTTTCACACTACTCTTGGTACTCATTGGCAGTAAAAGACCTTCCCGGTTCTGGGTATCTCTCTCAGTTATGAATATTGTGTAAACACAGAGCTTGTGGAGCTGAAAAACAGCATGCTGAAAAAACCCTTCCCTGGACAAATAGAAGTTCTGAGATGTGCGAGAAAGGTCGTACACTTCGGTCTTCCCTTGAAGACGAAGGAATGTTTCATTCATATTTTAATGAATGTTCTCAGGTCAGGGATGAATACACACAGGAGCAGGTGAAAGGTGAAGCTGATATAAATAGCTGGTGTGGAGAGGTGCAAAGCACGACCTTGTCCGTCCATAGAAGAAGATAATTACACTGCTGTGATCACACATTTAGACCTTCCTTGACCCTATTCATCTTTTGAAGTACAAATAAGCATGTTAAGTCAAGCTAAATTCAAGCAAAGTAAAAGAAAGAAATAATACTGTGGCTGTCATTTAGCAATAAATGCGTCTTTTGAAAAGGTCACAGTGGTTCTTTTTTTTTAAACCCCAGCCGTCCTCACAGACCTTTGTCAGCACTTGGTTCTTTAAAAAAGCTCTTTTTGAATTTCTTTTGAGAGTAAGGCAAATAAAAACAACGTTTGATGCCTAAGAAAAATAACAGCCCTATAATGAATTTTGGAATGAAGAGATAACCCCATTCATCTGATTTTACTGGGAGTGCTTCTTTTACTTCTTCGGTCAGTATATTTTATATATGACAACATAAACTTTTATATGATCAAATTATTTAAAAATGACATGCTGTACGTTATGTTTAACTATCTACCTATAGAACATGACTGGAAGGGTGGAAGGTTGTAGTATTTATCACAACCCTTAAGTTGAGACTCTTGATTTCATAGTTCGTCTTTGTTTCCCTCCTTTTGACCTTGTGTCCATGCTAATTTTATGCTTATGATTTCTGTAAAGGGCCTCTTTTCAGACATCCTTGTGCTGCCCATAACTGGTTGGAATATCAAGCCATTTCACCACTCAAAAAGCCCAGCTTTTTAAAAAATTGCCTCTAGAGGAGATGAATCTGAAAACTGACTTGTTTTTAGTGTGGGCGAAGAGAACAGAGATTTTGGAAGCCCACTCAAATACATTTAGGAGATGTGTCAGTAAAGTACAGCTCTACATGCTGACTGTTTTACGCAAAATCTCCTTGGGAGATGTTGCCTGTTTTGTTTTAAAACCGAAAACTGATAAACAGATTAGGAAATTATTTAAAGTGATGTTTTTTTGTGTTTTGATTGAGGGTGGGAAGTGATTTTTACCACCTTACAGCAGTGATTTGGTCTCAGATAAGCAGAGCAGAAACGTTGCTACTTTCTTTTTGCAACTTATTGCCACACAGCTGAGACTTTTATCTCTAAACTCTGCACAAATATCAGTACAGATATGGGAGCAAGGTCCTGAGCTAATTAAATCTGTAATCACTTTGTACTTTAACAACACAAACGGAGGGTGAGGCTGGCATAAGATTCAGCTGGTGGTTTAAATGAGGGCCTGTGGACTATTATTATATAAGGATAACTAACTGGGTCAGAGATCTTTAGCAGTAAGACGGGTTCATGCACACCTGCAAGATGAAAGTTTTCCTCAAGGAAGCTGGGATAATAATTGAGAGAGAATTGAGAAAGAGGCTGGAGAGAACTACATGATAGTCTTGCCAATGGTCAAGAATATAGGTGCTCTATTTTGTCTGCAGGGGTTGAAGTCAGTGGGTCTGAGAGGGGGAGGTAATAAGTTTCAGGAAGGATCCTGGGTGAGAGTGCAACCTAATGGAGGACTGAACAGCAGACAGCAGAAGTCAGTGAACACTTCAAAGGCTTTTCCATTTCAAATAAAGAGCTCATTCTGCCCTCTAGTGGGAATCTGAAAAACCTGCATCAAAATGCACACACACAGCATCCCTTTCTTCCACTTTCCTCTTAGCATGTTTCTGGGCAAATTTAGTTTTGTTTAATTATTTTTATTCATTTCCAGGTATTGTTTCTCACAAACACCAATGCAACATCATCCTTTGTGGTATACACATGCAGCAGTATTAAGTCATCATCTTGTGCCCTTCTCCCCTTCTTTGTTTAGTGTGGGAGGTTTAATTTTAAAAGATGTATTTCAGCATCAGAAGATTTTAGTCCTGGGAAACATTCATACACTTGTATTTTTGCTATTACAGTGGTCCCTCGTTTATCGGGGGAGTTAGCTTCCAAAAATAACCCGCGATAGGTGAAATCCGCAAAGTAGCCAACTTTTTTTTTTTTTACCCTCACTACACACTTTATACACCTTTCTCAGACAGGCACGAACATTTGCACACTTTTCTCTCTTGTTTAAACACTCTCAAAGTTCAAACCTTCATAGAAAAATAAGTCCAGTGTTATAGAATGCAATCAAAGGCACCCGCGGTTGCCTTTGACGGTACAAAACGTTTCGTCGACATTGTTGTGTTTGTTGGGGTGTGTCGGTGTGTGAAACTATAGCCCAAGGTTTATAATGTTAACTGGTAATTATGTGACAATGCATTTCAGGTCATGTTATGGAGAAACGGAAAAGTAATGTAATGGGTAGTGTAATGGATTACTTTCTTCAGCAAGTAATTAAGTAGCACACTATTGGAATGGCTTTTTAATTAATATGTGATAAATGCTCTGGTATTTTCTGCAATGGGCTTTCTATATCCTCCAAACAAACAGTTTTTGTGTTCATTCGGGCCTTTTTCCCTAAAAGAAAGGAGGTCTTTAAGAAGATAGTAATACCACATTCAAAGCCAAGTAAACACTAATGAAAAAATTACTGACATTTGTCTGTTGAGTCAAAAGGATAAGATTGTAATGTCCTAATATAAACAATGCATACCCTGTAATATTACAAAATAAAGTGAGAATCTCCCAGCATGTTTCAAAAATGAAAAAACAAAACAAATAGAGGGTGTGTAATGGTCAACACTATTTTATTTTCCTAAAACAACTTCAGCTGAAATGTCAAATATTAGCAAATGTGTTTTGTATTCATGCTAAAAACACTGAAATAATTTTGTTACATATGTTTAGCATAACACTTGAAAAAAAATGCCAAATAAAAAGTTTCTACAATTTAACAGAGGCCGACTGCTTCTTCTTTGTCATCCTTGTATGCTTTACTTAAATACCAGCAGGTGGCTGAAATATTCGAAGCTGTATGTTTTGTTTGATTTTGATGATGTTATACATCCTATGTTACAGATATTATTATAATGCCATGTCCAACATCCAAAGTCACCTTTCTTACAGCGTTTCTTTCAACCAGATGCTACTAAACCAGAGAGGGGGATTCACACGAGTATTCATCCGTGGCATTTGCAGTTGTGTGTGCATTATTAATCCTGATCTAATGGGGCAAAATTAGACTGCTAAGGGTGTGTGGTTTTCAGTTAACGAGACACAGTTTACATTTAAGCCCAACCTCGTAAGTTGGTTTCACCGATAAAAATTGCCATTACAGTTGCATGAAGCCTACTGGTTACATAAACAAAACATAAACTAAAATTATTTTCATTTTAAGGAATAGATACTGACTCTTGGAAGCCCATTTTATTTCCTGTTTTCTGTCCTTTTCTGGATGTTGTTTTCCTAGCAACAGTGCTGCTAAAGGTGAAGAGGTGGGAGTTTGATTAACTGCAAGTATTGGAGAGGGGGGGGGGGGGGGTGTCTGGGGTGATGGAGGTTCCCAATTACTTTCCTGGCTGCATGGAGAAGAGGAGGTCAAGACCCCTTTTCAGCCAACTTATAAGTGTGAGTGGTTTGCCCTTGGCCTGGGCCTATACAGCTCCAAACTTGGCAGTTGTGAATTAAGTGACATAACTGTTTGGCACTGGACTGAATAAAATCCACTGACCACTTCCTAGTGGATTTTATTCAGCAGATACAAAAGTAGCAGGGCAAATGAGCTCTTAAATAAAAGGCCATTGGTTAAAGTCTCATGGTGACTGAACCACTCATCTAACTTGAAGTAACAAGACGAAAATAAAATCCAAACATAAAGGTTTGCATGAGACACTTCTTTCTTTTTATACACGATTAACTCCTTCCTGGAGATTAACCTATATATAAGTGTTACATCCCACAGGAGGATGTTGGTTTTCTTCTCTCAACTAACTCCTTATGTTTTGTCTAAGCTCCACCTCCTCTGTCCTGATTGGATGCTGCTCAGAGTCCAGCTAATTGTTAATCAGAATACTTAAGGCCTGTGGAGCAGTGTTTCTGTGCCCTCTGGCCATTTTGTTTTCCATACCTGTACAGGCGTGCATGCCTTTGTGACTTGTATGTGCATTTTTTTGTTTTCATGTTCAGACTGCTTGTAGGGGAGAGCTGCCTTTTGTTTTGACACCCTGTTTTCTCCTGTTTACGTGTTGTTAGGTAGGTTATGGTTATAGGTTATATATTTGGTTTTCTTTGGAGTTAGGTAAGTTTCTTTTATTTTCACATCAGGGGTGTTTTGTTTGTTATGTTGGCCTTGGCTCTCCCTGAAGTTATACCTCAGTCTGAACCCAAATTTCATCACTAGCATTAAATAAACCTTTTTAAAACTACCATCTTGGCTCCTCCTTCACTTTCCACCTTTATGTTTGTCCCTTCAAACCCCCTAGACTAGCCAGGGGATGTAACAATAAGAATGAAAATGAATGAAACTTTTCAAAGACTGTCAGTGGACTTTAAGCCATTAGTAACAGAAGACTAATAAAAAAAATACTTTCATTTGATTGGTGAGTCAAAAGGGTAAGAGTGTGAAGTCCATATAAATGTGAAGTGTAATTTTTCTGAACAACATGACCAACTAAAATATATACTGAGGGAAAACATTACAGAACTATGGGGCTTCCCCCAGTGTGAAAACACTCACAATGTATGGTGTGAAGCTCTCCCAAAACTATTCAAAAAAGTATTTACAAAAAAGAACAGAAAAGCAAAATAAGGTTATTAAGAAATAGCCAGTGGTCAATAGTAAGAATTATTTTCTCATAACTTAAACTCAAATATAATCAAATCCGTTTTGTACAATTTTTTTTAAAACCTTTACTTTAAAAATTCGTCAGTTTTGTAAATTACTGAAAAAAATATAGTGATTAGTTGATTTGTCCCTGTGCGCCATAGGTTGAATTGTGTGTCAATCAAATAAATAAGGCGGTGCTCTCATTGGATAGTAGAAACGCCTTAAAAACATATCTTTGGTGTGATTGGACAGAATTGACATGGCAACAAGATGCGTGGTGATGCAAATTGGTGACATTTCTGCCCCCATAAGGCTACTAGCTTTTGGGCTCTCTACCAGCTAGCTAATGCAAACAAAGCGGCCAGTAAGGGGTTTGTGTGTGTGTGTTTATGCGGCTATCTCTCTGCTATTAGCTATCCTAATACCCAACGCAAAACCCTCTTTATTTATAAATCTTCTCATTTCTTCTTTGGTAGTCATACAACAAAACAAAACTGAAGTTGCTTTGGTGAAGGTAAGACATTTCTTTCCTTTACACGACCGCACTGGTTTTTCCAAAATGGCTTCTGCTAGCTAGTAAGCTAAAATTGAAACGTCTACCAACAGCTTGCTTAAGCTAACTATAGCATATTAGCTTAAGAGCCGGTGGATAGCCTAGCTTGCAGATGTCTCGGCTAATTTAAATAAAGGTAGAAAATGGCGTCGTCCTTTAGCTACTCCAACGAAAACTTAAAAGTACACAAACGTGTTAATGGGTCCGCTAAATGATTAAATTCACGAGTCCCACCACACAGATTCAGCCAAGTTCGCTTCAACACTCGTATGAAATCTGTATAAGTAATCTCAGCAAGGGATGGCGACACGAAGAATCGGCTGTAAACGTTAGCCAGCCATGCTTGCCCTGCCCTGTTTCACTGCAACACGGTGCAGCGCTGGGTATGCAGACTGGTCCTCTTTTCGAGCTATAGCAGCAAAGCAACACAAAGCACCAACTGTGGAGAGCCAGTGTAACCCCAAGCATCTATTTCCACGTAGCGTCACGCTTCTCATTTAACACTTGGTAAATTGTAGAAAACTATAATGTTAAAACACGGTTTATGGAAAAAATTCTAAAAATCTTAGCAATGTCGTGACGTAGCCTATGGCTTTAGAGACCCACCAGGCTAGCTAATTAGGTTAGCCAGTTAGCTGACGCACCTTTGCTTTGTTGTAGCCGAGCAAAGACCTGCACAAATGTTTACATTTCGACATTTAATATCGTTTTATCATGCCACTTAATCAGTGTTCAGCAAACACATCTGTAGTGGGTTCGTGTATAACTTAAGTAAAGAGGCAGGTTTATGTTATTTATTTTTATTTATTCTTTTCTGTGAGTGGCTGGGCCTCGGAAGACCTAGTCACGGAATTGTTTATCAGTCGTGTAAATGTCTTTGGGTTTTTTTTTTTTAACAACCTAATCGTGTCCTGTTTAACGTTTCTCTAATCGTGTAGTCCGTGCCTGTCTTGTTTTCCCAGAGCCCCTATAGTGGCTAATTGCATTCCCTTTTCTCTTCCTCAGCACCGTTTTCCCCATCCCTTCCTATTCTTCTTATTCTTTTGAGTATTCTTCATTCTCAAGCCGCCAAAGTGGAGAGTGTGATTGCAGAAGGGGGTGCTTCTCGTTTCAGGTAATAAGTCATGGCCTGTACAGGAAATGCCAACATGGAATTTTCTTTTTCTCCCCATGGTTAGCCCTCTGCTAGCATTTTGAGCAGGAACTTCCGGCCTATAGAACAAAGCAGGATGTGGGAAGGCTCAAAATGGCTGTCAGGCAATTCTTTGTGAGACCTTTTGAAAAAGGGGGTTGGGTATACAGACTGATCCTTGAAAGGGTTTCTGTCCTATTGGTTGCATGTTGATAAAGGCAGCACATCTGCAGGCAGAGGTAGCCAAAGTTACAGTCATTCTTCACTTGAGTAGAGGTACAGATACTTGACTGAGGTAACGGGGAAAAGTAAGGTCTTTTGTATGAATAAATTTGTTTGTTTTTGCAAAGGAAGCTGAACCTCATGTGTTAATATAATGATAATAATAAAACTATTTTGAAGTCACACGAATAGAAACAATTGTTCAACCTTAATGGTAATGAAAGCTTGAGCATCTGTTGTGTAGAACCCAAGCAGAGTAAAAACTAAAAGAATTTTATAAAAACTACCTAGCTGCTGTTGCTTGCATTGTAGATGGATGCTGCCTCCACATCTAAACAGAGAAAGGAGTACGGTTGGGATTTGGCAGTTGTAGATCATCTGTAGTGGTGGAGAGTGGGGGGGTATGACTTAGAAATGTCACATTAATGTCTGTTGTGACCACTAGTAGATTTTGTGTGCAGGCTGTGATCAGCTGACTTGCGTTAAACAGCAAAGCAGATGTTAACACGGATTGTCACGGCTAATTTCCAGCACCCAGGCAATATAAAGGTGGAATTCAGTGAGTGAATCAAAATGATTGTAACTGAAGTTAATTCCATCTAAACATAGTGTAACCTGACATTGTCCTTTCAGAGTTTATATCTGACCAATATCTGTTCATTAAAAAAACCTAATTAATTGTCATACTTTTACACAAAATCTTTAAAATTTCCCTCTCAAATGTCACAAAGTACTCCTTAACTTTAGAAATAACCTTCTTCTTTCTTTGTCTCTGAGCGGCTTCATCGCTCCTTCTTTTAGCTCCCTGGGAAATAAAGTAGCTGTACCTTTAGCTAGCAGACAGACAGTGAGGAAAAACTGCACAGAGACAGTTTTGCTGATACTGTGTTTGCTGATATTTGTTCATTTAAACGTTGCAGTTCCAGCTCATTCTGCCCACTTTAACCCCTGAGTGTGGAGCTATACATTATAGGGGGCGATCGTGGCTCAAGAGTTAGGAGTTCGCCTTGTAATCGGAAGGTTGCTGGTTCGAGCCCCGGCTTGGACAGTCTCGGCCGTTGTGTCCTTGGGCAAGACACTTCACCCGTTGCCTACTGGTGGTGGTCAGAGGGCCCGGTGGCACCAGTGTCCGGCAGCCTCTCCTCTGTCAGTGCGCCCCAGGGTGGCTGTGGCTACAATGTGGCTTGCCATCACCAGTGTGTGAATGTGTGTGTGAATGGGTGGATGACTGGATATGTAAAGCGCTTTGGAGTCCTTAGGGACTAATAAAGCGCTATATAAATACAGGCCATTTACCATTTACCAGGCCATTTTTGTCTCTCCTCATGTACAATAAGCACCAGTGATGGATACACCAATAGCATTGTCTTTTCATCCTATTGGTTTTAATTTACTTCTATTTAAGTAGAAGCTGTTTTGGGAATATGAACTACCAATGTTTCAGAAAAGAACAGACCTAAATAATTTAAGTCAAAATGGCAGCAACAACAAAAAAATATTAATGCAATAATGGGTTAATTTGCTGAGCAACTTCTGAATGCAATCCACATAAATTAAGTAGAAGGAAACTAAATTCGATCCAACAATACAACATAAAAGTAAGGGCTATACCAGAGAACTGCATTTTTACCAAGCTGACTTTACATTTGGAGTTAACCTTTCTTCTTGCAGATGGATTGAATTTGTCATGCAATTCATAAATATAACAATTCTTTGTCAGCAAACACAAACTGTTACTGGCTCTCTAATAACTGGCATAAGTGCCTCAAGTGAGTCTTATTCATAAAGCTCTTGGCCCTGCCAAACCTTTACTACTTCTCAGTTTAGTTTAATTTTTATTAATTTGTATATTTAGTGCCTTATAGGATTTCAAGCGAGCTTTGTTCTTCTAGCGATTACAAAAACTAGATGATAGTTGTAAATCCAGTGATCAGTTGCGGTGCTACAGTTTAATTGGAAAGATATTTTGTGTTGTGCGGTGTGTTATTTTATATCTATGTAGCTCTTTACAATAGTTAATTATCCAACTGTGCAGTTTTAAAAATGTATTTTTAGTGAGTGCTTTTCTCTCAGTGTGTTCTTTAGTGCAACTGAAGGTTGAATGAAAAAGCACACCAGTGCTGCATGAATTTTAAGTGTTCCACTGTGTTGTTTACTTCTGCAGTGCTTCTTCGGGGGGAGGAGGTGGTAGGGGTGCACCTCAGCACTATCCCAAGACTGTCGGCAACAGGTTTGTATGTGTACTTAATATGTGATAAACTAATTGGTTGTAATAAGGAATCAGTAGGTATTATTCATTCCCCCAGTGTGGAAGAGATTCACTAGAAAATCTTGATTACCCTGATGTCATGCAACATAATAGCTGCAGATTGCCCAAACGTGTTTACCATTCTGGGAAGCCTGAGATCACTTTACAACAAAGGAGTTTTAAAAAGTATTTAACAAGTTGGCAATGCATTAACATTTGTGTTGACCATTTAAAAATATTTTTGACTGCTTTTAGTGAGAGGCTTATTTTTATCCATCCATCCATCCATCCATCTTCTTTTTCCGCTTTATCTGGGGCCGGGTTGCGGGGGCAGCAGTCTAAGCAGAGAAGCCAAAACCTCCCTCTCTCCAGCCACCTCCTCTAGCTTATCTGGGGGAACGCCAAGGCGTTTCCAGGCCAGCCGAGAGATATAATCTCTACAGCGTATCCTGGGTCTGCCCGGAGGAGGGGACATGTTCCGGGCATGTCCCCTCCTCTGGGTAGGACATGCCCGGAACACCTCACCCAGGAGGCATCCTTGTCAGATGCCTGAACCACCTCAGCTGGCTCCTTTCGATGTGCAGGAGCAGCGGCTCTACTCTGAGCCTCTCCCGAATGGCTGAACTTCTCACCCTATCTCTAAGGGTGATCACGAAATAAGGGATATCACAAAACAAATTCCCCCTATTTAAGTGCCTTTAAGGAGCCTCCTGTAGAGACCTCGAGGATGTTGAGAGAACAAACCCCTCCACCACCTTATCGTGGTGGAGGGGTTTGTATGTCCCAGGGATCCCAGGGTCTATGTTGTCCGGGGGCTTTTGCCCCCTGATAGGGTCTCCCATGGCAAATTGGTCCTGGGTGAGGGACCAGACAAAGAGGGTTTCAGAAGACCCTTATGAGGAAAACGTTGAGGGAACAGTTTACCCTTCCCAGGATAGGGTTACCGGGGCCCCGCTGTGGAGCCAGGCCCAGGGAGGGTGCCCGAGGGCGAGCGTCTGGTGGCCGGGCCTTAGTCCATGGGGGCCAGCCGGGTGCAGCCTGAAAAGGGGACATGGGCCCATCCTCCCGCAGGCCCACCACCCGCAGGAGGTGCCGTAGGTGCATTGTGTGCCGGGCAGTGGCCAGGAGCCGGAGGCCCTGGTGGACTGATCCCCGGCTACCAAGACTTATTTTTATTTAACACCTAATTTTAATTATTGCTGCTCTGCTGCATGCTTTAAGGGGGCAGATAGACCTGCGGGGATCACTGTTGTGATGAGTGTGTGGTATTAAGCTCTATGCTTGAACAATTGCGCATTTCACTTTACCCACCACAAATTGAGATTCTGTGCCAGTATACTCAATCTCTTGCTCTGTATTTCTACAGCGAGTTCCTGGGGAAAACCCCAGGGCAAAGCGTTCAGAGATGGGTTCCTTCACGAAGCACTAGACGAGATGTCAACTCCAGCAACGAAAAAGAGCGACACGATGCAATCTTCAGGAAAGTGAGGGGGTAAGGTTCAACTCCCGATGCATATTTAAAGGGTTGACTGAGAGAGAGATTTTTTTTTTTAATTGCTACTTAACCCATTTCAGTTGTGCTCAGACTAAACAACTAAACAAATTCATCTAAACAGATCAGTGTTTGGATGCCACAGTAAACCTGTCTGTAAATCAAGTTTAATCTTCATCCAAATTATACTTTTGTTTTGTGCAGACCTCTGTGGAATCTGTTAAATACCAGCTTAAGAGTTAAGATTAATTTATTATTGGTATTGATTTATTTTGTTTTGTGGGTCATTGTTTACTGTGGTGATGAATAGGTAAGATGGAGGCAGGAGTCTCCATGGGCTGTGTGTGAATGAGAGTGAGACAGATGTACTAGTGAGGAAGAGAGTGCTGGCAGGGTGGAGTTGACTCTCAGGTGTGATTTGTGACAAAAGCATAGAAGCAAGAGTGAAAGTGAAGATTTACAAGACGTAAGACCTGCTATGATGGTTTGGAGTCAGCGGTACTAAGAAAAGAGACAGGAGCCTGAGTTAGTTGGCAGCGCTGAAGATGTTATGGTTTCCATTGGAAGTGATCAGTTTGGCCAGGATTAGAGAGGAGTACATCAGAGGGACAGCTGGATAGGCAAGGCTGAGATGGTTTGGATATGTGCAGAGGAGGGTCAGTGGATATATTGAACAAGATTTGTGGATGTAGTGAAGGAGGACATGTTGCCGGATGGTGTGATGGAGGATGCTAGGGATGGGGTGAGATGAAGGCTGATGATTAGGGCTGCCACAAACGATTATTTTGATAGTCGACTAGTCACCGATTATTTATGCGATTAGTCGACTAATCAGATCATCATCCACTGGACGTAAAACTACAGCTTATTGCACCAGCATGCATCTGCTCTTATATAACTATCATTATCTTACAGCTTTAAGCTTTTAAGGTGCTAACTAAAAATAAAGACAAGATGATAGTTTATTCAATTTTAATGAAATTTGCAGATTGTTTCGGTGAAGTTTAATAAACTCCTTGCTATCTAAAATATAACAGGACAACGGAGTATATTCTCGAGCATCTCTCACTTCTGATAATCAGTTGTCTGCTTGACGTTTATTCAGCTGTGTAAAAACTATAACTTTAATCTCAGACAAACCGATTTACTCAGGAACAAATAAAATACAAAAAAAAAAAAAAGCCAAACAACAACATTTTTAATTTATCTAAGTGACTCATATATATTTAACCTGAGTAGCGAAAGACGGCGGTGGGTTTGAAAACAATTTGCGGGGAGTCCGGTGTTCTCACCGCGCTAGTGACCTAGCCCCCGGCTAGCTATCGAGCTAGTGGGTAACAGACGCCTCCGAAAACGTCGGAGCGCTTTTGAAAATATGTGGTGTCCTGATAAACTGAGCCGATATTTGAGGTTTACACAGCTACATTCTCGCCTGAAAATATGTTAAACGTTTATTTTGTGACCCAGAAAGAATAATAAGAGTAATATTAAAACTAACTAGCTGCCGCCATTGTTGGAAACTAAGCTGGGCCGCGCTATGAATTCTGGGACACAGCTGCTGCTTCTTCTTCTTCGGGGTTTAACGGCAGCTGGCATCCTTGTACATGCAGTGCTGCCATCTTCTGTTTCAGTCCATTATTACACTCTTAAATCCTGCTACTTATTCCTGCGTCTTTTGGGATCTTACAAAGCTTCAAACGACGCGTCGACTATTAAATCAGTCGTCGACGATTTTGATAGTCGACGTAATCGTGACTAGTCGACAAATCGTGGCAGCCCTACTGATGATCTGCTGTGGCAATCCATGAAGGGACTTACCAAAAGAATATAATTTTGGTTTTCATTAAGGTGTTTATACCTCTTATTGAGATTATTCCAACTTGATTAGAAATGAAGTATTTAATTTCGTAGGGCTGGAGTCACTTACATGGCATGTGTTTTGCTAAAGGCACTTAAGCTCTGCTTTGTATGTATCAGGAGATGTTCACAAGTACAAAAGATCGGGTGACAGTGTTTCCTCTGGCAATCTAAGCTTGCCAGTGTTGACCACAGAATGCTCAGGATCTGAGCTCAGGATTTCTGTCTTTTTTTTTTTTCTTTTTTTTTTCTTTCTTTTTTGGTTGTTGTTGTTGTTGTTGTTGTTTGTTTTTTTTTCCCCCCTTACAATAAACAGAACCTTCTTGGCAATATCACATGCCTACTTTTTGGTCTTGGGCAATCATTATATCCAGTCAAAATCCTTAAAATCTAATAAGTGTTCAGATTCTAATATTTAGTCTTGCTACCTCTCTTTCTTTTTCTTTTTTTTTCTTTTCTTTTGTTAGCATACTCAACAAACTCACGCCTGAGAAGTTTGACAAGCTATGCCTTGAGCTCCTGAATGTGGGCGTAGATTCAAAACTCGTCCTTAAAGGAATCATCTTGCTGGTAAGCGCTTATCTGTATTCTTTGGAACGAAGCTAAATGGAAATGTATGCATCTATACTTGGCCGGCTGCTCTGAGTGATTCATACACTACGTGCTTTAATGACCTCCCTGGTTTTGTTTCTGCATTTCAGATTGTAGACAAAGCCTTAGAAGAGCCGAAATATAGCTCGCTCTATGCTCAGCTATGTCTGCGCTTGGCAGAGGACGCACCAAACTTTGATGGCACTTCACCTGATATCCAGACACCCCAAAAGCAGAGCACAGTGAGTCTCACTGATGTTCTGCTGCAAAATATTCTTTTCAGTCTGTGATACAGCAAAGTTTTTCTGTTTGTGACCTTGCTGTTTTATTAGGCCTGCTCAACACAGTTTAAAGTCATTAGGAACTCTTTACTTTTGAAAAGGATAATTGTGTGGTTTTTTTTTTTTTTTTTTTTTAAATGACTATTGTTTTTAAAATCCCCATTTATTCAGATGAAAAAAGCAAGTCCTAACACTTTTTGTTAACCTTTATGGAAATGCCTTGAATTCATTTTTTTTTTAACTGTTCAAACATTGGGTTTTGTCTGGTTTTTGTAGACCTTCAGAAGACTGCTGATTTCCAAGCTTCAAGATGAATTTGAGAACCGCACCAGAAATGTTGAAAGTAAGTCCGTTTGTCTTTGTGAATCTCCCAAGAGGTCCTCGTGGTGTAGTTAGTTACATAAACTTTTTGTTGCTTACCTCTGATAATCTTTTCGCCTCAGTCTATGACAAACATGACAACCCTCTTACTTCGGAGGAGGAGGAGCAGCGTGCCATTGCCAAGATCAAGATGCTTGGCAACATTAAATTCATCGGGGAACTTGGCAAACTTGACCTCATCCATGAATCTATCCTTCATAAATGCATCAAGACAGTATGGATTTATTTTTTTAAATTGTGTTTAATAATCTTATCTTTTAATTCTGGGGTTCTTATTTGCAAGATAAACCAGAATATAGATCCATTACATATTCCATGACAATTCTCCCTTGTTTCCCTGCACTCTGAAGCTTCTGGAAAAGAAGAAGAGAGTCCAGCTCAAGGATATGGGGGAGGATCTGGAATGCCTCTGTCAGATAATGAGAACAGTGGGGCCGAGACTCGACCATGAGAAAGCAAAGGTGACAGCTTTCATAAACTATAGCTGTTTGGAGAGGCTGTGTATAGGCTTAAGGTGTAAACACAACATCTCAATTCAACACTTTTTTTATTTATTTATTAAAAATGACTGTGTAACTAACATTCATAGGTCACAAAGTTGAATCATTAGTTTGTTAAATGCAAGAAAAGTAGGTGCATTTATTGTTTTTACTCCATCAGACAGAACCGTGAAGGCAATTGACCCAGCCAGCGTTGATATAAAATCAGCTCTAAAACTTTATTTACGAACTGCTCTTTGCTCACTTCCTTTTTCTCTCCATCCTGTCATCAGTCTTTAATGGATCAGTACTTTGGCCGTATGCGATCCTTAATGAACAACAAGGAGTTGCCCGCTAGGATCCGCTTCCTGCTGCAAGATACAGTGGAACTTCGAGAAAACAACTGGGTCCCCCGCAAGGCTTTCATCGATAACGGACCAAAGACAATTAACCAGATCCGTCAAGATGCAGTGAAGGCGAGTCCATTATTTAAGGGTTCAGTTCATTCTGTTTATGTTTCTGTACATTAGCAAGGAGTCCCTTGTGATAAATGTGATGCGAGAAGTAAGCAGACAGTTAAAGGTTTCCACTCTGAAATGTGTTTAATTTAGTTCAGAGTTTTCAAAATGGTTAATATTGAATTTGAATTCTGGACTGTGGCACAGTTATTGACTGATTCTGTCATGCATGTTGTTGTAGGATTTGGGTGTTTTCATCCCAGCACCCATGTCTCAGGGGATGAGGATGGACTTCTTCCTGGAAAGCCCTTTCATGCCCAGCAGAATGAAACTGGACAGGGAGACTCTTGGGGGTTTGGCTGACATGTTTGGACAGATGCCAGGTGTGTTTTGTTCCTGTATCATGTATGCCTGTGCACTTCCTTTCCTGTTTTTGTTGTACGAGGCCATCTTAAAACATCTTTGTTCTCTCAGGCAGTGGGATTGGAACTGGCCCGGGGGTTATTCAGGACAGGTACTCGCCTACTATGGGACGCCATCGCACCAACCCACTCTTCAATGGCCACGGTGGCCACATTGCCCCTCCACCTCAGTCACAGTTTGACATGGGGCCCAAGTCTTTTGTTAAGTCCAACCAGGTAGCCTGCTTTTGAAAGTTTACATTAGTTTAGTCTTAAAGTTCTCCAGGTTAAAGCTGTGTGGAAATGGGGAAACAAATTATAGAACCTGTTTAGCTGCTTTTGACTGTCTTTGATCATTTGAATCTTTTGCCTGTGTGAACACTTATAGGTTCAGAACCAGCATTTCCTCAACCAGAACCAGAACCACATGGCCCAGCAGCAGGTCCAGTCCAAGGACATGCCTCCACGATTCAGCAAGAAAGGACAGCTCAATGCTGACGAGGTAAGTAGCTCCTAGCGTGGCTGAGTTAATTGTTGCCAAAAACTTTTTTATTTTTTTTATTTTTGTGTGTGTGTGTGTGTGTGTGTGTGTCATACTAAAAAAAGATTTAACAAAGTTAAAACATCAAATGTTTTACACTAGCCTGTAAAGGCTGCATTCTGCTCTCCTAATGTCCTGTGTTGAGTCGTGATGCCCAGTGATTATAAAAAGACGCGTTATTCTGAGGAATCCAACCTGCTGCTAGTCTTTCTTTTACTATCGTCTCTGTCTTTAATCTCCTCTTTTCTGTCCCTCCTCCACTTCTCCTTTTTATTCAAACTGGCAACAGGGTCCGCTGACTGCGATTATGAGATATGAGGGCATTTTATTTATAGCTGATATGGAACTTGAGTTGTTTTTGTTACATACAAAGACTAATACTATTGTCTCCTTTGTTCATGATGCCTCATGGCCCCACAGATCAGCCTCAGGCCTGCTCAGTCATTCCTCCTCAATAAGAACCAGGTGCCCAAGCTCCAGCCCCAGATCCCGACCATGATGCCTCCCAGTGCCCAACCCCCACGCACTCAGACTCCCCCTCTGGGACAGGTATGAGAGTGTCTACTTGTTTGTCAGTGAGTTAATCTAAGAGAACCGTTGGTGAGTTTTTAAAAACAACAAAAAAACTGGTTGTTGTACAACTAGCATATAAACAGCAAACATTAAATCACAGATTGAAGTGTCGTTTTGTTGGAGAGCTGTATCTGTGAACTCAAATACATGACTTTTGCCCTCAGCCTCCACAGCTTGGCCTGAAGACCAACCCTCCACCTATTCAAGAGAAACCGCAGAAGACTAACAAGAAACCACCTCCTGCAAAGGAGGAGCTTCTTAAAATGACGGTAGGGAGAACAGTTTCTGTCACATAAGCATATGTTCCAGGCTGAAGCAACACTTGACAATCATGTAAAATCCTCATGAATAAAAAGCTTTACCACAGCATACTCACAATTGAATTAAAACTGCAGGTCAGTTTTCCAAAAGGTTTGCTACACTCTCTGATGTAACCATAACAGCAAAGCAGTTCACTTATAAATATTGGTAAGCCTCCCTGTTTAGCAGTTTCTATTCATCACTGGTGAAATATAGAAGTGGCAAAATATATTTATGTAAGCACTTTGGTGTACTGCAAGATAATCTGCTTGCTACTAAAAAGATGAATTAGACTTGAAGCATTTTACCTCCTCAGCATGTGCATACAGAGTAGATGAAACCACAAGACCTACGTATCAGTTTGTTATGCTGGGTGATCAGAGTGACCACGGTTCAGTTCTGTTCATGTGCTTGCCTACTCCGTTTAGGAGGCAATCATGACTGAGTACTTGAACACTAAGAACCTGACTGAGGCTGTGAGTGGCGTGAGAGAGATGAAGGCTCCAAAGCATTTCCTGCCAGAGATGCTCAGTAAGATCATTGTGTGCTCCCTGGATTGTCCAGATGAGGACAAAGAGCACGCCAGCACTCTGATTCACACACTCCGCACTGAGGGCCTCATCACTGGGGAGAACTTCATGCAGGTATGTCTGCTGTTCATTCAGTATTGGAGAGCATTTCTGTGTTTGAGCACAAACACATTCAGTACGTTTAAAGACAAGAAAAGCTCTTTTATTATTTCACAATTATTTCACTGAGATTGATGTAATTATTTGTGACTAATTACATCGTATGTCACTGAACCCAGAAGGGCATAGTGTTATTCTTCATGCTTGAGGTATTTTCTTTCTCCCCTCACTCATTTTAGGCTTTCCTTAACGTCCTGGACCAGTGCCCTAAGATCGAGGTGGACGTGCCCCTGGTGAAGTCTTATCTGGCCCAGTTTGCGGCTCGGGCTATCATCGCAGAGCTGGTGAGCGTGGCGGAGCTGGCTCACCCCCTGGAGAACGGAACCCACTTCCCACTCTTCTTGCTCTGCTTGCAGCAGACGGCCAAGCTCAAGGATCGTGAGTGGCTCACTGACCTCTTCCAGCAGAGCAAGGTCAATATGCAGAAGATGCTCCCAGGTAGGCCCCCAATCCATCTACCAATTCAGGATTTTTTTTTTATTTTTATTTTTTAAATATAGCAACAATTCACAACAGATAAATCTTAAAATCACCAATAAGCACTTGGCAATAGTGGCAAAGGGAGGGGGAGAAGCAAGTGTGGAATAAAATCTCAGATGGAAGAGAGCACAGGGTTACTCTACCCCCTCCTGGGAAAAAATGCCAAAGTGATTTCTCCCCTCATCTATTAGGCTTCTTTTATTCTGTCATTTTATATTCTCAGCATTTCCCTCCAGTTTACAGTATAACGATCACCAGAATAGTTGTACAGTACCCAGTGAATATTCAAGTTTCCCCCATCGATGATGTCTGAATGAGACAACATTACATTCATATTTAAATGAAGTTACAGTAACATACAGTCCTGCCAAATGTCAGTTTGTCAGAAGAGATTTGTAGGTAATGATGCTTCTTGTGCATGTTATGTTGGAGTATTGTGAGTAAATGAAATCTTAATAGGATGGAGCTAAATATTTGTTCCTGACCATATTAAAATGATCACTTTCTGAAACCTTAATTACCTAGGTCATATCAGGAGCACGTTCTGTCTGGCTAATACATGACTTGCTCTCCCACTTGGTAGAAATTGATCAGAACAAGGACCGCATGCTGGAGATCCTGGAGGGGAAAGGCCTGAGCTTCCTGTTCCCTCTGCTGAAGCTGGAGAAGGAGCTGCTGAAGCAGATAAAGGCAGACCCCTCTCCACAGTCCATCTACAAGTGGATTAAAGACAACATTTCACCCAAGTTTCATACTGATAAAGGCTTTGTCAACATCCTCATGACCAGGTAAATTTGCAGATGGACTTGACTGAATCTGTTTTCCCAGGATAGTCTTAGTCTGTTTTTATAACAGTTATAAATTGCATGCAAGTGTTGGTTTGTCTGCGATGTCACTAAATATATAGCCGCAAGGTCACACATTTAAGGCATTGTAACGAAGTTCTTTAGTTTAACTAACATTTGTCCTCTGATCTTTTTTCAGTTTCCTCCAGTACATCTCCCAAGAGTTGTGCGAGGCAGAGGGTGATGAGCAACTGGCAGCGCCCTCTAAAGAGATGCTGGAACAAGAGAAACAGCTGCTGCTGGCCTTCAAGCCCGTCATGCAGAAGTTCCTGCACGACCATACCGAGCTGCAGGTCAGCGCCCTCTACGCCTTGCAGGTGCACTGCAATGCCCGGGGGTTCCCTAAAGGTAAAGCAAATCTTGTACAGTTTAGCTAGTAAGCAACAAGAAATGGGGAGTGCAGGGATGTGAAATCTTGATTACTCTGATTAGTTACAAAAGTGAAATATAAATAATGCAGGAGTTGTGAATTAAGTGCATATTAATTCATTTGTTTATTGTTTTTAACAAGGCATGCTACTGCGCTACTTTGTCAACTTCTACGACATGGAGATCATTGAAGAGGAAGCCTTCCTTGCATGGAAAGAAGACATTACCCAAGAATTCCCTGGAAAAGGAAAAGCTTTATTCCAGGTACAGTAGTGCAGTTTAGTTTGTTAGAAAGAAAACACAAGAGTTGACAAGTTTTATATTCTCTCTTCCCCCCCCCCCCCCCCCAAAAAAAAAAAAAAAAAATTCAGGTAAACCAGTGGCTCACCTGGCTGGAGACGGCAGAGGAGGAGGAATCTGAGGACGACGCAGACTAAGAAACCAAGCGGAAGCATCATGGCGTAGATCAACCGTATCTTATTGTTAGACTTGTGTTACCTTATTAAACTCCATGCTTAATTTAACCACTACGATGTGGCACTCGGCTGCTTGTGTCTTGCAAATATAAACCGAAAGCTTTTACCGACAGGGCCTCATGTGCTACCACCTGCACCGTGATGATAGGCTGAGAAGCATTGTTTAATCTGTTGCCTAATTTTCTGAGATCTGTTTCCTAATCAGCTACATGAATTCTAGAGTGGCTCAACCATGTATTGTTTTTCTCAATTTGCTCCGTTAGGTTGTAACTTTATTTTCACTGTATTGCTTTTTCTTACGGATTTAAACCTCCCCCAGATAGGAAACTGCTTTATGGTAAGAACATGTAGGATTTTCCTCTCTAAAATAAGACAAATCTTTCACGATCTTTGCTAATTCTAGTTACAAAGCAAACAACTAGAAACATTAACATAAGGTCTTGTCAGCAAGCTGCTTTTGTGATCTTCTATCAGGGCCTAGCCTGGATTGCTTTTTATCATACATGCTTAAAAACAGCACCGGGGATGTAGACAAACGGGCTGCACAGCGATCCTTCTCGTGAACCACACGTTAAACCTAGATGGCCCGCTGAAGTTGAATGAAGCACAAGCTGGCAAAACATTTCATGACTGATAAAGGTGTCTCTTATTCAACATGTGCTCACTAAATTCCCACTTTGTTTTTGTTTTTTGTTTGTTTGTTTTTTTAATAAGTGCTCTTCATAGTCCCTGATGATGAGCATGTTGGTTTTTTTTTTTTTTTTTTTCATTAGCATTAATCTTTTTGTTCTGTCCTTTCTTCCTGTCTTTTTTTTTATCATTATTATGAGTGGTTGCAATACCCATTCTCCAAATGTTACAATATTTAAAAAAGAGAAAAAATAAATCTGTAATCATTGGTTTGCTGTCGTCACGTTTCAAAATTGCCTGTGTTTCTACCTCTTAGTTAGATGGGCTTTTTTTTTTTTTTTTTGTGCTGGGATAAAGAAATCCACTAAGAAGAATATTGAGCCCATGCAGATGCTGAAGTATTTGGTTTAATCCTGGCCTAATTGCACAATAAATGTATTGAAGCAGACATTAACAATGATGCCGTTGCATGTTTTACAAGTGTTAACATCTCATTAGGATTTTTTTTTTTTAAATTTCACCCACATGATGAAATGTGTACTTATCAAAAGAGTAATGTCGACTAGATTTTGAAGCGGCCCTGATGAGGTTGGTTTTTATATTGAGGGCTCAAAATAATAAATGTTAGATTTGTCTGGCTCTTAAATTGGCAAACTATAAATTGTAATTCCCTTCTAAAGCTAAACAAATGACCATCAGGCTTAACCAAGAATTGTACTCTCAAGCCATGATTATGTCTAAGACATATGATTAGGGTCTTATTGTAAGGTATTCAGAATTATTGTGCACCTCTATTGCTTTAATGTCAATAAAGTCAGTACATGAGCACCTACTGTTTACCTGTATTTACTCTGCTTTACAGTTACATATTCCATCTGTCCAATAAAATACTTCACACTTGAACAACAGTTTGAATCTTCCAAGCAGAAGCTCTACTGGAGTGCTTTGATTTTCCCAGCAGCATGTGGTTACATTCGTGGTCAGTCCTGATCTGTGGGAATCCAGAAGTATTCCACCACCTTCCTGCTTCTGCGCAGAGGGCCTGAGTCGGGTCGCTCTCCTCCATAGGCAGGCAGCTCATCAAAGTGACTCGGACCCAGATCTCTCCCCATGTGTGGTGCTGTCACCCTGAGCATGGTCCTGAGTGAATACAGTTCACAATTAATTCTTAATAGTGGTCTTCAACCAGAGAAAAGCTTTACACTTACCTATTTGCCTTCACGTTTTTGTAAATTAGAATTTTAATCTTATGTTGCTACCATATCTGAACGATTGTAGTTTGTGTGGCTTCCCCCTGGTGGCCAAAGTTTGTGTTTACCTAGATGAACTCCTTTCAGGCTCTTCAACGCTGGACTCTGGAGTGGAGATGTATACAGGATCTCCTTCCTGAACAAAAACCATAACATAAGCTTCTGATTTACTTTTTAAATGTCCTGTATTGTAGACCTAGACATGCACAGCTCTCATGTGAGTATGAGATGTAGGATCATCTCACTGTGAAATTTCTCGGAGTGCCATCTGGATTTTTGAGAATTTTAACCCTCTGGTCGCTTTCAGTCATGCACAGGAAGTAGCTTTTGATGTGGGCTTGACACTGTTGAGAAAAAAAATCACTTAAAGATTTTACTTTAAAGAGATGAAAATGTACAGAACAAAATTTTTTTCTTTCAGCCTTGTTGCAAACGTGTGACTTGCAATATTGTACCACAGTGAATCACTCAGGGACGTTTTTCAAGATGGAAATAATCATTTAAACAGTATATTTTATGCTCAGTTCAAATAATTTCTTCTGTGACTGTTTGGGGATAAAAGGTGGGAGATGGCACAAAAGCACAGTAGTGTCCACTGTTTTGTAATTGTTCAGTGGGCGTGAGAGCAGTGGTGCTGTCTTACTGCTTTATTCTGCCTCAGAGCCTTCAGGTCTTCCTGAACTTGAAACATGTCAGCCAGCTCCTGGTACTTCTCCCTCCAGCTCAGGCACTCGGCCACTCTCTCCTGCCTCTCCTTCTCAGCCAGATGCCTCTCTGCCTCGACTTCCCGCCGAGCCTGGGTAGCTCTTTTGCTCCCCTCTTCTGATTCTGTTGCTCTGCGTTTCCAGTTCATCTCACTGAGAAGGGACAGGATGAAATTGCATGCTAGAACATCATAGCCAGACTGCATCTTCATGCACCTTTAAGCTAAATCCAGTTAAATCTTTAAACCGTCTTGTCTTCAGCCTGTTGTGAAGCGTACTCTCATTCTGGTCTGCAGGATAAAAGCAATAAAGAAAATAAAGAAAATCCCTAAGACGTGAATTGAAAATGGTAAATGGACTGGTCCTTATATAGTGCTTATATATATATATAGTGCTTTTCTACTCTGAGTACTCAAAGCACTTTTGTTAACTGTGTTGTCCAGTCAGGTATTTGTTGTTTGACTCGAAGTCTGTGCAAAATAAGCACACCTGGTCTTTGGTACTGTTCCTCACACTCTTAGAAGAGTCATCTTGTGTTGTGTTCACGGGACAACACAGAGATCATGTGAAAACTATGCAGTGAAGGTAAATAAGTACACTTTTACAGACTTTCTACACTTTTACTTAGCAGAGCAGCCTCTTAAAGTCCTTTATATATTGTACGGAACGTCTTGGAGTCAATATGTCTGTGAAGGTTCTCAGTCATCCAGGTCATCGTAGTCAAAGGAGCTTGCAAAGAAAAGCGTCTGGACTTCTTTAAGTTGCTTGAAGACGTTTCACCTCTCATCCGAGAAGCTTCTTCAGTTCTAAGGTCAAATGGTGGAGGCGATTAGAGGATCATCAGGGGGTCCTTTTGTCCCTCTGTGGGGGGGTTACTCCCACTAGGTTTATATCTGGGACTCTCCACCATTTGACCTTAGAACTGAAGAAGCTTCTCGGATGAGAGGTGAAACGTCTTCAAGCAACTTAAAGAAGTCCAGACGCTTTTCTTTGCAAGCTCCTTTGTCTTGGAGTCAAGTACGCTTCCTCTGACTTTTCTCTTTGTTTCTGTTTTCTCCTCCTCTGCCTTGCTGATGTGACTCAGCTGAATTGAATTTTCTCAGAGCTATCAACTAAAAGGCCGTTATTGTTGCACCACGGACGGTCATGGACAATGACACTGAGTTTTGGGAAATTCCCTCTGAAGATAAATGGGAAATCCAAAAAAACCCCTCTAAAAACAAAAGTCAAAGTAATCACACATATATACAAACATGTTCATAGGTCTAACATCCTGATGTTAGAATTGCTCTTTTCTATATTCCCAGCATTAGATTGGATTTTTAAAAAGAGCTTGTGTATTTGGTATATCACAGAGCACTGGTTGGTACAAAATGCATTTTAATCAAAAAATCTGAATAGTTTTTTTTTTTTATCACACTCAAAAAAAATCTCACTTTTTTGACAGGAAAGTAAGGAATAAAGAAGACATCTCTAACTAAGATGTTTAAATTATTTCTTCTTGGGCTCACACAGTGTACTGTTATACATAGATTTGCAACACAGTGGCACGGTGGTTAGCACTGTTGCCGCACAGCAAGAAGGTCCTGAGTTAGACCCCATCATCTGGCCGGGGTCTTTCTGTGTGGAGTTTGCATGTTCACCCCGTGTTTGCGTGGGTTCCCGCCGGGTACTCCGGCTTCCTCCCACCGTCCAAAGACATGCAACTTGTGGGGAAAGGTTAATTGATTAATCTAAATTGCCCATAGGTGTGAATGTGAGTGCGAATGGTTGTCTGTCCCTGTGTGTTGGCCCTGCGACAGACTGGTGACCTGTCCAGGGCGTACCCCGCCTCTCGCCCTATGACAGCTGGGATAGGCCCCACAGTGCCCCCCGCGACCGTGAAAAAAGATAAGTGGAAGTGAATGGATGGATTATTGCTTCCCTCATCTACTCTTGTTAAGGCAGTACAACTTCTTATTTATGTAGAAGAAGCTAGGACTAAAGCACAACTCCTATTTTTCATTAATGATAAAAACAAAACAAAACCCTGAAAGCAAAAATCAGAAAAGAGAAGTACTTAAAGATGATTTAGTGGGATGTAAGAAAATCAATCACAGTTGCCAGGTGTCACTAAAATGTATCTACCTCTCTTTAATTTGGACATTTTCTTGGGTGAGCTTCCTCAGCTTGTGTCGGAGGTCATCTCTGTCTGCCTCCAGGCTCCTGCTCTCCTGCAGGAGGGCCTGTTTCTCTCCAGACACCCGATCCAACTTCAGCTTACTTTCAAAGTAGTTCTTCTCTGTTTGTGCCAGTAAAAGCTGCATGTTTGCGTGCTGCAGAAAGAAAAAGCAGATGTCAAATTAAGTGTTACGGGCTTTGATTGAATGAACTAATCTTCCCGCTTGATTCAGGAAGTTCATTAACTGAGGTTAAACAAAAAAAGGAACTGAGCTGGAAAACTGCGTCTAAAAGCACTTTGAGTTATTTCTGCCCACAGAGATTGCATCTGCAGTTTGGACGATGGATTGCCATGATGACACGGCGTCACAAACCATGTACATATCCTGGAAAGCTCCTCTTAAGGCTTTATCCTTCACTTTAACTCATTAAGCCCCAAAGTGACATCAAGGAAAATCGATGGTGTAGTCATGTCAAATATTCCCATGTTCCCAAAATAGCTAACTTTAGAATGCTTGTTTTTAATGATCAAAAGTCATTTTCAATCTATTTAGGATTCCTAACTCATCATGTCCGATATTATATCACGTCAACAAACAAGCTAAGTGATACATCCCAACCAACACAAGATTTTTAGGACTGATAATATTTAGTTATTTAAAAATCTGATATTCTCATATATCATCCAATAGTTTTTTTTTCTTTTAAATTTACAAAACAGATTTGTCTAACAGTTGTTTTGCCCGTCTTTGCTCAGATCCGCTGGCTGTTGCGTTTTTGGTGCTCCAAACGCTTTGCAGAGTGCCCTCTGGTGGTACGACTATGCAACATCAACACTCATAACATGGTTGAAGGGTGTTTCTCCAATTTCTTCCTTACTTTTTCATTTTCATTTATCTGTCATTATAATTCCCGTTACTTACAGATTGGCAAATAGCTACCTAATCAGGTTCCACTATGTGAATACTGTAAGTACTGTTTCTAGTCTTATAACAGTAACAGAAAATGCCATGTGATAACCTTTTCACAAGGTAAGAAAAGGAAAACATAAAATACTGGAAAAAATATACACTTTTACTTCATTTAGCTAGAAGAGTATATATTCTATCCTATTCTTGCCCAGCTGCAGTGTTATTTATTTATTTAATAAGATAAAGAAACAATCAAAGGAATTTTTTATTTAGCTCTCGCCCTAAGACAGCTGGGATAGGCTTCAGCGCCCCCCGCAACCCTGAAAAGGACAAGCGAAGTGAATGGATGGATGGAATTGTATTCAGCTTAATAGATCAGCGTTCTCTGTCATGTGTTTACCTCCTTTTTAAGCTTCTGCAGCTCTTCACTCAGACGTCCCCTGTCAGCCTCAGCTGCATCCTTGTCCCGCTGAAAGCCCAGGGACCGAGCCTCAGCCACAGCCCTGCCCTTCTCTGCCTCCGCCCTGGACTCCTCTGCTTCATCTGCAGCTCGCGAACATAACATCGACCTTTGCTGGCTCTGGTACAGCTTCTGCTTCAGCTGATTTGGGTCACACAGAGAGAGGTGAATGCGTGCTGCAGTGACATGATCGAGAAACAGTAGACGCCTGCTTTGTTTTACCAACGTAACGTGATTCTAACCCTTTGGAGTGACAAGGGTCTGCTTTAGCTGGCATGAATGGGTTAGGTTATATAGGTTAGCGGAATAATATGCATCTCCTTCATACATTCATATAAGATGTCTTATATAAAACTAGATCTAAGACTTCAAACACCTTAACAAGCTTTTCTGGACATAAAAAATTCATTTATAACACTTACTTTTATTTAAAGAATGCCTACTGTAAAGATCCCTCATGTTCCCTCATTGACACAATGGCAGTTCTGAAAAGGCAGTCACATTTCCTGCCACAAAGATCTCCCCCAGCATACCACAGCCACATAATCCTCTCTGTGTAGGGTCAAGCAGTACGGTTCTCCTGGTTTATGCTACACATTCAGTTGCCCATTTGTCAAAAACATGGTGAGGAATGGCTAACTGACCATAGCAGGTTTTCTTTACACATAAATTTCAAAATATAAAAAGGTCACATATTTTATTAAAGCTGTAAATTTAGTCTGACATTTAAAGCTGGCATGTAAACACTGTTTGATAGAAGCACATGCTGTTTTGCTGCTGTTTTAACATATGAATCTAACATTAATGTCCTGGAGAACAGGAAGCTGCTATAAGCCAATTGTAACTTGATGTAACTGAATTAAAGTTTTCCAACAGATGTAAAGACAAGGTTTGAAAGAAGAACATGTCTTGATTCCTTCCAAAAAGTCTGATTGACTACCATATAGGCGTGTGGTTATACTTTCGTTTTTGTGCTCATAAGTGGCCTACTGTTTCATCTCTTGGTTATTAGTGCCATTTAATAACACTGTTTGGCTGTACCTCCTTAACTTGAGCCTGTAGCTCCTGGTTCAAGTTTCTGAGGTTCCTCATGGTTAGCTCACTCTCTGTGCGCATCATAATCCGTTCCATGTGGATCTCGTTTGATAAATACTTGTTTTCTTTCTTCAGGTCCTCACATTCCTGAGAGAATTTATTAGTGACACACAGTGTGAACTAGAAGCTACGGAGCCGCCCCCCAGCACCACCACCCACCCCGAAATATACAAACTCATAAAATAATGAATTATGTCATCATGAGAAATTATGACCTTTACAAGTTCTCATTATATTTACAGCATTTTTTTCACATTCATCATGCTTTTTGTTTTACGTTTTATGGTTTATGGTTCATGTCGTCTTTTTAAGATCATTTAACTGGCCTTGGAAATAATAATACGAGTGTGATAATTTTTTACGCTCGTCTGGGAAACTCTTTTCCTTCAGGTTTTCCCAGAAGGATTCAGCTTCTGAACCAAGGTCTTAGATATCTGAGAGGTCACGAGTGCACTGGCTTACACAACATGAATTATTAATATTTATCATACATTTCCTGTAAGGATGCTCTTACAGTGAAGCTGGAGGATGTTAAATGTTACACCTGCTGTTATGAATCATATGAGAACTCAGCAGTAAAATCTACAAAATAAATAAATACAAATAAAAATGTTTCTAAAAGTGAAAAAAGTGTGTGTTAGCTCTGTAACTGATTTTACAATTGCCTGAATATTTGAATGCTGAATCAGAGTTAATACGAATTATTTAATCTTAACGTTACATTTTGTAAAGAAAACATTCATTGTCCTTTTCTACCTTCTTACCTTCCTCTTTCTGACCAGCTCCCCCTGCAGATGATTGAGCTGGAGGAAGGAGCCATTGGAGCTGACGGCGCTGACTGGCCTGACCGCCCGCACAGGCCTCCTGGACGGCCTGGAGAGGACTTTAACTTCTTCCGTTACCCCATCCTTGAACCGGCTGCCTCTGTTAACGTTACTGCTGCTCATGGAGAAAGATTTGTACAGGCTGTCATCTAGCGAGGACATCTGCAGATCTGTGTGCGATCTGGCCCTGATTGACATTTCAAAGAAAAAGAGAAAAAAACAAAACGACTGATGCAGTTTTGCCAAAATGTCACTGTCACCAAAGGAAAACAAGGGCTCCCGGTTTGTTGTTAGAACATAGGCCAGCAACCTGAATAAAGTTCTCAGTTTCATGTTTGGTTCACTGGGTGGATCCTATCACCAGCCCAGCTTCATTCAACATTTATTGGGCAACACGATAGCAGAAAACGCACTGAGGCAAACAGTCTCTGTGTTTTGGTAAGAGGACACTTTCTATTCCTTAAAAAGCCTTAAAATTATTAATAATTTTTATATGTGAAATTGAAAAAGTCAGTGGTGTCAATTTATTTTTATGTATTTAAAGTTTTTTCAGTTAACTAAGGACCAGTAACCATGGGTAGCATATCAGAACAACAGAAGCACACACACACACACACACACACACACACACACACACACACACACACACACACCTCTATATCTATACTTGAAAGGTCACTGAGACCTATTCTTTTGATGTCAGATTTCATTTTCATGTTTTCACACTTTTTTTTTACTGGTTCGTGATTTTCTGACAGTCTGTAGAAGAAGATAGACACACCCAACCGAGGAAGTGTGACCACTTAACATCTTTCCTGGGCCTATCAGTGGACCAGCAGTCTATCGCTATCCTCAGTCATTACTGCTTCAGCCTGAAGAAGGCAGGAAGCACCATTATTTACACAACAGTCACTGAGTCATTGCAGTAGGACACACTGGACTGTTTTGCTTCCTGCAGTAGAATGAAAGTGGTGATACTGCAAGTTTTAACACAACAGGGGAAAGTACTCGCCATTCTAACCTGCCTTTAACTCGTGATTATGATGTGTTCAGGGTACCAAATGCCAGGTCTGATCACATGATTAGAGATTACATGAGAAAGCATGCATCGTTTTTATTGAAAGGCTAGTTTTAATAGTGCAAAAAGTTAAATGCGTCAGCTGAGTTGATAATCCATATGCAATCAATACGTAATTAATAAATAACCTTAATACTCAATACTTAATACTTAACTGAAAATGCCACACTTTGATTGTTGGGTTTTGTTGGGTCTACCTTACAATATAAAGTTCCTTGAGGTGACTGTTGTTGTGATTTGACGCTCTATAAATAAAATGGAATTGAACTGAACTTTAATCATAAAAAAAATTAATGCAAAAATATTCATGAGTCCTTTCACTGAAAATCATTCAACTTTACTTTCATGATTAGATGTTCTCATCTAATCATGAAAGTGCATTATTCAAGTGTTCATGATAAAAACCCGTGTGAATGTTTTTCTTGGGGTTTTTTGGTATTTACTAAGATAGAAACTAAACTGCAGTGAGGCGTTTCACATGATGCTCCAGGCTTAAGCATTTAGTGTGCCACTTCTTATTTTTATTATCCCAAAAGATTTGATCCCAAAATTCTGTTATGTATTTTTTTTGTCCATGTGGAATATACTATATAAATTACCTTGCAGAATACCATGAAGCTCTCTTGTTTATGTTACTATGCATTAACCACCAGGGAAAAAACTTACTGGTCACAAATCATAAATAACATGTGCTTCTACACATGTTTTTTGTCGCTTTGCTTTCCAGCTGTGCACCCTTCCTGAAGTTGAACATTTTTTTAAGCATCTTTTTCTTCTCAGTGTTTGCAAGTGTATATACAGTCCTCATAAAGGGACTCCTGCAGTTTGTCTCTATAATATAAAAGCCCTGTGTTAACTGTTGTCGTGGGTTGGTGCTGTATGAATAGATTAAAACTGGTTTATTTTTTCTATACTTTTTAAAATATACAACACTATATTTTTGTATACAACACTTTTTAGTCCATTGATTGATCATTTTATTTTGAAAAAATTGTATAATATCAACATTATGTATGTATTTTGTAAGCTCTGTTAATGGAAAGGGGCTGGGGCTGATATAGTGCTACATGTTGAGTCGCTTTAGGAAATGAAAAGATCAAACAAATGATTGATCAATGCATAATCGATGTAGGACTTAAAACAATTAAAAAGTAAACAAGCACACAGCAGTTTAAACAATTCTAAATACATTTGCACCATTACTGTGAAAGACAGACTTAAATATACAAGTAGTTCAAAGATTATGTGCCATGAGTCGTGATTTTTTTTCCTTTTTTGATCTTTGATAGGTGCCGTGAATGTGATGATTTGAAACATAATATAAACACAGAGGAAACTTGGTTATACGTATAAAATTGGTTCCAATAGCAGACAGCAAGAGTGAGGACAGCAGAGGAAAAGTTGGGAGGAAATTCCTTTTCCTACAGCTTATGGAGTGAAAAAATACCTTCATCAGAGATGCTTACGAAGCAGAAAAGCTCAAACTCATACAAATAGTACAAAACAACATTTAAGAAGGCTTCTTTAACCATATCCACTTGTAAAGTTTGATTTTTTAAAAATGAATAAACTCTTCACCCAATTGACAGTTTAGATTATTACATCCTTTTATTTGATTCTTTTATGAAACCCATATTCCTATATCTCTGCTTTGGAAATCATTAATATGTTATCACTAGTACAAGATTAGTGCTTTAAATGTCATATATGTCATGCATCTGCAATTTGATCACCCAAACAATAACGTTTAGAGCGTTACTGTGAAGGTCTTTCTCATGAGGATGCGTGTCCTATCTCCTAACAGGCCATAAAGCAGATTTGACCTTGTTTTTCCTGTTTCCTCTTCTCTTCCCTGTCACATTTGTTCTTGGGCTTCTCCCTCTGCTTCAGTTTATTTGATCCTCCACCGTCATCCACGTTGGGTATACTTTGTCATACAAGACATGGCAAGACTTTGTTGTTTGCCATCAGTATTACCTGTGATGTTTGCCCTGTTTTTACAAACCTGCGAATCCACTTTAAATAGAGGTAAGGTTTTTGTATGTTTATTTCTTCATTCACTTTTAGATTTAATCCTGGGATATCCCACAAGTTTAGCGTTTCAAATTCTAAAATTTCATAGTTGTTAAGAAGTTTAACTTGTGTTTTTGAAATGTCTTTTAAGACTGCCATCAGATTTTATTGTTAAGAAGACGAAGATGTGTGGCTCCTTCTGTGATATTAAACTTTAATATATTAGCAAAAGATTAAAAAAATGATTTTTTAAAATGTTTTTCTGAGTATTCTTTGTCGCACACGGAGTGTGTGTGTGTGTGTGTGTGTGTGTGTGTGTGTGTGTGTGTGTGTGTGTGTGCGCTCATATTATGGTTTATTTCTTTGTAAAGTAGATGTACACACTGTGGTTACCTGTATATTGATATGTATACTTTACATCATAAGTAACAGATCATAAGGCTTTTCACAGGACAGTCAGTTCTTCTTTTACATCCATCCATCTTTTCAATGTAATTTATTTACAAAGAAAATTCGCTTTAAAATTTTTTTGTTAGTAATTTCTGAGAGTTACAGAGCCACTGGAGTCTTCCTGCTTATTGAAGGAGGAACCTACTACACCTTGAACTTCACAGCTGCCAGAGATGCCTGTCTTTCACTAAATGTCACCATGGCGACGGAATATCAGATATCAAAAGCAATCACACATGGACTGGAAACGTGCAAGTAAGCAGAAAGCATTTAACTAGGGTTTAATACATGTTGACCCATATGCATTTTTCATATTAATAAATCATGCACAAAAACAGGCGACTAACTCGAATGCGTTTCCCAGTAATAACATAAAAATATTTTAGAAAACACAACTAACTGTCCCAAATACACAAGATCGATGTATTGCATAAGCACTTGGGTCCATATATATTTGGTTAGTGGCACTTTTTTTGGGGTAATTTTGCCTTCTTACACCATCACACTTTAAATTAAACCAAAGATTATTTAAATCAAGGAGTTTAACATTTGCATTCCCTGTTTATAAATTACACACAATCCCTGATTTTCTGTGGCTCAAAACTAATTGGACAGACTGACCTAATTTTAACCATAATGATTGTTGTTTAATATGTGGATAAAAACCATTACTATATTACTGTTACTATTTTAACAGATATGGCTGGATAGCTGAACAGATTGCCGTCATCCCACGAATTTCCCCTAAACAAAACTGTGGCCAAGGCAATATCGGGGTAGTGTCATGGAAGACATCAGCAGATAAAAAGTTTGGCGTCTTCTGCTTCAATGCATCCGGTATTACTTATTTTCTTAGTTTATGAGACTAATATACGCCATAAACGTCAATTCATCCATCACAGATGTCAAATGTCTAATGCCAAGACCAAAGTGTCTGAGTGGCACATAACAATGTAATGACATGATCAGTGTGATTGTGACCCGCAAGTGGTTTTCATGTTGTGCCTAATTACTGCCTGTAATTACAGCATCTGATCACTTAAATAGAACCATTGATTTTCTCAGCATTAACAGATTTGGAGACAACAGCCAGCCCACAATCCCCCACATCTCCAACTCCACTGACAACTCAAACCACACATTTGGTCACATCAACAACAAAGTCCATGTCCTCAACAAAAAAGTCAATAACAGGAAAATCTCAGCCGACACTTCAGCCCACACCCTCAACTTCAGCTTCTGATGTGCTTGTCAAGACATCGCAGTCAGCAAGGATTTCTTCCTCTGCCACCCCTTCTTTTAAAACGTTCTCAACCCATATTCCTGTTTCCTTGCCTCCGATTACCACTCTGAACCCCCCTGGTACCACTTTTACCTTTTCTGCTTCCACTCATGCCTTCAATTTCCCAGCTTCCTCTGAGTCGGTGCTGCCACAGACTGAGAGCCCCACAAAACCATCTCTAGGAGGTATGTTCTGCAATATCTTCTTTTTTCATTGTTTGATTTTGCTAACATCATTTCAGCAAAAAGAAACCCAAACATTTGGATAAATGATTTTAATCAAATTAACTTATTTACTTGTTTTCTTTTGTTGTTGTTTTTCTTTATCAGCTTTACATGTAACAGTTATTGTTCTTGGCATCATTCTTCTGCTCCTGACTGCAGCAAGCGCTATGTGGTACTTTCAAGTGTGAGTAATGTTTTCAGCACTTAAGGAACAACTTTTGTTTCTTTGTTTGCAATAATGTGGTGTAATCCACATATGTTGTCTTTTATTAAAAACACTTTTCTCTGTCTTTTTGGAAAAGGAATGTTTTCAGGTGCTTGTCTCACTGGCAGCAGATGGATAACATCGAGACAGAGATGTGGAATTTTACTGATAATGATATGAACCAACTCGGCCAGTATGGACCGCAAGGAGATGATGATGATGACGATGAAGAAGAATCAGACCACAAGTACTCCAGTGATATCACTCTGTGTGTGAAATCAGACATCAAAGCAAACTCTTCAGAGTAATATGACCATTTTGTGCAAGTTTTTGTAGACACAGCTGTGTTGTCTGATAAAAACAAGATTAGAAGATCATTTACGTCATAAACTCTTCGGTTGATTGTTGTACTCAGAAAAATCCTTTATACAGCCTGATGCAGGACTCTTCTGGCTACAGACAACTGACTCTGGCTCTATGTTTAGACTTGCTGTCATATACACATGAATGAAGGTGGAAGCCAACATATGCTTCGCTCCTGGTGGTGGAGAAAAAAACAATACAAATATGTAACTGACACAGACCATATTGTAAAATAATATTGAAAATATACAATAATAATTGTGTGACCTGTATTTCTGTATTACAGACAACCGATACTAACAAACAAGCTTTCAAAGTAATACTATTATTACTTTTATTATGAAAATAAATTGTGTTAATGTTATTTACAAGTGTCTTCTACCCCCCCCCCCACACACACACACACATAGACATATGCATATCTAGATTTAGCACAAAAAGTCGGGTAATTTGTGTTTGGGCAAATATTTCTTTGTAACTTTGCATCTTGGCAATAAATACTGTTGCAAAGCCTGTTTATTTCCTCTTAAAGGGCGCCATTTAATTCCCAAAGAAATGCATGTGTGGATTGTGCAGCAGAGACGAGTATGAAAAACTTACCAAATCTTCTCTGCCAATCCAGTAAAAGTACATTTATTTGCATTTATTTCACGTAAAATAGCAAAAAATATATACTTCCAAATACACATGGGTACATGTTGTTACCAACGCAGCAACATGGCGGCGGTAATGAATCGTTTCGGTATTTACTCACCGACATAAAACCAGCGAAGAAGACGACAACTCCAGAGCCAAACCGTTGTTGGTTTTTTTTTTGCTTTGCTCATCCATGTTTGTAAGCGTTAAGTTACAGCTTTGGTAGAAAGCACACGAAATGAGACGCCTGGGTTCCGTACAGCAGAAGATACCGTGTGTGTTTCTGACAGACGTGATGGAAGAACAGTCCAGAAAACGCGACTGTCAGGTGAATGCATCTGCAGACACATTATCAGGCGCAGTAGGTTTATTATGGGTATCTCTTGCTGCTACAGTTGTTAGCACGGAGAAGCACCCGTCGTGAACAAGTTCTTAGTCGTGTCTTTTTTATCTTTTACTGGAAATGAAATGTAAGCAGAGTAAATGTCTGAGCCAGAGCAGGGGGAGGTAGCTAACTGTTGTCCTTTCGCCTGTAGCACGAGGACACACCTCAGGTCTTCCTCGGCAGAGGACCACACTGATTTGCATAATGTAGACAACAGGTTGAACAAATTAACTGACACATGGTCGTCGTGACAAATAGTTGTGCAGCTGGTTTCAACAGCAGAGAAATTTCTGTCTGATTTATTTATTTATTTATTGTAAATGTGGTGCAATCTGGCATCAAACAGTTATTTGCTGTGCCAACTTTCCAGTTTTTAACAGTGAGTCGAGTAGAGCCAGTGCTGTGTGATGAATAGAGTAGAGCAAATACCTGCATGGCTGAATGAAGGGTTTTTCCTACTTACTCAAGCTTTACCAAAGCACCAAAATCTTCTTTGTCAGGTAACACACAGACATATGCAGACCACTCTTGCAGGCTTAGTCACTGCAAGTCTGGAAAAAACAAACAAACAAACTCTGGAATGAAGAAAATTTTGGCCGGGCTACTTGAAAGCAGAAGAAGAGAGGAAGAACGTGCCAGTTAAAAGACTTATGGACATTTCAGCTCTATCGTTAAGGGCATGGAAGAACCTGACATTAAATTAATGTTTCATAACGTGTAAGACTGAGAGCATCTTTACATAATTCAAATGTAGGCTAAACCTAACTGCAAGTTTGATATAAGGAAGTGCAAATAGATGGCCTGTTTCAGGATTGTAGTCAGTGAGACTTGTAGAACATTAAAACCCTACAGGAAAAAAATCAATGAATAAAGTTGTTTCTGAGAATTGATATTAATTACTGATGCTCATTACCGAAAGACTTTAGACACTGTTACTATTCACTCACTGAGCTCTGAGGGATCTTGTAGAGGTATTACTATCTGATGTTAATATACACAGCTCAAAGGAGAGATCTGCAGGTGTCAGGATAGGACTACATATAACAGGAAAAGTCTGTTTTCACACATTAGCTGTTTACCCTTAAGTTAAATCGTTGCAAAGAATTATTTCAGTCATTTCCCTAGATAATCAGTAACTTAATACTATCATTTTCTTTATTCATTTTTTAGCGGTTGTTTAGTTTTTCTTTTAGAACCCTACCACAGGGGGGCCACAAGCCGATGTAGTGCTAGTGCCGTTCTCAACCCAGCAGAAATGGGGAGGGTTGTGTCAGGAAGGGCATCTGGTGTAAATCAACCATGTGAATCATCAAGAATGAGATTTCCATAGCAGATCAGTTGAGGCCTGGGTTAAGAACGACCGCCTACGGTGCTGTTGGCCAACAGGGTGTGGATGGAAGTTGTGCTGCTGCTGGCCAAAGAGGAAAGTTGGAAGGCATGTTCGAAGACAGAGAGAAGGATGGAGCCAGGGAAGAAAAGGGGACGGCCAGAGTGAACAAGGCCATGCAGAGGCTATTTGTGGCAGAGGAGGATGCTTGAAATGGAGGCAGAAGATGAAAAAGTGTTGTTAGTGTCTTTTAGGATGCTAGCTGGCCCCCCAGATTTTTCTCCACAGCGATACATCAAACAACATCCATCCATAGGTCTCCAGCCTGTCCAAGGCCCAAACAACATAGAAATGACTTGATTTGTTCAGAATGGTTACCCTATTGATGGAACAGAAATATAATTACCACCATATTACTTTATGGCTGTGTTTACCATCCTTTTGGAGCTACGGCACATATTTCACATTAGAAAAATCACATGGCACACCACCAAACAAAAATGTCACAAAAAGCATATTGATCATTTTTCCTGTGCACCAGGTACAGCAGAACCACTACTCATGCTAGGGCCTTCATCTGGGTCAGATTGACTACTTTTTCTTTTCAGATATTTATCTATTGCTATGATGTGCTGCGTCGTCTCACAGCATGACTTTTTAATTTCTTCTTCATCATCTTCTGTTTTCCCGGCAGTTGGCAACCTATTTAAGTAGAGCAGGTAGCTGTACTGCTCTCTAGTGGAAGAGATTGTAATTGTTCTGCCCGTTACTCACGCCGGTCCTCAACCTTTTTTGCTCCACGGACCGGTTTAATGTCAGACAATATTTTCATGGACCGGCCTTTAAGGTGTCTCAGATAAACACAGCAAAATAAAATGAAACAACCAAGACAAAAACAATGATATTTTGTAATTATAATAATAAACGCAAATTCATTGTGTAATTGTGTAACTTTATTAGCAGCGTCCTCGTGAAATACGGCAACAACATTGAGAGTAACATCCTCCTCTCTGCCCCTTAATGCTCTCTGGTCACTATGGTAACGCGTAAATATTTCTTTCAAAATAAGACACACAACTACAACACGGGAAAAGACCCAGGATAACCAAGTTAACGATAAAACCCCAGAAAACCATAAATTTCACACCCAAGCCTCAACATGCCATATCCACTTATCCACTTGATATAAGGCTAACTGGCAAACTGTAATGTTTTTCAAATTTTTTCCCCTCTCTGATTTTTAAATGCATGTGCCTTAAAACCACCAGGTGCAAGAGTTCCCTGCAGAGCCTGGGATTAAAGTTTGTGGCTCTTGGAGGCCTGTTTCCTTTGCATAGGTTTTCTCTGAATTAGCTGGAGCAACCAGCTAATTCATGTCATATGTGCCGTGAGCACATTGGCATTCGTTCAAACTCTACACCACTTGAAAATAATTTCGCTTTCAGTGGAGTGATAGATTTCAAATAAGTGTTTTTGAATCATTTGCCAAACTGATATACTTCATCCATCCATCTAGAGCTGTAGAGAACGCTTTAATCTTGGCATAATGATGACACTTTATACTGATGATCATGGGCCTCATATCACTGGCACCTCATTTGTATCTCCTTAATGTTATGTTTTTATGTTGTGATAAATGTAGTCTTGTAGTCATGTGTGTTTTTTGAAAATAGCCAGAAACTGAAACGTCATTTGTTTGAATCAGCACCTGTTAATAGATATATAGGAGATATACTTTAAGAGAATCGCTTTTCATGGGATTCACTTATATTTCATGTAATTGATTCTCTGGTTGCTAAAACTTTGCAGTCATGAAATTATTCTCAAATTGCATTAGATGAATTGTGCAGCTGATTCAGTGTCAGCACAGTCATGTAGTCTGTTGTTGGTTCTTTAATCAAGCCCAAACTTATAATTGAAAAGTGGTGGTTTATAATGTGGGGCTTCTGTTTGATGCTATATAATATGTAGATAACTGATTTATGCATTCATGGTACCGTTACTAATGTTGGGTATAGTCACTTTCATTTATATCTTGCACTGATCAAACATGGTTTTGCTTCTCTTTAGCAATTTCAGATTGTTGCCACAGAAAATGTGAACCCTGTTGCTCTGCAGGCTAACATACATAGTGCGCTTGCCACTGAAAAACTTGATGGCACCTGTTGCTATGTTACAGTTTATAAAGGTGAGAAGATCTCAGAATAACACTGATCATTTCCTAGTCAGCATCTACAAACTGCTACTACTTTGTAGTTTTCTAAGTGGAATTGATCTGTTTTCTTTAGGGCAGCCTTACCTGTGGGCTCGACTTGACAGAAGACCAAACAAACAAACAGAGAAGAGGTTTAAAAAGTACCAACATTCTCACAAAAGTTGTAAAGGTAGATTAACTTTGTCAAAAACAGTTCCCCCAAGATTTTTGAACACGTTTTCTTTTTGGTAATATTGCTTCTACACATCACCACAGTGGGTTTTTAGTGACTGAAGCAGATTCTGAGCCTCAATTCAAAGGGTTTAATAACAGTATTACTTAAAAATCCACTGTATTGGTATACACAAGCATAATTACCAGAAACCTATGGGGCTAATTGTGATAATATTGAGTGTGGACCAAAAAAGAAAAGGCCTGGAAAATGTTAATACATAACACATTTAGCAGTGGGGAAGGGTTTTATTTTTCCGGGCTTTCTTTCAGGTTTCACGTGGAACATAGAGGAAGATTTTAAACCGGTGCCAGAAACATGGATCCCAGCTCATGGAGTCAAACATCACAGCGGCCGTCCAGTGCCCGATGAACATGGACATATTCCAGGTTCTTAGTTCTCATTTTAGTTTGTGTGCAGTGAATTCACCTATGTCTATGTAAAAGAGTTTATGTAGAAAAATGGGGGTAAGTGTCAAAGTGATGATAAGCAGCAAGTATCGTCCTTCACATGGAAACCATCAGCATGACGAGTACTTTTCTTTGTTGTTATAAATATGTAGGCTGGGTTCCAGTGGAGAGAGACAACAAGCAGTACTGCTGGCACTCCTCTGTGGTGGATTACAACGTTGGGCTTGCTCTTGTTCTCAGGCCTCGACGTGACAACGAAGACATGTTAGAAATCACATCAGTCCCATTAGCTGAGCTCCAGGAACAAACACTGGAGCTTATTGGAACCAATGTCAATGGAAACCCCTATGGTAATAGAAACTACATTCATTTTTTTTTTTTATATATAAGCTGTGGTTAGGAATTAGGAATTAATTATGTTGTTATGTTAATAAATGATTAAGATTAATTAACTTCATTGGGTGATTGATTTAAAAGAAAAACTGAAGTAAACCAAGGTTCATTAATATTGTACAAACAGGGCTGGGCAGCAAAAAACAGCCTGTCCACTGCCTGGTTACACATGGGAGTGTCCCAATCAGAAACCCACCACCTGTGGACTTCCAGCAGCTGTGCTCCTGGTTTCATGAGAATCCAGACGGTCGAGTTGAGGGCATAGTCTGGCACTGCAGTGACGGCACTCTCATCAAGGTGGGATAATATATATATATTATTCAGTACATAAAATAGATTTAAGTATCTGTATTAAAAGATTGAGCTGCCATAAGCAGTTTACAGGGAGCAATACTTTCATGCTTCAGTGTTCTAAATAGTGTGAAATCAGGCACTAAGCTCTTCTGTGTGTGTTGTTAGGTCCATCGTCATCACCTGGGACTGAAGTGGCCAGAAGCGAACACTTGCCTTGGTAACAAGCCGACGGCCATCCGTGTTGACGCTTATGGCAGCACGGAGTTGTTTACATCGTTTGTAGCACTAAATGGACACTGCTTCAGCCGGCTTCAGGACATTCACTTTGAGCTATAAGTCCATGCGGTCTTGTGAGGCTCTGCCGCTTCGCTGATAGATCCCTGATATTTCATCTGTAATTCCTTGCGAGTGATTTACAATCCTATACTCATATAGATTAATTTATTCCACAGAAACCAGTTAAAAACTGCTGCTTTTTGAATTCATGAAAGTCTTAAGAGTAGCTTACAGTGAGTGAGCTGTTAGTGGAAGAAATAAGGAGAAAACTGACTGCCAAAGTTTAACGTTTGGCACCCAAAAGAAACGGTGGAGTGAATCAAAACTTAAGATGGTTTTTGCAGAGATGTGTACTGCTTTAATGTAAAAATAACTGACCAACTTGGCTTTTTTTTTTAGCAAGTTAAGTTATTAAAGGGAACCCCAGCTATTAAGACATGTTTGTGCTAAAATATGCACTGTGCTTTCAATAACATGTGGTATTAAAATACGCCAAATGTTTTCCTTTTAAGCACATTTTATATAAAACTGATTTACCAGTAGGCCGCCATTGTTATTTACTTCTCAATGCACTCTGGGTAGTGACATCATATGGTTGCACCGCATTGAGTTCAGTTAGCAGCGCACTGGAACTGGCTTCAGTTCAACGTTTCCAGTTTGAACCAGAACAATCCGAGAGCGAGAGAATGAAAATAGTCAACCAGTACTTATTTTAGATGAAGATGAAAACAATCCGTCACACGAGGACGCGAGAGTGAGGGAAAACTACTGGTGTCTGTGCGGTTACTGCTTGCCCGTGCCAATCGTAATTTCACTGTATAATAAAAATTAGAATTCTATTAATGTTTTTATCACGCGGTTATGCGATGCCATGGATAGCTGCTGCCATAAAACTGAGCTCTTTACAACAAACGCTCTCAGTAGCCGCACAGACACCAGTAGTTTTCCCTCACTCTCGCGTCCTCGTGTGACGGATTGTTTTCATCTTCATCTAAAATAAGTACTGGTTGACTATTTTCATTCTCTCTCTCTCGGATTGTTCTGGTTCAAACTGGAAACGTTGAACTGAAGCCAGTTCCAGTGCGCTGCTAACTGAACTCGATGCGGTGCAACCGTCTGACGTCACTACCCAGAGTACATTGAGAAGTAAATAACAATGGCGGCCTACTGGTAAATCGGTTTTATATAAAATGTGCTTAAAAGGAAAACATTTGGCATATTTTAATACCACATATGTTATTGAAAGCACAGTGCATATTTTAGCACAAACATGTCTTAATAGCTGGGGTTCCCTTTAAAAATGACCACTTTATATATACTGTATCCCAAAACTCATCTGTTGCTAAGTGAAGAATGAATGAATAAATATTAACATTTTATTCAACAATTTTTTATTTGACAGAATACAAAAGTGACTTACAGTACACAGAAAAAAACTTTCATGTTACGTACAAATTTACATTCTCACAACAATAAGTTAGTATTCACATATTAACACAAAAATATTGTGTCATTTCATTGTTAAAAGGAAACTCCTTCCTCAAAATTTCCAAGGAATGTGACTGTAAAAGCATGACTTACATACCACACATTAAGTGATAGACACACTGGGCACTTCTGCCTTTACCCCAAATTGTTGACACACTTTTTTCAGCTGCTCCTCCAACAGAACATTCTTCTTCACCTCTAAGTTGTAGTTATATTTCAGGTCTTCGATTTCATCAAAAAATGCTGGGTCAAAGTTCTCCAGTTCTTTTTTCAGCTTCGTGACCTCAGCTTGAAGTTTGGTTTTTTCAGTTTCAGCTGCCTGCAGAAGCTTTTTGAGTTTCCCATAATCTATGGACACAAGAAGAGAAACCATCATGATTCTTCCTTAGACAGTACTGTACCTCATACCTATCAAGGTGTTTGTTAAGACGGCGCATATATATATATATATATATATATATAAAAAAAAGTCCCAACCTCCCTCAGATTCACGCTGACAAAACAGTGTAGCTGGAAGACTCGCCTAGTTTAGATGTTGTCTCGCCGTATCGTTCACTGTATTCTTGCATCCTTCGTTTCATTTCTTCATTCTCTTTTCCCAGCTGAGTGCTGGCCAGTCTTCACATACATGACATGTAGAGTTTAGTCAAAAGCAAAATGTAAAGTTGAATGTTTCAGACAAAGGAAAAAAAAAAAATTTTCATGCGAAGTTTAACGTACCGGATTTCCTGGAAGGCCTTGCTGCTTCCTGCATCACCTTTTCCAGCAGCAGGAAAGGTTTTTAACACGTCAGCCTAAGAATGACAAACTGATAGTATCAATCAAATACAGCACCTAAAAAGACAAAACATTTTGTCACAGACATAACCGTGTTACATCATAGATTTTGTCATCTCTTTTTTCCACAGAAAAAAGAACGATAACTACTAAAAACTAAAGCTTCCCTTGAAAACACGACAAAATGTCAAGGAAAATAAGACGTGTTATGAACTGTGGAGCAACTCTAAAAACACAAACTTTTACACTTTATATTTTATTTCACTGAAGCAACTTTAGATTTCATGTACTATAATCTTATGATATTAAAACTAAATGATGCTTTTGTCAAAATATGATTAAAACTACAAAAAAAATTTGCTGTCCAAATTAACTTAACCCTCTACTGCATAGCGTTGCCCTGAGGCAACAAACCACATTTTCATCCTTTACACTGGCCCTTCAAATAATGCTACCAGGCACATCTCTTTCCAATAAAATGAGTTGAAGGTGGTGTGACTTTCATGGGGGGGGGGGCTTTCTGCAAGGTGCACTACATGAGACATCTCATTAGGAGGCAAGATAAAGATCACTATTTTACATGTTTATAGTGAAATACATGTATATTAAAAATACTTGTATGTGCATGAATATGTGAAGAAGAATATTTGAGTGTTCTACTTTTTAAATTTCATTTATACAGTAAAACTGTTAATTTTCATTCATTGCCTCAAGGCAACACTGCACAGTTAGCCCAATTTTTTTCAGGCAATATAATGCATTTGCATATGTGTGTAGAGATGTGTTTGTGTGCATTTATATGATCATAGTCAATGTTTTTACTTCACAATCTACTCATAATTACAGGACATGGATGTAAATACCTTTTATGGAAGGAAACCAAGGGAATGTGCACTTTCTGTCCTCAGAAAGTGAGGACAGTGAGCTTTCAGGGAGTGACAGTGAAGTAGAGTGGATGCCTGAATGAGGTTTAAGGGACACTTAGGAGCTCAGGGGTCAGTTGGTAAAGTAACTGTGTCTGTGTGTGTGTGTTAGTGTGTGTGGTCGTGTATTATTTATTGTTGTGGGGACACAAATTTGTTTACACACTCACATTGTGAGGTCTCGCCTACTTTATGGGGACAAATTGCAAGGTAAATCATTATATTTTAGGGTGAAGACTTGAGTCAGGGTTAGGGTAAAGTTCAGGCAGGGACTTGTGATGGGTAGAGTCAGGATAAGTCTCCAGGAAATTAATGTAAGTTAATTTAAGGTCCCCAAAAATGATGGAGAAACAACGTGTGTGTGTGCGCACGTGCGTGCATGGGGTTAGGGTCAAATGTTGGATGTATTTTGGTGTTTTATTGTTCTGTGAAATGTTTACATAGTTTATTTGTTGTTTATTTATTTGTTCATCCTTGTTGTACTAATGTAACTTATTATAGAATAACTTGGCGTTTTACTACCCTTGTCGCACAGTGTTGCCTTGAAGCAACAAACCAATATCTGTTTGGGGGGGGGGGGCAAGGTGTCAAATTTTATGATTGATATATTATTAGGGACCCTAAAGCTCCCCAAAAATTAAAAAGTCATGCAGTAGAGGGATAAGATGCTGGATTAAAAACAGCCTGGGTAACAACAAGAAGTTTGAAAAATGGACATTTTTGGTCAGTATCTGCTTACCAAAGATTGTCATGACTTCTAGATTCAGCACTATCTTAAATAACAGGAACACATTTTAAAGTTTTTGCCACCTGATCCTCGAGTTGTCGTATTGTTATCTGAGCTCTCTCCTCCCGCTCTGTCATCTCTTTCAGATGTTGTTTGAGTTCAGACAGTCGGATGTTCTTTTGGGAGAGTTCCTTCTCCAGCTCCTTCATCTTGTTCTCAAACATCCTGCACAAATAGAAGTCAAATGACCATCAGATCTCAAATTGTGTCCAAAGTAAATAAACATGCTGTTTGTTAATATTGTCTTATTAAAGCTTGAGCATGAGACTGACGTAAATGAGCAGCCTTTATTACCAAAGAGTTTGCATAATGTTGACTAAGCCTGTTAGCGACAGTCTATTTCGCAGCATACCAGAGTTTGAATCCCATGGGCATGATAATGATTGTGCATTTAAGTCACACGCTGCTGATTTAACCTGCTGCACAACCCTAAAGCTTACAAATTACTTTTAAGTGCCCTTTTCTGGAAGACTATTGGTTTTGTTGACCTGGTTACCACAGATGACCTCATGGTCTTAGTGTCCACCCCCTCTGTGATGGGCCTGGACAGAGCTTCCCTCAGTCTTTGCTTGATGTCTTCCAGCTCTGCCTCAAGCTTCTCATTTGTCACTTCTAGTGTCATCTTGGTCACTCTCAGCCTCTCTGCAGCCTCCATTTCCTTTTACAGTGACACACATTTTCAAGCATAGCCAAGAGACAAAAACAAGCATTTAGACTTTTTTGATTGTTTTTTTTTTTTTTTTTTTGGAATAATTAATTCTGCCCCGACCCAACTTCATTAAAACGAACTTATAATAAGTCATAGAAGACGTTACCCTTTTAATCTCCTTTCGAAGACGTTCATTTTCAATCACTATTTTCTCCAGTCCTTTGGTTTTGGATTCAAGTTTGGAATTCAGCTCAGTTTCAGCCTCACGCTTCAGTGTTTCAAAGTCGGCCTGGAAAACAGCGCTTACTGTAAGCTGCAGTCATGGAACAGAGATGCTAAATAAACCTTCCCAAAATAACGTTTGTGATGTGTAAGGTGACACAGGCGTTGGCAACCTTTAGCTTAATATTTTCTTTCTCCAGGGCAGTGACTTTGTCTTGATTCACAGTGGCGCTGGATTTCTTCAGTGCTTCATTTTCCCGCTGCACCCTCTCCACTACCTTCTTCATCAATCCAATCGTCTTCTCGAGCTCAGGCACCGTTTTACCACTGTGACCACCCTGATGAGGATCACAGAATAAATAACGTATTAGATCAGAACTAGTTCATTTTTTTGTAAACTGTGTTTCAAGGTGATTCTGTTTTAATTCCTATGTACAGATTTATTTTCAGTTGTTTTAAAGATTGTGTAGGCAAAGAAAAAAAACATACTCCACGTATATGAGCCAGCTTTTTTTCTGCCTCTGTCTTTTCCTTTTTCAGTGCGTTGCATATCTCCTTAAGGTCCGCAACTTGATTCTGTAGGGAGCAAAAAAACAAAATACCTTTGGCAAAAAAACCCCAAAAAACTACTTCCAGTGTTTCCAAATCAAAGTATTAATTCAATAGATTTGCTCCATTCTTTTAAACCTCTTAATGTGGTGCTGAAAGAAAAAATTATGCTACAGATGAAATCACTTTTTATTAAAGCAAACTTTCATACTTTTTATGTATTTTTGTAAATGGTCTATTATTAAAGCAATTAAGGCAAATGCGTTTAATGAAGAGGTAAACTCTCCAGGTGCCATCAATAGTCTTCTTCCACGGGGCGATCGTGGCTCAAGAGTTGGGAGTTTGCCTTGTAATCGGAAGGTTGCCGGTTCGAGCCCCGGCTCGGACAGTCTCGGTCGTTGTGTCCTTGGGCAAGACACTTTACCCGTTGCCTACTGGTGGTGGTCAGAGGGCCCGGTGGCGCCAGTGTCCGGCAGCCTCGCCTCTGTCAGTGCACCCCAGGGTGGCTGTGACTACAATGTAGCTGCCATCACCAGTGTGTGAATGTGTGTGTGAATGGGTGGATGACTGGATATGTAAAGCGCTTTGGGGTCCTTAGGGACTAGTAAAGTGCTATATAAATACAGGCCATTTACCATTCTTTATATTTTAAAATTATAGTTCTCACACAGGAAATGTTTCCAGTCAGAGCTTTCTGCCAAACTGGCTCTCCCAGATCTGCAGCTTGTAACATTTATTAAAAAATATATATATATTATGGATGTATGTATGTTTTCATATATCCATAGCGCTCGTGTTGAACTGATCAGCTACCTCAGTCTAATTGGGTAATGTCTACCTTGAGCCTCGGCAGGTCTTTGTTGGTCTGCTCCAGCTGAAAGCGCAGCTCCAGGTTCTCAGAGGCCAGCTTGAGGTTTTCTTTTTGGCGGTCCTGCTCTCTCTCTGATGGAGTATTGGTGCCTCGTCCTGAAGTCTAGAGGACAGCAAGGGCACAGAGTGAGCCAGGTGGAAATAAAGGTTATCAAATTAAACTGAAACAAAATATTGCAAAGGGAGTGCAGAAACCACTGGGAACATCGAGTCCATGATCGACGGTGTGAGGGAAAGAAACAACTGCACACTAAAAAGCAAGCCATGGCCTAATCTTTGCTCTTCCATGTCTAATGCTATCACAGCATTACCACTCTAGCAGGGTGACTACAGAAGCCTTCAGATACCTTTCGACAGCTCACAGATTTGCCTTCACGTTTTTGTACTTCATGATCCATCTTGTTCCTGATGAAGTGTTTGGTATGAATAGAGCTGGGGTCCTCATCTTCATGTAATGGATTTTCCACAGTTGCATTCTTTGTTGTTTCATGTTTCTGTGTAACCCATTCGTCCACCTGCTGTGACTTCTCTGATGCGATTCCCACATCATAATCATTATCATCTGTATTTTGATAGTCTTGGTCGCCAACAGCCTCTTTATTTGGCGCTTCACTCATTTCATCATCTGTAACTGCCTCTGCTGGAGGAGGTGATATAACCGATCCCGGTCTTCCTGACAGTTCATCAGGCTCGCTTGCCTTTGTGGCCTGTTCTTCTTCCTTGTCTTCAGGTGTATGAACTTTAGAGCCACAATGAATTTCTTCTGTGCCTTCTAAATTGTCACCTTCACTTTGTTTCTCATCATCTTCAGCATTATCAGTTCTAAGATCTACTTCTCTGGTCACATCTGGTTCGAGATAGCCTGGAGCTTCAGAGCTTGGTTGCGCTTGTTTACTGTGAACATCATCTGCTTCTGCACAGCTGGTCTGGGTTTCTCTGTTCACCCAATGCTGCTTTGGCTCCCTCTGTTGGTCAAAGGTATCTTCAGCAGTTTCAGTGCTAAGAAGGCTTCTGCAGGATTCGACAGGACAGGAACCTACATGCTCTTCACATGACCCATTGTCCACATCAAAAGTAGCAGAACGAATCTCTCTTAGAGTCTGAGAAGAGATGCTTTTTCCCTTCGTGGACAAACACAGTTAAATGAAAGACGTGTATTAAGAAAACTGGACGTAAAAAAGGGTGAATGCAGAAATGAAATTAATTTTAACAAACCCCCTTTCATTATGTTATTTCTGAAAAGTAACAGGCAAACCTCGGCTTCTGCTTAAGGTCCATACTCATAAATAAGAGTAAAAAAATCTTCCAATTAGAGCTGCCAATGACAATAACATATAAACAGATGTTTACTTGTACACCCATGCCCTTATGAATAGCAACCAAAGAAATTAATTGACAAAATAATGGCCTTAACATTAAATCCCATGTTCTGTGTGGCCAACAAACGCAAAGTTAAGAATAATGAATTTAAAATGACATAAAATGAGTAAAACCAACAAATTTCCATATTTCAAAGATGGAAGCTGCCCTTTCGCTTGATGAAATTCTTACATTATCTTATTTGTTGATCTCAGAGTCAAATAAATACTTACAGAAGGTCTTGATGGAGATTCTTTGATAACCTGGCTCTCTAAGGAACGGAGTCTCTCCTCCAGGAAGCGGTTTCTCAGCATCATATCCTCAATGGCACCGTCACGCGGTAAAGCCTGTTGCTGTCTGTACATCGAGTAAGAAAACAAAAGCCTCGGTTTGGACTATGTAAAGCTGCTCTATCAGACAGAATCTACAATTACCAACAGTTTACAAGCACTGAAACGTATAGTTGTACAGGCAAAAGCAAGGACATCAGTGCTCGAGTGGCATCATCTTTATGTATCCATGCACACATGAACTTGATTTAGGTTTGCCATATTAATCCTGGATATTTCTTAATTAAAAGAGTGTATTTGTGGTTAACTTTACGACATCCAGCTGCATAGTCTTGAAATCTGAATATGATTAGTGTAAGCATGTTTTTTCATAACTAATCCACTGGTGTTTTGGTCAATCTTTACAGTGTATGTTTGTAATTAGTTTTATTATATTATTATGTTTATTACTGCGTATTTATTACTAAAATAATTCATTGTGTGTTTTAATTCTCCAATTAGTTCATGTGTACTGCCTCTTTTGTGTAAATGTAATTTAACGGCACACTACAGATAATATTGAATTTTGTGTATGTGATTCAGATTCTTTTATTGTTTCGTAAATTTATCATGTTCCAAGAACGGCCTCCTCTCCATCAAGAAGAGAAAGAGACGAAGACGAAGCCTAGAAAACTATAAACATGCCCGCATTAATGCAATCTACACGTTAGGACATTTGAACAGCCTGACAGATACTTTATAGTGAGAATCTCTGTCTCCAGGTCTGAATTCCTCTTCTTCAGCTCCTCCATCTCCTTCTCCATCTCAGTGGATCGCACGCCCACCACCTGATCAGCAGTGACCCCTCGAGCCTTCAGCTTTTTCTGCAGTGCACTCTTCTCTTGTTCCAGCCTATAAACGCAAAAAGACACAAGAAGCAAATAAAATGAATTAAGTGACAGTTCCACTGACACATTAACGTCTTCTACATCCACACAAGTGCCTCTGGGTTTTAGACAGAAAACACGAAGAGAAGTAGGTCAGCAAAGCCTGTTTGTGTGTGATGTCCAAACTAACCTGGCATAGAGGTCTTTAAGAGTGCTGAGCTGTTTTGAGAGGGATTCATTCTCTCGTTCCTTCTCCTTCAGTGAATTTTTGACCTTCTCCATCTTGGCCTGCCATTTCTTGCCCTCCTCCCATCGCACAATTTCTTCTTTAGTCTGTCCAACATGCATTAAATCACTACATGTACACCATATTAATATTAATAATATATTAAAAGGCTGCAGAAAACAACAGTCCTTTTCAGTCGTGTCCCAAAAGGCCATCGGGGAGCCACTGAGATTAAACACATTCGCAAGGGAAGGTTTTCAAATGACAAACGGCAACTTTGGGCAGCAGATTTGGTCGAAGTTCCTTCAGAGATCAGTGCAACCCTTACAAACAAATGCTTTCTTCCAAATATCTTGTTCTGCTTATTGATAAAATAACAGGGCTGGTTGCAAACTGATGTTATTTTGCACTAAAAAAGAAAGAAAAACCACAACGACTATACTGACTCAGTTTCAAGTGACTCTTCTCTAATATGTGCCTCTTTTTCAGGATGTGTATAGCCAGGAAAAGAGCAAAATATCGCTGTACTATTTGGCACCGGTCACTGCACCACCTTGAAAACAGGGCCCAAAATATTTGATGCCGACTGAATTGATGTTCATACCTTTCCGTGATCGTCTTTGACATGTTTTATTTCAGCTCTTTTCTCCAAGTCAGACTCCAGTCTCCAGATCTTCTTCTGCAGATTCTCAATAGTTGGTCGCTTTCCATCTGCTTCTCGTTGGCTCTAAAAACAAACACGAAAGCACCTTTTCTCAGACAGGTACATAAATGGAGATGGAAAAGTTTCTGTTTAGGTTAGGGTCACGGTGGGGAGTTTTGGTTAATATAAATTATAGCCCAAGTCCTGAGATAAACCTGAAACTTAACTTACAAAAAACTCCTACATGGTACTGATCCACGAGAATATCTAAAGAATTAAATCAGTTCTGACATACGAGCTTTGTGACATGTGAGATTCCATTCTTGATGAATGCTTCAATTTTTGCCACAGATAAGCACGACAGGGTTTGGATGTCTCTTATCTCGTGTTTTATCACCTGCAAGGTCTGAATATGACGCCTAAACGAAAGCATGTGGTCGCACATCAGCATGAGGTTTCAATGTAACACATAGCTTAGATTCTAACAACAACAAGTAGCGGCTCAAAGCAACCTGATGTGGTTTGTGATTTCGCACTTTCTGGAGGCACTAACTTGAAGAGCGCTGGTGAGCCTTTTGATTTGCTGCTTGAGTTCCTCGATTTCTTGTTCTTGCGCCTCCTTCTCAGCTTGCAGACGCCTTTGGGTTTTCTGAGCTTTCTGGATGTCTTGGTTCAGCCTGTCCACTTCCTCTTTCAAGGAGCTCTCGCGGCCTCTGGCTGATTTGGCAGACTCCTTTGCAGCTTGAAGTTCTTCACTGAGTTCTTGCATTCGCACCTTTGGGGAAAGAAAAATAAATTTTAAATCTTTTCCGATTCAAAAAGTCTGATATTATTTCCATTCTCTTGATTTTGTGGCCAAAATCAGCATTTTGTTTTGTTCTATAGAGCAACATTTTTCCTCAAATCAATTAAAACACATAAAGGTTTCATAGTGTTGTGCTGGGTGAAGTTTACTTTAATACCACAAATACTGTGTCAATCACACACAATGTTCTTTAAGTGTAAATAACGACCAGTATGGAAAAACGGCTGCATTTCCCTAAACAAATACGATTATGAATAACGTTTAGATCATCTAAATTTTTTCCCCCTTAATCAGTTGAACTAAATCATGATAACTTTTTTCTATCTACTACCTTTATAAATCACACTGAGCCTCCCATGAGGACGTTAATGGTAATTAATGATGGGAGGAAGGGTTGGTTGAGGCTAGCCAGATGTCAAACATGCTGTTTATGCAATAAGCCCAGTGCAAGCAGCTTGTTCACCAATTTGATCTTTGGTTAGTTCCTATTCAAAAGCATCAGGTTGTGACTGTATAAGCCTGGCTCCTAAAACTGAGTGAATGATAAAAAATGCAATCAAATCAGAATGCAATGATTTTGAGATCATCTACAAATCTATACCATATAAAAATACAACCAGGACCAAATATTAAATATGAAATTGACAGGTTTTTTTTGGTTTTTTTAAGACCAACATGTTTAAAAAAGGTTGGAGCAGGGACATAGTTTCCACTGTCTGGTATCTGGTTATTGTAGTTCTAAAAGCAAATAGTTTTTCCATATTTGCTTGATAATGTGTCATACGATACTAAATGTTGGTGATGGGTTACAGGTCTGGAAAGTAAAGACCGGAAAGAGATGCTGTTGTAATACACGCAGAATCTCTTTGGCTTTGTTTCCCTAAAATGGCCAGAATACTTGGCATCCAATTATTTCCAGAATCCGTTTGATTGGTCAGGGTACATGTCACGGGGCAGTGTGCTGTGATGCAGGTAGGATAGAGGGCCCAAATGCAGGACTCAAAACCAAGAAGTTAACTTAAAGTGCAGTTTATTCACTGGGGTGACTCATCAGAGAAATAAACATTACTCAAACACGACCAATAAATGGTGAACACGAAACTAGACACTAGACTGGAACCTAAAACAAGATAACACACAGGAACAGAACCAAGAACATGAATGAATTTCAAACACAGCACAGGGAGGAAGTGGACGTCAATGACCCGACACAGAGCAGGGAAAACGCAGGGCTTAAATACACACTGGGATATCGAGGGCATGAGACACAGAAGGGGAGCACAGCTGGGAGAGATTAGGGCTAACGAGACAGGGGGAGCAAAACTAGACACACTGACATGAGACAAACCTTCACAATAAAACAGGAAACAAGAAACCACCACACAAAGACGGAGACTAGACGCAGAACCTAAGAACTAATCCCCTAACAAACATAAACTAAAACATAGAATACTAATAATAATCAACAATGCACAAGAGTCAATACAAAATACAAAATTAAACCAAAACATGAGAAACTCAAAATGCTGGGTCAAAACTGACCCAGAACCGTGACAGTACGGGACAGTTTCCTCTCTTTCCCAGTCCATCTTCAATGAGCTCAGGCTCAGAGAACATGAAGGCAGTCTAGGATGTTGTTTATAAACATAATTTATAAATATCTTTTCCTTTTTTTTAAAATCTAATCTTATGAACCTTTAGAATATTAAAAGTATTAAAGTGATACTCTTTCTCTTCACCAATATAAACTAGTAATACATTTTTGGTTAAGGTAAATAAAAAAATACAGAAATGATCATTGTCCATCAGATTGCCAGAAGGAGAAATGTGATTTATCAGTCCAGATAACACGTCTCCACTGCTCTAGAGTCCAGTTGCAGCATGCGTTACATCGCTGCATCTGATGAAACAAGTTCCATGAAGGTGCATGCTGCTCTTTGCTAATCTGAAGGCCACAAGTTTGCATGCCTAGATGCTTGATGTTATACACCTGTGGCCGTGAAAGTGATTGGAACACCTAAATTCAATGATCTGGATGGGTGAGTGAATACTTTTGGTAATATAGTATATCTTTCTTTGCATAGTATTGCTTTGAGTCTAATTTGCGGATGCAGAAACAAACTTTGATCATTAACACTGGTTTTCAAAAGTGTTCATGAGCCATGCTGTGATTACTTCCATCTAGGAGGATATATTTTTGGTAGCATGTTATTCTGTTTGTTGGTAAACACAATGGCTATGTAGGGGTGTAGAGTGGGGTAATGTTAACAATCCATTAAAATTTGCCTTACACCCACCAAAGTGTTCAAGGTCAACTTAATGATTTATTGGTCAAATATTGACAAAAAAGCCTTATAACACAATAAAACTGTGAATCTTACAAATGTGGTGTTTATTGTCAATAAATAAAAGCATCATATAAATATTTAAAATATGGCACATTTGACCTCTCCGTCAACGTCAACCAAATTATCTGTAAGTCAAACTGAAAATGTTATATAGAGCTATTTAAAACTATGTTTCTTGGTTCCATTATCTGCATTGACAACATAAAGGCATATAAGAACGATATATGGAGATTCTAAATAATCAAAGTAAACATCTGTCATGCTGCCCTGTCTGATCTATACTACACTACTAAACTTACTTTTAAAAATTATTCCCTCAAAAGTAAATTCTGCCCAGAGAGTGAGCTGTCTTGGCAGACGTTTGCATTCTCTAATTGTTTCTTGTTTCCACCTGAGAGGCCAGAAGATTGCAGAAACTCTTTTAATAACCAGTTTCTTAAGATTTCTCCAGATTCTCAAACTTTTCTAATATTATTTACCATGCTTGACAAAAAATCTTTCCTTTTTTACTTCTGAAACACAGCCTCAAACAACATCTCCAGAAAGCTCATTTCATTGTTTGTTTTACCATCTGTTGTGGCCAATTTAACTTCTTCCTTTTGTAACTTTCTGGACTCATATTCAAAGTGAGCATTTAATTTTCTAGGAACAATAAAAAAGTCTTAGTAGTACTTGATTTATGGTCTTTGTACTATTTTCATTTTAATATGGTGTTGAAATAAATTACATATCCCTGCATTCTGGGTTTTTGTTTTTCACTTTTAAACAGCGTACCAACTCTTCTCAGAACAACATTGTAAAACATTACAAACTAGAAGCAGGTTTTTGGCAAGTATAGAACCAACAATAAATCATATTTTGTGGTGTTGAATAACTAGCTCAACAGCTGATGAAATACAACATACACAAACACACGGACACCCCACACAAAACAGAAAACAAACCAAAACAGAAATGATTACATTCTGATGACTGTGGGCTCTTACCTTAAGGTCTTTGGTTTGTCTGTCAATCAGCATCTGGACATTCAGACTTTCCTCTTTCTGTGCAGCACTTGCTATAACTTGCTGTTCTGCAGCAGACGTCATCTCCGCACGCAGGTTCAACAGAACCTTACTGAGAGCCTTTAAAGCATACGCAATGCATCATCATCCATTAACAGATTATTTGCCCTCTACCATACACATCATTTTGGTAAGCAAACTGCAAAATTGACACAAACAAAAACATCTGACTTTACAATGTGTGTGGTGTAATTATAAATGTATCATTTAAAAGACTTTCTGCAGCCGTAACAGATATCCAAATCATTTAGTCACAAAAACATTATGCTGGGTGAACTCTAAATATTCAGGTGAGGCTTCCACTCCATCACACCGCCAGTGCAGAGAGAAGACAGTCAAGATTTATTTCACAAATTTGGAGTAGGCAGGAATTACGGTACGCAGGGAAAATACCAACTATGAGTGGAAAGCATTTTCTCAGTACGCTGAAACTGAGTGCCAACCACTTTACATGTGTGCACAACTTTCAAAGAAAAACTGGGGGGGGGAAAAAACAACAACCTTTAGCTGTTTCTCTTTCTGGGTGAGCTGTGCCTTCTGTTGTTCCATTAGATTTTTCATGGTGTTACTGGGGGAGCGGACATTAGCCTCCTTCTGGGCCTCCAGTTCAGCTCGAAGATCATTCATCTCCTTCTCCATCTGGGCCATCTGGCTCCTCTGATCCTCATTCTCCGCAGTCAGAGCTTTCACCTGGCTGACATGGTATTCCTCCAACCTGCAACAAATCCCCCATATCAGTTTTAAGACAAGAAATCTGTTAGCTTTGGATACCTTTGGGATTACTTTGCCTCAGTTTGAGAATAATGACTTAAAAAAAATGTGATCAACATGTGTCTGTGGCATTAAAAGGGATTTAGTTATGAGTTTAAAAAAAAAATATTGGACTATTGAAAGCAACATTTTTTTCCCCTCTGGGCAGTAGTTAGCATTGTTACTTTACAGCCATAAAGTTAGAAAATTACTGGTTTGAACCACAAGTGGGGCCTCTCTGTTTTTGGATGTTCTTCTGGTGACTGGTTTGGATTTCCTCTGAGTAATCCAGCTTCCTTCCACACTTCAAACACATGCATGTTAGATTAACTGGTGATTCTAAATTTCCCATGTATAAGAGACAGACAAAGTGCCCACAGTTACAGACTTTGTTGTTAAATGTGGCTTCTACTCTAAAGTACTTTAAGGTGGTCAGTAAAACTTGCCATTTTGATATGAAGTAACGCCAGTGATATAACTGTGTAGGCGTTAGTATTTTAGTCTGCAAGATCAGGACAAAGGAGCTGTGGAATGATGCTTTGTAAACTAAGGAAAGAATCTGTCAGGCACTAATGCAGCTCTGATCCCAGGCTTATAATGATCTCAGCCATTGCATCAACTGTGTGAAAAGCAACATAGCAGCATATCAAGGGTTAACAGGGTCTAATGCCAGTTCTAGGGCGTAGTCTCACACTTCATATCCTTAAACCTGAAAAAAATCTCTACTCTTTTAAATCTTCTAACTCAGTGAGTTTAAATAATATTGAAATACCTAATGTTGATAAGTCAGAGTTTGACACAAGCATAGATATTCTTTTTAATTTCTACAGATAGCATGTCGAATCAAACGTCACAAACTGGGTTGCCCATTAATCAGAAGGTCTGTTGTTCGATCCTTGGCTAATCCAGTGTGCATTTTCAAAGTGTCCTTGGGCAATATTCTGAATCCCAAAACAAAGCTTCTATTGGTATGTGAGTGTGATAAGGAAAATGTCATATGTCTACAATAAGAGCTGTATGAACATGTGAGCAAATGGCTAAAGCTTGTAGTGTTAAAGGCCTTTTGAGAACAAAAGTCTAGAAAAGTTGCATCTTTGTGTGGACGCACCCATAGCTTAAATACTTATAAAATATAACACGGTACTATTCAATACCACCACAGCCTCCAGATATTTGCATCATCACCTCACGAGTCTTAACTGCAGCTGCATTATTGAAGAGGCCCACGCAAGATTAAGGCTGTGCTTATATCTGTTCACAACTGTGAGTTACTCATTTCACTAAAGCATATGACTGCTTTGAAGAATGCCGTAGTGATATCATTTACGCAATAATTTGTGCATCTCACCACCTCTGTTTAAGAAATGTATTGTTAATGTGTGTCTGTGAAGGTTCTCAGTCAGTCAGGTCATCATAGTCTAAGGAGCTTGGAAAGAAAAGCGTCTGGACATCTTTAAGTTTAAACTTAAACTTAACTTGGAAACGTTAACTTAAAGAAGCCCAGATGCTTTTTTCCCAAAAGCCCCTTAGACTATCGTTAATGTATTTTTTGGCTTCCAATTCCACACAGCACATACATTCAGGAAACCTGCTCTTACTACTCTTTTGTTAGAAGTTCTTGTGTGGACAGCTGTCCACTGTATTAATTTGACTCGATGTACCCAGAGGAGAGCAGTGTTTCAAACTACTTTATCATGTGCGTGCACGAGACACACTCAGCACGAGACATTTTTATTGTGTCAAAATGTGACTGAACATCTAAAGCACTGCAGACACAACAGCTCACTATAAAAAGTAACTCAGTAACAGAATTAAGTTCTGCACTCTTCCATCAAAATACCAGCATGACTGAGGGGCAGAAATATGTGAGGCTCAGTTTTAAACAGGCAGAATGAGGACTCAATGTGTTACAAGACACTGGCATGGTCACTGCTTTGAGCCATCACTCTGATAGAGTGTAGACGCATCTATCACAACCACATCAGACACAGTATAACATGTTTTTTTAGCATTAAATTTGTTGCAATTTCCATTAAACTGTGTAGTACAAATCAAATTTACATCATTACCCCCTGGAGGGTCTTAGGGTCGATTTGTGGCTCTAAGACCGATAGTGTATGCATTTTTCTAAGACCCTCCAGGGGTTAATTCAAGCACCCTCCTTCCAACATGTTGCTCTCTGAAAGAGAAACTCTTACATATGCACTAAGCCAGCCAAACCCTTTCAGTCACAACACTGATGCTGTCCTTCTTCAGTAAATTGAATGTTTTGGTTAAGTATGGGTACACACTTCTGGCAATGCTCATTTTCTTGGATAGTTATGAATGAATCCATTAAAATGAACCCATGTCCACAGCACTGGTGGTCACCCTTTTTGCTGCTTAAACAGCCCTGACCCTTTTGAGGCATGGACTCCGCTAGAGCCCTGAAGGTGTGCTGTTGTATCTAGCACTGGGATGTTAGCAACAGATCATTTAAGTCCTATTAGGCCTCCATGGATCTGACTTGTTTGTCCAGCACATCCCACAGATGAGAACTGGGGAATTTAGAGGCCATGTCAACACCTCAAACTTGTTGTTGTGCTCCTTGTGAGCTACAGTAGCTGGTCTGTTGGACCACACGGGCCAGCCTTCACTCCCCACGTGCATCAGTGAACCTTAGCGTCCATGACCCTGTTGCTGGTTCACCGCTGTTCTTTTTTTGGACCACTTCCTTTATAGATACAAAGCAAATACAAGACCACTGCAGTCTGGGAACACCCTACAAGTGCTGCAGTTTTACTCTGACCCAGTCGTCTAGCCATCACAACTCAAATCCTTATGCTTGCCAATTTTTCCTGCTTCTAACAGATCAACTTTACAGACAAAATGTTCACTTCCTTCCTAATATATATCACCCACTAAAAGGTGCCATGTAGAAGAATTAATCTGTGCTTGTAATGTTATGCCTGTATAGTGAAGCTAATGTAGAAATTGTCTTACAGCTGTTTCTTTGGAAGGGCCACCAGCAAGTGGTTCTTCTGGCTGCAGAAAAAGTCTGATTGCACAGAAGTCTAAAACATCCTTCAACTTCCTGGATAAATGACTCCAGTAAACTCTTTCCTGTTGCATTTATGGTCTTGATTGATAGATTTAACCCATACTGAATACAGTAGGATATTTATTTTATAAATTATGTTTCTCATTAAAGTAATTAAGAAGGATAAAACAGGCTCTGCTTGCACAAGGTGCTATTATTTGAATGTGCAGTGAACCAAGATAATAAAAGCAAAAATGTACATCTTGTGCCTTCACGTGGGACTTCCCTAACAAATGGGCAACCAATATGAGTAGCTACATCCATGAAGTACTTAAATATTTACTTTACAGACTACATTAAGGAAACATTAAGCATTCCGATGCTGCTTTAATATAACTTTTAGTCGCAAACACTGGGTTAAAAAACTGAAATAAACACACATTTAAAAAAAACAAAAAAACCAACTAAAAGTGATAATCACTTTGACGTCTCGCCAGCGTGTCTCTTAGCCTCTGTTTCCATGGTAGCTTTCAGTCGCTCCAGCTCAGCAGTGGTCACTTTCAGCTTCTCAGTGAGAGAGCAAAGTGAAATGTCTTGCTCGGCCACTGTTTGCTCTAGCTCAGCCAGACGCTCCACGTGTTTGGAGGTTGGTACCCTTAAGGTGGGCTTTTTCATCAACTCCTGGACAGAGAGAGAATTAAACAGAAGCCTTATAAGCTCAAAGACTCTTAGAGACATGTTTTTCTCTGCTGGTCTTTCTTTATACAAATACAGCACATCCTTTGTTGATTATCTTTTGTTACGTTGGGAAAATTGGTGTGAAATACATCCAGTTATTTGTGGAAATACACTTCAAGAAATGAATCTGAATGCCTTATCTGGTCTGCAGTGGTCTAACGTTCTTGTGAGCCTTACATCAAAGATCAAAATCTACAAAAACAGAACAAAAAAGTTCTGAAACAAGGGCACCAGTACCATCGCTGTCTGTCTGAAGCGATCCAGCGAGGTGTCTGTGTGCAAGTCCAGCTTCTCGTGCAACATCTTCATCTCCTCCTGATGTCTCTTTATCAGTTCCTCTTGGTCCTGGTATCAACACCATTGAGGACAATTAAACAAATAAATGGTTAAAAAAGAAAACATGTTTAAACTGTTGTGATGGTGCCTTAAATGAAGTAAATAACTGAAATACTTCATGTATAGAGTTAACCAGTGATATTTACCCTGTTTAAGATCTGCGATTTTAATTTTTTCACCTGTTGAAGATTCTATAACACTGCAATTAATCACTAATAAAATCTTACTGACTTGCTAATGATTCTCCTCAGCCCATAGAAAAGAAATCAACATCAGAGACTTGCTGTGCTTAAAATCACTGCACAGCCAATATTTCATCTTATATCACTGTACCTGTCTAGCTTGAGCCAGCTGGTTCTGGTATTTCTTTATTATATCCTCTTTTTTGTCAAGTCGATCCTGCAGGTCTTTGATGGTCTGGTGAGCCAGCTTGAGGGCAGACTGTCTGTCTGACTGCCCCTCTTCATGTTTGGCAAGGTCGGCTAGCAGCCGTTCTCTGTCGGCAGCAGCTGGGAGCCGCAGACGCAGCTCGTTGATTACTTTATCCCTTGACACGATGTTCTGTTCTGCCTTCCACAGAGCTGCTTCCCTCTCTTTCAATTTCTGCATATGTACAAATGAACAAATTAAAACAATAATAAATAAAAAATAATATTGCTATATACTTATAGGGACTGCTGAGTATGTGAACAGGGACAAAATACTGTGCCTTGTCCAAACTTCTGCACGTGGCCTGTGTCTCCAAAATGGTGCGGACATGCTCTCTGATTTTTCCCAAGGTAAACTCTAACTGACGAGCAAGAGGTAGACTTGGGTCTGGTAGCCATCCTTTACCTTCATCAAGCTTACAACAGACAAAAATAGAGTAATTACCTTTGCAATAGCATGTTAAAGAAACTAATTACATGTAAAATTGCACATTAAATAATCAAAAACTGGACTGCCAGTGCTGCCCCTCAGCCTCCTAGTAGATACACTTATGGTATCAATTCGAAAATCTTAGGTGACATCTTTCAAGTTATCATGTACACAAGATTTTAAGATAACTTGACCTCTCACCATGAGGTCAAGATCACCAATATTCATCTGAGACTTTAAGGAAACGCATGAACTTGTTCTATATCACTTTGCCTCATTCTCGCATGATGGATGTCCACCATGCCCGGTCCATCAGCCTTTTACAGTTGAGGATTAAAAATGGAAAAAGCTGGAAATCCAGCTGGTTTTGTTTTCAGTGTTTTCTTTTTTTTTTAATTAGTTAAACAATGGTTTACCTTTTCTGCATTGCTCAGAATTTCATCCTGATGCTTCTCATAATAGTCCAGCTGACGCTCCATCTCCACCTCTCGCTGATCCCATGCAAGCTGGCATTCTTCGTGAAGCTTTATACAGTAATGAGAAGATATTACTGCATTACCCCGAAGTGCTTATGCACCTAAAACCTCATTAATAAGTTTCCTAAATATGTATTCACAAAAAATCTCCACTCATTGCAGTTTAATCAGCCCACAATCATTTCAATTTCTGTGTAACTCTCATGTGTGGATTGCACAACACTGGACATTATATTTCTTCATTTCCACTTAATACTGTACAGCTGCTGTTATTGTGTGTATATATATATATATATATATATATATATATATATATATATATTTCTTCATACATTCTTATATATTTCTATACTGTGTATTTGTGTATTGTGTATTTTGTTGTACAGTTATTTTATTTTCAACTTTAATTTATATATTTTATTCCTTCCTAGTTAAATTTACCCTTTTTAATTTTCATATTTATTTCCTATCTTATTCATAGCCTTTTTTTTTCTCTTTATGTCACGAGCAGTTGTGTAAGCATTTCACTGCATATCATACTGTGTATGACTGTGTATGTGACAAATAAAATTTGAATTTTATAGTGATTGAGAAATGAGCAAATTTGGGTGTGTGTAAGAATAAATTTTTCGCTCACAGTCTTTTGCTGAACAATATCCTCTTCCAGTGAGTGGATGGTTTGTTCCTGTTCCTTTACAAGGTTCCAGAGATATTTTATCTCCTCCTTCTGGACCACCAGCTCCCTGCCTTTCCTGAGCTCCTGCAGGCGAGTTTCCTCCATCTTTTTGTGCCACTCAGTGACCTGGTTTAAGTCATAGACAGTGTGGTTTTTGGCAACTGTCAAAACAAGACAAGATGTGATCTCAAGAATATTACTCCCCACTAACCTTCTGGGCCCCTTTCACATCCTTTAGGGTTGAGACGAGCTCTTCCAGCCCTTGCAGCTTTAATTCCAGCTCCTCTGCCCTTCCCTCCACTCTCTTGCTCTCCTGCTCTGCCCTCTTTTTCTCCTCTTGAGCTTTTGCTCGGTCCTCCTGGAGGCTCAGCATGGTCAAAGAGAACTTTTCCTGCTGAGGAAGTGGCAACGCACCTGCAAACTGCCTACGGAGCGACTGGATAGTCTGCCGTAGGTGCTTCGAGCGGTTTCTGCCCTCTTGGCGAGCGAGAAACAGAGTACGCTCACTTGCATCGAGCCGCTGTTCAGCTCGCAGCTTGTAGGCCTCCAACTGCTGGATGTGATTGGTGGCAGCCTCAAGTTTTCCCAAAGCATCTGACTCACTGAGCTGCAGAGCCACAATGTGCTGGTGAAGCTTTGCAATGAGGGCCTTCTCGTCTGACTGCGACTGAGTGAAAAACAAAGCATGATTTCTCTTTGATTTTTGTCTCGCAGACATGTGAGAATTTAACAAACCACTGACATTTGTTCCACTTTTTTGTTGAAAGCAAAGATCTGAAAATCTATACAAATCACCATAAAAAGTTGGAATGATTGATTTCAAAGTATCTCTCACTGTCAAATGGCAACAAACAGAAAGTGCAGTAAAGGACCTGCTTGAGAAAGTTCTTTTATCAACACAGTCATCAGGTTAAACAACGTAAACTCAAGTAAAGAAGCTGAAAGCAAAACCAAGTTACCTGGTAGTCCAATATTTGCCTCCTCAAAGTTTCCACTTCTTTTTCGTTGCTTTTTTGTTTGGCCTGTAGAGCAGACACCTGTGTCACAGCCACATCAGAGACCTCCTGAAGCCTGCCAAAGGGAAAAAAGCATAGAAATTGCAACATAACATGTTTTATGTTTTGTTTTTAAAATAAAATAATGAATCCCTTTAAATACCAACATTACAGCTGCGTATTAGTTTAGGTGTTTTTTAATTTTTGTTAATGATCTGGTATTTTATAGTGAAACACTGTGATCATTGTCTTTAATTATTGATGAATGGATAAATGGTGGTAGTGGTATCAATCAATACTAAACAATCATAAAAATCAAACTTGCTTGTAATATTTTGAACCCCCCCTGACAAGGACAAGCTTATCTTTGATAGGATCCTGATGCTTGATCTTGAATACAATGCTGTGACCTCAAAACCTATGCTTCTATAAATCCACCCCCCTCCCCCTCCACACACACACGGGATGATTGTGATTGCAGTGCTTATCAAAACTTAGAGCACACAATAGAGAGCAAAAAACAAAACAAAAACAAAAATCAATCTAAGGCATAGTCGCTGTCAGACGCACTTAGAAACCTCATTGCGAAGCTCAGCCTCTGCCTTCTCCAGCTCTGCAATCTTGGCTCTGTCTGCATCGCTCGCAGCTTTGCTCACGCTGCTTGCCAGCTCATCTCTCAGCTCCCGCTCAAGCCTTTGGGCCTCCACATTCATCTTAGTCAACTAAAGAGAAACAGAAGTAAGACTTCTTGATAAGAGTCATATAAATTCTTTTTTGAACACCCACAACCTGATAGAGACTGACAAGCGAGATATATCGCAAAGGTTGTGAACTAAAATGTTAAGATAATGAAATAAAAAATTCTTTTTGAGCAGGTTCTGGATAGCATAAAAATGCAAATCCAGTCCAATCAAAATGAATTCACTTCTCTCACTGTAACATTATGTGTCAGGTGAACCAAATAGCCTTTTAGATATGTTAAAAGATGGTCATGGTGATGGCTGGGAAAACAACACATTTCATGTGCCACAGAAAAACATATCTGTCTATTTCCTTGGTCTCATACTTCCACAAACTTGGATTCCAGTTCCACATTGCGCTCCTCCACCTGCTTAAGTGAGTTCTTCACGTGCTCATACATTTTGTGGGCATGCTCAGCTCTCTGCCTCTCATTCAGCTCCTTCATCTCTAAAGTGGTGATTCGTCTTGCAGCAGATATCATCTCATTGTTGAGTGATGCCTTTTCTGCCTTATCCATCTCATTTTCTTCTCCTGATAATAAAACAATAAACAGTGTGGAATGATAATTTAACACACACAATATATTAAATACAAATATAAAGATTATATGCAAAATTTACTTAAATGACGTTAAACTGTGGCATTGTATACAGATAAGGACAAAATTATTAGCCAAAAATTTCCTGAGTGTGTTTTTTAACAGAGCAATCAATCTTCGACATAGAAATTCTTATCATACTAATTTTATTTAGAAAGCACAAGTTACTTCTGTTGGCACACGATAACAGAATGATTTCAGAACAAACAAAAATGACCAAGGTCAAATATTATTAGTTATTTGAAAAACTGACTGCTGTGACTTTGTAGTGCTCAAAGCATGTAAAACCACGTTAAAACTGAGGGTTATCTTCCAGGCAGAAAAACCTCAGGAAGGTTTTGACTAGGCACGTGCAAAAAACAACACTCCCAAAACAAAAACAACCACTTTAAACTTGAGCGTTTATGAGTGTTAAGAACTGGAACGATAACTATTATCAAGAAATTCATGCTGCTGAGTGACTGCTGCTCGTCAAACACATTTCATTGCAATGTTGACCCTGTGCTAACTTGCATATGACAAATAAAACTGAAAATTGAAACTGAAATTCAAGGAAGAGCCACACGGTGCAGAGTGACCCTGGCAGAGGTACAAAGTGAAAGATTTCAAAGACTCTGGAAAGAAAACTAATGAGAAATGTGCCTGAAGATTCAAAAGAACTGCCAAGACACTAGTGAATGAGTTAGAAAGAGTTAGGAATTGTAGTGTCAAAGAAGACAATCACTAGAACCATGCACAGGAATGAATTGAATGTTGAAGCATGCTATAGGCAACCTGGAGAAAGATTCTGTGTACTTGACGCTCATCAGATGAGATTAAAAACAGACCGTTAAAACATAGTTTGGAAAAAGAATGGAGAAGCATACAACCTAAAGAATACCACAGTAAAACATGGTGGTGAGAGTATTATGCTGTTAAGATGTTTCAGTACGCCTGGAACTGGGAATCTCGTCAAGGTGGAAGGAATCAGGAAGAAGGAAGGATACGTGAAGAATCTGGAGAAAAACTTTAAGCAGCAGCAAAACTGGGTCTAGGTCATCGTTTTGTCTTCTAGCATGACAAACACCCAAAACATGGTCAAGAACTATGTCCAGAAGACCAAAGTGAATGTTATTGAATGGCCTGCACAAAGCCCTGACATAAATCTCTTTGACAAACTGTGGGGTGAACTGAGGATTTGCAAAACTTCAAGCAGTTATCCAGCAAAAATGATACACAACTGTCTACGAGCATTGTTTCATACCAATTTGCTTTCAGATATGAAATTCAAAAATGTGATTGTTATACAATTTACCCACCCCTACACTGTTTATGTTGAAGGTGGGAGTCAGTTTTTAATGTTGCAGCCGGGCCAACACTCACATCATTATATGATGAATTTTACCCAACCTCCTCATTGTTGAGACAGGAATGCAATGACCCCACTAGCTATGGCTCAGATCCAATGAGCACTAAATGTATTCAAGCTGTCTTACAACACTGCATGCAGGACAATACAGTAGATAAAAGCTCAGGAAGAAAGCAGTAGACATAAATAACTGTAATTTTTGGCCCTGTGGGAAGCCTGTGCCCTTGGTTTATTCCAGCGGTTTTACCACAGCCCAGTGAATGTTTTCATGGCGGAAACTTCAGCTTGTAAAAGCCTTCATAGACTGTGATACCTTGTTGTGAATCCAAGAATGCTGGAACATCTTTTATTCTAACTTCAAAATATTTATATTGAACTACAAGATGTTCCCTTAAACCTCTTTATGGACAAAAATAGGATCAAATTTATAAAAACTGAGGTTGAACCAAAATTCTTTCAGACCAATTTATTTCAGATATGCAGTTCAGATGTGATTCTTGATTCTTCTACCCACCCCACCCACCATTGTTTTTGTTGAAGGTGGGAATCAGTTTTTAATGTTGTACTTGTGGCCAACACTCACATCATTATATGATGAATTTTGTTACAAACAAAACTGTTTGTAATGATCAATATCCTTAGTTTACCTGTTGAAGGGATGTTCTCCCATCTTTGCTCTAAAGTATTAAGTTTCTCCTTCGTGATCTCCAGTTCTTTATTCATGGCAGAGATTTGTTCTCGGAGAGACTCATTCTCACTCTGAGAGGAAAAGAAAAAAAGATTAATAAAGTGTTATCATTAGTCAAGAACACAACATGAGATGTGGGACAAACCTGGTCAGGAAATGTTTTTTTTAATACCTCCAAATGTTCTAAGTTGGTGGTTCTTTGTATGAGGTGGCTGTCTCTCTGTAGCATGTTTCTGTATTTGACTGTTAGCTCTGTGTACTGTTTGTTAGCCTTCTCCAGGTCTGATGAGGGCACACTATCATCCAAAGCTTTCTGTAGTGCTGCTATTTTATATGCAGCCATTTCCTAAAGACCAAATAAAAGGCAATGATGTTAGAAAGGTGCTGAATGAACATACAGTAGTGCTAAAAACACAACTTTTTGCTACACTCTCTCTGATAGAAATGTTCACAATATTTCATAAATTATTTTCTGTTATTTAAAGAAAACTTTGAGTGAGAAACTTTTATGTAAAATGTTTTATATAGTCTCACCTAGTTGCGATAAAAGACAATAGATAAGAATCGGTTTCCCCCCCAAGGCTTTTGGTGGGATTTAGCTTCTTGGTACCTTGTATCTCTGAAGGTAACCTATCCTCTGAGTGACCGAAACCTGCATCTGGCTGCTCTCATCTCTCAGCTTGCCGTTTTCCTTGCGGAGGTGCTGTTCTTGTTCCAGCAGGGTTGTGTAGCGTCGCGCCAGTTTCTTCTCATTAACTTTGAGCACTGTCAGCTTACGAATTGCTTCACTCAGCTGTCTTCTGATGTCCTCTGGATCCTTCTGAAGTGTGTCCAGCAGATCCTGATAGATAAGGTGAATAATTGCTCTTAATAAAACTGACACCAGAAGGAAAAAGAAGCACAGCAAAATTCTACCCTGATATTTTATATTTGTACATCTCAAATTTGTAAAAATGTCAAAACATAGTTATTTAATCACTTAAGAGCTGCTGGTCGACTTGCTGATATTGCACACTACACACCAGAACAAGTTGTCTGTTCCCCTAATGTGCATTTTATGTTTATTGAGTTAAAGGAAAATATTCCAGTAATTTGTCTGAGACACATTTAGTTCCATGTTATCAGCCTTTAACAGTGAATCATCGTAAACCATATGTCTATGTGAGTGAATGAGAGCCACATTGAAAGTGTTTGCAAAATAAACACAGTGCATCTTGTAGCATTTAAGTATTATTAACCTTTTAAAGCTGACTTACACTGAACTCTTTGATTTTAACGTCATCCACCTGCTTTTGTTTGTCCAGCCTGTTCTTCATCTCTGTGAATGTCTCCTTCTCCTTCTGCCACTTTGCCTTCTCACTGAGAAAAACACAGGAAAATATTTGAGATTCTTACATGTAAATAAATCACCCACAATGCGCAAAACCTTTCATGATAACCCACCTCAGGTACTCTTTGTAGAGAAGTCCCTGTTGATGGCTAATAACAGAAAATTTCTCCTTGTATTCTTCCAGAGCACCTGCAAGTTTCTGCATTTTTTCCTCCTTGTTTTTGAGCTCCTAAATAATTATGATCAATTTATTTAGATTTTACTTGAAACAATTAGTTTATAGTTCTTCCCAACCTTATTATTGGAAGACAGCGACACTAACCTGAAGGAGTCGAACGGCGTACTCATTCAGGGAACTGATGACTTCAGTGCTGCTGGGCTCCAGGCCCTCGGGAAGGGTCAGAGGTCTGAGGACGACTCCATTACTGCCAGACTTCCTGAGCAACTCCAACTCACTTTCAAGTTGGCATATCTAACAGGCACAGATAATTTAAAAAAAATCACAAGCAAAACCTGGCTATTAAACGTTGTGTTGTTTATCAAAAAGTTCCTGCATTTGTCTCTAGATTCAAAGTATTATTTAGCACAGTTTGGGACAATACGGCATGGATTGCTTGATTACTGAATGTGAGGAGGCCATTGTAATGTACCACAAACATAAGGTAACAAAACATTATTGAGACTAAAGGCAGTAATACATAGATGATTAAAATAACACTACACTACTTGTGAAAAAAATTATCAGACAAAGGAATAAATAATGAAAAAGAATAATCAACAAAAAGAGAAAATCTTATTTGAAAATAAAACTGGAGAAATGGCAGAGGAGTTCTGTAAAGGAGGCTTCCCCATTTTAAACAAAATTGTTACTGTCTGTGTTCTGGATAATGTGGCTTTTGTTAAGTGTTATTTGTAAGAAAGTTTTATCATTTTGAAAATTGAAACTGAATGCATGCTGAACAGTTGAGACAGAAGTTTGTTTACCTCGTTTCTCTCATTATATGAAACAGAAGTAGCAGATATCAAAAACAGGCGACTGACCAGGCCAAAAAAAAAGGAAAAAAATATCTTCTAGACATGTTAATGACTCTCCGCCATGGAGCCCATGCCAGGCATGCAGCTATCTTCATAAATCTTTATATTTCAGTGGTTACAAACTTTTACATAAGAAAATAATTTTTTTTGATTTGGAGAAGAAACACGCAACCATTACCACTGGGATTTGGGCTTCCATAACTAGAGTTTAATACATGCTTGGCTTTGAGAAAGTTGAGAAATCATACCGCTTTGTTTTCTTGCCAAAGACAGAAATATGGCCAAATAAAGCTGCCAGTCCACCACATTATTAATTTGTGTAATTAACTTAAATCATATTAATCTACCTTTTCTTTGGCTCTGGCAAGCTGACTCAAGCTGTCGGTTGCCTCCTCACGAGCTGATTTTAGCTCCTGCCTCAGTTCTTCATTTCTCCCCACCAGCTGGTGTATTTGGGACTTGAAGTGTGGGGCTGACTCAGACTGGCCACCCATGCCACTGACATCTAAAGCCTGTAGGAGAATGAGTAAAGTTTACTGCCACCCCCAAAAAACCCCAGCTATTCTCAAATCCTCGATGCAACAGTTGTAGAGGATAAAAATACATTTATGCCACTATCCAAGATTGATTTTCATGTGTTTGGTGTGTGCTAGCATCTGCTACTTCCTTGCTGATTGGTATGTTGCATGGCTTTCTTGCCTTTTTCTTTGAAGCTAACCACATTTGTTTATCAGGTTGCTATGAGGCAAACCCTGTGTTTCATCAAATGACAAGGTCAACAGTAAAATGCAGACGAGTGACAAAGTCCATAGTTTTCAGCTTATCTACGTGTAAAGGCATGATGTAAAGTGAGCCCGTGTGAAACACGTTGAAAAACACTATCTATTAATCAAATGTCGTCTTAAACTAAGCACTGTTTCACATCAGTTTTCATGCATACTTACATTGGCCAACCTTTCCAGATTAGGAACAGAAACAGCCTCTTGATTAATCCTCATTGCTTGAAGGACATCTTTCAGAGCAGCCTCCAGATCTTTTTTCACCTTTGAAAGTTCTTCCACTAAGAGTTCATGCACAGGAATGAATAACAATGGGGAAGCAGTACCCCAGAGATAAATCATTCAGATAAAAATGTTTTAAATACACTATATTGCCAAAAGTAATCGCTTGTCTGCCTTCACACACACACACACACACACACACACACACACACACACACACACACACACACACACACACACACACACACACACACACACACACACACACACACACACACACACACACAAATGAACTTGAGTGGGATCTCATTCTTAATCCAAAGGGTTTAATGTGATGTCTTTGCAGCTGTAAGAGCTTCAACTCGTCTGGGAAGGCTTTCCGTAAGGTTTAGGAGTGTGTATGGGAATTTTTTTACCATTCTTTCAGAAGCTTCCCCTTTAATTCATCCCAAAGATGTTCTGTCAGGTTAATGTCAGGACTCTGTGCAGGCCAGTCAAGTTCTTCCACACCAAACTTGTTCTTCTATGTCTTTACAGACCTTGCTTTGTACACTGGTACACAGTCAAGTTGGAACAGGAAGGGCCCGTCCCCAGACTCTTCCCACAAGACTGCATGGGTGCATGAAATTGTCCAAAATGTCTTGCTGAAGCATTGAGAGTTTTTTTTTCACTGGAGCAAAGGGGCTGAGCCCAACTCCTGAAAAACAACCCCACACCATAATCCCCTCTCCACCAGATTTGAAACTTGACATTTGACACAATGCAGTCAGACAAGTACTGTTCTCCTGGCAACCGCCAAACCTAGACTCATACATCAGATTATGGATTGCCAATCACAATCTGCCAATTGTATCACGGTCCCACACTAAAATTCACTGAGCTCCAGAGAGCGAGCCATTCTTTCATGAACATATGTAAAAGCAGTCTTTATGCCTAAGAGTGATTGGAACACCTGAATTCAATCTTTTGGATGGGTGAGTGAATACTTTTGGCAATACAGTATATATTGCATTGATCATCGTCTCATTACATAATGTACAGATGCTACAGTGACTCAAGTGTAAAAACATCTGTGTGAACTTTAAGTGGAAGTCAGAGCAGGACTACACTTACATTTGACCTGAAACTGGGTCCGGTGAAGTTCCAGCTCTCGCTCCTTTTTGCTTAACTCTTTTTCAAGGTACTCATTCTGAAATGCAGTGTTAACGTAACGTTTCAAATTAAAAACCCTGAAAACTTTGACATAACCCTTTCCCATGGTATACCATGGTATTCCATGGGAAGCAATATGCAACAAAGGGTGCATTCTTCACTGAATAATATGAAATAAAATTATAATTCTCACTTAGTTTGTTTGATGAGAAAGTGCCCTATATTAAAAAAGAAACAAAGTCAGGTGGCAAGAGGTGATGTCACTACTGAGAGTCTTACTTTGCGCCTGGTTTCTTCATCTGTGTACATGCCACTCTGATTGAGCGACAGCTGTGCCGCCCTGCTCGGTCTAACATCTTCCTCCAGCAGTAAGCTTGACTGTGGAATCCCTGTAGACACAGCTGATTAAGAGCAACATTTTTTAAAATGTATGTCTGAAACAAAACTCAAAATTCAAGAGAAGTCAGGAGAAAAATAGCTAAATGTCTTCCTTTTGTACAAGCTAAACCAATAGATTTGGTTCAAACAAATACATTTTAGGTGGAAAAACCCTGCAAGGAAAAGATATCATCGGGCCAATGTGTTCATATGTCCCTTCCATTAAAACTGACAGCAAGTGTCACAAAAGGATGAAAATGAGTTTGGTCTGACCGGGAACCTTAAAGGAGTGTTGTAGGTTTCATGTCTGTGTATATAATAGGGGACAACTGGATTTGAGAGACATAAATTTCACATTAACATAGTGGACAAGGCTCCTTACTGAGGCCTATGTGCCTGTTTGTGGAGACATTACACCAGGAGTCGGCAACCCTGGGCACGTGCGCCAGCTGGGTTAACTGATGGCACGGCGCACAACGCACAGTGAATTAATCTGAGAAGGTGCATTAAAAAATTATTGGCCAGGCCAGTGGTGCACATCGCAAATGAGCTCGCATAGTTGTGCCAATTCTTAATGACGGTATTTTAGCTAACAACCCCAACTACCAGATTCAACTTATAGTTGGCTAAAAATAACAGGGATGTGGCTAGCTGGCAGTTTTTTCAAGCGATGTTGAAATTTCCACATTCCAACACTTCAAATTTCCTTCGGGATTAATAAAGTATTCTGATTCTGATTCTGAAATGCTTCAGGAGCTGTCCGCTCAGCGCAGCATCAGCACCGCAGAAATACACCAATACAGCTGTAGACTCAAGACAGAATTCACAATGCGTTTTCAGGACTTTCAGGTGTATGGAACAATGTTTTCTTTTCTGATCAAACCAGAAAGCTTTAATGAGCAGCTAGATTTGTCTCGCATTAACTGGCTGGACAGAGGACATAGAAATACAGATGATTGAACTGAAAAGCTCGACTCTGTGGGGGTCAAAGTTTGCAGAACTACAAACGCAGCTGGAATCCACAACTGTGCGTGTTCATGGAGCTTATATTTTCACCTGCTGGACATCACTACCTGACAAGTTTAACTGTCTTCAGAACATTGCAGAGGCCTTATTGAGAGTACTTGGCTCTACATATCTGTGTGAACAGATTTTCTCTCACATGAGTGTCCTCAGGTAGCCGTCTGAATGCTGGACACACAGAGACCTGTGTCTCTGAGTGGGAGACGAGAGATCACATTAACATGTGTATCCCTGTATTAACAAACACACATTTTCTGTTGTACAGTTCATTTGCTGTTATGGAGTTCTTGTTATGGATAAAAAGTGTCTTTTTTTTGTTTCAAAATAGCTGATAACTATTCACTGATAGCTGCCAACATCTGCGAACAAATATAATTCTATAAAGTGGTCCTATATAGTGTGTAACTGTTCATATAGAGCATTATTACATTTATTGCTAATGCAATCATATGGCACACTGACTTCTGATAAAATTTTAGATGGCACTCATCATCAGAAAGGTTGCCGACCCCTGCCTTACACGATAGATGTGGTGAACCAACTACACATGAGCTTTTCAGAATGGGTGAAAAGAGTTGCTGATATACAAATATACTTTTTAAAGGAACAATCTGTGGAATTAAACCGAGTGATTTTAATGTCACCTCTTTCCTTCACCATGCGTCTGATTTGTTTCTTTAATTCCAGTCTTTCCTCTTCAAGTCGTTCAATCTAGAAAATAATCAGGGTGTTAGTAGAAGACGCTCATGAGCAAAATTACATATAAAAATATTGGCTTTAACCAGTATAATTCCCACTATACCTCTTTGGTGAGCACTTGGTTTTCTGCTTTGTACCGGCGCTGTCTGAGATCTGTGGCACGCCTAAACTCTGTCAGATCCACTTCCTGCTTTGGTTCCAGACCTTCGGAGTCAAGATCAGTATAAACAAAAGCTAAATTAATTTTATAGTTCCACGTCAGTGAGTGTTGTCTAAATATACTGAGCAATGTGACCATTCAAGTTAAAAAAAACAAACAAAAAAAAAAAACATCTGACCTAGTTTTTCTCTAAAACCTTCGTTTTCGTCCATGAGGTCATTGATTCTCATCTCAAGCTGGTTGATCTCTTTGGTCATGGCCTCTGCCTCACATTCTCTCTCTCTAATTAGATTTTTACACTCTTTGATCTCTGCAATGGCTGCTTCCAGGCCATAAGTGCCCTGTAAAACAGAAACCAAGTTGTTGTTCAAAGTGTTTCATTCACCAAAAAGCAAGTCTTGTCTAAATGTCTTTTTTCCTTGTTTTTAACTCATATGCTTTTTGTGGAAATCAGGATGTGATTTGGCATGGTGAAAAACAAACACCATGTTTGTAGACCAAAAAAAGCACGTGGATCACACCATAGTCACATTGTCATTTCAATGTCTCTATTAAAAGTGAGGATGGATGGGGAAAGGAAAAAAAAAATCACATGCATCAATTCCTGGAAATTAAGTCACAAATAATTTAATTTGGCTGCAAACATTTTACTGAAAGCCAAAATAAAACAGAAAAAAATGAGGAACAAAAAACATGTTTGCAGACTTACAGACTCATATTGGCTCAAGCGGTTTGAAGCCTCAATAAGTGCTTTGTCTTTTTCCTCAGCATGAGCTTCTGCTAGTTTTACCGCATGCTCTGCTTCCGTTGCTCTTGTCTCTGCAGCTTCTAGCCTTAACTTCAGCCCCTCCATTTTCTTCTGCTGTAAGGTAGGTGGGAGGCCTTCAAGAACAAATGACAAATGTAATTGTAATTATGCATATATGTGTGTGTGTGTGTGTGTGTGTGTGTGTGTGTGTGTGTGTGTGTGTGTGTGTGTGGATAGATAGACAGACAGATATATGAGGCAAAATTCTTTTACAAAAAGCTAAAACTACCAGGGTCAAAATGATGAACCCAATCACCAGGGTTTTTTTTGCTGAATAAACAGCCTTTTAACAACAGTCTCGCACATGTTTCCTGAGCAATTTCAGCCCATTGTTCTTTGGCAAATCTTTCAAGTTCCTCCAGATTTGATGGTTTTCTGGCAGAAATTTTGTCTTCAGTTTACAATGCACATTTTCAAAGGGATTCAAGTCAGGGCTTTCTGGAAGCCATACAGTAAAGTTCACTTTGGATTTCTGGATGCTACTACGTCAAATCAAATCAAATCAAATCACTTTTATTGTCACATCACATGTGCAGGCACACTGGCACAGCACATGCGAGTGAAATTCTTGTGTGCGAGCCCCACAAGCAACAGAGATGTGCAAACACAACAACACAAACGAGCAAAATACAAGAATGGCCAACCTGAAACTAAGAAATATATGTACAATATATAATAGTGTATGCATTTCTGGATGTGTATACTAAATATTTTCCTACGTGTGTGTGTGTGTGTGTGTGTGTGTGTGTGCGTGTGTGTGTGTGCGTGTGTGTGTGTGCGTGTGTGTGTATACACATTTTTACAAATTAAATAGTAAAAAAAAAAAAAAAAAAAAAATAATAATAATAATAATAATAATAATAATAATAATAATAATAATAAAATATATAAAATATACAGAGTTGAATATGTGCAAAACAAGTGGCATTTATATACAGTGTGGAGTGCATAATGTTAAAGTTCCAGTAGTGTACTACGTGCTGGGATCATGATGTGCTGGAAGACAAAACGACAAGCCAGATGCACCCTATATGGCACTGTGATTTTCTTTTGATTTTACACTTTTCCCTTCTTCCTCCAAACATAAACAACATCTCTGAGGCCAAAGAGCTCTAGTTTCGTCTCAAAGGCCGAGTTTCCAGTGTGCATAATCTTTCTCCAGGCTGACTGCAACCTAGGAGTTCACTCCTGTGCAAGGTTCTAGTGACTGTCTTCTTTGAGACTACAATTCCCACTTTTTTTTTTAAGTCGTTCACTTACAGTGGGGCAAAAAAGTATTTTTGTGCAAGTTCCCCCACTTAAAATGATGACAGAGGTCAGTAATTTGCACCAGAGGTACACTTCAACTGTGAGAGACAGAATGTGAAAAAAAAAAATCCATGAATTCACATGGTAGGATTTGTAAAGAATTTATTCGTAAATTAGGGTGGAAAATAAGTATTTGGTCACCTCAAACAAGGAAAATCTCTGGCTCTCACAGACCTGTAACGTCTTCTGTAAGAAGCTTTTCTGTCCCCCACTCGTTACCTGTATGAATGGCACCTGTTTGAGCTCATCATCTGTATAAAAGACACCTGTCCACAGCCTCAAACAGTCAGACTCCAAACTCCGCCATGGCCAAGACCAAAGAGCTTTCGAAGGACACCAGGAAAAGTATTGTAGACCTGCACCAGACTGGGAAGAGTGAATCTACAATAGGCAAGCAGCTTGGTGTGAAAAAATCAACTGTGGGAGCAATCATCAGAAAATGGAAGACATACAAGACCACTGATGATCTCCCTCGATCTGGGGCTCCACGCAAGATCTCATCCCGTGGGGTCAAAATGATCATGAGAACAGTGAGCAAAGATCCCAGAACCACACGGGGGGACCTGGTGAATGACCTGCAGAGAGCTGGGACCAAAGTAACAAAGGTCACCATCAGTAACACACTACAACAGCAGGGAATCAAATCCCGCAGTGCCAGACGTGTTCCGCTGCTGAAGCCAGTGCATGTCCAGGCCCGTCTGAAGTTTGCCAGAGAGCACATGGATGATACAGCAGAGGATTGGGAGAATGTCATGTGGTCAGATGAAACCAAAGTAGAACTTTTTGGTATAAACTCAACTCGTCGTGTTTGGAGGAAGAAGAATACTGAGTTGCATCCCAAGAACACCATACCTACTGTGAAGCATGGGGGTGGAAACATCATGCTATGGGGCTGTTTTTCTGCCAAGGGGACAGGACGACTGATCCGTGTTAAGGACAGAATGAATGGGGCCATGTATCGTGAGATTTTGAGCCAAAACCTCCTTCCATCAGTGAGAACTTTGAAGATGAAACGAGCCTGGGACTTCCAACATGACAATGATCCAAAACACACCGCCCGGGCAACAAAGGAGTGGCTCCGTAAGAAGCATTTGAAAGTCCTGGAGTGGCCTAGCCAGTCTCCAGACCTCAACCCCATAGAAAATCTGTGGCGGGAGTTGAAAGTCCGTGTTGCTCGGCGACAGCCCCAAAACATCACTGCTCTCGAGAAGATCTGCATGGAGGAATGGGCCAAAATACCAGCTACTGTGTGTGCAAACCTGGTAAAGACCTATAGTAAACATTTGACCTCTGTTATTGCCAACAAAGGTTATGTTACAAAGTATTGAGTTGTATTTTTGTTATTGACCAAATACTTATTTTCCACCCTGATTTACGAATAAATTCTTTACAAATCCTACCATGTGGATTCATGGATTTTTTTTTTTTTCACATTCTGTCTCTCACAGTTGAAGTGTACCTCTGGTGCAAATTACTGACCTCTGTCATCATTTTAGGTGGGGGAACTTGCACAATCGGTGGCTGACTAAATACTTTTTTGCCCCACTGTATGTCTGAGCACATTTCTCACTAGTTTTCTTTCTTTGAAATTTTTCACTTCCAGGCTTTGTGGCAACTCCTTGGAATTCTTGATGATTACTCCAGTTCTTGATACTTGGAAACACTGATGATGACACTCAGTTTTAACTCGATGTTACAAGCTTTAAGCTCTTCATTGCACATCAGTGGTTTGTGGTTTCTCCTATGTCTCATTAAAAGGTCAGTTTTTTGGGGGCTAATAACACTGACACTGGTAACAAAAAAAAAAATCCAAAAAGCTAATATGCTAAGAAATGTTATGTCCAAAATCCCTTGCTCTGTTTAAAGAAAAAAAAAAACACTTGGGAAAAATCTGACTCACATTAAAATACATAAACTGCTCAGTGGCACCTGCAAGTTCTGAGCCATTTACCTTCTTAGGCATGCAACCATGTTTTATCAGTTCTAATTTAAACAGTTTAAATTTTAGTTTAATCATGAATCTCAAAAATGTAAAAAACAAACAAACAAACAAACAAAAAACAACATAAAACCAAAACATCTATCTCAAAAATTCAGATATATTCAGAACATATATCTTTTATGATGATTATATTTTGATGTTTGGTATTTTTTTAAGGTTAACTTAACCTGTTGGTCTACAGTTTGCTCTTTTTGGGCATTCCCCCGTAACTACAAATGTCTGCAATCAACAACTGTCAGAAGAGAGGCTAATGAACAACATTTGATAAATTAAACAGGGATGTATAAACCTCTGTCTTTCTTCGTAGATGTCTTTAGCTCCTCAATAAGTAGGGTGTGCCTCTCCATTTCCCCTGTATACTGCTCCACCTGCTCACTCAGCATCTTGATCTGATTATCACGCTCTTGGACAACCTTTAGGATATTCACCACAAAATCAAAACACAACACAACACAAAACACAGAATTATCAGGATTTCAATGTTAGACACATTTTACACAGCTGTGGCACACATAAATATTTACACATTCATTGTTGGAGAACGTTATGGACCGAAAACAACGGGAGGTTACAAGATAAGAGGCCCACGATGGATGAAACTTACAGCGCAGAGCTCATATATGACCTGACCCAGGGCAGCAAGAGACATGGAAGGAAGGATAAATTTATATGTAAAGACAGGGCAAAGAGAGAGAACCAAAAGAAGAAACATGACATACACATAGATACAGATAGGTGGAAAACAAGATATGACTATAACCTCCAAATTAGGATGCCCCTGTTCCAAAGAATAAAAATAAACGTATAAACAATTCAGTGCACCACAATGGCAGGAGATGAAAGTCAGAAATGTTTATACACAAATGAGATTATTTCATCCCTATTTTTGAACAGACCTGTTGCAAGGCCAGAATGTTGCTTTTGTCCAAGTCCAGCTGTGCTGAACGCAGCTTTTCCCTCAAGTCACGAATCATCTGCTGGTACACCAAAATTTCATCGTCCTTCCCAGACAGCACTAGCTATCAGGAACAACAAAAGTAAACTCATGTTAGTCCTGTAGAATAGTTTAACAAAACTCAGTGATGAACTCAGTGACTGAAATTTGCAGGTGCCCACATGGACAATGCCTTCAAGAAGAAGGTTCAATGGTGCGAGAAGAGAAAGACTGAGCAATCTGGCCACATTGACAAGCAGTGTTCTTGGAAAAGTAAAGGTGAGACTTTGAAACCTGAGAACACTGTACCAGCTGTAAGAACCAGATAAAACAGATGAAAGATTCATAGCTAAAGTATTTATTCACAATCACAATTTCAAAAAGGCTAGGATGCTGTTCAAACTTTAAATGAAAACAGAATCTGCAAAGCTCACATACCCATATCTCATTCACCAGAAAACATATCAAATGTTTAAAGTTAGACATTTTAGTATTTCCCGAAAAATAGAAACTCACTTTGAATTCAATTGCAGCACACATGTTTAAAAAGGTGGGATGAGTGCAACAAAAAACTTGAAATGGTACCAAAAAGATACATCTGGAGGGACATTTTGCAGCTAACTAGGTTAACTGGCCACAGGTCAGTGAGACACCAGACTATTATAAGAGCATCTTATAGAGGCAAAGTTTCTCAGAAATAAAGATGGGCAAGATCTTCACCCGTCTGTCTAAAAAATTGTGGAAGTCAGAAAAATGTTTAAATACTTTAAATATCTACAGCACATACCATCATCAAAAGATTCAGAAAATTTGGAGAAATCCAGAAGAGACGGCTGAATACCAGTACTGGGTGCCTCTGATCTTCAGCCCCACAGACAGCACCGCATTAAAAAAGATATAGAGCAACACAGGGCTTGCACATTTCAGCAAGACAATGCTAAGCCCCATACTTCATCTGTTATAACTTTGAAGTTGAAGACTCCAAAGAGTGAACGATTTTTTACCAGCCAAAAACATTTGGCTCATTATGAAATGAGAAAATAAACTGCTGTTAACTGTGAAACAGCTAGAATCCTCTATCAGAGAAAAATGAGACAATATTACTTTCCCAGAGTCCAGGAACTGGTCTTCTCAATTATCAGATGTTTATGAAAATGACTGTTACACAGTGGTAAATATAGGCCTGTCTAATATTTTGCAACATGTTCAAAATTGCCTTATTTCCGAGTGTTACATTTTCTCAGTTTAACCATTTGATATGTTTTCTGTGTTCTACTGTGAGTAAAACATTGATCAATGAGATTTGTAAGTCTTTTCTACAATTTGGGTTGTAGTTTTAAACTATGTGAAGAGGCAGTGAAGAGACTAGTCCCATATGTAGGGATACCCATAGGTAAATGTTGTATTAATCAATATTAGTATTAATGTTCAGTGATCCTTTGTTTTAAGCGGAGAAGTGAAGATTAACAGAGGCACCAGAAGCCCCTTGGTGTAAGGGTTAAGGTTGCAGGTTTTTCCTTGAATGCACCTGCTTAAAGGAAATAAACTAAACAAATAAAACTTGCCCTTTGGAGAGTAAGTTTAAATGCTTACCTTCCACTCCTCCACTTTGGCATTGACAGCTGCCATAATAGGGTCGTTCTCTTCAGTCATGCTATGAATCTTATCTGTTAACTCTCTGACCTGCACATAAAAAGTGGAGCCATGATTCTGTACCTTGCACTCAAACATTATTTTATCAGCTTAAAAAATTGCAGAGTGTGACATAATAAATGGATTCAGGTAACTTATCTCCATTAAAAAAACAGTATGTGAACCCATATGGAAAAGAAATAGTAAAAACATATATGATTTACTCATGAAAGTGGCCACTTTCTCATTACTTTCATATATTTTTTTAGTAAGTATACCAAACATACAAGTTTCATTATATAATGTTTCAATGGATCTTATATGTGTTTTCACTCTTGTATGCTTTTCATACAAGTTTCATACAAGACAGATAAAAACTTTATAAGATTTATATATATCTTTTCCATATGGGAAGAGAAGGATCTTACTTGAAGCTTTGTATGATCTCGCTCCTTCCTAAGCTGGTCCATAATGGAGTCAGTCTGCTGCACCACAATCTTCAACTTATTGTACTCATCCGTCATCTTCTCCATCTCCTTCACAGATTCCTCCAGGCTTCTCTGCATCTGCATATTCTCAGTCTTCAGATGTGTGTTTTCATCTTCTGCTCGCTAATAAACACAATATAATTCAATAAACATAATTTTAGGGGGCGTAGTCTAAGACACATCAATCAGCAGTACAAAGAGTATGTAATAAAAAAAATGAAAGCCATAAATATATGCAGTAAAGGTCTTAATTAACAATTACAAACAGCACTAATCTTGCATGTATGAGGCAGCGTAAGATGGCCTTGGGCATCCGATACATGGCACCATTGCCAAGCTTGGCACAAAATAGTCTGTTGCCTAGTTGACCAGATTTTATAGTAAACAAACAGATTTTCAGTACCTGCAGGTCTTCTAAACATTGGTAAAGCTGGCGGTTGGCAAGGTTGAGCTTCCTCTGAGTCTCAGCATTCTCATCTTTTGAAGACATGGGCTCTTTCTGGTCCAGCTCTCCACGATAAAAGTCCACATCCTGCTGGAGCTGCTCATTCTGATGTGATGCGGCAACACAGACGTCAGTTCAGAAAATGAACCAAATAAAATTTCCTCTGCTCACTCACAAATATGGAAACACTAAATTGACTTTCGAAGCCCCTGAAATACAAGCCTGTCCTGCTTTTCAGTATACTTTGAACAGCGATGGATTTTACTATGATAGTTTATAAGAAAACACACAGTCTAGAAGGTGTCACCTTATGCTATATTAAATATAAAATGTGTTATAATTTATAATCTATCAGGTTAGTCAAGTTCACTTTGTGCACAAAAATCAAAACTTAAACCCTTTAAAAAACCCTAAATTCTGCTAAAATTCCATTATGTTAAGGATCTCATATTGCATATGATATACTTCTTATCATCATCCTATTCACTTTTTGTATGTACATTTATAAAAAGCTGTGATGCAAAAAAGCCTCATGTACACCTTTATATTGCTACAAAACCTACAAACTATTCCTCATTTTACTTAACTACACTACCTTTGTTTCTTACCTTCCTCTTAAGCTTTTCTAACTACACCACGGAACAGATGGAGACAGAAAAAAAGACTAGATTAAAAGGAGATAATGAGTAAAAAATGAAGGTAAAGCATGAATACACAAAAGTTTTAAATGAAGTGCGAATGGATCATAACTAAACAAGGGATGAAATGAAATGACGAGTGTAATGTCAACTATCAAATACCTCTCTTTTCAGCTTCTTGATGACTTCCTCAGCCTTCTCTACTTGCACAACCAACTAGAAAGACAAAACCAACTTTACAATGTAGAAACATCGAAAGCGTTCTGTTGTTGCCTTGTAACCATCAGAAAACGATAGAAAGGTGGAAGCAAACAATGTCAAACAAGATTAGCAAAGCAACAGATGAGTCAAACCATTTGTATCGTATTCTTGTATTGGTTGTTTTTGTATATAAATTTGTCCATACATAAATATTTTCAGTTTAACGTAACATTCAATCTTTTCACCAGCATATTTTTTTTTTTTTACCAGCGCTTTGTCAACATAACATGTGCAAACTAATAAGCTAACATTTGCAAGTCTACCTACGGCAAGTAAAGTGCTCATACCTCCTCATTGGTTTTCTTTTCCTTCCCCATTTCTTTCTTTAACTGGGTCACCTCATTCTCCCTTTGCTCCAACTGGGTCTCAAGGTGCCAAATCTGATCTCTAATAAAGCCGGTGTTCTGCACAGTGCTGTGGAGCTGAGTAGTATAAACAGGAGACAAGATGCACACCCAAACAACCCCCACAAAGAAATCTCTTAGTGTCTTATTACCTCCATCTGTTCATATGTGTTCATTTCCATGACCAAGTTGTTAAACAACATTCTGTTCACGTTTTAAGGCATAAAAACAACCAGAATATAAGTAGTGACAATCCACAACCCTGGGAAAATTGAAAATGGTTAACAATTCCAAACGATAAGCAATTTCTGTGAGTGCGCAAGGAATTAGCTGTAATCTTCTTAGGGGTCACTACAGCAAATCCCTTCATAAGGAGGGTTACGTTCAATGATTGGCTGAAAGAGTTGGCACTGCTGAAAGGAAGTAAATAAGCATAGAAAGTGATATCAACAACATAAACATTCATAATGATGGTTGAGTTCAACCATGTGAAGAAATAACAGTTCAGCAGATCAACAAAAATGCCCAATATATAATGTGTAAGCAATAACATATACAGTTTTTAAATATATATATATATATATAAAAACTAGATTTGTTTTACCTTCTGTTCTTGTTCCAACTGTGACACTTTAGCCAAGAGTTCTTTTTCTAAAACACAGAAAAATAATGCAGATGTTGTTTTTTAACCTCACAGACAAAAAAAGAAAAATGTCTAACAAACTTTATATGATACTAACCTTTTCTAGCATGTTTTACACCAATGTCATCGATAAAGTCGAAGGCAACAGAAAGTTCTCGATCTCTAATCTAACACAGAAACGTAGAGAAGACGTTGAGAAACAAATATTATTTCAAAGGAAATATTTCATGCATAAACACGTAAAAGCACCAAGGTCAGTAGTGTGACTCCTTTATGAATATTCTTCTTTCCTAAAAATACATTACAGATGTTGGTAGGGTGGTTCACAGATATGCGTGGGAGAGATCAGAATATAAAAACAATAAAACTGAACACCTTCAGGAGGGACTGAAACACCCTGAGGATTTGAATAATGTTCTCTGGAGCTTTATCCTTCACACCCCATTCTTCTGTCTGCATGGGAAAAGTCAAATGTAGAGTCATTCAACCTCATAATACCAATGCTTGTACGACACAACTGCCTAGACCAAAACAATCTATATTTATACGTGTAATATGACGAGGTGTACAAAGACTGATCAAGGTTCAATCGCAGTACTCAGGCTTATGCGGCAAATTCATCAAGAGCTTTCAGCATAAGTTAGATTGTTATGTGTTGTATCCAATGGTCACCGAAGGCATGAAAAATTTAGCATACATAAGTACATAATTGTTGACCAATCATCAAGTGATTGCTATACTCAAAATAATATGAGCAGGACTATAGTCTGTCTTTATTCCATCGACCATCAAAGACAGACATTCAGTGAGCTGATGGAATTTGCAAATTAAAAAATATAAAACATTGCTTCTTGTCCAGAAGTAAATAGCATAATGTCATCGACGGGCCATTACCAAAACTAACAGATCGAAGACCTTATCCACTTCGTCTTTGTCGCGTTCATTGAGGGTTTCTGGGTCAATTCTCAACATTTTATCCCAATTAAGAGCCGCAGGCATCTTGGCCATGATGTGTTTTTAAAAGACTTAGCTAAATAGGAACTGATATAACATCGATGTGGCACTTAAATTTAAGGTTATAGAATAGAGACGCATTGGCTGCTAGGTTACGGCTGACAACAACAGTTAGCTAATGAAGCTACTCCAGAAGAAAACTACAAAAAAATCGGTAAAGTTCCCGGAAACTTAACTAAACCGTAGCGAGACGGTGAATATAAAGTTATTAAAGTGTATCGTCGCAGTTTTGCAACTCGGTACTGTCCATATTTACGTCAGTTAGTCCACAAAAAGCATCAAATTTGGCTAGGTTCAACTTGCGCGGTCACCTCTGCACCGGAAGTTATAGTGGGTATTCGCCAAAGCTACTTAGCACATATGGAACGCCGCTTGATGAACTGTGTATTCCGTCTACGTTTTGTCAGCTAAAGTGTGTTTTATGAGCTCAACTGCCAGCCCTGTTATAGACACGGTGAGAAAGACCTAAGCTACTTCTCTTCCCACCTTATCCAGCCTAAACACAGGCGACAAGGTAGTTAGCTGTAGCCGCTAATTTAGCTTCATCGTTAGCTAATGTTATGTTGCAGCTACGGTGGCTCTGAAATTGTCATTACATGCTGTTTTGGGCTTTTTGTGCCATTATGTAACCATTAATGATTGGTCACAATGCCGACTGAATTTCATTTATCAAACACCTGGTGTTCGATTTCTCGTAGCTAATTCTCTCAAGTAATATTAGCTGGCCACGACAGCGCGTTGGAGTACGCCCTCCTTTGCTTTTGCTGCCAGCTGTAACTATTCGTTTTTTCAACAAATAAGCACAAATTTACTCACTTGTACTTTTATTCGTTCTATAATTTAGCTGTTATATTTCCAGTTACATCTGACTCTGTAGCTTTATCTACAAACCAGGGAGGCACACTCTAAGAAGTAATGCTTGCATGCTATTTAATTTACTGGGTGCTGTGATGAGGAATCGGGCTAAGAAGACTTGTTTACATACACCGTACATCACAAAGTTGCACTATAAGTGAAAATATGTGTCCAATGATGAAATAAGTTTGAACTCATACGTGTCTATTTCACAAATCGTCATGCCATCAAAATTGTAATAATACTAAATTTTTTGTTGTCCTGCACAGTGATCAATGAAGGCTTTGGTCAGCAATGGCTGTTGTGTCATGGAAGGAGATTTTACTTTTGAGTGGACTGGTGGTGGGGTGTTACTGGAACAGCTTGTCATGCGGGTTTGTGTTTGATGATGTCTCAGCAATCCTTGACAACAAGGATCTGCGCCCATCAACCCCAATCCACAACCTTTTTCTCAATGATTTCTGGGGAACACCCATGGCTGAGGTAAGCTTTAAGAAGACTCAAACTCAATACGGGATTATGTAATTTCTCTTTAGAATTTTATATTATGGATCAAATTTGTCTCATTGTCATTTGTCGTTACTCAAAGTAATTTAGAAAGAAATAAACCTTCAACATGTGTCCCACTACAGGAACGGAGTCATAAATCTTACAGACCCCTGACAGTACTCACCTTTCGACTGAACTACCTCTTCAGTGAACTCAGCGCAGCTTCCTACCACCTGCTCAATGTCATTTTACATGCTGTTGTATGTGTGCTTTTCCTGCGAGTGTGCCGATTGTTCCTGGACAAGACTTCCAGCTTAGTGGCAGCATTACTGTTTGCTGTGCATCCCATTCACACTGAAGCTGTAAGTGTACAATTGCTTTGTGAGCAAATGTTAAAAAATGTGTTTTATTAAATTTAATTTGGCCTAATTGAGAATTATGTTCACGTACAAGTCCATGGAAAAAGTGTAAATTAGTGAGAGAAGTAACTGGAAATACTCCTAATTTATCTTTCACTTTCTAAATTAAAGTAATCTCATCAAGTTATGCTCCACCGGATGGGACAGACCCACTGGGAATTATAGGCAAATGATTGGCATTGGTTAGGTGGTCCTTGAGTCCCATCTGCAATCCAACTCTTGACTTCCTCAACATTCTCATGTGCTATTTTAACCATTTTCATGAGCATTTGTTAGGCAAAGTTTTAGGGAAAATGAGATAGAATACAAGGTCACTTTTTAACTTTTTTTTAAACTTTAGGAACATCTGTCTGGGTTTGTATAACTAAGCATTCCACTTGGCTATCATGGACGACCTGTCATGGATGGTTCACAAATCTGTTGCAGGGATAACACAGATACACAACCGTTCTAGTTTAAATAAACACTTCTGGCCAATTTAGAATTGCCAGTTAAACTTACATATGCTTGTCTTTGGTACAAAGTTTCAAAACTTTGGACAGTGGGATCCAGCCAGGGTCTCTGGAGAGAACTCATACAAGCATGCAATGTGCTAACACTGAACTGGAAGCTAGGTCCTTCTCGCTATGAGGTAACATAGCCAGCTAAGCTGCCCTAGCTAAGCACTGGGTTTTCCACAGAAATTATAACCACTGGATGTCTCACTTGATCTCTAGTACCGCAAACCAAATAAGCAGTAATGTTAGCCGCACCTTCACTCTTCCTTTAAAACAAGAAAGTTGGTTTTGTGAAATGCGTTGAGTAGCCCTGTAATATTCCAACTTAAGCTGAGCAATTCACTTGATAGTGCTGTAGAAGTATTTTCACTGCACTGTAAATGTGGCTGAATTAAAAGAATTCTGCATAGAAGAATGGGCCAAAATTCCTTTAGATGGAAAAAACCAGTTCTTGCAAACAGTTGCTACAATGGTGGTACAACAAATTATTCGGTTTTGGGGGGGAATTTTTTTTTTTCCACATAGAGACAGATAGGTTTAGATAAATTTTTCCCTTAATAAATGAGTTTGTAATTTAATAGTGGAATGTTTTATTTATTTAGGTCATCTAATACAAATATGAATTAAGTCAAAAGCATTAAAAGAAATTAGGAACGGGTCAGAGATCATTTGAAGTTTGAAAATCTACATGTGCAATAAGGTGTTAAAGAGACTTCAATATAGAAACAGTTTTTACATGTAAAGACTTTGTGTCTTTATGGAGCGTTGTAGGACATTAAGAGTAATCAGAAACTTAGCTTTGCACCAACATGTCCACTGTGGCATACAATCTGAATGCATTTCAGTGATTGTTAAAATTGCGTCAGAGTGAACCAGACAATAAACAGCAATTGAATTGTCACATCTTGCCTGTTATGGCTTGCTCAAAAAGGAACTCCACCTTATTCAAGTAAACCCTTTTGTTCATGCTCATGACATTAACTTACTTGTGCTACACGTTACATTAAACCTCTGTTTTTACTGTTGTCATTTAAGGCTGCATTAACATTCTTTAAATGCTTTAAAATTTTTGCTTCCATTTTTTTTCCTTCTTGAAATATAAAGATAGTTATTATAGCTTATCATGGATGTTGTCTGTAACACAAAGCTTATTGAACTTAATAGGAAATCAAAACCCTTTAGCTTATTGTTTATTTGAACTTTATCTCATTCTACTGTCTGAAAAGCCTCTTCCCCAATTAGGACTTGTATTTCATCCTTTTGAACATAGCTGAACTGATGACCAGACAGGCCTTGACCAGAGTAAAAAAACAAAGGAAACATTCTGCTTCTTGGGTGTGGAGTGCTACTGTTACACAGCATGCATCACTGTTCCTATCTTCCTCATCATGTTCTCTAATCTATGCACAGTCTTTCAGACTTCTTGAATGGAAACAATTTGCCTCACAAATGAGCCTTTAGTGTTAGTCCAGCAAATGCCCTTCATGTTATCACCGTCTGGAATCTCTCACTGAACGGATCATTTGTTTTTTGAATTATGCTTCAAGCACTGAAGGTCCCTACATTATAAGCTTATACAAAGAGTGCCTGTGTGTCCCATGTCTTTTTCAGTAGGTTTTTTTTTTTTTTTTTTTTTTTTTGGGGGGGGGGGGTGATCTGTCTTTTTGAATGAAGACTTCAGTTTTTTTTTTATATATATCTTCAAACATCTTTAGATACAAATGACACTAAATAATTTGTATCTAATTTGTAACTCCATCCATCTGGATGGATGGAGTTGCCAACTCTGTATAGATGGAAAGTTAAATTTGTAGTTTGAATATTTTCAAGAAATTGAGCCAACTGTAATCAGTCTTTCTAAGATTCTGTTGAAGTAACATTGCACTGATCAGACATTTTAGGGGGCTCTTGAATGCTGCCAACATTTTTTCCTTCTCCCACCAGTTGACAAATAGGTCAGTCAGAGCACAGTGCCTGTGCTTGTTTTGAATCTTCATGGCAAGCCCTATTTATTGGAAGCTGCAGCCCTCTCATGATGCCAGTTGAATTCTTAAAGTGTAAACAATCCCCTCTTCTTTTAGTGAGTGCTTTGTAGAACTATTTGTGGGACCTTTATGTTCTTAGAGTATGTCTCTTTCCAAGAACTTAATAATGATATTTCTTCCGCATGAGGGCAGTCATCATGTACTTAAATGACAGACGTTGCTGTCAGAGAGACTATGTTACATATAATTGCTTCCCCATCAGTTGATTTGGGTTGAACAGAACTTTTTATTTTTATTTTTAGAGCCTTAGACCATGAGCTCTGGTTCGTGCCAGTCGAAGACACATGTGTAATGTTCTCAGAGTTATTAGATATGTTGTCTGAGACATGGAGGTCATGTGGTGGTGGCTTCAGAGTCGAGGCAAAGTAGCATGGGTATAGAATAGCATCTCCTAATAGGAAAAGTAAACTTTTCTGTATTATTTTACAAACTTATTTCAGAAATTTTTATCTACATTTCAACTTGAATTACCAAACAATGAACATTTAAGTATATTTTAAGAAATCATCTTTCCAAATCTTTATGGTTGGGTCGCTTGTGTTGATCGACTGTTATCATCAGGTCACTGGTGTGGTTGGCAGAGCTGAACTTCTTTCATCAATCTTTCTTCTGGCTGCTTTCCTGGCGTATACAAAGTCAACTGGACCAGACCATTCCATTGGTAAGTATAATGTTCTTCCCTGGCCTTTATTTATTTCTGTCTCATGTGCAAAATCTACTGGGTCGTTAAGTATGAACTTATTTTCAACATGCTGTTGTCTGTTAACATTATTTCATTATTTTAATTGCCAAAATAAGCAAATACAAAAAAATCAAGATGGAGGCAGTGGAAGTGTTGTGGCAACAGATCGGATAAGATCAAACACCTGGCTATTCGGGTGTTAACTTCCAATTTTTTTCCACCAATGTTTTGATATAAATAAACACTTCCCTTTGAGGGTAATTAATATGGAATGTTCAGTGTTACTTATTACTTATAGTCATGGTAATAAATCTGTCAAGTATAAGGTTTTATGTATCCAGACCTGATTGTTAACAGGTCTTAAAATTAGGTAAATAAAACTTTAGCTATACTACAACTTGTGATATATTTCATTATTTATGTATCCAAAATTAAGCCAAAATATGGAAGTGGTGTGTGAAAGTGCACTCTCGCTGCTTATATTCGAACTAAGGGAGTAATAATTAAATGCAGTTGATTAAATGATCATCAGCAGGTTTTTACCACCTGTGTAAAAGCAGTACCTTTGGTAGTCTGCTGATCTTGAGCACTCGGGCATGTATTAGAGTAGAATACATGCCTGTCATTGCCAAGTAGAAAATGTATCTGCAATGATCTTTAAGCAAGCAATTGTTGTTGTAATCTATCTGGCAAAGATTTTTTTTATTCCCAAGCAATTTGAAGTCTACAGTTCTATAGTAAGAAAGATGATTCATGTACATGCAATCTTCCCAGGAGTCGATGTCTCAGGAAATTTACCCCAAGATCATCATCAAAAAACTGTAGCGCTCCAGCTCATGTCAGTTAGATGTTCAAATCCATGACAATACAATTAGAAAAAGATGAAGCAAGTGTGGCTTGTTTGGAATGGTTTCTAGAAGAAAGCCCAGGCAGCACAGCATAGGTTTGCAAAGTGGCATCAAACCGCAAGATTTCTGGAACAATGTCCTTTAGATGGAAAAATCCAAAGTGCAGATGTTTGGTTATGATGCATAGTGCTGTATATAGAAAACCACAGCAAATCAGCAAACATACCCCATACTGCCTGTCAAGCACAGCGATGGGAGTGTGACAATTTAAGATTGTTTTGCAGCCACAGACCTGGGTACTCTCCAGTCATTGAACTCCTCTATATGCCAAAGTATTCAAGAGTCAAAGGCCCTCTGTCTGACAGCTAAAGCTTAATCAAAATTGGGTCACACCGCAGGACATTGAGCTGAGGTACAGCAGCAAATTCACAACAGAATGGCTGAAAAAGAAATGAATCCAGCTTTTGCAATGCTCTAGTCAAAGTCCAGACCTCAATCTGATTGAAATGTTGTGGTAAGAGCTATGCATAAATGAGTGTTTGCAATCTTCAATTATCTTATGTAAAAGACTGATTAAGTAATTGCTTTCTGTATGACTTTAACTTGCTGCTGCTAAAGGTAGCTCTAAAGCTGCTGAATTATGGGATGCGTCTGGATTCTCATACACAGCTTCTGCATATGTTTTGGAAAGTTTTTGTTAAATAATAATGACGCTGTATAATATTCATCTCAGGTTGTATTTTTAAGACTAGGTCAGTTTTTATGATGTCCTGATATGTAAAACCTTGGAAATGACAGAGGGTAGAGCAGGGCGATATTACCAAAAATATTTATCACGATATACATTTGAGAATTTGCGATAATGATATAATTGACACTAGACAAAATACTTTACAACTCTACAACTTTATTATTAAGCAGTTGTTTTTTATGTGCATTAAAGTTATATAAAAATGTAACGATGCAAATGCAAATTCCTTGCTGACAGTTTAACCAAAAGGCATTTCCAGTGGAAATTGGCCGACATATCCTCAGCATAACCATGTATAATATCCACAAAACTTAAAAAGAGGTTATACACACACAATACGGTAATATTATGTTGAAGCACAGTACGTATCACTCCGCGAGGCTCCTGCCTATGATAGACGTAATGCTCCGACAATCCATCAAGCGGTGCGGCTTCGTAGCTTAGCAAAGTCCTACTAAAACATTTGACAGATTTTCGAGCGCCGTGTACCACATAAAATCGTTTTGAGGTCAGTAAACACAACCAGAATTCATACATAAGGCACACGGGATTATAAGGGGCACTGTCGATTTTCAGAAAAATCAAAGGATTGATTTTAAGTGTGCCATTGTTTTCCAAAAAACACGGTAATAACGACGGCCCGCTAGCATGCTCTACTAAAAATAGTGCTTTGTTGTGTGCCTGATGGACGAAAGCTAAACCAGTTCCACACCACTGAAGTTGAACCATTTTTACAAACCAGTTCTGGTTCATCTGTTTCATTCACCGATCTGCTTTCGCTCTTCTCATTCATGCTTTTTTTCACCATGTGCATATGAAAACAAAGGCACTGCGCATGCGCATTTTACCCATATTATATCGCGATATTTTATTTTCTTATCGTTGCCCAACATTATACCGCGAACGGCATGATATGGCCCAGCCCTAACAGAGGGTACTTTCTTTTTAGTATGGCTACACCTACCATGCTCATCTAGATGCCTCTAGATCAGTGCTTCCCAAACTTTTTCCAGCCACGTACCCCTTGAGACATGTCACCCTCAGCCGCATACCCCCTACTACGAACGACTCTTAATTAGTGTCTATAAATACATTGCAATATCGCATGCATAAAGATAAATACTGCACAGTCGATTATTTCTCACCACCAAATGAATTTATCAATATTTTTTAGTAATGACAGAGTTTTAATAACAAACTTTACTACTTAATACTAGCAGTGTATCAAAGGATTTATTAGAATTCACTTTTTTGTCGAGAGCATAAAGGCCATGAACTTTCATTAAACAGAACTTTATTTAATGTGATGGATGTGCTTGAGCAGAGGCACACAGCTCTTCAATGTTTGGCTCAATTTGGGAAAGGCTGAGTCTTAAATCGTTTTCCACACAAAGTCTTGCTCTGTATTTTGTTTTCATGTTTGTTAAAGCAGAAAATCCCTTTTCGCATAAGTATGTGGTGGCGAAAGGCATCAGAGTCTTGACAGCGCGCTTAGCCAGCGCGGGCTGTTCAGTGCGCAGCCCTATCCAGAAATCCGCCAGGTTCTTTTGAGCGTGTTCAACTTTTAGAGATCCATCTGTGGCGATTTCAATTAGGCTCTCCTGGTCAGACGGTGATAACGAAGTAGGCACGGCGGTGAACGGGTGACGTATCCAATCATTTGAGCCGTCCGTCTCTGGGAAGTATCGGCGTAACTGCACCGCCAGCTCCTCAAGGTGCACGTTACATTCGCGCTTTACACTTTTAGATAGTGTGAGATCATTAGAGCACAGAAAATCATGCAGCACAGGAAAGACTTCAGTGTTGTTTGTATCCAAGCAGTTCTTCCAAAGGTTTAACTTCTTTATCATGGCCTCAACTTTATCTTGAACATTGAATATAGTTGCAGAAACGCCTTGTAATCCGAGATTGAGCTCGTTCAGACGAGAAAATATATCACACAGATAAGCCAGGCAGGTAAGGTACTCTTCATCATGCAAATGTTCAGACAGCTCAAAGGGATGGTTACTGAAGAAAACTTTAAGTTCATCCCTCAACTCAAAGAAACGGGTCAGCACTTTCCCTCTAGATAGCCAGCGAACCTCTGTGTGGAGTAATAATGTCTCATGCTCGCTGCCCATCTCATTGCACAACGCAGCAAATAAGCGGGAGTTCAGCGGCCTGGCTTTCACAAAGTTAACCATTTTTACACTCGTGTCCAAAACATGTTTCAAACGGACAGGTATTCCCTTTGCAGCAAGAGCCTCTCGGTGGATGCTGCAGTGTACCCAGGAGGCATCTGGCGCGACTGCTTGCACACGCGAAACCACACCTCCGTGTCTCCCAGTCATGGCCCGTGCGCCATCAGTACAGATGCCAACACATCTGTCCCACACGAGTCCATGTGTGTTCATGAATGTGTCCAGCTTTTGAAAAATATCTGCGGCAGTTGTCCTTTGTTCCAGCGGTTTACAGAACAGCATGTCCTCCTTGATGGTTCCTTCATGAATGTAGCGCACATATACGAGAAGATGCGCCAGGCCAGCCACATCCGTGGACTCATCTAGCTGTATTGCATAACATTCACTGTGGCGTATGCGCAGAAGTAGCTGCTGTAAAACATTTTCTGACATTGCATTGATGCGCCGTAAGACAGTATTGTTTGATGATGGAATGGACTGTATCGTCTTTTTTGCCTTTTCCCCCAACATTGTCCCTACCATATCTAAAGCAGCAGGGAGAATGAGGTCCTCCACAATAGTGTGGGGTTTGTTGTTTTTAGCCACTCTGTAACTGACCATGTAAGATGCTTGTAGTCTGTTTTTATTCATAAGATCTGGCACCTGAATGCAGGTTTTACTTGTTGAAAGTGATTTTAGCTGTCGCTCAAAATATTCCCTTGGTTTATTTTTCAAATGGGGATGATTTGTCTCTAAATGTCTGCGCAAAAGTGAAGGTTTCATTGAGTTCTGAGACAATACTTTTGCACAAATAACACACTGTGGCCGGGGAAATCCACCAATATTTATACACGTAAACCCCAGCGAAATATAATTGTCATCATATTTGCGCTTCTTTGATGAGGTTGTGTTACAGTCCGTGCTGTCATGCTTTCTCCCACTTTGACGCTCCGCATCAGACACTTCATCACTTTCCACATGGCTGGCTCCAGCTATGCTAGCCACTTGGCTAGTAACCACAGATACATCCCTGCTAGCACTGCTAGCATCCAAATCTGACGAACACATTGTTGTTGAACAATCACCTGTGCGGTCACTGGAAAATGCATCTTCAGATATGAGCTTATTGGTTGTTGTGGCCGGTGTCTCTGTGGTAGGGCCTTTTTTTCTTGTTAACCACTTGTCCATTTTCGCGCTGCACTGAATGCTTGGAGGCAACTTCAACTGTTAGGTGTCAGTCATTTGGGCAAATCACGCCCATGTATTTTGTCAGAGCTATTTTTTTGCTGAACACCAGAGGGTGGTATATAGTCATGTATTTGACAGGCAAAAAAAACTGCATTAGCGCAAATTTCGGCTTTTAAAACTTTTGATCCCCACTCCAACCCCAACCCACGCGTACCCCCTACAGCCACTTGCGTACCCCCGAGGGTACGCGTACGGTAGTTTGGGAACTACTGCTCTAGATGATGCAGCTGTATGTATTCACCAGTCTCCCAAAACAAATTTCTCTAGACCACGTGGAAGAAATCTCTTAAAATTTGGAATTCAGTTGAATTTGGTAAACACGCACACAATTTCCGTCAAATGTTTTATTGGATAAAATTAGAAAGTGATAGCATTTTGTATCCAAGAGTTCAAATTTAAACTTTATTGTAACATCATAATGTTCTGGAAAAAAACAATTTCTGCAGTTATTCAACACTAAAGCTTAGGAGCAGAGGAGGAGATAAAATGTTTGTTTTGTTGAGATATTGAGTTTGTATCAGTTGTCCAGTTGTATTCATCTGTGGTACTTCCTTTTTTAAATTGCTCTAGTTTTCAAAGAAGATATCACTGTGTGCGAGTCTGGACCTGCATGTTTGCTGGTGAACACACATAACTGTGAGGCAGTAATATTTAGTTCTGAAGATGCAAGATCAAGTAATTGGTTATAACAGTAGCCTCAGGTTTTTAACTTGTATCCACAGTGAGCTGTTATGTTATTTTTTTTAATCATTCTTCTGTTTATATGTATCACAATAAATCAAACTATTAAAGTAACCCAATTTAACATGTATGAGTTTTCCCATTTCCCCAGTCTAGACAAATACTGAAAATATAAAACTATTAACATAACACACCAAGAATTATGAAGTAAAAAGTGGATTCAATCGTTCAAATTACTTTTTTATAGAATCTTCTTTATGAGGTTTCCACCTTTTACTGTTCAGTTTTATTATCACTGAAGACAAAAGTGTTTCTAAACTTGTAACTGGTGCTATATGGAGACGTTAATATGACATCTCAGAGGTTTTTATGTTCATAATGGATCAAGAGAATTTGTTGCATTTGTTAAGTTACCAATGCACCAGTGGCTACAAGGTTAATAAGTTGTCATGTGTATATATTAATATATATATTTTTGTTTTTTTCTTCTTTTGTTCAGTTTGGCCTCCCATTGCTCTGACAGTAGTTTTAGTGGCAGCGGCAACACTGTGTAAGGAACAGGGAATCACAGTTGTTGGTGTCTGCTGTGTCTACGAGATCTTTATTGCACAGGGGGTAAGGATCAGAAACTTTTTGTGTCATAAAACATTCTATAAATTATATCTACATCTGACCCCCCCCCCCCCACACACACACACACACACACACACACACTGTATCACAGTCATCCAGCTTTTTGTATTTACCCATGCTGACCACAAGATTTCTGCTTTGGAGATACTCACACTCAGTTATCAAGCTATAAACAGTTTGACCCTTAGAACCAAGTGCACCAACTTCAAGAGTGGACTGTTCAGATCTTGACATGTCTTCTATCAATGCTTTATCTTTGAGTGTTCATAATGTTGTTGTTGTTGTTGTTTTTTATTTCTTCTATAGGCATAGATTTCATTATTCAGAGGTTGCTTCCTGGAATAAATGTATATGTCATATGGGTATTGCTTTACATGATGATGGTAAGTTGATTGTTTCTGTCTTTTTTGCCATTCTCAGTTTACATTGCCGATGCTGGTGGACACGATATGGCAAGTTCTGCAGGGTAAAGATGGGTTTCCCTATGCTGTCCTGCAAACTCTTCTGAAGCTCATTGTTCTAGTCATCAGCACC